>NW_028327175.1:99572130-100187845 GCF_987537825.1 Furipterus horrens | reverse complement strand
AAGCTGCTCTGCATAGGACTCGGATCTTCTCCTTCAGCCCTAACAGGACTGCATTCCTTCCAAATCCCACCTCATGATGGCTGCCGGAAGGGGAGGGCGAGTGTGCCTGGGCTGCGACCGCACTGTGAGTGGGGCAGAGGCCTGTGGAGTTTCCTGGGCTGACACACTTGTATACCACACAGCATCCGGGCTAAGAGTTCCCCAAGCTCCTTCATATAAACAACAGTTTCCCAGCTCCAGTTTGAAGCAGAGAAGTGGAAGCCCAGTTTCCACATTGATTCCCCGAGCAGGAAGCTGAGAATGTGGGAATGAGTCACCTTTTATAGGTTAGTCTGTTTAAACGTCCTGTGACTTATAGGAAAAAGTCAGGAGATCAACAGGTTTTATCTAACTCCCAGCCTTCTCTCTTCCACCAAAATATGTGTAGTCCTCCCTGTAGCTGTCCTAATGTAAATGAAGAATTTCACAGCACACTGAAGATCAGAGCAAGTGATGCATAACACAGCCGGGTAATTAACACCTGCACGTTTCTTCCATCCATCAGGTCCTGTGCTAGGCACTCTACATCCCTTTTTCTCTACTCTCAAGAACCTTTGAGACTGATAACATTTACTTCATTTTACAGATGACAAATTCAAGTCTCAGAACAACTTGCCCAAAGTTATACTTCTAGTAAGTCTTCAATCTCAAGTTTGTTTTTGGTCATACCTAGCTTCTTTCCATTAATGTTTATTGCCCTATAGTTCAAAGGGTTTGGGTCAATGCTGATAACAGCATGACACATTTGACTTGAATTCATGCACTCATCCTATCGAGTCTATATACGAGGTATACTAAGACTTGTCATTCCAAAGGTTCTCCAGGGTGACAGAAGAGTAAAAGCACAAAAAAAAAGCTTGGCAGGGCAGGATGTGTTCAGTCAATGTGTGTGTGAGGCCTTAGGGAGAGAAGAAATAAAACAGGCAACTCTATAAGATGCTAGACTGAGACACCTGCGTCAAAGGCCTTCAGGGTTCGTGAATCCTTAGGAAACTGAACTTGGTCATAAGTCAAGAAAAAGTATAGAGTGGGCCCTGGCTGGGTAGTTCAGTTGGTTAGAACATCATCCCAAATGCACCAAGGTTGTGGGTTTGATCCCCAGTCAGGGCACATACAAGAATCAACCAATGAATGCGTAAATAAGTGTGCAACAAATCAGTGTTTCTCTCACTCTCTAAAAATCAATTTAAAAACGTAGAGAGTAAAGGAGGAATATAAAATAGAGACAGTAGAGAGAATATAGGAAAGAATGGGAACTTCAGCTGGGTCAAGTGGTAGGAAAATCAGGTCTTAGGAGAAAATAAAAGGTGGCAGATGGTTGTCATGAAGGTAAAGGAGTGAAGGAGTAGGGGAGGTGAGAGCAGAGAGGAGAGTGATAAGATGGTGAAGTAGAGTTCAAGATCTTATAGGCAGACATCCTTCTGGGTAAAGATAAGTTTGAAGGTTTGGTCATTTGTGTTGATTCTAGAACAGGAGGGATATTCACTGGAGAAGAAGTCATTGAATCACTTTTATAATAAGAGATTTCCTGAGAGGACCAGTTCTCCTTATGCAAGTCTGACAGGACATGTTGAACAATTCCAGGCTCTTAAACTCCCAGATACAAGGTGTTGGGAGAATTATGGACCCTGGAGAAGGGAATACCTGCTAAATGGACCAATCTTCTGAGCCAAGAAGGAAAACCAACCACCTCATTTAGGAACGAGCAGGGATCTCAATCCTGTATGAGCTGTAACTGAGCTCTCTACAGACCAGACCTGCCTAATCAGTCCACTCTCATGGCCGGAGAGGATTCACACAGGTGAAACTTTCATCTGGAACCCCTGGGCTGCAATCTCCCAACACAATCTGACTAAAACAAGGAATGGGGCTGGCTAGCACTGTTTCTACTCCACAGTGCCTGAAAGAGTTTCTGAGAGATCATATCCTCTCAGATTTGAAACATCTCATCATCTGAACCATCTTCATTAATTCTCATAAAAAGTTTTCACAAGGATCTTTTGTTTTGTTTTGAGAAGGGGGGGGGGAAAGAAAGGGAGAGTGACATGCACCAAAATAACCAGCTTTAACAAATGGCTATTGGTTTAAAAATAGTGCAGGGGTTTAAGTTTTTGCCTTTATCTCAGTGGTTGACCTTGCTAATACAGTATGTAGATCTCTTGCCAACTAATCGGCAGACTGTAAAGCACGGCTTCAAGCTGTGGTCAATGATCTGTAACAGGAATGAATGAGAGGGTTTTAGCAGCTAGGATCTGTAGCCTACTATCTGTATCTGACAGCTGTCACCCTCTCTGCAGAGGCCAAGGCCTAGACCTTCATTTAAAAGCAGCATGGCTGATCAGATTACTGGGACAGTGTGTCAAAACTGACTGTGCTGAACTAGGGAGACAGAGAGTAAATCTATAAATAGCAGTCTTGCTGCCTCCACGAAGCACTGAAAGATAACCGACGCTGAGCAGCAAATGCAATGTTTAGTCTTTGCAGACAGTGGGTTAAAGTCGTGGCCAGATCAGAAGGCTTACTCTGTGATATAATGTACTGGAAAGATCGGCTTTATGGGCAAGAATTTAAAAGTTACATTCTTGGCAACGGTAATGGTCACACAGCAATAATTGGTTTGAACTAACTTTATGAGCTAACAAGGTTCCTTAGCACTTAATAATGTCCTCAGGGCACGGGGGCTCAGCAAGTCACCTTTCCCATAACGTGCCTGCTGTTTCCAACAGTCCACAGGGACCGCCAGTACTGAAACACAGAGAGCGATAAAATAAGAGGCTCTCCATTTGATATCTGTTATAGATGTCAAATGGGTCTTCAACCAGAACAGCTGCACAGAGTACTCAGGGAGAGCAGAGCATCATGAGGGCGAGTTATCTATAGACCATGTTGATAGCACGGCTTAGACACTGGACATCACCCGGTTATAAATGAGCCAGCTGACATTTTATAGTATGTACCAACTCTTCCAAGAACCATTTGTCACTCTTCAAGGTTTCCGTTGATAAAAGTGGGATGTCTAAAAATTTGTCAACAGCCTCAGAAAGTAACCCTGAGGTCATGTCAGAGGGTGACAAAGTACGTGCTTACTCGACATGCTACAAACGCACACGTGGAACACTGGTGGCCACAGTGTTTTGAAGGTCCCTCCAGGTTGCAGAGTTCCAAGTCAGTTTTGGTGTGACTGCCAAGGACGTGGACAACGAGATGTATTTCTAGGAGCACTGTGTCTTAACCAGGCAAACAAAGACCCAGCCTGAGTGAGCAAGACCTTAGGCCCCCACCTCTGCAACATTAGACCACCCCTCACTGGGGTGGAAAAGGTGGGAATTAGGCAAATAAAATTTTTCCAAAGCTGGTGCTACTGCCCCGGCTCTTTCTTAAAAGGTTCAACTTAAATAATGCTTTTTAAAAATAATAAACATAACAAGAAAAACCACATTAATAACAGCAAACAATCCCATGTGCCAGGCACTGTTCTAAGAGCTACAATGTGCACAGCCCGTTTAATTCGCAGCATCTGATGAGACGGGTCCTCATATTATCCCCATTTTGCAGATTCAAACGCGGCAAAATAACCTGCTCCAGGTCACACAGTTAGTAGGAGGAAAGTCAGCATCCAGACTTAGGCAGGCTGGCTTCAGAGCTGCCAGATGTACTCTTCCTTAATCTCTCCAAAACTGTCCCCTCAAAAGAGACTTTCAGACACAGTTAGAAAGTGAACAGGTGGAAAGGAAAGATCAAAGGGACTGATCTAGAACTATGTAGGAATCAAAAAAGTAAGAGGGAGAACAAAAAGCCATCTGATGGCTGACTCTGACTGTCTTCGTTTGGCAATGTTGACACAGCATGCCTGTCCTGGGCAACTGTCACCAGGCACCATGCTACGTAGGCTGACGGGTACTAAAATGAATAAGCAACAGCCTCTGAAAAAGCCGGGCAAATGTTTTTGCTCATATGGGTACCCCTACCCTGATGCAATCCCCTCACTGTCATTTGTTGTGGCCTCTTCAGACCTGAAAGTGAGAAAACAGCACCTTTTACTGAGGGGGTCAGTAATAATGAGACTGTGGGGGGTGGGCAGCAAGGGAAGCAGCCACCACGGGGCTCTCAGGCCAATGTAAAACATCACAAGGAAGTGCTTTGGACACAACTGAGCTGACAAGCCTTCAGGCTGGCATTAGGGCCCCTCCATGTGATCGCTGCTGGCCAGTGTGGGGCCCCGCTGGCACCCTGTGCTGCCCAAAGAGGGTATAAGCCTAATTAAAAAGTTGCATGTGCTCCATGGCTTTAAAAGTATTACAATGGCTGTCTGTTATTATCTCTTGGAATCAATGATGCTAGAGCTGAGAGGAGATCATTTATTTCAACCTCCTGGATTCAACCTCCCTGGATCCAAAGGGGCCTGCCCAAGGACAAACGGCCAGAAACTAGCAGAACCATACCAGGACCCAGGTCTGAGGACCCCCAATGGAGATATTTTCCTACAACCCCATACAGCTGGACATGGAATGATATAAAACTATGAAATCAGTATATTCAATCAAATCAAATATGTGTTTTGAAAAAAAGTAAAAAATGAAGAAATAGTTTGAAGACCATTCAACATTCATGAGGCGCGCCCATTTCAGGTCACTGGAGATGCTCTCTGGTGCAAAGGTTTTCTTAATAAAGGGTTTCATTGGCCAGCTGGATCGAGACATGCACACACTGATATTTTGCTTCTGGCAATACCTTAAACCCCCAGTTAGGCAAGTAGAGAAAACAGCAATGGCCTTGAGAGTGCAGCATGGTTTATACATGGCATACACATCTTTGAGGATTTGGAGAAATCTACAAGGGATCCAGTGCTTTTCCACCTATTGACATTTACAAAGCAGTTTAAATCATGCATGAGAGGCCTCAGGCACATGCAGTTCACAAAACATAACTCTGAGCTCCCAGGGAATTTAAGCTGACCAACACTCTTTATTAGAGCCGACAGTGAAAGACAGCTATTGCGAAATTCGTACCAGAAATGCAATACCAAGATGACAGCCTTAATGCCAGTGGATATATTATGTAGATTACCTGACTCAAATCTTTCTTGTTAAATAAGTTTCATGCCTTCCTTTTTTTCTCCTCAAGAATATCCTCTGACTTCACTGAGGGAGTATTCCTTAAATTCCTTGATCATTCATCTGTTTTTCAATATTTTGGACATGCTAAGTTAGCACAAAAGATCAGACAGATATTTAAACAGTGGGAAACAGTTAAACCTTCAAATGAACAACAGAGCTGAACGATGAGTTAAATATCTCAATGTTATTTTTTGTATAATGTTACCATATTCAATAATTTTAAAAAAGAAACATTTTCCTAGGGCCGATTCATTCTAGATATACAATTCCCATGTAATCTAAGATTTTAAACATATATAATCATCAATTAAGGATAATTTCACCTGCATGCTTTCATAGGCCTAAAATTTCAAGGAAATAATGTCCCAACGAAAACCATCCAGGGAAAACAGACAGCAAAATACTTTTCCTCTCCAACAGTCATAGGAATAGAAATACAACGTAGATGTTTTAAATTCTGCTTGAGGAGGAGACAGAAGAAATGGGTCAACATGCCTGAGACCAGACAAGGAAGTCATTGGTAATTGGCATTGGTGACAGCTGGCCAAGGGCAAATTTGGCAGAGGCTGATAAGAGTAAAATGAGTTTTTGCGTGGATTTGCTTCCTATTCTAGACTTCCCAAGGTGTGTGAACCTTACATACTCTGTGTTAAAAGTTATCACTGCTGAAGCGACAGCACCATCTTCTTCAGGGCACCACCTTTTCTAAGCAGCACAGCCGGACAGTAACAAAGCTACACACACGCTGCCGCAGTCAAGGTTCACGTCCCTTGGAATGCACTCAGTATGTATCAGGCTGCCTTGAACTTGCTTACCTATTGTACTCTAAGAGTTACAGCAAAGGAGTTCCAGAAGCTATGAGCACCGAGCTCTGTCTGCAGTCTCAATAAACCATATGCCACTCTCATAAAATTATTATTATTCAAACATACAGAGATGCTTCAGTGATTATTAAAATACATTTTCCTTTTAAAAGTACAGCCAGATTCACAGTAACTCTTTATTCCTTATGCATTTTTTAAGTAATTGGTAATTTCAAATATATATATATATATGCATATACAAATGTGATTGTGTGTGTGTGTGTGTATATATATTATACACATATAAAGTTGAGAGATCTGTATAATAAACTCCACCTACCATCGCTCAGCTTCAAAATGATCTACTCATGGCCAATCCTGTTTCATCTATACCCACTCCCACTACTTCCATGTTTCCAATCATTAAAAAAAAAAAAACCAGGCATCGTATCATTTTACCCATATGAACTTCAGAATATGATTTTTGTATTTTTACAATTATAAAATGATAAAGGTACAATTAATGTGTAGAGCTCTAGTATTTTGAACATTTAAAAATTATCCTCATATTAAAAAACAAACTAAAGAACAACTTTTCTAGATGCCTCAATGGGTCTCAATCATTTATTCAAGTTCGAGAGCACAGAATTTCTGATTTCTTTATAACAAATAGAAACTAAAGAGATGTGTAGAGCTGGTGTTTAATGAATGATTTTCAGATGATTTCCTAAATGGTATCTACTATACAAACATGCAAACAGAAATTCACTTCGTTATTGTAATCAAAGCCCAAGAGTGACTATATTAATAGAGTGAGCTTGAAATAAGACATCCTTAAAAGGGTTACTGTTAGTGTTAAATAGAGAGATATGTCATGTATCTTGTAATCTAAGTAGTAAACACAACTACACACCCCACAGGCAAGCCAGTCTTTCACAAGACCATAATAAAGAAGCTGCAGATATATTTTTATGTGCTGGATATAAAAATAGTCATGAGTGACCCTTGAGCATCTAAGGGCATGTGCAATCCATAAGTGACTCTTCAGACACTAAGCATGAAGAAGACTGAGGCAGTCTGACACCCTACAATCAGCTAAATAAACTTCCAAAAAACTGCCTTCTGTGCACACAGTGACATATTTAAAAAAAACAAACTCAGCACTGAATGAATTACATTATATTAACAGGACTGACAGCTGATGAAATAATGCAAGAAAAATAATCTACTAGTGACCTCAAATGAAACCACGAAGACATTAGGCTAATGGAAGTAAAATCACTCATTGCACAGTGACTTTACTTTTTTATTTTATATTAAAATAAAAAGCCAACCTAACCCTTCCTCAGGATATTACATTTTGAAACTAACCACAAAATACTTCCAGAATGGGGGTTTATTTCAGAAAATCTATATGCATTTTCATTTTTTAAAGGGTGAGCAAGCTTTCTCTATCACAGTGTGGTTAGATGTGGAAAAAAAATACTGCAGCGATATGAAATAAGTGAAGATCATTGATCCGAAATAGTCTATAATTACCATTTTAAGGGCAGAACACCTGTTTTACTGAGGGAACGAACATCCATATGCAGCACACTTCCTCACCATAATGAAAAGAGTGAATGATGCCCCACAGTTTTTCAATTTCCATCTCTCTTCTCTCTCAGTTCTGTAGGTGGGCAGTAAGAGAGTCCATGTGAAAGAATACATGTGGACCCCAGCGCACTGCCACACCCCCTGAGGCTGAGCACTTCCCAAGAGAGCACAAGGTGAACTTTGGTAATATATAAACAGGATAAGGTGCTGTCAGAAGCAGATCCCATTAAGACTCTCTCTTTCTATCCTCACTCGAGGACATGTTTATTGATTTTAGAGAGGAGAAAAGAGGGAGAGAGAAGGGAGAAACATTGACTGGTTGCCTGCTGTACACTCCCTGCCAGGGACTGAACCTGCAACCTAGGCGTGTGCCCTGACCAGGAATCCAACCCACCACCTTTTGATTTACAGGATCACGCTCCAACCAACTGAGCCACACCAGCCAGGGCACATTTTTTTATTTTTAAAAATTTACCTTGATCAGGTGGCTCAGTTGGTTGGAGAGTCATCCTGTACACCAAAAGGTTGAAGGTTCAATTCCTGGTCAGGGAACATACATGGGTTGCGGGTTCAATTCCCAATACGGGTGTGTATGGGAGGCAACTGAACAATGTTTCTCTTTCTCTCTTCCTCTCTCCTTTCCTCTCGCTCTCAAAGTCATAAATATATCCTCGGGTAAGGATTAATAAATAATAATTATACCTTAAAAAAAGAATTTCTCATATCAGAAAACTGAGCTCTACAGAATAGCACATGTAATTGAGACTAACACATACAGGTGGGCTTACTCAAAGATATTTCATAGCATCATAAAATCTCTTACTACTTTGGAAATAACTACTGTATTGCCTTCATTTAAACATTTAATGGTAAGAGGTTTTGTTTCTTAAAATTTCAGAGAATCCCATCACTGCTAGGGAGTGCCCACAGTTACATCAGAGAATAAGCATCATTTGGTCCGATCTTCAATGATAAATCGAACCCCCTTCAATAAACTGCTACCTAGCTGCTCTGGGCTTGGCGATGGTGCGCTCATTCTTTCCTAAGGCAGCTAATTTCAACATAGCTCCACTTTTAGATTTTAGCTCAGTATGAGAAAGAGCTTTCTGTTTCCTTGTAGTTTCAACTCACTTTTCCAAGCTCCAGCCTTTGAGATCGCACAAAGTGATTCTAATCTCTTTCACTGGAAAGGATTTTAAGCACTGAATTTCAAAAAGTCACTGTATTCCTCAAGTCTGCTCTTGCCAAGTAAACATTCATAGTCATTTTAACCATTCACAGAGCACAGCTTCTAAAACATCTCGGTCATCATTTGCTTATTCACTCATTCATTTTCCAGGTAAACATTTATAATTACTTTAACTGCTCTTCATAAGCATGACTTCAAGAATATATACTCATCATTGGCTCATTCATTCAGCAAACAATGAGTGAGTCTCTGCCTCTCTTAAGTTTCAGGCACTGTCCTCCTGTATGCTCTGGACACACACACACAGAAATCAGAAGCTCCTGGTGACATGTAGACACTGAATCATCATGCTGTGTAGTAAGTACTATCCTAGAGGTATGTAAATGAACAGTGCTAACATAAATGAGCAAGGATTCTAAGATCACTTCTAAATGCTTTACAATATCCTAGTCTATCAAAATAGACTCCAAGCTAATCTACCACTCCATTTGGAGTCAATCTGTCCCACTAAAAGCAACAGGCTGGACTGCTGCAGAAAATACTGAACAGTGGAGCGGGTGGTCTCCCGAGCAGATTGTTCCTTTTCTGTTACTAGGAAACCCTGACTTTGTTCAGGTAGAAGTCTTATGCCTAGGCAGGAGATGCTCAAGTGGTCTACGCTAATCTGTATTTGCTAATGACTGCTTTTTGTAGACATGTGACCTACTTCTAGCTGGATCATTAGTGAGATGTAAGGGGAAGCCTGCTGCAGGACCGCTGGAAGGATTTTCCTTCCTAATAAAGAGAAGCACAATGAAGGAGTATGTCTGCCTTCTCTGTCCCTCCCATCCTTCCTTCCTTCAGCACATCTTACCAAAGAAGGTGAAGCTACAAGACTCTCAGAGAGGCCAGTCCAACAGTCATCTGGCTACCTCCAGACATCTCACTTTGTGAGATAATTAACTGAACATTTCCCCTTTTTATGGCTACTTTTGGCTAGGCATCCTGTTATTTTCAGTCAAAGCATCCCACCTGGCAGAGACATGCAGAATCTTCAGAGAAAGGGCCTCCATGATGGACTGGTTGAGAAGAGGAATTAAGTTTTTATTGGTAAAACTAGAAAGAGGCCAACTGGCAAATCTGGAGAAGGAACCTATGGTTTCATGTGATAAGATTTAGAGGGGGAGAATAAAGACTAAAGGAAGATTAAATTATTAGATGACAATAATAGTCTCACTCCAGTTTGGAACTTTTATTCAAAATCAGGACAGTGAAAAAGAACCCTCTTATCTCACTTTTGCTCACAGACATAAACTTTTAAAACTTTTTAGAGTCTGATTTGTCTAAAGTAAAGGGGATCAATTATATGATTTGTATCCTAAAAAGCAAAAAGAATGAAATGTCCACAGTACTTCAGAGAGGGGTCCCCTTGGCGGGGCTGGCACTTGAAACTTTGCTTTCAATCCTTTGTCACATTCTGCTTTCACTCGATTCTGCTCCTTTCAGCTATATAACCGAATCCAATGAAAACATCAACTGTATTTACCTGGCGCGGGATTACAAAACCTTGTTTTCACCTTCAAGTCCTAGGGCAAAAATAGAAGTTAAAAAAATGATTTGTTTTTGTTGGGAAAAACAAAAGAGGAAAGGAACCTACCAGTGACGTAGCACAGGAATGGGGGGACTTTTAAGGCAGGAGTCTCACAGCTTGAAATATTCTAGCCCAGATTTCACAAAATATTAGGAAAATAAATCCTTCTGTTTTCCCCAATTCCTGGCACTCAGGGGTGTCTTCTAGGAACTCAGATTTGCTCATTTATAAAGTGTTAATAGTTGAAAAACTGTTGTTGATAGAAAGTTTACTAGAAAGCTTTATAAATAGCACTGTCTTCTTGAAACCCACTTCCAAAATCTGCTGAGCCCAGATATATTCCTTCCTTCATTCAGGTTATTAATTCTCTAAAGAAAGATTAGAGATACATGGGTGTAGTGGCAAACACAGCAGGCAATGAACACGGGCGTGCACGTGTGCGTGTGTGTGGAAATGCTGGTTACATGCCATAGGAAACGCAAAGCAGGATGAGGAGACACAGATGATCTGGAACGTGGGGTCACTGTTGTTTTCACAGAGTAGTGAGAGAAGGCCTCTCTGAGGAGATGCCATTTAAATAGAGACACCCAAAGCCAAGTGACCCTATAAGGGTAGAGCTTTCAGGCAGGTGGAGCAAACCTCTGAGGTGCAAATCGGCTCAGCTGGCTGGAAAAACAGACCTGAGGCTAGTGCGACTGGGTGCAGCTGTGGGAGATGAAGTCCATTGGTAGGCGGGTATCAGACTCCCGTAAGGACCTTTATTCTAAATGTGAAGAGAAGACAATGGGAGGTTTTGAGCATCCTGGGCTCTCAGTTCTTTGACGTCCTCGCCTCCAACGATTTGGAAATCACAATTTTGAAATTGGTATTGTTACTGGTAGTGACAGATGAAGGGTGTGAAAACAGGAATGGGGGCTGAGATGGAAGCAAAGAAGTCAGGAATAGAGTGGCCTGAGGCTCCAATGGGCTGCCATGGGAATGCTAAGCCTCTGTGGAAAGAGGGGGCAAGCCAGATGCTAAAACCAACAAATAAGGGGGCGGAGAGTGGTAGATAAGAAAGGGTGGAAGTGGTATATGACCCATGCCTTTCAAAGCAGCATTTTTTAAGATGAAGAAGGAACAATGTATCTATATTTAGCTAGAAGAAAGGTAGGAGCAAGCAAGAAGACCTCTGTTCCTATGCCTCATTTCTGTAAGTGAATTACATTCACAACATATAATTTGCTCTACTGAAGAATGAAGGATATACCCTGATTTGACAATCTAGAAATAAGATGAATACTTCACTATTTTTCTCATCGCTACATTTTCATCTCACGTATTCAATAGTACTCAGGAATGGGCTGTACTACAATAGTGTATTTGTCAGAAAGCTGAAGCTTACATCTTTAGGTAAATCATTTAACTATATCAAGAGAAATTTTCTTTGCTTCCCTATTGAAACATTTCCCATACTTGATTACCTTGAGTTTAATTTCATTTTTTTAAGTATATTTTATTATGTTGTTATTACAGTAGTCACAATTTTTTTCCCTTTGCTCCCCTCTGCCCAGTACCCTCCTTCCCTCCAGCAACCCCACCCCCCTTAGTTCATGTCCATGGGTCGTGCATATAAATTCTTTGGCTTCTCTCTTTCCTATATTATTCTTAACTTCCACCTATTTTGTACGAACCAATTATGCTTCTTAATCCCTGCACCACTTCCCCATTTCTCCCCCTCCCCCCTCCCAGCTGATAACCCTCCAAATGATCCCCATACCTATGATTCTGTTCTTATTCTGGTTTGCTTAGTTGGATTTTGTTTTTATTTTTTAGACTCGGTTGTTGATAGTTGTGAGTTTATCACCATTTTAATGTTCATAGTTTTGATCTTCTTTTTCTTAAATAAGTCCCTTTAACATCTCATATAGTAAGGGCTCAGTGATGATGAACTCCTGTAGCTTTACCTTGTCTGGGAAGCACTTTCTCTGCCCTTCCATTCTAAATGATAGCTTTGCTGGATGGAGTAATCTTGGTTGTAGGTCCTTGCCTTTCAGCACTTTGAATACTTCTTGCCAGTCCCCTCTTGACTGTAAAGTTTTTGAGAAATCAGCTGACAGTCTTATAGGAACCCCTTTGTAGGTAACTCTCTGCTTTTCTCTTGCTGCTTTTAAGATTCTCTCTTTATCTTGAAGCTCTAGCATTTTAATTATGATGTGTCTTGGTGTTGTCCTTTTTGGGTCTAGCTTGTTTGGGATTCTCTGTGCTTCCTGGACTTGTATGTCTATTTCCTTCACCAAATTTGGGAAGTTTTCCTTCATTATTTTTTATTTTTTCACAAAAGCTTTCAATTTCTTACTCTCCCTCTTCTCCTTCTGGCACCCCTATAATTTGGATGTTGGCATCTTTAAAGTTGTCCCAGAGGTTCCTAAGCTGCTCCTCATTGTTTTCAATTCCTGTTTCCTAATTCTATACTGGTCGACTGTTTTTTTCTTCCTTATATTCCATATCATTGATTTGAATCCCAGTTTCCTTCCCTTCTCCATTGGCTTTGTGTGGATTTTTCTTAGTTTCATTTAGCATAGCCTTCACTTCTTCCCTTATGCGTTTGCCATACTCAAGCATATCTGTTAAGCCTGTGAACATCTTTATCAGCAGTGTTTTGAACTCTACTTCTGTGAGGTTGGCTATCTCCTTGCTGCTTAGTTCTCCCACTGGAACCTTGATCTGTTCCCTCTTTTGGGCCATAATTCTCTGTCTCCTCATCTTGACAGGCTCCCGTGTTTGTTTGCCTGTGTCTTAGGTAGAGCTGCCACACCTGCTATGTTGTAAGGGGCAGAACCTTAGGTATTCATCAGTATGGGCGACCCTTTTCACTACGTTGTGGTGCTGTGTGTGAGGGAGGGGTCTGAGAGAGAACAATGCTGCTTGCTCAGCACTCGCCCCTTTTCCAGGCACTTCTCCCACTTCCATATGGGACTGTTGCCTCTCTAGCTATTGTCCTGGCTGTCATTCCCAGAGTGGGTGGGTTGAGGAAGTTCTAAGACCATGAGGGCCTTTTAAACAGGCGGACTCTACTAAGAGACTGGCATTACTGCTTCCACCACAACTCCCACTAGTTTGCACAGTCAGAAGTAATGAGGCTTTATTTTCCCCGGTGCTGGAACCGTAAGCTGTGCAATCTGGTCTGGTGCTGGTAGCACTCCCCAGGTGTCCCTCTCTACTTTTTTAAATGTGTGACTGCACTTTCTGCTGGCCTGCCGCTGCCACCGCCACCACACAGTGTCATCTCTGCCCTGGGTCTGCCCATCCTACCTGTCTGGATGAGTATTTCTTCTTTATATCTTTGTTTGCTGGACTTCTATGCAGTTTGATTTTCTGCAACTTCTGGTTGTCTCTAGTTTTGAGGTAGTTGTATTCCTTCTTAGTTGTGGAGGGAGATGCAGCGTGTGTGTCTAGGCCTCCATCTTGGCTGGAAGTCAAACTCATCTTCTCTTGATAACAGAGGGTTACTACTATCAGCTCAATAACTGTACCTATTACTGACAGTGATGACATGGAACACTCCCAGAGTTGAGTGTGTGAATGTCAGTGGTGTATTTACTGAAGCCCCCTCCACCCTCCCTCAAAAGCCATAGCTACTGAAGGACCAGAAGGGGAGTGAGGAGCGGGTCTGGTTGTAAAAGTTTGGTCTTTTCCTGCTATGATTGTTGTTTCTTACTGCAGGTGGCATAAATGGTGATTTGCTCCTTCATTTTACAGAGTGTCTGTTCGGGGGCCAAAGGGTAGGGACACCTTGACCAGAGAACCCAGTGCCTCGGCTGTGGGAACAACACATAGCTGCTCAGAATCAGGCACCGCCTGCATAGTAGGAGCTGTAGTCTGATCCAGTAGGGTGTCCCTGCACTTGGGGAAGCCAGGGGAAAAAAGCACATGTAAATCCTTGCCTGCCAACAACCAGAGAACAGGCAGTGCAGAGTGGAGGTGGGAACAGTTCCCCTCCACCTGGCTTGGATGCCGCTCACAGGGTGCAGCTGGGGAAGGTTTCATGGAATTGACTCAGAGCTTGATTTTGGGGTGTTCTTGGCTCCTTAGCAAAATAGTTCTGCTTTCCCGTGAGCCTCATACACACTCTCTGCTCCAGGGTCTGGAAGGGCTGCTGGAAGTAGGGCCCAGAGTCATCTCGCTCACCACCTCTCTGCTGGCTGGTGGATGCACACAAACACAAAAGGTGATATTGACAGTCAGCATCAGATCTGACTGCTCCCGACAGCTCCTGTGATACAGCAACCTCCGGGACTTGAGGACACATCTGTGAGGAGATGTAGTCGCTGCCATCTGCACAAACTGCATTATTTAACTGCGCTGGCACTGATTAACATTTGCTGTAACCTATGGTAATGGGCTCTGGGGCTTTGCATGTCTGCTACACAGTGGCAGCTGATGTCTCCTGCTCCATCCTTAAAACAGGATGCTTTAATTTTTAATGGAGCACATGTTCGATTGGCTATACAAACAGGCTAATCTGCAAAGCATGTGCTCAATAACAAGCCTGACTACGCTGCCAGAATATCAACGTGACGCGGCCAAGCTGGGGAGGAGAGGGTGGGCCTCCCGCTCATCTCCACTGGTCAAGGGCTGCGTGCTGGGAGCACTGGCCTGCTGACAGCCCAGGGTAGCTGCAGCCAGAGGCCCCGGTGGCCTCCTCTGGAGCTTCTGAGGGTTTTCAGCTCTGGGTGCCTACAAGCCCTAGCCAGCAGGGAAAAGCAGCAGATTCAGACCTCTGGTGTAAAGCCAGATGTGGCATTAAAGATGAAATTCCCCTCTGTTGTACAGGCATGACTAGAATGAGATACAAGCATTCAACTTAATAGACCTACTACACACCCTGCACTCTGTTCAATGATGAGAATTTAAACACAAATAAGGCACAGTCCTTGACTTCACAAAACCCACACCAATAGCCAGAGTGAGATGTTACAGGTTACATGTAAGTACAAAATTTTCTCAGACAACAGGTGAGAAAGTAAGCTAGGAGGAGACATTTAAGTGGGGTTTTGAAGTATGGGCAGGAGGTCACCAGCAGCACTTAAAATGATAGTCAGTTTTGAAGGAATATGGTATACACGTATGGGGAAATGGTAAAAAGTGTACTTTTTTTTTATACATAGAATTTTTATTTTGTTTTTCAATTACAGTTGTCCCATTTTCCCCCCATTGCTCCCCCACCACCCAGCCCACCCCTTCTCCCATAATCATATCCCCCCCGTTGTCCATGAGTCATTTATACACGTTCCTTGACTAGACCCTTCCCTTACTTATCCCCCTTCTCTCCCTCCCTCCTCCCCCCTACTAACTGTTACTCTACTCCTTGTTCTATTTAGTTCATTTGTTTGTGTTGTTCCTTAGTTTCCTGTATTAGGTGATATCATATGGTTTTTTTTTGTTTTTTTTTTTTGTTTTTTCTTTGCCTGGCTTATTTCACTAAGTATAATTCTCTCTAGTTCCATCCATGTTGTCACAAAACTGTGCTACATTTACACAATGGAATACTATGCAGCAGAAAGAAAGAAGGAACTCCTGTCAGTTAAGTGTACTATTAATGAGCTGGGGATAATTACACAGGGATATCTGGTGAGAAATTGGCAATTTGGGTCCAGAGCTTATGAGAGAAGTAACTAGAGACGGGACACTGCCAGGGTCCCAGGTCCATGGAGATACTCTGTGGGAAAAGGCTTCTAAGCTGAAACCCTCAGCACATACCTTGTTCTGGGACAGTCACGAAGTGTGCTTAGTATACTGAAGGCTCTGAGAAGTTCTGCAGTTAAAAACAACCTATAATGAAAGTAAGTGTCTAACTTTATTTAACCCACTATTTCCCAAACTTATTTGTTCATGGAATCACTTCTTCTGGTTATACTTTTTACCATTCCTTGGAAGAATGGATATGTTGCTCTAGCGAGCTCACAGGAATGCTCTCTCCAGCTGGGCCTTGGGTCTGATTGCTTTGTGACTGGGGAAGGTAGACTATGCTAATCCTACCACTTCCAACAATCCACCGCTTATCTATCTCCACGGTTCGGTCCAGGTAATCTGTCATAGTGGCTGTTGTAATGAGTGACATTTACTTGTGTTTGCTTCTCCATTAGGTAAGGAACATATTTTATTTACTTCTGCATTCATTGTGTGAAGCTCTTTACCTGGCAAGTACAGGAACCCAGTGAATATTTACTGAATTGAACCAAAAAATCCAATGGTGGAAGCTAACATGGGCTCAAAGCTTCAACCTGTGTTTCTTTGGCACAGCCTCTCATCACTGGAGGCCAGCTGTCCAACATGATAGTTGATCATTGTCCCTCTGGGCTCCACTTGGCGGTCACTTGGGAACTCAGCATTCAGATGGTCATTGGGTGGGTGGGCAGGCTGCCTTTATCAGTCACACAGCCCTGGCTCCTGGACAGCTTCTCAGCCTCCATAGCTCCTGACTTCCCTCTGGCTTAGTCACAAAGGGTATCAGACTTTGCTGCTAAGCATCTTACTTACCCTTCTACCTCCAGGCCAGCTTCTCTGGTGAGACAAAGCCGCAGAGGTAAGAGAATCTTAGGAGATACCAGAGTATTTAGGGGCCACTAACTCCTCCTTGAGGATGTGCAGTTTGTCACTGTGTAGTATTTTTCTTTGGATGGCAGGACACTTAAGGGACTTGGTTTGGTTGGAGGCTAATTGCTAAGTGTCCAACCCAGAGATGGGGCAGTTAAACAATCAAAAGGCCTTTTCACGAGGAATCCCAATAAAACCATCAAAATACTTTTCACAAATCACTGGCTTGTAAGTAATTAGCTCTACCCACCCTATTCTAGCCCAAATTTAAAACAGTTCTATGTTACCAAAGCTGCCCGAGCCACTTCCCTGTTCTCATTAGAACAAGGAGACCCTTTTCTGTATTGCCTACAAGGGGAGAGCTGACGCTTCGTTAGCAACCTCATTGAGATCTGTATGTATCGTGACTGCAGCACAAAATTGCTGCCAAAAGACCCAGTGAAGAAGGCAGAGGGGTTGTTTTGGCCCAGCCTCATGGTGGCTCCACAGCCTACCCTTGTCCTTCCAAGGGCTCATCAGTCACTTTCCCCACTTTAAGTTGTGCCCTTGGTAATGTGTTTCATTTTCTTATAAGATTTCTAAGAAGCCACAGCATGTGAAGAATGAATGCAATAAAATGCGAACCAAGTTTGCAGGGCCTTGTCTACGCCATCAAGTAGAAAGAAGACTTGGAGGGAGGCTGAATGACCAGAACAGAACATATACTCTAAAATCTACCCAGTGTCTGGCTTTGAAGACTTCCACTGCTTAGGGTCTCTGCTGCCAAGTCCACTCTTCTACAAGTTCAGAAATAAAAGAGTGGCAGAACTGATACCCTTACTTATCAGATCAGCAAACTATGGCTTACAGAGAAGTCATATACTCTAGGCCTCTTGCCTGGCTCCTTACAGCATCAGTATTTGAGCTGTAGTCTTGCAGGTGCAAGGTCAGACTTCTTTCTAATGCATTGTGCCACCCACAGTGCCACCAATCCACTCAACTATTCAGTAGGACTGTCAGAGAAGGTTGGTGCTGAGAGGCTCAAACCTTCCCATTATAGGTACCATGGGCTGCCTTGCCAATATGGCTGAATCGGCTTCCTATCACTCAGGGAAGCCCACAGGCCTATAACTACATTCAGATATGGCAGATTTGGGCCATCAAGTTCTTTAATTAGTCTGTCTGGAAAAATGAAACTGATCAAATTAAATATTAATCACATATAAACTGTGAGTAAATCAGTAGGGGAATCATCAGACAAGAAGGGCCATTCTTAAATGCAGACTTAAAAAATTCTTTTTCAAAGGCCTTTCCTCCTGCTTTCTGTCCCCTGCCAACTAAGTTGATTTCAAAGCACAAACGAAGCTTCTATTTTCCAAGCACAACAACGATGCCTAACCAGAAGTTTCTTTCACTGAAATATTGAATGGAAAATTCAGTTCCTTAAGTCTTTCTAAATCTTTGCCTCTGATTGGGTTCATTAATAAACATGCTGATTTTGTTACAGGGAGAGACATATGGTATAATCCGCTAACAGGAAGAAGTATTTTGCATTTTATTGTAGAAAACAAACATGCAAACAGGTTCTCACAGATGGTTTTCTTAGCTTCTGGGAGGGGGAAAAAGCTTAATAATGCTTGAAACTAGTTTTTCTCTTTAACAACAACATAAAAAAAAAATTCTTGCACATTTCTAGTGGAACTGCTTATAAATTAGATTAAGTTCCACTCCAAGGTTTTAACAATTCACAATTCACTTTTCCTCCTGTTTAACCATATATACACACATACACACACACATGCATTTTCTTTCCCTTACTCCCCACCCCGCCGCCTTCTCCTCTTTTCTTAGAAACATTAACTTGCTCAGAGAGGCAGAGATAATTCAACAACACTTCACTTATCTATCATCATAAAGGAATAAGGTTTTCCTAAAACAAATTTTCCAGATAATTGATGCTTACCAATCCCTTTAAGGTTTTTCAAAAATTGGTAGTGATGTTGGTTTTTCCTTTAAATAGACTTTATTCTGCAGAACAATTTTATATTTACAGAGAAAACTGAGAAGCTAATATAGAGCATTCCCATATATGCCACACCCAGTCCCCCCTACTACAAACATCTTATTTCAGTATGGAACATTTGTTACTATTAATAAACCAATATGGATACATTATTATTAACTAAAGTCAATATTTTATTCATATTTTCTTATTTTTTACCCAATGTCTTTTTTTTTGTTTTGTTTTCCAGAATTCTATTCAGGATAGCACATTACATCTAGTTGTGTGTCTCCTTGGGCTCCTCTTGGATGTGGAAGTTTCTCCAAATCTCCCTGATTTTGATGAGCTTGACATTTTGGGAGAGTACGGAGCTATTTTGTAGGATGCCCCACTAATGGAAAAAAAAAATTTTTTTTTTTGGTGTTTTTCTCATAATAAGACTGAGTTTATGGATTTTAGGGAGGACAATCACAGAGGTAAAGTACATTTTCATTATACAATATCAAAAGTCTATTCTACCAACATGATCTATGACTGTTGATGTTGACCTTGATCACCAGGCTGAAGTGGTGTTCGTCAGGTGTCTCCACTGTACAGTTAGCCTGCACCTCATGCTGTATTCTGGGGAAAAAGTCACTATGTACAGCCAAGATCTAAGGAATTTGGGGGTATTCCTCCTTAAGAATGGAATATCTACATAAATTATTTGGAGTTCTTCTGCCTGGGAGGTTATCTCTTCTACATTTATTATTTTATTTATATAAGTACAACATTATTAATATTTATTTTATACTTTGGGTTATAATCCAGTGCTACTTTATTGTTTCACTCAAACTGTTCTAGCTTTAGCCCCTAGGATCTCTTTCAGTTGGTTCCTGTGATCCTTTGACAGATATTTTTTTCTTTTTAAATACTTCCTTATTTTGTGACATTATAAAATACTCCAGGCTCATCTTCTATCAATGTATCTCCTGTCCCAATCCTAGAATCAGCCAATTCTCTTATAAGGCATTTTTCCTTTTATTGAAGGGTGGCATTAGAAAACAAGATCTGGATGGAGGTGTGCTGCCATGGGGGTGTCCTTCCTTTTCAGCCCTCTCAGCTGACAAGACACAGAAATAAAGGTGGGCATACAACCTTTGTATAACACAGCTCTATAAATGGTTCTATATGTAATCATCTGTATTTATATAAAGCTAAACATGAGTTAATACTGGTGGTCTCCAACTCCAATCCATTCCCACATGGATCTAGACTCTCCTCTTGTTTATCTGTAAATGCTCACTCCAACAGTGAGAGAGGCCTGGCTATACGGTAGGTTTTTATTTATTTATTTACTGTTTAATATTTTCTGATATTCCTTGATGAGAATATTTTCAATAAGCTATGGGAGGTAAAACGTTTATTCTGCAGTGAATGAGGTTCAATTTTTGTGAAAACACAAGGTTATCACTGTGAGAAATAACTGTGCAGCTTAGTTACTAATGTCTTCTGTATTTTTTATTGAATTTATTGGGGTGACATTGGTTAATATTAGTTATTAATCTTTAGCTCAGAAACCAGAATCAGACTCTAAAGAGATCCTGAAAGACTAGACCAATGGACTAACTCTGACAAATAGAATTTTATAAGGAAAAGTATAAAGACTTGCCCTTGAATCCATCTACAAAAGAAGTAGGTGGCGTCATTAAATTTGTGGCTTGCCGAATGCCCTTGTAGCCTAGCAAGACTGGGAAGTTGCCTTCAATTGGCTTGCCAGTGGTGCTTTTAAGCTCTTGGGCACAAGACTTGAATTAGTAGGTGACCAGAAAATATATATAGAAAGTTTAATGCTTTTTCCATTTTGTCCCTTGCTGTTATAACCATCCTCTCACTTTTTGCTCACTTTGTGTTCAACTTTTGGTTTGTCTCTTCTCCGATACCCCTCCTAAAGCATAGCTACAAAAACGAACAAACAAAAACAAAAAAACCAAAAACAGAACACCCCCCCCCCCGAACAAAACAAAGGAAAACAAACCCAAACCCAAACCCTACCAAACCAAACACACAAACAAACAAAACCCAGAAAACCAAATACACATGCTGTGAAGACAACATGTAGGCTTGCGGATGAGCTTCGGGGTAGATCAGAGCTTTTCCAGTGGGCAACGTAAATGTCACTGGAGGCTGTGTGGTACCCATCTTTGCCGAGTCACGGGTTTTAGTGTCTGCTCTGGCCGGGCTGCTGCAAGAACCACCCACTAATGGGAAAATCATGAAACCACAAGCAGGATGCAAAGCAGCATTTCTACTCCTCTGCGAGAGCAGGGACCAGTTTCCCTCTGCCTCCATAAGGCTCGTTTGGAATTGCAAATGTTGGCTATTATCCTCTCATCTAAATTATGAGTGTAATCATAAATATTTGCCAATATATTAGTGAATTTTATTTCTTAAATTTTGTATCAGGCAAGAAAGAGAATCCCTACGGGAGAAGAGGAAGCAAAACTGTTTATTCACAAATGGCATGATTGTATACATAGAAAATCCTAAGGAATCCATACACAACTACTAGTTTATTACTCGAACTAATAAATAAGTTGGGTATATCCATAAGATATAAAATCAATATGTAAAAATCAGTTGTATTTCTATATAGCAGCAATGAACAATTCAAAAAAGAAATTTAAAAATTTTCCAATAACAAAACTCACAGTAACACCAAAGAGACATAATGCTTAGTAATAAATTTAACAAAAGAAGCACAAAACTTCTGAAAACTACAAAACACTTTTGAGAGACATTAAAGAAGATCTAAATAAATGGGAAGACATTCCAAATTCGTGGCTTGGAAGACTCAATATTGTTAAGATGGCAATTCTGCCCAAATTAATCTGCAGATAAAAAGCAATCTCTATAAAAACCCCAACAGACTTTTTTTGTTGCTGCAGAAATCGACAAGATGATCCTAAAATTGATATGGGAAGATGAAGTGTCAATAATAGTCAAAACAATCTTTTAAAAAAGAATAAAATTGGAGGACTCACAGTTCCCAATTTCAAAACATCCTATAAAACAATAGTAATCAAGACAGTCTGGTAGTGACACAGGATAGATGTATAGATCAAAGGGACAGAAATTAAGAGTCCAGAAACAAACCTTTATATATACGGTCAGCTGATTTTTGGAAACAGTGCCAAGGCACTTCAAGAGGGAGATGATGGCCTTTTTTCTAAAGAATGCTGAGACAACTGGATATCCACATGCAAGAAGATTAATTTAGACGCTCTCTTTACTTCACATCATACACAGAAGTTAACTTGATGACAAAGATCTAAATTGAAGAGCTAAGATTATGAAACTTTTAGAAGAAAACATAGAAAAAGGTCTCTATGACCTTGGATTAGGCAAAGGTTCTTAGATAGATATAGCAACAAAAGTATTATTCTCAAGAGAAAAAATTGATAAACTGGACTTCATAAAAACTAAAAACTTAACACGTAACAAAATTAAAAGACACCATTATAAATATGAAAACGCAAGCCACTGACTAGGAGAAAATATCTGCAAATCACATACCTGATAAAATATTTGTATTCAGAATATGTAAGGGGACTTAAAAGCCAATTACAGGCAGACACAATACAAACCACCGAATTTTAAAAAATGAGCAATAGATTTGAATACTATTTCATCATGTAAGATTTACAAATGTCAAAGACCATATGAAAAGATGTTCTACATCATTAGTCATTAGGGAAATAAAAATTAAAACAACAGTGAGATACCACTTCATATCCAGAAGAATAGTTATAATGAAAAGACAATAAAAAATGTTGGTGAGCATGTGGAGAAAATAGAACCCTCCTATATTATTGGGGGAACGTAAAATGGTGCAGCTACTTTGGAAAGCAGTTTGGAAGTATCATTAAAAAAGTTAAACAATAATTTACTGCATATCCAGCAGTTCATTCATAAGTATCTAGCAGGAGAAATGAAAACATGTCTAGTCAAAGAGTTGTATGTGAATATTCATGGCAGAATTATTAATAATAGGCAAAAAGTGGAAACAAATGTGCATTAACTGGTGACTGGGTAAACAAAACATGGAATATCCATTCAGTGAAATACTATTCAGCAATAAAGGGGCATAAGCTACTGATAGACATTCCAACATGGATGAACCTCGAAACATTATGCTAAGTAAAAGAAGCTGGATCTAAAAGATTACATATGTTTTGCTTTTATTTATGTAAAATGTTCAGAAAAGGTAATCTATACAGATAAAAAGTAGGTTAGTGTTTCCTTGGACTGGGGTGATTATGGGAACTGACTGCAAATGAACATAAGGGATTTTACTGACATAATAAAAAATGTTTTATAAACTGAATTTCGGTGATGATTATACAACACTGTACATTTACTAAAAATCAACGCGTTGTACAGTTAGTACTGGTGAATTTTATGGCATATATTTGAGCAAAATTATTAGCAAAGCTGATGAATAATATCTATAGCAAAATTTCATTTGAAAAGAAATGGAAACAAAAGACAACAGGGCAAAAGAACACAAAGCCTAAAATTAAGCTCTCTCCACCACAGTCACTATCTTTTACATTCGATCCTCAGACCTATCTTCTAGTTGAAAGCTATACCCTTTGACCAATTTCTATTTTCCTCGGGTCCTGGCAACCACTTTTCTGCAGTTTTATCTTTGTTTGTTGGATTTTAGATGCCATGTTATCAGTGATACCATGCGGTACCGTAGAACTGGTCTTTCTCTGTCAGGCTCATTTCATGTAGCATATGACCTCAAGGTCCAGCCATGTGGTCCTTATGGCAGGATTCTATTTTTTTTTTAATTTTTATGATCAAATAAATTTTCTAAGAGAGTAGAACTTAAATGTCTTCACCAAAACAAACAAATAATAAAAATAATAAATATATGAAGTGATAGATGTGTTATTTAACTAGATCTTTTCAAAATATACATTTAATTTCAAATTGCCACAATGTACACTTTAAATATCTTACAATTTTATTTGTCAATTATACTGCAGTAAAGCCAAAATTTAATACAATTAATAAAATAAAATTACTTTGCACAAGAATATACATTTATCGGTATTACCCACATAAAAGGGCTTTAGATGTCAAACCATGGTGCTCCCTGTCTGAGTATTTTTTATCATAAACACATATTCTGTTGAAACTTTAAAAATGAACTCCGTACCAGTATCTTCCCTGATCTGTATCTAAATTTTAATTTTGGTTATTATCCCAAGCAGATAACATTCACTCAGTCTGCATACTCTGGCATGGGGAGTTGACTGCCAAAGGCACTTGATACCCCTATTTGTTCCTAACTCTATTATGGAAAATTTCAAACATTCTAAAAATAGACAGAATGTAACAATTTCCACAAATATTAACACCTGGCTAATCCTGTTTCGTGTCTACCCCTCCTTACTTCCCTCATGCCATATATTAAGGCTTAGAAGAACTGAGCTATCTATTATGCTGAGGTCCAAACATGGAAATCTAGACAGCTCTGAGATCATGAGATGTCCCGGCGAGGACAGGCAGAGGTAAATCCTCTGAGAATGATCCTCTGGCTATAAAATACATTTTTCCCAGAAGTTAAGGCTTGGTTGAGACAGAGACAGAAGAAGGGTGGTTAACTTGGGAGGTCAAAAAGGACTGTATTGTCCACATTGGGAATGTGCCTGGTCAAACATGAATGGACAATTTTCTAGGATTAATCTGCTCACCCATGGAAGGTCAATGAGTCTCGCTTTCCTGGAGCACTGGTCTACCATTTAGAGCGCTCGGATGGCGTAATTTACCACATGGCCTCCTTACGCCCTGGAGGAACTAATCACTTCTCAAGGAGGAGCAGCTTGTGCCTCGGGCGGATTATTCCTCTCAAACACCCAGTGAATTTGAACAGCTCGGGAGCTTCCCAACGAACCGGGGAATAAGCAAGCCCTAGAGGGTCCTCTGTCCTCAGCACGCCCCAGCCCTAGGAATCATCTCCCATTCAAGGCAAGGCCAGGGCACACTGGCTCAGAGAATATCCCTTAGGTTTTCACCTTCTGACTTGCCATCTGGTCTGGGTAGAGACACAGGACCCCCCTTTTAGAGAGAAGAGTCTGGTCACGAAGCACATTGGCCCCAGGCTCCAAAGATTCTACTCACCCCGTTCAGGATACAGCATATCTGGAGACAAGCTTCAGAGCTCAGAACCAGATAAATGAGGGAGAAAACTTCCTGGCTGCTGTACAGAGCCTCCCAGCATGCCCTGGAGCCATTCAGATCTCAAGGGAAACCTGCTGAGCCTCTAACCTAGATGACTTTATCACACTGAAACCCCGCCTCTGAAATGCAAGTCAACATAGCCTTCCACTGGTCAAAGAGGAAGCCATGATCATTATTATTAAAAATCTGAACTGCAGGCCTGGCCTCCTGTGTGATCTTGAAAGAGAAATTTAGCCTCTCAAGTTACATCACTACTGTGTCAGAGACCTTAGTTAAGGCAGGTAAGGGGAAGTGAGATTTGAGGTGTTTATGCTTGATGTCTGCGGCTGGTCACCAAGAAGCCCTCCTTAGTATCCAGTGTATCATTTCCTGGTCTAACTAGTTGGAATAAACCACAATCTCCATCTGATTCTCAGCGACAGGTTTGTCAGGGTTTCACTCCTTGTATTTTGGCAGCAATCTCCTTTAGCTAGTTATTAACTTTTAAATATAAAATCCAGGCACCAAATCATAAAGCAGCGAAGACATACATAATTTGGGTTAATTAAAACGCCTCCAAGTGAACAGGTGACACACGTCAAGCCTCGCGGCACCCGGAAGAAAGGCACTGCAACAGACTATTAGGATTCCTGTGTTAATAAGGTAATAGTAACTTGGGTAATTAGCAAATCACACCAAATCTTGTTTAAGTCCCAAATCTCATTTAGAGGCTTTTTGGAGGAACTGTTTAAATACAAAGGACACGCTCTCCTACTAACAGAAGATGCGTGCTTACTGGGACAGGTATCCGAGCTTCCCTGCCTCTATTAAATTCACTTTGTTATGAAGTCTCAAGGTCTAAGTCATCAAGGACTGAAAGAGACAGCATTTGCCCCTTTGCTCTTGCAAAGACTCGGGAATTCTAGTAGATTTCAAAGACTACAAAAATGGTGATGGTCTTTGTCACTAGTCTTAAAACGCACCCCATAACTGTTAGGAAAATATGTAGACTTGTCCCTTTGTAATTCACACGCAGAGAATCTAGTTAGTATCCCTCAGTGGGAAGAGGTCCCTGAGCCTGGGAAAACCCAACAGGTGATGCTAGGCCTGGTGCAGTGGGATACTCAGCAAACCCCAGTTCATGGGCAGCACACATGCACAGGTTGGGGCAGCCCCTCAGGTTTGTGTGTCTGCATCCCTCTGTCCGCTAGGCTGTATTTTAAACCATTTTCATAGAGCTCTTTCCAACCTTCCTCTACTCAGATCTAAAGTACATCTGAAATGCTACTGAATTCCAATCCTGACATCATGCTTAGGACAGATCCTACTGGGCTGGTTTCTGTAAGACAGTTGATTTAAGCCCAGGGACTGCTGAGTGTCACTTGTTCATGTTCCTTTGTAGCTCAGAGGGTCAGGAAAATAATGTAAAGGTCCACAGCATGACCTTAGTAGTCAGTCTTGCCTACTGAGTGCTTGGAACATAGTTTCATTTTTTCCTTGCCTTCTATTAATATTTTCTTACACAATCACGTAGCCAGCATTCTGGAGAGGAGAGGGGTCAAGGAATTGATGTCATCAATAAAAGAAGGAGAGGGGAGAAACCTAGAGTCCCTTGGGGTACCAGAGCTTGGCTACTTAGTCGAGTTGGGTGACTTTGGCCATGTCCCTGTACACTCTGAGCCCCATCTGCTAAACGGGAGCAAGAATCTTTCCCCACTGATTCAAACAAAGGAGAGAATAAATGGCAGGGTTTTCTGTTAACCATAAAGTATCACGCAAGCTGTTTACTCCGAAGGCATTCTGAGGACATGAAAGCCACACAACCAGCCTGGGGTAGTGTCTAGAAATAGGGCACCCCGTTTCATATTCTCCATGGATAACTGCCTGCCTGGATTGCTGGCTCCTATACCACACGGCAGGAACTGAATGGATGCTGCCAGAAAGAACCTTGTGTGGTGTCTGCTCTTGAAAGATGGGCTGCAGGGAGGGCAGAATGGTGGAAAGATCACTGCACAAGGAGTTGAGACACTGGGGTTCTAGGCACAACTCCACAAATAACCTACCATGTTAACCAGTGACTTGGAAAATAAAACAGATCATCAGGATGACAGCTGGGGAACTCTTAAGGAGGAGAACAGTGCTCACACAAAGCCAACATGGGCTAAGAACAAGTCTTCAGAACAAGACTTTCTTCCCACAGGGTATGAGATTGATACACTTGGAAAATGATGTAGACAGGGCAGACCTGTATTCAGTGCGATATAAATGAGCTTTCACATGCAATTCAAATGGTCAAGATAGAGAAATGTAGCTGGGACAAAAATGCAATTAGGTGAGTTCATAAATGTTTGATGTGCCCAAAGGGAGAAGATGAAGGTCTCTAATGCTAGTTTCTTTCACCCTCTCGGGTTCCACATTTGTATGAGCCACTGATGGGGAACAGGGGCATGATCTGATGACAAGCTGCTGCAGACACCATGCTTTTTGACACCTTTCTCACTCTGTGTATGCAGTTCCCCCTGGCTGGAACATTAATCCCTGGCTCTCCCCCTGGCCAACTCCAACTCACAAATAGTACATTTCCCAGAAAGCCCGGATTCGTGAGGCTCCTCTCCACTCTATTTCCCATGTGTGCCTTTCCCAATAAACTCTGAGGGTAGTAATTGCCTGCCTCCCCCTAACCCCCCCCCCGCCACCCTCCCGCATCCCAGTACAATGTCTGGTGCATATTGAACTGAATTTTCATACAACATGAAGTTGTAAATGGTAGTATAGTGGGTCAGAAAACAGAGACCCAAAACATCTTCACAGACTAAAGGAGTGGGTAAATTCCACCGTATCCTGACATCTACATGACAAATACACATGTATAGGTGGAGCACATATGCTGAATAGTTATTTATGTGAACACTCAAATTAAGTCTGGAGTAAACAAATGCTTTTGGTAAAACCACCAGAAAAGCCAACACCACTAAAAAGTGACATTGGTCTCTGTCAAAAGCAGCAACAGTCCCTCACCCATTCTGAGTTGCTCAACCTAGGAATTAACAAACCAGAGCATGTCTAGAAGAAAGTAACTAAATGACATAGGGTTGGGAAACCAAGAAATTTGAGGAATGTTTGAAAGAACTGAATATAGGTCTAGACAAGAGATCCTTGGAAATATGTAACTGCTTTCAAATATCTGTAGGGATAACAGCAAAGACAGTGGATCTAGTCTTCGTGGGATCAGGAGGGGCAGAAACAATGAAAGAAAATAAGAGACTTCACTTCTTATAGGAGGAGATTTTATATGAATTAGAGGTATCCTTAGCTTACTTGCTCAGGACTTAAGTTTTCCAGCACAGGAGGTTCAGACAGAGTCCAGATCATCTCTCCCTGGTAATGTTGAAGACATTTATAAAAGTAGAGGCCTGCATTTGGTAGCTACTCTTGAGTGTTAAGCAACTCTGACCTATCATGCTAAGAGTCACCAGCCACCCGAGTACTTCACCTTACCCATATGAGGCCAAAGGGAGTGGCTGGCGGTTGCACCACAGTCAGGGTTTTTCAGGGAGGTGCTGAGTGGTGTTTTGATTTGAGACATGTCTGCTCTGCCAGAACAAGCAGGTGGTGCCTCTCTGCCGGGTACTTGTGGGAGGATGTGAGCCCACAATGACCTGAAAGAGCAACACCAAGCAACTCCCAAACTAATACTGAGAATTGATGGAAACCCGAGAGAGGAGCCATCCAACAGAGCATGTAACCTTCCACCCCCAAAAGCCGAAACCTTGACTGCTCCTGCACCAAAGACATCTGGGGAGCATAACGGGCTTCCACCACAATGAAGGAAGCATTTTGTGCTAGTCCCACTGGCAGCTGGGGAGGGCTTTTTTCCTTCAGCAGGGCTGGTTAAATTCTTGGCGCTGCTGGATGAAAGCAAAGAGACTTCCCATTAAAAGGCACTGCCCAACAGACTCCCCACACACCTGCTAGTGGGGTAGTGGACCTCACCGAGGACAGACGCTGGTAGCAAGAAGTACTATCTTCCCCAGAGTCTTCCAGAAGCTTTTGCAAATCCGGGATGACGACCCCCACCTCCAACAGCAAAACAAAACAACAAATAATCCAACCACCCAAAAAGAAGGACTGTGAGGTGTTCTATTTTCCATTTTGTTAGGCTACTGGAGGTAAAGGCCCAAGTGGAAGGCGGGGTGCCAGGAGCTCCTTTTCCCTGAGGCTGTGGTCCAACTAAAACTAAGAAAAATAAGACTAGGAAAAAAAAGAAACCATCAACACCACAAAAAGCCAATGGCTGGAAAATGGGGGGAGGAGTAGGACTGGGTGGTTAGAAACCAGGCTTCACTGGTGGCTGAGGGCATGCCCTACACAGACTTGCAGAGAGGAGGCCCATTCCTGTGCCAAGCCCCACAAGACAGGCGGACAGTGCTGGTTTTGTTGGCAGATGTTTTCTTTCAGTGGGGTGCTTTCTTCCTGCACAGCAGGCACCAGAGGGAACGCTGACAAGCATGGGCAGAATTTAAAAAATTGCTGCCACTCTCCCACAGACGTCCATTATGTCTCCGAAGCCTTACGATTCACAGCATAAAAGCATAATCAAGAGAAATCATGGTGCAGCTCAGTCAGGATGGGCAGAATAGTCCATTTAACTTTATGTTAAAAAAAGGAAAATAATTGGACCAAAATTTGTTTGAAATGGGAGTAGGAAATGGCTTGTTTTCAACCTATTTCAAACGAAAAGCCCCCATTAAATACTCATTGGAAACTATTTAGTTTGGAAACAAGTTTGGTATTCCACAGGCAGTGTACGTTAACAGTTGCAGCACAGCCTAATCTGTGTAAGAGCCATAGACAACCTGATGACCTAGTTCTAACAGGGCTTTGCAAAGAAGGGCTGGCTGGGCTTGGACTATTCACCGCCTGGCTGTTGGCTTCATAACAGAATCTGCAGGACCAAACTGGCCGGAGAAAAGGAAGTCTTTCAAGTTGACAGAAAGCCCTAAACCAGCCTCTGCTGGCAAATAGCAACATGGTAGCTACAACCAAAGAGAAACTGAACATGGTGAAAAGTGAGCCTTCCAGAAGAAGGAAATGGATTCTTGGTGCCATACCACATACCACGTTGCCATGCTACCTCACAAACAGCAGTCAAATCCCCCAACTCAAGGCCTCAGGAGCCTAGAATCATAGAAGTCCAGGGAATACTCACCTTTTTGTGATGCACCAATTCCTTTGATGACGTTCCCACAGTGTACTGGGAACAGAAGCCGCAGAGGGAGGCTGGCCCAGGGTGGCACTTCTCGTGCACGCAGTCTTCTCGCTCTTGAGGCCACTCTACCTTTCAGTTTCTACTCTAGATGTGGCTCTGTTACAAGTATGTCAATGGAATTTTCTAAGCATTCAATTCCATGGGGTCAGGGACTGTTTTTAAACCTCCTTTTCTTCACCCAGAACCTAGCACTGTACCTGGCACACTGTAGGTGCTAACCCCATGTGTGTGGAATGAATGAATGAACATCCTATGAAGAAACTACTGAACCTTGTAAGGGAAAAGTTTGGTGTAAGAGACTGGGTCTTCCTTTAAGCTTGAGAAGCACAAATTTTAAAAGTTCTATTTGCTAACAATGCAAGGAGCTACCCACTTTACAGATAGGTAAGAAATTTGTCAACTAAAAATCTTTAAGTAAAATATAAAAGATTTCCCCCTGATATCAAAGACATGTGCCATTACTACTTTAAGCAGCACAGATTTTACTTATCCCTTTAGAAGAACAAAAGGCCACATAGTAGGGCTGCTCCATGTACATGCAGGCACCTGGGAAGCCTTGGTCTTCCCCAGGCTAAGCATTCTGTTCAGCAGTTACGTTTCTCAATCAACTTAATTGTTTACATTCTTCTCCTACTTTAATTTCTGTTTCTCTTTCATTAATTCCCCATCTGCCTCCATTTCTTCTCTCATTTAACCTGCAGGGTACCCTGAAAGTGATAAAATGGCTCTCTCTCAGCTGAGCACCGTTTCTCTTGAGAGAGCTGGATTGCCCTTCCCATACCAAATGCTACTTCTCAGTCAAGGGGGAAGTATGGGCTCTCTCAGACCAGACTCTCCATTCCTGCCACAGCAACACTGGTGTGGTTTGCTTGACTCACTGGCATTGTTAGGTAAAATGGAGAGAATTGCTTGCTGGAAAAAAAAAATCTTAATTTCACTAAAAGTCATGTTTTAACTTTAACAGATTTTGCATATATAACATGAATCAACTCAGGAAAGGAAGTCCTCTTCTTCCCAATTGTTTTCACATTTCAGTTGTGTATAAAAATACAGCCTGTTATTATTCATTTTAATAAAACAGAATTATTTATAAAAGACTAAAATTTTCATTCAACAATAAACAACAAAAATACAATGCTACAATTCTTGGGAGTGGATGAATGTAGCTACACAGATCTTGGTTATAGATCAAGTACTTTTATTTTGCTTTTCACAAATTTATGGAGGACCTACCATGTGCAAGTTTCATGGTTAGTGCTGCTGGGCACGGTGGGTGGGCATATAATGAAGACTAAGTATTTGTTCTTATTCTCCAGAGTGGCTGGGCATGGGCACCAATCACAGAAATGACTAAAAGAGGGGGTAAAATGTGGAATATGGGCAGAGCCTAGGTTTCCTTCACCTTAAGGTTTCAACGTGGGACACTGGGAATGTGGTGTGGAGGAGGTCTAGGCACCAGGGGGGCTAGATGGTTGGACATGCAGCTAGTGCTCTACAGTTACAAACATTTTCCCTTTGTTATTGCTTTTGATTCTTCTGAAAAAGCCCTTGGCTTCTAGCATAGCAGCAGCAGTGACATTATCAGATCATTGAGTTTAATTTTTTACAGTGTTTTCTATAGATGGACATACCCACTCTTAATATTTGTGGTGAGATTCAAGGAGGAAGCCATGGGATTGTCTCCTTTACCATGATTGGGCTGCTTGGGCTCCCATGTGTTATGCAGGTATAAAACAGACTTCTGGTCAAGATGGCCAAGTAGGCAAATGCTGGGCTCACCTCCTCCCGTGACCACATCAAAATTACAACTACATTATAGATCAACCATCATTGAGAAACACCTGAAGACTAGTTGAACGGAAGTCTTATAACAAAGATATAAAGAAGCAGCCATGTTGAGGAGGAGCAGCAGATGCAGAACTGGCAGGTCCTGCATACACCCTGTGGCAGTTAAGAAATAGGAGGCATATCTCAGCTGTTGAGGTCTGCCTGAGGAGTGAGGGAACCCAGTTCCCATGACATCTGGCTGTAAAGATCAGCAGGGATTGTGTCCAAGAAAGAGAGGGGGCTGCTGGAGGCTAAGGTGAACCTTCTAAGGAGCCTGCGCACAGACTCACACGCTAAAAACCTCACTTGCTCTAAGCTCCAGCACAAGAGCAGCCCCTCAAAAAGCACCTTGAATAACTTCAAGGTGCAGCTACAGGGGTAGGTGTCTGAGAAACTGTTTCTGGGGACTGAAGTGCTGGCAGGCACCATCGTTCCTTTGTGGAGCTCTCCTCCCACCCAGCCAGCCCAATGCAGGCAGGTGCCCAATTATTATCCTCCTCCATTTACCCGCCTAACACTATTCACCCCACCCTGGTGATTCCCTGGGACTCCCGCCTCACCTAATTTGCCCACCTGGCCAGAGACTCCTCCAGGGGCCTACCTTGGTTCATGCTGAAGATTTTCCCAAAACGTCTCAAAGGTCCACAGACCCCAAAGAAGCAGTGACCAGCCTCAGAGTGCCTTAGAGCCCTTGCTTAAGCAGCCCAAGCCCAGCAAAAGCAGAGACCAGTATCAACTTACATTATAATTCCTATCAGGTGGCCCCAGGCTTAGCATAAGCAGTGGTCAATCTGGGCCTGGAAGGTAGCTTCAGCTAACCTGCCACAAGTCTAGCATGAGCTCACATCTTGGTGCCCACCAAAGGGGATCAAACCACACGTAAGTGGCAGCCATCCTTGGTTCACTGCACACCCACTCTCAGGTGCCTTCCAGTCCAGCACAAGCAACAACCAAACCCAGATCACATTCTAGCTTCTACCAAGAGGCCCAAAGCCTGGTAGAAGTGATGGTTCACCCAGCCTGCAATGAAGCACCTCCTGAAGCCCAACTAAAGCTACTCCCACTCCGTAGGGTTAGCTCCTATACAATAGCTCATCTGCTCTACTAACAGACAGTCCTACAGCCAGTCAGCATGAGGATCAACCCCACCCACTGATATGCCAATAGCAATCCAGGCTCAACTACAACAGGAAGACACACACAACCCATCCATACAAGGAATACCCATGGGTATGCAGTTCAAGTGACTAGGGATACTGTGTCAATGGGTTCCGCAGGACATTTGCTATATAAAGCCACTCTGTTAAGACCAGGAAATATAGAAGACCCAAGTAATAAATATAAAAAACCAAAACCAAACAAAAACAGAGGAAATCAGTCACAATGAGGAGACAAGTAAACTTGTCTCAAATGAAAGAACAGGGCAAAACTCTGAACAAAACTAAATGAAATGGAGTCAAGCAATCCACCAGACACAGAGTTCAAAACAGGGGTTATAAAGATGCTCAATGACCTTAGTGGAATAATTGATGAACTCAGTGAGAACCTCAAAAAGGAGACAGAAAACAAAAAGAACCAATTAGAAATGAAAAATACAATAACTGCAATAAAGAATACATTAGAGGGAATCAACAGCAGATTAGATGAAATAAAGGATCAAATCATTGATCTAGAAGACAAGATAGTGGAAAACACCCGACCAGAATGGCAAAAAGAAAAAGAAAACTTAAAAAATTGGACTAATTATAGGACTTCTGAGACAGCATCAAGTGTACCAACATTTGCATCATAGGGGTACTTTTAAGGAGAAGAGAGAGAGCAAAACCTATTTGAAGAAATAATGATGAAAAACTTCCCTAACCTGGAGAAGGAAATAAACATATCTGGTTGGCCAAAGAGTTCGTTTAGTTTTTTTTTTTCATGCAATGGCTGTAGTAGTGCTTAGTTATCTTTAACTTCATTCAAAACAAGTTTGTTAAACTGTACTGTGACAGCTGTCATATCAGCATGCATTAAAAAAAAAACTTAGCAAAATTGGTGAATTTTGTGAAGTCATTTTAATATTGAAGATAGACGAAAATACGCAACATTTTAAATGTATTATGCTTTATTATTTCAAAAAAGGTAAAAATGGAATTGAAACACAAAAAAGAATTTGTACAGTGTATGGAGAAGGTGCTGTGACTGATTGAACATGTCAAAAGTGGTTTGCTAAGTTTCTTGGTATTATTGACACTTTGGCCAAATAATTCTTTGCTGTGGGGTTGTCTTATGCATTGGAAGATGTTTAGCAGCACTCTGGCCTCTACTCACTAGAAGCCAATAGTGGGAGATAGCCGACATACTCAAAATATCCAAATCAATAGAGTTATTGGTAAAAATGAAAAATATGTCTTTTATTTTATGGGGGAAAAAAACATATGGTCTTTTTGGCCAACCTAATACAAGTCCAGAAAGCACAGACTCCCCAACAAAATAAATCCAATGAGGGCCACACCTCAATTAAAGTACCAAAGATTAAAGATAAGGAGAGAATCTTAAAAGAAGCAAGAGAAAAGCAGTTCATTTTGTAGAAGGGAGTTCCCATCTGACTGTCAACTGATTTCTCCACATAAACTTTGCAGGCCTAAAGGGATTGAGAAAAATACTCAAAGTGATGAAAACCAAGGACCTAAACCAGGGTTATTCTTCCCAGTAAGGCTATCATTTCAAGTCAAAGGAGCTATAAAGAGCTTCCCAGACAAGAAAAATTTGAAGGAGTTCATCACCATGAAACTAATATTATAAAAAATGTTAAATGAACTTCTTTAGGAAGAAATGATCAGAAATATAAATAAGAAAATATAGAAAGAAAAAAAATTCTTACTGACAAAGGCAGACACTTAGTAAAAGTAATGGAGCAACCAACTATAAAGCTAGTACGAAGGTTAAAAGACAATAATAGAAAAATTATGTATACTACATAAGAGAAATACACAAACACATACAAAAGAGGTAAAAATAATTGCAAAAACATAAATGTGGGAGGTGAATAAAAATTGTAGTGATTTTAGAATGTCTTCCAATTTAAGTGACCATCCATTTAAAACAGATTGCTATAAACATAGTTTGGTGTATATGAAGCACATGGTAACCACAAACTGAAAATCTATAAAAGATACTCAGGAAATTAAAAGAATCCAAACATAATACTATTATAGATGGTCATCAACATACAAGGGAAGAGAATCAGAAAGGAACAAAGAAGAACTACAAAATCAATCAGGAAACAATAAAAGGGAAATAACTACATAACCATTAATAATTACTTTCAATGTAAAAGAACTAAATGCTCCAATCAAAAGACATAGAATGGTTGAATGGATAAAAAAATAAGACCCATAGATATGCTGCCTACAAAGACCCACTTCAGATCAAAAGATGCTCACAGACTAAAAAGTAAAGGGATGGAAAAAGATATTTCATGCAAATGGAAATAAAAAAGAGCGCTGGGGTAACAATGCTCATGTCAGATAAAACAGACTTTAAAACAAATGTTGCAACAAGAGACAAAGAAGAGCACTTCATAATGACAAAGGGATAAATCCAACAAGAGAATATAAATCTTTAAACATTTATAAACCCCATGTAGGAGCACCTAAGTATATAAAGCAATTATTGACAGGCATGAAGGGAGAGATCAACAGTAAGACAATAATAGTAGGTAATTTTAACACACCATTAAGATCAATGGACAGATCATTCAGACAGAAAATAAACAGTGAAACAGTGCCCTAATGACACATTAGACAAATAAATTTACATGATAATTATAGTGCATTTCACACCAAAGTAGCAGACTATACATTCTTTTCAAGTGTACATGGAATATTTTCTAGCATGAACCACATGTTCAGACACAAGTCTCAATAAATTTTAAAAAGATTAAAATCATATCAAGCATCTTCTTTGATCACAGTGGTATGAAATTAGAACTCTTATAAGAAGAAAACTGAAAAACACACAACATGTGGAAGATATATAACATGGTACTAAACATTGACTGAGTTAACAATGAGATTCAGGAAGAAATCAAAAAATACCTTGAGACAAATGAAAATAAAAACACAAGTACACCAAATCTATGGAACACAGGCAAAGCAGTTCTAAGAAGGAAATTCATAGCAACAATCTAACTTTACAGAAAAAGAAACTAGAAGAAAAAAATAAACAAAACCAAACACGAGTAGAACGAAGGTATTAATAAAAATCAGAAAGAAAATACATGAAACAAAGTCTGAAAAAAAAACAAAACTCACAATAGAAAAAAATCAATGAAAGCAAGAGCTGGTTCTTTGATAAGATAAACAAAATTAACTAGACTTATCAACTAAAGCAGAGAGAGGGCCCAAATAAGTAAAATCAGAAATGAAAGAGAAGTGACAACTGACACTACAGTAATACAAAGGTTTATAAGGAAATACTACAAACATGTATATGTCATCCCAACAACAACAACAAAAAAACCCTGGACCAGATGGTTTCACAAGTGATTTTTATTGACCATTCATAGAAGAATTAATACCTATCCTTTTCAAACTATTGCAAAAACTTAAAGAGAAAGGAATCCTCCCAAACTCATTTTATAGAACCTGCATTAACCTGATACCAAAACCAGAGAATGACCTTAAACAAAAAAGAAAATTATAAATCAATACCCATGATGAACATAGATGCTAAAGTTCTCAACCAAATATTAGCAAACCAAATCTAGCAATACATTCAAAAGATCATACCACGATCAAGTGGGATTTATTCCTGGGATGCAAGGTTCATTTCCTATCTGCAAATCAATAATGTGATACATCACAGTAAATAAAAGATAAAAATCACATAATAAAGGCCATATGTGACAAACCTGCAGCTGACATCATACTAAACAGTGAAAAGCTGAAAGCTTTGTCTTTAAGATCAGAAACGAGACCAGGATGTCCTCTTTCATAACTTTTATTCAACATAATATTGGAAGTCCTAGCCACAGCAATGAGACAAGAAAAAGAAATAAAAGGCATCCATATTGGAAAGGAAGAAGTAAAACTGTCATTATTTGCAGATGACATGATACTATATAGAGAGAACCCTAAAGATTCTGCCAGAAAACTATTAGAACTAGTAAATAAATTCAGTAAAGTAGCAGGATGCAAAATTAATACTCAGAAATCAATTACATTTTTATACAGCAATAACAAACTACCAGAAAGAGAAATTAGAAAATAATCCCATTTACACTTACATCAAAAGGAGTAAAATACCCAGGGATAAATTTAACCAAGGCGGTAAAAGAGCTATACTAAGAAAAGTATAAGACATTGAAGAATGAATTAAAGAGGATACAAGTAAATGGAAGGTTATACCATGTTTATGGATAGGAAGAATTAACATCATTAAAATGTTCATACAACCCAAAGCAATCTACAGATTTAATGCAGTCCCTGTCAAAATACCAATGGCACTTTTCACAGAAGTAGAACAAATAATATTAAAATTTATCTGAAACCACAAAAGACCCCAAAGAGCCAAAGTAATCTTGAGAAAAAAGAAAAAAGTTGGAGGTATCATGCTACAGTAATCAAAACAACATGCTTTTGGTGTAAAAACAGACACATAGATCAATGGAACAGAATAGAGAGCCCAGAAATAAACCCAGCCTACATGGTCAATTAGTCTATTAGAAAAAAATATACAATGGGTTAAAGACAGTCTCTTCAATAAATGGGCAGATAAACGCAAAAAGTGAAACTAGACCAATACAAAAATAAACTAAAAATGGATTAAAGACTTAAATGAAAGATATGAAATAACAAAACTCCTAGAAAAAACATAGACAGTAAGGTCTTTGCCAATGCTTATATATATATATATGACATATGTATTTGGATATGTCTCCACAGACAAGGAAAACAAACAAAAAAGCCTTCAACAAAACGAAAAGACAACCTTCTGAATGGGATAGGGCATTTGCCAATAATACATCCAATAAGGGGTTAATATTATGTAAGGAACTGATACAATGTAGCACCAAAAAAGACAAACAATAGACTTGAAAATGGGCAGAGAACCTGGGTAGACATTTCTCCAGAGAGAACATACAGATGACCAATAGACATGAAAAGATGCCTAATATCAATACTCATACCAGGGAAATGCAAATTAAAACCACAATGAGATCCCACCTCACACCTGTCAGAATGGCTATCATCAATAAATCCACAAACAGCTGTTGGCAAGGATGTGAAGAAAAGGGAACCCTCATGCACTGTTGGTAGGATTGAAAATTGGTGCAGCTGCTGTGGAAAACGGTATGAAGGTTCCTCAAAAATTAAAAAGAGAACTACCCTATAACTCATCAATTCTACTTCTGGGAATTTATCCAAAGAAATCCAAAACACTAATGTGAAAAGATATAAGAACCCCTATGTTCACTGCAGCATTGTTTACAATAGCCAAGATATGGAAGCAACCAAAATGCCCATCAATAGATAAGTGGAAGAAGAAGAAATGGAGCATATATACAATGGAATATTACTGGGCCATAAAAGAATGAAATCTTAACCATTGGTGACAACATGGATGGACCTAGAATGTATTAGGCTGAGTGAAATAAGACAGAGAAGGATGAATACCATATGATTTAGCTTATATATGATATCTAAAAAACATTAACAAAAACAGAAACAAACTCATAGATACAGAGAAAAAATTGGTGGTTGCAAGGTAGCAGGAAATTTAGGGGAGATAGGTGAAAAAGGTGAGAGGGATTATAAAGTTCAACTTACTAGTTATAAAAAGAGTCAGGGGGATGTAAAGTACAACATAGTAAATATAGTCAATGATACTGTAGTAACTACATACGGTACCAGATGAGTGCTATACTTACTGGGGTGATCACTTTGTAAGGTATATAAATGTCTAATCACTATACGCTATGTCAATTGTAATTGAAAAATAAATTTTTAAGAAAAAAATGATCTAAAATAGGACAAAGGCTCATCTACAAGACTGCATTTCATTTTATGCCTCTTTTTAGTGGTGCCATTTAGCTCTTAACTATTTTAAAAGGATTTACAGACTTTTTGAATGTAGAGTTGGGGTGGGGCTACTGCCTTGGGACAGTTTCAACCTTAGGAAACTCATACTGACATCTTTTGCTTTATATGTCCTCCCCTGAACCCAACTGCTGTGCCTACAGTGTAGCCCTTCACCGCCTCACCTACCAACCTCCTACCTGGGAGGGAAGCTGTTAATCTCATGTTTTGTTGGTAGAGGATGGAAGCAGACTAATGAAGTCACTAAGCTCAACCGATCGCTTCCAGATCACCGGTTTTGACCAAGTAAGATGAGAAAAACACAACAGTGCAGTGAATTTTCAACTTCAACTTCAATGGAAAGGATTGCTCCTTAATCTAACATTAGGTATCTCTTGCTTTATTTGGTGTTGACAATAACAATAAAAATATTAAAGGCATCAAGTGCATCTCTGTGACAGGTCCTCAGTGCCATTCTTCCATTCTTCCATGTAATCTTCCCAATAATACTGTTATAATCATTTCCATTTTACTAGTCTCCAAACTGAAGGGTGCGGGCAGAGTGGGACCTAATAAGGGTTCTAGTGGCTCAGTTGGCACCAGCTGAGGTAACCCAATGCTGCACAGCACCAGCCTTGCCCCCCACTCCCACACTCAGCTGCTATGAGAGGCTGGCCTAGGTCTGGCAGGATATGACAGCTACTACTACCCAGCTCGCTTCTGGTCTCTGGGTGAGTCTGGCTCCAATCTAAGAAGAGCCACGGAAACATCCAACTCTCTGACTTGAAACGGATTTGCAGAGATCCTACATTTGATCTCTTCTACTGTTCTATTAGCATCACCATTGAGACAAGAGGGCCTTACCTGTAACAGAGCATTAAATTGCAGCTTAATCCCAGCACAGACCTTCTCCAGTATGTGATATAAAAAGAAAGAGAAGAAGAGCTGTTCTACTGGGGGAGAAAACATTCTAAGGGCAGTCAGAAATACCTCTCTTGTGAGAAAAGCAAAGGAGACAGAAGCACAGAGCCAGGGTTTTCTCAGCAGCAGCTACAGCCACGAGGCAGCATTTAGAGTGAAGGTGGGTTCCTATTAGGGAAGAGGGCTGGTTCCCTCTGGCTGCTCCAGCACTCAGGCTGTTTGTTCTCTTCTTTTCCCGCCCCTCCCCTACCCACCCCTCCCTCCCTCTTATACCTTTTTCCCTCCCTCCCTCTGTTCCTTCTAACAGTAAGACACTGAGACACTCCCTGAATTAGAGGCTTCCATTCTCCTTGATGCCTGATTGACCCTTTGCTGCTCTCTTCTGACAACTACCTACAGCTACAAGAATGGGAATTATAATCCATTCAGGATTGGGGCAAAAGGACAGGAAACCAAAATGGAGCATGTCCACTGTTTTAAATTTGGATGGAACCAATTACCAAGGTGAACTCTCAATTCTTCATTGGAATGTAAAATAATTTTCCACCTTTTTGTTTCTACGCTTTCCGTCACCCCCTTTCTACCCCGTTTTGCTCTGTAAGCCTCTGTTTTCACCACCCCTCATTTCCATCTCCACTGGTCAAGACTAGGCACAGTATCTGCATGAAGATTACTGCAAGAATGAAAAAAGAAAACATGTTGGGGAGTAGGGAAAAAAAGGGGGGGTTGATGGGATAAGTTTGGGTCATGTGGGATTTGATGTACCCCTGAAGCAGGAGTGTCGAGCGTTTTAGTAGGTGGCTGGATATGTGAGGATGGGACTACTCTCTTTTCTCTGGTGCCTTCTCTCTTTTTCATATTCTTCCTCTGGCATCTGATATCCAGTATCCACCTTGCTCTCAACTATTAGCTAAGCTCTGGACAGGCCTTGGTTGAGGAACTACAGCTCCCTACAATAGGGAGCCTCTTGGAGACTGCAGCTTGTCCAGTACTTGCACACTGGGGCTTGCTCTCTTCTGCTCCTCAGAGCCCTGAGATCACAGGGACTGAAGCCTGGGTAGAACACTGCAGATGAGAGGTTATGTGGGGCAGAGGTAAGCCGTCCCAGCGCAGACTGCTTGTGTCTGCCAGTCAACAGACATAAGCCAAGCCCTCCTTGACCAGCCAACCCCACTGGGCCACAGATGACTGAGAGTCCCACAGAGCTCAGCAGAGCTGCCCCAAACACACACAATCATCCACTCAACCCACAGACTTGACCCACAGAATTGTGAGCTACATAAAACAGTTGTTCTTTTAAGTCACTACATTTTGGGGTGGTTTGTTAAGCAACAAAAGCTATGTGATGCTCTCCTTTAATACTCAATCACAGGATCCAGCTGCCTGTTTCTAAGGAGGTTACTGTTGACCTTACCTCATGCTTGATCTCTATAGGGCACCCCAACTGTAGCCCTCAAGTGATGTCTCTCCAAAATAAAAATAACAGAAATAAAAGAAGTGAGTATCCAATGGTCAGTGTGTCTTAGGCGAGGGTTAGCAGTGTGGGGATGTAAAGGGCATAAGGGGAAAAAAGGAGAGAAATGAGTATCAACCCAAGGCATGAACTGAGACAGCATGTCTCACGGAACACAGAGCAACATTTCCTGTCCCTGAGGTCCCTCCTGCCATGGCAAAAAAAGGAGCAATAAGAGCAGTGACCATAAGTAAGTGGTCTGGCTCATTTTCACGGTCAGCCTGGGGGCTGGGTAAAAGAGAGTAGAGAGACCACAAAATGCATTCTGCAGAAGCACTTCCCAAATCCTTGTGTGCTCTGCCATCATCATAAGTAATTCTACACGGATCAGAAAAATAAAGGCTTGAGCATAAGGTTTCTATCTGTGCTGCACAGAAGCTGATTAAAAATGCTAACTACCATGATTGTCCAACCACCAGACGCTCCCCAGAGACCCATGCTCACAGATGGTGATTAGTTTGGGATGGCCAGAACATTCACCAGTACCATGTTGCCGTAACACCCACAGACTATCTGTCACACTCCCAGGAGGCCGTTAAAGGCTGTTTACTTCATACAGTTAACTTGAACCATAAGCTTTGCAAGCCTCTTTGATACAATTTTAATCACTCTCCTCATAAACCCATAACACTCCCCGGCATGGATATGCGTTTGCACACAGCACAAGGCCCAACTCCCCTTGGAATTCTGCAGCTAGCAACGCCCCCTTCTCAACCTGCCCTCCCTCAAATGCTTGCTGCCTCGCTACAGATATTGTCTAGGGTTCCTCTTGATTCACGCACTTGCATTAGTGCTTCCCAGCGTGGTAATATATCACGGCTCCCAGTGGAAATTGGGTGATAAAAGATCAATACCAGGACCTTGTAACAAATGTTCCAACAGTGAAACTGCAAGCTACTGTTTATCTTTTCCAGAACATATTTTTCCCCCAAGCAAATTCTAATTTTCTAGACTGACCTTAGCTATCCTTTGGATATTATTTATTTGGAAAGCAAAAATAAGGGAGGTCCTGGATACCTTTCCTGAATAGACACAAAGCCCTGTTTAACCACTGTCCCCTGGGGACTCTAGTCACCCACACCTCCCCCTAGAAGGAGAACACCATTGTCCCTCTCCAATCCACCACTTCACAAGACACATCCTCCACTCGGTGGGCTGGCAGCATGTTCTTTCTGGCAAAGTTGTGGGCACTGAAGCTGTGACATTTGGTGGATATGCCAGCAGCAAGAAGGACAGCCTAGGATGAAAGGCAGGAGCCCTTTCAAGTAATTTTATGTGGAATCTGTGTGATTTGACATTTCTTTCATAGGTAGGATTTGCCTGGTTTCTTGAGGCACCTTGCCATAGAAAGTGTTGAGCATCTGAATACAGAGGATTCAGCCTGGGTTTCAGTTCTGGGTGCAACCCTTGGAAACTCTACAGCTCAGAAAATGGGAGTGACTATTCGTTCTGCCTAGCTCACAGGACTGCCATGCAAGTCAAATGAAAATCTGCTTATGAAGGGGATTTGTAAGCTGTGAAATATTAAACAAGTACTACCTTTAATTTTTCTTTAATTGCAGCTATACTGCTATTGTTGGTTTTGGTTCTTTATTCCATTTTCCCCCCAGCTAGGTAAAGACGGCATTTGGAGAGAATTACAAAATAGTTCAGATTGTAGTGTTGGTGTTTTCTAGGCTTTCCCCATTCACTGGTCTGCCATGGGAAGTAGGTTCCCTGTGTGTTCATGGTGTTGGGTGTCGAGGGCTCTGGGCCCTTCTGCAGCATTAGTTAGCAAACACCAGAAAGAGAAAGCACTGGAAGCGCTCCTGCGCCTCCTCCAGTTGACAGTGGTGTTTATACCTGGCTGTAGGGTAGAGTATGAATGAGATGACTTTCAACAAGTAAATGACCCTTGGGGAGAAGTGTCCCTGGTTGCTATTACAGTCTCCCTTCTTTGATTTGTCTGCCCTTACTTTCCTTTTGTCTCTCTTTGCACCCTGGGGCAAAACAGTTCCCTTTCCCAATAGCATGTTCTAGAAGGCCACTTAAACTGTTGATCCTTGTTCACCTCCCCCAGTTGAGGCCTTATTCTACACAAGTCTTCAGCTTAAGGAAATAGAAGTGATTTGCATCTCCAGTTACTTTGTTAAAACGCATTTTATTATTTATTTACTTACAAACAGAATTCATGCTCTGACCTCACCCCACCCCCTCTTCAAACTCTGAGTCAAAACTTGTATGTGGCAGCGCCTGCTCAGAACCCCTGCGGCCCTTTCCTCTCTGCTAAAACCAGGGCTTCCTACTTCCTGTTGAGTTTCATTCTCTGCCTCCCTCCAGACATCAGGAGTCCTTCTTCCTTGGGAATCCTGACCCATAGCCAACTTCCACTTTGGGAACTTCTCTGCCCAGACAGATACAGTATCAACTATATCTTCTCACCGTTTCCCTACGGAGAAATCTGTTTAACATTCCAGTCAAAAAATTCCTTAAATTTAAGGGAACTTCAGGCTCTCTTTAGGGAATTAATGGTCTATCCACATCATCCATCCTCTGAGTTTAAAACTAGGTACTTAGAACAAGGTTAACTAAGGCAGATGTGTTAGGAGTTGTTTTAATTCCTCTAAACAGAGAAATGTAAAACAGCATGGAAATCTAACTACAGCTCCCCTCCCCCCCCCATTTGTCTCCTAATTCTAAAGCTGTTGTCACTGGTAAGATAAAAGCTTTGCTTCTTGTCTCAGAAGGAAGAAAAATCTTAGAGAATACAGCTACCATTGGAGTCACAACTTCGATCTTATCTCCTTAATTCCAGCCTCACCTCCCCCTACCATCCACGGCCCCCACCAAGACAACTTCAGGTTGCCATAACAACATCCCTGTAGAGTTTAAAATCCAGAAGCCCATTTCCACTGTTTATATTTAGTGCTATTTATGTAGACCAGTGTTTTCTTTCTTTCTCTCTCTTTTTTCCTTTCTCTTTTATATCTTTTTTTTTTTTAAACAATGGAAGAATCGGTATAAAGTAAAGTGAGAACTTTATTTCATTTAATTTGAACTATGGCTACGAGGTGAAGAGGTAGTCTCTTTTCTTTGCAGAAATAGATAAAGAAAGCAAGGGGAAAGATTCTAGAATTTTATGAAATAAAAATCATATTGATCTATACCTAAAACTCCTGAGTAAATATGTATAAGTATTTATCGCAGCCAAATGACTATGCCCTTGAAATACAGGAGAGATGGGTGGGGAGTTCCTCAAAGAGAGAGACAGCTGTGAGGACTTCCAGGGCTGGATAGGGGCATCTAATCCCATTTTGCTGGAGGGCGTGGAATGTTAACTTCCACCACCAGCAGAAGCCTCAAACGTGAGGCCCTTCCTAACCAGCCTAGAGGGCACTGTAACTGGTTTCAGCGGAGCTGCTGTTCTTGAGCCAGGTGTACAGCATTCCAGAGTGTGAAGAAATCTGCAGAGGCCACTGGAGACACCATAAACTTAATGTATTTCTGTAGAAGAGGAGACTTGAAAAATGGACATGGGCCAATGGGAGTCAAGAGCAACCCCAGCAACAAGAGCTCAGCTTGCTTGGTATCAGTGCCAGGAATGATCTGAAACAGACTCTGAAAATGTTTGGAACAGCAGGACGAATCATGGAGGTAAGAAGCATTTGGAATCTACATCTTGGGAAGAAACATCTCACTCAAATCCAAAAACACTTGTGGAGCATTGTTTGTATGTGAAACACGGGGCTAGGGTCCAAGGCTGACTGGTAAAAGTAGTGACTAAGGCCATTTAGTGGTTGGTGATGTGTAGGAAGGCAGGACCTTCAAATACACAAATCAAGCAGATGAAGGCAGGTGCTATGTGGTACAGGAGGAAATGGGATCCTAGGCCAGGGAGCAAGAGGAGATGGGTGGGCAGTCATGGAGAGAGGGAAAGCTTTTTAAATGAGAAGTGACAGAACCAGGATCTCGAAGTTGTACAGAACTTGGCTGTCAAGAAGAGAGTGATGAACTGAAGGGTCACCCTGGAAGAGGAAATGATGTGGGCAGAGTGGTGGGTGTGTAGGCAGTAGTGACTAAGATCTGGTGTGTAAGGATAGTCCTCTTCATGTGAGTCAGCTGTGAGGCAAGTGAGCCTATTCCCAAGAGAGAATCTGGGGTCTGAGCTACCTTAGTGGAAAGGAAGGTATGTCAAGAGACATTGCAAGAGTACAACTGACAAAACTGGGTGACTCATTAGATGGGGAAAGTGGAGGAAGCAAGAATTGTGTGACTTGTGATTTCCTTCTCTGGGACGGGATTCAGAAGAGCAGCTATATCAGGACAGGAAGTGAGAGGTGATGAATTGCAGACTCACCACTCTTGGGTACGGAGACCCTGGGCAGGACCTAATCCCTGCCCACCAGGAGATGTGTTGTGAGTAGCGGCTGGGCCACCTGACTAGGTGCTCCTGTACCTCACCCCTGTTCTCCTTTTGTGGCTGGCTGGAGGCTGGAAGTCCTCAATCCCTCACTCAGATGCTCTCCTCCCACGACTGTCTGCACGGGGGAGCTCTACGCAAGCGCCAGTCTCCACAAAGCAGCCTCTTTCCTCCACAGGAACGACTTTCAGTCCCTTTGTCAATCTCAGTCTCACTGAATCTCAATAGTTTTGAGGTCATATTTACCATGCTGTGTTAAAACAAAAAAAAGAAAATCAAGATCAAGTAGATTTTCCCATGTTCTGAATGTTCCTTTGACCCCCCCCCCCAAAAGTTTATTAAAGTCTTGGGCAACAGTAAGTTTCATCTACACTATGTTTTTTTTTTTCTTGGTTTCAAACCTATAATCTCTCTGAGTCCTCCACCTTAACTAACTTGGCAGTGCTTTTCTTTTTAAAACTTTTTCCTGGGTACTTCTCCCTACTCCTCCCTCCATATTCACTTTAAAGTCTTCTTGAGCAGATGGATCAGTTGGTATCTGGAAAAAAATACTCACGTTCCATTTTCATATTATAAAATTCCTTCCTAGTTCTCTTTCAAAATTTCTGAACTCAAGTATAGTCATTCATTATTTCATTTAATAAATAAACCCTGATTACTGCCAATGAGCCAGGCACTGTGCTAAATGGTGAGCAGTAAAGGACATAGCTCCTGCTCTCTTGGCACATGAGAGATTACAGCTTTGATGAGTGTCCTGTTAAGAAGGAGGGATTGTGAGAACTGATGGGAGAGGAGGAAAATCTTCCACTAGTGAAACATAGGAGAGGAGCATGAGGTGCCTCAGCAGGGGCAAGGGAGGCCCCTTCCCAGGTAAAGGCAGCTGCTATGTGACCATCTGTCAGGGGAGCTACAGAAGGAATTCCTTGAAGAATGGGAAGCAGGAAAAAAATAACTTCAGGGCCCTTTTCATCTTTACGACAGTATGATTCTGTAAGTGGGACCAACCGAGAGGGAAAAGAACCGTGTGATTTATGAAAATGCCATCGCCCTCAAGCCACTGCACTCATTAGAGCCTTCCCCACCTTCACTTCACTGGCCAGTGGATACACACTTCTGATGGCTCTCTGTTTAGATGTTATTGAGGCCTCCACATTGAGCTATAAACCACAGGAGAAAGCCTCAAGGAGCAAGGAGTCTTACAGACACCATAGAGGAGCAATTCCTATTGATGTTAATCATTTATTTGAGAGGAAGAATAAAACATATTAAAGGGGCTTCAGGGATTATCCTTCCTATATTGATAACCCATTAACATTTAATGAACTGGAGTAACAGTCAAGGCAACTTGAAGCCATCTGGAAAGCAAAGACATGGGGTTGCTTTTCACACAAGTAATTCATAGAGTACTTCCCTGATGCCTTTTGCTCTTCTGGGAGTTCTGGTCAACCTGTTCTCATTTGTGGGGAAGAAATGGTCTCCAGGTTCTTTTTGCCAGGGAGATTAGTACAGCCCGGAGCTCTTCCAGCAGTTAACATCAGCACACAGGCGCTAATAAGAAGCTGAACAGTTACTGAAGCTGATGAACCCCTTGGATGCCCAGGAGTCCAACAGCCCCTTCCACTTTTCATTCTGACGTCCCTCTCACACGTACACCTGACCTACCACATGGCAGAATCAGTCTTCACCCCGGTGAGCGGACTTCGTAAGTGGGAGAGTCATGGCTTCCCCAGGCATGTGCACAATGTGAGGGCTGCACTGGATCATCACTACAGTTCCCTTCTGCTTTATTACAGCTCTTCCTTACAGACCCTGGCATAAACCAGTGTCAATAGATAAATGGCCTCAATATCTACGGGCAGAAAAAATGGCTCAGTAGTGACTACAGTAATCTAAAAGAGTAGATTTGTTTGCAAATGTACCTGGCTTGTTCAAATAACTTCACCGAGCAGACTAAGTCATTTAATTTTTAAGGGAAAATTCTAGAATGAGTTGATCTGCCAGGTCTACCAAAAAATTACGTTGCTTAGATTCTTGTGAAGGAATTACAGTATCTACTGCTGGCAGTACAGGCCACTAGGAATCTAGGCTGGAAATATCCCAGTCACCTGCTCAAGCAATGATTCACCACCTTTTTCCTGGAATCATACAGATAATGTTTCCAGTGTAGGCTCTTTCTTGACCTTTAGCTATCTCTTAAAGGATGCTAGAGGCAGTGTAGGGGGTACTTTGAACTGTAGGCTGTAACTTGTCCTCCTACCACATTCTCTGTTGGATCCATCCCTAATCAGAGTGGGGCTGCACTGTGGTTTGGACCCACTGAACACAGGCCCAGAACCACAGGGCTTGTTGGAGAACTTATTTAATGAGTGCCAGAATAAACCCACATGCTGACTCCTGGGGAAGAGCTCTGGATTTGCTTTCAAGTGCTCCTTGAGCTCCACCCCTCCACCCCCAGGGAGAGTTAGAATGGCCTTCTGTTCAGATAGTGTCCAATTTTCACAAGATGTCAATTTTACCACCTGTACTTCTGATTTCTAAGGCATAAGACTCTGGCCTGGACCAGCAATGGAGAATACAAACACACCAGGCTCTTGTCAGAGAATACAATCTCAAACCATCCGCTATTCAAGTCCTATCAAAAGCCCAGCTGAGAAAAACAATACTCACAAAAGATTATTTGAAGGACAAGCAGTTCATCCATTCTTCAAAACACTCTAAATTCTATCGATGGATCAAACCCGACCACCTCATAGCTACACACTGGGGCCGCAGTACTTTAGCCCCACACAGAACTGCCATCACTAAATTGTATTTTAATGTCATGCCAGTTGCTCTTATCAAAAAAGTTGCTACAAAAAGCAGTCATATGAAATCTGTGATTGCATTTGAGAAACACGTTGTTGGAATACTGCTCCTTACATAAAGTCCCACATGAGGCAGTTATCTTGGAAAGAAGCTTTGATTCCTGAAGAAATGATGGTCTCCTTTTCTAAGTAATTTTGTGGTGACTTTAACCTTGGCTGCCAGGAATCTCGGTGTCAAATCTGAAGCTCAGTTGTGGCAATTACACTGATACTTAAAGGTTTTCCTGTGTTCTTCTTTTCTTGGCCACTATTTTCCTTTCTATGTTCATTGCTACTTATTTGATGTATGTTTTTAATAAACTATGATAGAACATTTATGGAACCAGGTAATGGTTCCATAAGTAAATAAGTAAGGAATGCTCCGGATAGCTCTCTGTTTATTTAAATACCATGTCTATTGCATTGTCCTGACTTGAGTGGCAATTCTCTTCTTGGTAGTACTGGTTGTAGCTATAGCAGTAATAATGCTAATAATCATAATCATGCTCATAATAAAGCTATCATGTATTCTGTATTTTCTGTGTACCAAAGCTCTGCCGTAAGAATATTCCACATGTTATTTTACTTCACCCTCTCAACCCTTAAGCTAGGTGTTGTTAGCCTCATTTTACAGACAAGGAGGCTGAGGCTCTGACAGGGTAAGCCATGCATCTGTTATACACAGAGTACAAGCAGAAGCACACCCAGGCGTATCTGACTCCAAGCTGCAACCAGCTAGCTCCACTCTTAACTGCAATGGGTCACTTAAAAGGAGAATGATAAAAACTACAGTAAATGCTATAGATCTAAGGCTGGCACTTTCATGTTTCCCCTCTCTTTGCATCATAGTAAAGCTTTGCACCAAATCTGTCTACATGTGCCAATGACTAAACTTCTGATGCCCTAATCAAAGTCCATCAGGATTGTGATTTAGCGGAAGCTAGTGCAGGTAAGACTAAGTTAAGAGTTTAGATAATAAATTTTCACAAAAGCTAAAAAGCTGAGGAAAGGACCATCAACGTCATCAAAACACGGGAGCCTTGGTGTTTTCGAGAGATTTCCCACACAGCCCTGTGGGCATCCCACAGCTGCAGATGGTTTGGCTCTCTTGGGAAATACTGATCTGACGTCCAGAAATGTTTGGTCTCACATGGCCCCCAACTGCTCACCACGAGGAGCCTGTCACGGTGATGTGACTGGTGTTCACATTACATGACAAGATGCAACCACTGCCTAATGTTCCTTCCTTGTAGCACTTTACACGTCACAGTCCTTGGCCATAGTGTCTCCATTAGTCTTCAGAATAAATGCCTACACAAGCTGGTGGTGATATGTAGGAAAACCCTCATTTCAGAGCTGGAGAACACACTGAGCCTGGGGGCTTGTTCTAGCTGTTCATTCACCACTGACAAAACACCTAGCAGGCGTTAGGCCTGGAAAGCCAGAGGGATGTGCAGACCACACACATGCTGTCCTTAAGAGCTTTCTACCAGATTGGGGCGGGGGTGGGGTGGAGATGAACCTCCATGGAGAAGAGAAGCATTGCAAAGCCACCTACAGAAATGAAAGGCTGCACCATAAGGATGGCCTCTCAGAGTGTAGCGGAAGCACATGAGCGGTCAGAATGAACTGGGTTCAAGAAGAAAGTGTTCAATGAGAGAGGATTGTTAGAGTCCCTGATTTGTTTAAACAGTACATTTAATCTATGAACGCCTTCTCAGCTTAACATTCATTCGGCATTCCAAAAATCCTTATTAAGCCCTTAACTTGTACCTTGTACTGCTCTAGGTGCTAGGAAAAGAGCAGTGGGCAAACAGAACAGGTCTCTGCCCTCATACAGCTCACATATACATTTTTAGAGTCAAAATAACCCCCAAAAGTGACATGTATGGTGAAGGAAAAATGGGAAGGTTTTACTGGCTAGAAGAGGGCTCCTTTAACAGAGAAAACCCTGCTGGATAAAGTATCCAGGAAGTGATCATCATGGGCCTGATGTCTCAAGACCTGAATGAAAGGCAGGAGTCAGCTCTAGGTAGAAGTGGGGAAGAACATTCAAGGCAGAGGAAACATGAAGAGGAAAAGCTGAACAGGCCCATCCTCAGCATATCTGAGGAACAAGGTGGAGGCCAGAGAGACCAGGGAGCAGTGACCTCAGGAAGATCAGGCAGGAGCACCAGATCAGATAAGGCCTTTTGGGCCATCGTCACAAGCCTGGATTCTATTACAAGTGAAATGAGTAGCCACTGGAGGACTTTAAGTGCATGGGTGCAAGTTTGTTGGAAAGGAGGAAGGGACAGAGGGAAGGATGGAGTGGGGTGGGGGGGCAGCCACCTGATAGTAATTATTTTTGGAGTAGGCAAAGATTGTTTAGATATGATACCAAAAGCATGCACCATTAAAGAAAACAATTGATAAACTGGACTTAATCAAAACTGGTAACTAAAGACAAGTCATCCACTGCGAGAAAATTGCAAACCACATCTCTTATAATAGATCTGCGTGCATACTATGCAAAGAAATAATTGAACTGTATACTCAAAATGGGTCAATTTTATGATCTGTACATTACATCTCAATAAAGTTTCTAAAATAGTGCACATGGCCAATAGTCTCCTTGGTGCTTCGGATGCCCTACCTACTTCTTTCATTCACCTTCCTCCTGGGCAGCTGATGAGAACACTAATCAGGATGAAGTTGGTCACATTAAGTACAGTAATATAGTAGAGATTGCCAATGCTGCTAACTTCCTGTGTCCTTATGCAAGATCTGTACTATTTATCTAAATGAGTTGTTGGGTACAGCAAATGAGATGTGAAGCTGTTCACAAAAGGTTTGTTTTCTGTTGAGCTATTACACCTCCTCTTGGGCCCTGGGACTTAGCTCAAAGTTAGTTTATCATGGTTAACACTCTATTTATGATCTCTATTAAATTCTGATTGGGTTTTACTGGCATTCAGACATAAATTCTATTCATTTTGTAATAGAATGATTGGTTTTAGGTGCCATTGCTGGTGTGGGAAGAAAGGATGTGGCATCCATTCACTATTAATTTCATCCAAGGCTTTTTTAAAAGACGCAGCACCAGACTCAAATCCCATTGGGGCTTTTTCTTTCAAAGATGAGACTTTGGGTTAAAAAAGATATTAGTCCTGTTTTTTTCAAGAGTTGTTGAACCCAACAAAAGTGAAACTTTCCTTGAACTAGAGCCTGTCCTTTATCTTTCCAAGGGTAGGTCTTTTGAGTATCAGAGTTCCCAGTGACCTAGTTAATGCCACCATTTTTAGCTGATACTAAAGGTTCAGAGCTATGTTCAGTTGGAAAAAAGGTATAGGTTAGTTGTAAAAGAAAAAGTCAACAGGGTCAATAAGGCTTTAGTGTTTGAGGGTTTTTTTTCTCTAATGAAAAATGTCCCGAAGCAGCAACTCTATGTGTGAAAAGGTGTGGCTACTATCCTTTTTGTAGTGCCCCTTCATCATTCATTCCACTCTGACCACATAATTTAGCAGAATTATAAAATCAATTATAAAACCTTCTAATCTTTACTTAACTTTCATATAACTTCTCCTCTGTACCCTGACTGCCCCAAAATGCTGTATTTCAATCCTGCAAATCTTAATTAAATGAACAAGGAAGCAAATAAGGGTATTGGCAGTTCAAGTATTTTATCAGCATTTCACAGAAAAATATCTGCCCAAATAGCTATATTTTCACTGACCAAAGAAGACATTTAACTTCCGTCTTGCCCTTTCTTCAATTTGTATGTTTTTCTGAATTGGTCTATGACTTTCAGAGCTTATTTCTGTCATTAACTTAATTGGACAGGGATCATAGGCAAGGTGCCAGCAACACAGCACTCAGTTGGTTCTCCTGTCAACCTTGCCTGAGGTTCTTTCTCAGGTAGAAAAGACACCAAGCATTAAATGATGGCTGGGATTTATGAGCTAAATTTGGGCATGAGTCTATCAACCTGATAACACCAAACCCACTATACCAGTGTCTAAAGCTCATTTGAACTTGTCTCTCATGGCCATTCTAGGTCAATCAGTTGCTTAGGGGGCCTTCTTGGAAATGTACCTAGTATTTGGGTGCTTTATAGAATTCAGTGCTTATAGAAGGAAGAGTCCTAGTCAAGACCTATGATGATCTAGGTTGTCTTTCAAGCTTTGTTACAAACCTGCTGAGTGAACAAATTCCATACTCAGTAAGACTGTGTGATGTAATGCATAAGTCCAGGGATCTAGGAATGAGAACTGGGTTTGTTTGTCTTTATATCCACCACTTACTACCAGTGTGGTCTGGACCCCAGTTTTCTTACGTATAGACAGAACTGCCCTTAATTATCTGTAAGATCTCTTAAAGCTGTACAATTCTCTAGCTCCCTAAACATAAATCCTCTCAATGTTTTCCATTTTAATCACAAAAGTAATATATGATCAAACAACATAAAAATATTAGCTTGTACCATGTGAAATTGCTTCTATTTAACCATTTTCGATCAATAAAAATAGCAATTTTACATGGTTCAGGTTAGCATACACTATTATAAGTGGACGTCTTCCCTTGCTGCTCATGCACCACTCTGGCTTATATTAATAACTTATATTTGTACAGTGCTTTAAATTTTTAAAAGTGCTTTCATGTACATTATTCATGGGCAACAAACATTTCCTGAGGGCCTTCCATGTGCTTGGGGCTTTGGAATACAATTTCTCATTTAATCCTCACAACACCTGGGGAGGTGGGTCATTCTGGTCCACAGGAATTGAAAAAGTTCAGGACAATGGGATGAAGTCCCCAAGGTCACACAACAAGTAAGTGGCAGCTGAGATTCACACTAAGTGCAGATTCTAATGCTCTTCTCATAGCCTCTCCTCTCACCAGTCTGAGCAAGTCTAATGTCTTTCTCTTATCCTAAGAACCTTGAAAATTGTAATAATTTCTTACTTTTGATGGGCAAAAGAGGATGTTTGAGGCGCACACTAATTTTCCCCTTCTTTGTTTATAGTACTATGCCTGAAATTGAAAATGGCAGATTCGTTCCCAAATTCTGCTGGAGAAGCAGGGTGCAGGTGTGCAGGAGGGGTGGGTAGGGGGCTCCTTCTATCTGAAAACACTTACTGAGGGGGGAAAAGCATATCTTATAGGTAGAAGCTCTGTTGCTTGGCTTGAAGCTAACCCCTACGACATACATTACTGTCTTTCTGTTCAATCAGTGTTCTGCTACAAGAATCAGTTACATTCAATCATCTGAAAGAGCTATTAAAATGCTGATAAAAAATTCATAAAGTAACACACAGTAATGAATCAGGAGAATTCAGTAAAGTGAGACCTACCCTTAGAGCAGGGCAAAAATGAAGGTGAACGATCGTTTGGGCCCAGCGGCCATGAAATACCCTTTTGGAAGATGAATAATTCTGTTTAGGGCTGATAAGTTGAACTAATTTATAATGCTGTTTTAGGTCCACTGCTGGAATATTTCAAATCCCTCAACTTTAAAATGCATTGCCTGTCAGAAACTGGTCTCTTAACAGTTTCCTCTTAACATTTTTCAAAATGTAACCTAGACCAATTTGCATGATTTAATGCTTATTGTATTATACTGTGCAAGATTTAAAATGGGAAATAAAATTTTTTAAGAAGAGAGAGAGAAGAGAGACAGGGAGAAGCAGACAAGGTGGCATGTAGGGAACACGTGAGGGCCAAAGGGAGAATTAAGATCTGTCAGTGTTGGCAGAATGTCCCACCAGGACGAGGGAAATCTAGCTGGACATCAAGCACCTAACTGATTTCAAACCTGGGGAGTCAACGTGGGTGGCCCAGGGGTGGTGGACACTGCCCGCACTCAGGCAAGGCATGGAGGCAAATCTGGGAATCAACAGGAGGCGGCAGACTGAACTGCTTCACTGAATTCTCACCACCATCCTCCCATCCCATTCCAAAAAAATTCCCCAAAATTCTTGGAAATCTTCCTAGGACTTCCTGCCATGGTTTGGGTCATGTCTTTATTATTTCTCTCTTGGTTTCTTGTAAAAGCCTCTTAACTGGCATCACTTTCTTTAGTCTTTCCTTCCTCAATCCATCATCCTGCATTCTGCTGCTATACTTTTCTTTCTGAAGAGTATATGACCATGTTATTCATTCTAATAGCCCTCAATGGCTCCCATACCTACAGGGGGGGACACTCCACACTCCTGAGCATCACGTCACCTACAGGACTCTTTATGCTATAGCTTCCAACTTACTTATTGCTTACATTTTTCTGCTACTTCACTAAAGGAATAAAGAAAACAATGAATGGTTTTAAAGCACATAACAAAAATATCAGTACCCAGAATATACCGAAAAACTCTATAGGTCAATATCAAAAAATACAAGCAACCTAATTTTAAAAAAATGGGCAAAATACGTCAATACGTTGAATAGACTATAAACATGTAAAAAAGATACTCAATTTCACTAGTAACTAGGAAAATCTAAATAATAACAATGATATAGTATTTTATAACCATCAGCTGGACAAACATTAAAATGTCTCTTGATAGTAAATGTAGGGCAAGATGTGACAAAAGGAACTCTGACGTACGTTCAGGAGGCAGAAATGGATTCAACCACTGCAGGGAGCAACCAGCAGCAGTCACTGTGAAGGTGCCCACACCCGAGGGCCCAGCCAACCCGATCCTTCATCTAAGGAAACCCTGGTTCATTGTGCAGTCCTTTCCTTATAATAACAACAAAATGGGAGACAATCTAAGTGTCCATTAATAGGAGGATTAATAGAGTATGGTTTATGCATACAATGAAATAATATACAGCAGTTAAAATAAACTGGAGCTCTACCTAACATTGATAAACGTCCAAAACATAATTTTTAGCTATAAAAAAAACTTCCAAAAGGAGATGTATGAAGGACATCATTTACGTCAAGTTTAAAAATTGTGAAAAGGATCTATATAGTATTTATTCAAAGGAAAAACTGTCACCCTCCATAGCAATGGTGCTTCCTTTTAATAAGGGGGTAGGCAGGACTAAACCACTTCCCTAAGAGCACAGATGGATTATAGCAACCATTTAAGAGTGGAGGAAGCTTCATTAGTGTGGTTTGCTTTGGGGCAGGGGGATAAAGACATGCTTCCCAGGCTGGGCGGACTCAAAACCGTGCCCTCGTTAGACCCTCACTCTCATAATGGAAAGCTCTTTGATTGTACACAGGCTTTGCTGTCTTCACTTCTGGAAACCAATTGTGCTTCTTACGGGGCTGTGGCTTCTGGGGCTGTGCTCTCCTTTTATTCATTTAGGAGACGGTGGGTCTGATCAGAAATAGCGACTTTGGTTGACAGACCACTACTGCTCAGAGATTTTATTAATCTTGATTAATTATTTCATGTTTTGTTAGGAAGGGTTTCCTCCATGTTGTGTTACACAACCCTAATTGCCGAACGGAGGCAAAAACTTCACCTAACATGTGATACTAAGGCTGTTATGTGGAGGGCTCAGTAATCCTGTATTTATTCACCTGTTCCCCATTACGGAGATCTGTTAAACGAGCACTTTGTCCATCAACACTTGAGTGCTTAAAGCTGAGTAGGCCTCTTTTGTAATTGCTGGCACCAGCAAAAGCCAAATTGCGAGTTCTCAGAACGTGGCTGCAACTGCTGGATCCGCCTGATAGAGTCCTGCCACGTTCACTTGCCCACGACCTCAAGCTCCCTCACTTGTACTCGTATCTCACGTTGCATGTTTTTTGTTTTTGCTTTTAAGTGAGTTTTGGAAAGTAACAAGAGGAAAGGCTTAAGGAAATTATTTCCTCCGATGATATTTATGCTGGGTTACACCTCCACCAGAGATTTATAGCTTCACAAAGCTGCAAAGCTAACCATATGGTCAATTAAAAAGAATTCCAATTTCCATGTTCCTATGCCCAGAATCTAAGAGAGAGAGGTTTCGTATTTAATAAGAATTTTGACCTTTCGTGGGGAGCACTTAAAGTACACCCTAAGTCATGTAAGCTAAGATCATGGAAAGCAATGGACATTTTCCCACTGGGGAGTGGGAAGGAAAGAAGGCTGCACAGCCTACCTTAGTCCCCTGATCAGCAAGGGGCTGTGGAGGCAGGAGCGCCACTTGAAGCATCATCATCACCTGCTTCTTACTTCTGACCCTGGGATAATTTTTATAGAGTCACAAGTGAGCTGAAGAACTCCAAAGAATTTCACACTTCCCTCCAAGTGGTCTGGCTTCACCTCTGAATCAAGTAGCTCAAAACAGCATTTGAAATCTTAGATTCAGCAGGCTTAGCAATGTCCAGAAAAAGCCCTGCAAAGGTCTCTGTGTCGCCAATATCAAATGGATTTGTGGGTCATCAGAACTGCTAGTTGCTGATAAGCTTTTAGAGCATGTGACTCACTTGTTCACCACGCCCGTGACAGTGAATGTCCGACTGCCCAGTGCCCTGTTGCCATAAACATGGGGACCCATGTTCACAGACCAAGGGACAAGTCTGACAGAAGAACACATGCTACCTGCTGCATCTGTGCCAATCAATTCAAACGGAGGACCTTCTTAGGCTCTCTGAATGAAAGATTGGTATCTTATTTTGCCATTTATGAGCTCACAAAGTTGAAGGGGGTTTAGGTAGTGTAACCTGTGATTTATCAATCCAACTGGGACATTTCTGAGAGTCAAAGGGGTAGCTCTTAATTTAATTATGCCAGGACAAAGGACCTGCATAAGTTGGGACTATCTCTGGGAAATGAGTGTGTGTGGTTACCTGGGTTTAGAAGGGTGTTGCTTTGTGGCTTCTCAAAATTTGAGAAAAGGAAAGAAAAAGAGGCAGGGCTGAATCATCCAAATAACTCCTCCTTTTACTGTGACATAATACAAATTGGAAACGGTCAAGGTGGCCAGGACAATTTTACACGGCAATTTGTTTGGTTTTTCTTTCCTTTCTTTGCTGTAGAAGTTCTCAAGTGTTCTAGTCTCAGGACCCCTGTACACTCTTAAAATTTCTGTGGAATTCCAAAAAGCTATTATTTGTGTTATTATATCTATTGATAGCTATCTTACTAAAAATTAAAACTGAGAAAACTGTAAAATATTTATTCATTTAAAATTAACAATAAACCTATTATATATCAACATATTTTTATGAAAAAATCTATATTTTCCAAAAAAAATGAGAAGAGTATATATATACACACACACACACACACACACACACACACATATATATATATGTATTTTTTTTTTTTTTTCAAATTTCTTTAATGTCTGGATAAGTAGAAGACAGGTAGAATCTCGCATCTGCTTCTGCATTCACTCTGTTTCAGTCCCATCTGGAAAATGCCAATGTACATTCATGAGAGAATGCAAGTACGTGAAAAAGGCAAAAGTCTTAAAAGGAAAATAGTTTGGGCTTCGTGGAACTCCTTAAAAGGCGTTGGGGACTCTTCCCCTCTGAATACCTGGACCACACGTTGAGAACCACTGTGTTACTGGAACCAAGGGACAAAAATGTCCCCCACACTTTCTAGAAATATTTGGTTACTAAAGCCCTCTCTAACCTATGGGAAACGGAACTTGTTTTCTTCTGGTGCTAATGATTCTGAGCTTAAAGACCATCAAAATCTGTTTGAATGAGGAAGACCAAGTCTGAGAAAAGATCTTGAGATGTGGAAAAGGGCTTCACTAAGACTAGAAAACATTCACCCAGGATGGAGAGGTGGAGAGAGGGCTGTTTTCAGAATATCTGCGGCCCGGGCCCAGCTGGGGGCTGCCCAGAGGACAAAGCAAGACCCCAGGGAAAGTAACCATTCCAGGCTCCCAGTGTGTCCATGGGGATGGAAAGGAGGGATGTCCCTTCCCAACAGTGAGCTGGGGACATAAAGCTGAAAGGACTTCGTATTTCAAAAGCCCTTGGCAACAGGTGAGACACAGAACCAGGACATGACTGCAAATACATGAAGCACCAGGATGACTTAGTTTAGTCCCCTGTAGGGGTGCTGTTGCAAGAAGAAAATGAGATTGATTTAAGAAAGCAAAGAAATATGGTATTTCTCCCATACTCGAGATTGTGGACTCAGGGTCCTACTCACTTCTGTATCTGTCTTGCCTAATTGGGAAGCCACCGGCAAGCTGGGCCTTTGTCTCTGCTGTGCGCACAGCACCCACACCAATCAGAGGCCTTGGTGAGAGTTAAATGGCCTGAGCAGTCAGCCCAGCTGATCTGGGCTCAAAGACGCTGTCAGGGATGGAAAAAAGAAGAAGGAATAGTTACCTTCTGAGGGTCAAGCCCTTGGCTATACTGTGGGCTTACACTGTGGATCCAGCAGGTAGCTCCTTCTCTTCTAAACCTTAGTTTCCTCATCTGTAAACTGAAGACTCCTCCCCATGCTCTAGGGTTGTAAGAATTCACTGATTTAAGTCATGGAAAAACACAACATAGTCTTTGCAATGAACTATTGTTTTTTCCTTTATACACTCAACTGTCCCTTCCCTGACCATCCTCCTGGGGTCTGAATGTCTTATTATAATTGCGCATGCCCTGTGCCTCGCCTGTGTACCACGGTTGGGATTCTCCATGACTGTGGGATTCTCCCACCAGAGCAGAAGCTACAGGAAGGCAGGGATGATGCCATGGCTTTTTTCTTCTCTCCACCATATTCCCTGTGTTTGTAATTCACAGGCATGCAATGCTGGAACAACTGAACAAACAAACGCAAAATGCACCCATTAATTATTACTGTGGAAGAATTCCTTTCTGTGGCTTAGATGTAGAAAATTAGATTTCAAGAATCTGAGATTCAGAAGAAAAATGAAATGGTGCGAGAAAAAGATGCAATGATAAGGAGGCAAAGGCATGCCAACTTAGCATAGACATGGGGTCCAAGAGAAGGCAGATTCTTGAAATCAAGGCTTCAGTTTGCACAAGACCCCAAATCCGGGTTTCTTGCTTAAAATAGTAGTAGTCTTAAAATGTAAGCATTACTACATTGTCCTAATTAATACCTAGCCCTTTCTACACAGAACTGGTAAGTAAGCTAGTTAGTAAGTGATTAAAACATTTCTACCTGATTACTATATAGTTAAATGCTTAAAAAAGAATAACAGTTAATGGGCTATTACAGTCAAGATCGTAAATTATGGCTGTAATGTGTACATGTGCTGTTTTGAAAGGTAGCTCTCCCCGCTGTCACTCACATTTTCTCAGTCCCCTTCTGTTGCTTGTCTGGAGTTGGAGCTTCAACACTGACCTTCAGGCTGTGGAATATGTTAGGGATGTGGGGAAAGGGTATGGAAGGGAAAGAAGGAATTGAGGTAACTGAAGGTCTTCAATACATGGAAGTAAATACATGGTTGGTATTCACTACCTAATTAAAGGTGCCTGCTAACAAGCATCAAAAACTGGGCACTATGAACAAGCAGATGTATTAATTTTCCATTCCTGAAAAAGCTAAACAACTCCCTGGCTACTCTTCTGCACCCCCTTCCACTCCCTTCTGCCTCCCTCCCTCCCTTCCCTTCTTTTCCTTCCCTCCCCAACCCCCCACTCTCTTCTCTGACAGCACTATTAATGATCGTTAATGCCCCACAGGCTCTAATGGGTCCCTCTGGGAGTCCAGAAATACTGCAATTTGTATTGAGGATTTAGACATAACAAAAAAAGCCCTCTGCTCCTGGGAGCCGGAGCTTGATCAGTTAGCTCCCCCCTGGAATTGCACAACAGAATAATAAATGACAGCTCTTCGATTACATCAGGCTTTCCGCTGTAAGTGCTGCAGAGAGTGTGACTGTCACTAACAGTCTACTGCTTGTTAACACCACTGGGGTATGAACAAACAGTAGTCAACACTTAAAAAATTCAGTCTTGGGAGTGCCTTTGGTATTTGTGTCTGTACACGCACACGTGAGCGCCCGTGCGGGCTATGTGAGCCCACGCACGCTCACACTCGGTTTTCAGAGCCCTCCCCCCTTAGATATTTTTGGTTGGTTTTTATATTTTAGTTATCTATTTTTTAATGGCCAGGAAAGCTCAATAAGAAAGTCCAGTTACTGTCATGTTAAAAAAACCAAAAAGAATTACACATGCATCTGCAAGTCAGATATAGTATACCTCATGAAACAATTTAGAGTGATGAAAGCTTTATTCTATATTTCTCAGGTGAGTCTAGAAAAGGTAACGTGTAAGTTAGAGCAGGCTAACACTGAGTTTGTGGGTGATTTGCCATTTAAATTTATTTCCTTATGGTTGTTATGATGATATTGCCTTAATAAAAAAAAAGTCAATTTTTAAAAAGTGGGTGATTAAGACAAGGTTTGATTTGGGTTGGTGCTCACTCAGAATAAGCAGTTCTGTCTTGGAGATTCCAGCTACACCAGATTCTAAGTCCTGGTGCCAGGAAGATACTCTTTCCTCTCCTCTACTGGCCTTTCATATCCCAAAGCAGAGCCTGGGACCACAGCCGAGCCTCCAAAATACTTGAAAGATGCTGAGAACTCAGTGTGACTCAGCAGGGGTTGGGGTGCACATACATGTAGTTGAGTTGTTCTCTGTATAGAGATTAGACCCTGGACATGAAATACCAGCCTGTGAGAAGAAACACAAAACCTGCCTGTAAGGCGCTTATGCTTGGAATCAAAGGGCAGCCAGAAGGGGTCCTCCCAAGCCCAGAAAGAGCAGTGTGTAACTGCTGACTTCAGTCTCTTGAGATGGATGGTGTCCATCTGCACTTGACCTTTCCACAAGGCATGATCACATGTTTGTTTTGACAGGACAGCTGAGAAGAATGACTCTCTCTCCCTCTTCCTCCCGCCCGTCCTCTCTTACTCCCCACACTTGGTGGAGAGTAGGATTCTACACAGTATCTTAAAGTGAAAGGCAGATGGTTTGAACTATAGTTAGCCATATTCACTTGCAGATTCAGAATTATTGATGATAAAGGCTAAACTATGAGGCATGTTCCATCTGCTTATTTTCTAATTTTCATTTGTTGTAGCCCTATTAATATTACTGGGATTTTCCTCTCTCTCCAGAAGACTTGCCATCAGGGCATCTACCTAGAGACATCTGTCGCCTCTCGCTCCAGACACTGTCGCCCTCACAACTGCTGCTGAGGCTCTGCTCTCTCCCTCCTCACCACCCCCTACGCCTGCTCTTCTTCTGTTCTCCTCTCATTCTCGGAAAGTCTGTAGGCTTCCACAAGGGCCTTGACTGGCTCCTGCCCAGGACACTCAAGGAATTACACTGGACTCAAGATGGCACCTGGGGCAATGGGGGCTTCCTCTGCCCCAGTGCCCTGAGACTGGAGTGATCTTCCAGGGCTTTCTCCAACTGGGTGCAAAGAAAGCAGTGTGCCTGGAAAAAAGGAGCTGGTAATTAACCTGATAAGTAACTAAGACATTACTGATACTGAAGCAAATAGAAACGTGACGAAAGGAAGGTTTGCCGCTTGAGTCCGCATCCCAGTCTGCCAGGATTCTGGGAGTCCTGCCACAGGGACTATTCCACAGAGAATCTGAGAGGCAAGACCTGCCCCAAGCCCTACAGGAGTGTGTGACTTCAATCCTCCAGCTGCATGTTCAGTCTCAGCTCCCCTGCTCAGGACAACAGCGGGACTTACCTAGGCATAACACCGTTTCAGAAGAGCCACATGCAATTCACGCCAGCCAAGAACTTCCTCAGTAACTTGTCGGCCGCTTTTAATCAAGAGGCAAGCTCTCCATCTTGTTGACACTTATGACCCTCGATTTAAAATACTCCAATTGTTTAATTCAGATGGGACCCGGAGAAAGTGCAGGCCCTTTCCATTAGGACACTTTCTAATGGGAGCAATACATCAAATCCCTGCCTCTAATCTGAATAACATCTGTTTAGAAACCTGTCCTGGGTCTATCACGAGCTACTTTTAGGAAGATCAACACTCTTCCCATTAATTTCATCTTCATTTCTACTCTGAGTGACAACCATCCCCCACCTGCTTCGCTGCTCCTTCTCCCCTAGACTTCTGCTTCTCATCCAAAAAGGCAGCCCTTACAGTTCATGTCTTTGGTAGTCCTCCCCTGAGGTTAACAAACAAATAAAAATGGAATGATTATCATTTAGTGAGCACGAAGAGAGCGAAGGCCCAGAGCTGGGCACAGTGAGCCACTAAAGAAAGACACCCCACCAGGTGAAGCAATATCCACTGGAGTCTGAGCCTCGGGCTCTGCCAGATCTCTTGAAATCTGCCAACCCCTCTAGTGTGTTGATCTATTCAGACGGAGCATTTGACACAATGACAACTAATTGTACTTTCCTTTGATTTCTTCTTCTTATTCTCCTCCATTTAGACTACAGGCTTTGTGAAGGCACGATGTACCAATTAGCGCCCTGTGGGCCCCAGAATAGCAGAACACTGCATTACTTTCCTTTCATACATAAAGCTGTGCCTAATTAATGTATACAACTTGATTAGTTTAGAGATTTAAGTATACACCCGTGAACACTGCACTATTACTGTGATGTTCTGATGACAATGAAAGTTAATGAGCAAAATATGCCTCATCCTCTCTGACAGTTTCACAAAAAAACAAGTCGTGTAAATTTAAAACCAGAAAGAGATGACTCTGGCTTGCCTTAGAAGATTTTGGAAATTTTGCTCCCAGGCCTGAACAATTGCAGGAAGGAACTTCACAATTTAAAGAGAAAAGCAATTTAGATTTTTTTTCGAACCCACTATATTCTATGAGAAGATATCAATCAAATAATTGAAATTGCCCATTCTTTGCACAAGTGTGGTAGATATTGTCCCTTCCTGCCTGTCCCCCTTTTCTGTGTCAGTCACACATCTACACTGCTATTCACACTTCAGTCACAAGTCCTCTGTACCTATAATCTCTGTTATTTTGCTGTCGACTCCTCACGCCTCATTAGTCGTGTCTGACACCTGAACCTAATACCTTTTCACTGACAGTGCAGGGCAGCTTCTGGGGAGGAGAGATTTTCCGGAATAGCTTCAACAGAGGCCTCTGATTGTGTGGCAAGGGTGTCACATGGGGTCAGTGTGGTTTCCCTTACCCCATCCAGCAAACTCTCTTTATTAAAAGTCTCTAAACTTGGCTTCCTTTAGAGGCTGGGCACTGGGATATTAAGAGCTGGAAGAGGGAATGCAAGCAGAAGGCAATAAAAATGGTCTATAAGGCTTCAATATTTAATGTACAACAAATCTATGTGCTCAGGTGCATATACAGCAACCTGCAAAGTGGCAGAAGAGAAATGTCTAAATACAGAGAGAAAAGCATTATAAATATTTTTATAACTGAGCTTAAAATTCATGACTTATTACCAGATTAATGAAAATCTCAGATTTAAAAATTCAAAATTGGTTTTGTTTTAATTATAAATTCATTGTCAGTTAGTTCAACTAAGAAGCAATCTCAATTCATTAGCAAAGTGGAGATAGTTGTAAAATAAAAAAGCAAAACAAATGGAAATGTGTTCTCAAAATGTAATTTTTCATCGGTAGTAAAAATTTTCTCTGCACTTGGGCCAATTTTCAAACCTTCTGGCATCCACATATGGATCATCACAAACACACAGATACACATTACAGTTTGTTGACTTTGTAAATCTAATTCTAGACCTAGAATTTATGTCTTTAACTACACTGCTACTGTTTGGCTGGCATAATTGGGCTAACATGTAACCCAACTACGTATTGAACCACAGGCAGGAGCCCCCTGTGGGGACTCACCTCCTCTTTCTGAGGAGTCTAAGTGTCATGACTGAGTGGCTGTGTACAGTCTACAGAACACCTACAGGTACTGCCACCCCCTTCCCCTGGGCTTTCCCTTGTCCTGCCCCTCTCCTCAGGGAGCATATGAAGATGTGTGGGGACATGTTCCAGTTGTCAAGGTGATAGCAAAGGCTACTGGTATTTAATGGGTGGAGCAGGGTTGCTAAGTGTCTGACGGTGTGTGGGAATGGCCCAACCCTAAATGCCAGCACCCCTTCCACTGACAAATGCTGGAGTCCAGACTGTCTTGAAAGAAGATCCTATCTTCCTTGGCTGTGACCTGAATCCTTCACTCACAAAGCACAGCCACTTCAGAACAAGACTGTGCCATACCTGAGCTATCTGCTCCCAGTGGTTTGCCTGAATGGGAACCTCCCAAAGCTCATACCTATAAAAAATTGGTGAGCACAACACTTGGCATGAGTGGTGATGGGTGCTCCCCACCACACATCACACTGAGCTGGGTGCTGTTATAAACCAGGCTTGTGGGAGTCATGCCTTCCTTATATGAACAATTTCCATCACAAATTTTCTGCAGGAGACACAAAACGTTCTCGAGATCCTGAGCTCTAGAAGCACCCCTGGGAGCTGTGGGCAAAAGTCATCCTGACAGAAGGAGATCCTCCATTCCATCATGACTCACATCCTTCAGGATTCTACTCACCAACTGTTACATCACTCAGTTTATTTTAAAAAGGTGTGGTCCATCTCCTCTTACAATATATTAAATATGGGGCAACTGACAACTTTAACATATAACAGCTGCCATTTTCTTTTGACAGTGTGTTCTTACACAGTAGCTACTGTCTTTGTCCACCATCTACAAAGGTAACCACGAATGTGGAGCTGTGTGATAAACGTGGCTGGAGGGGAAAGGGGAAGAGGGGAGCCTGAGGCAGTTCACAAGCAGGATGATGAGAAGCCTCTGCAGCTGGAGGTCTCTGAGAACTGGGTTTGTCAGATCCTGCCACACAGCTGTCTGCATAATGAGGTGAGGGAAGTCAGGGGTGCTCTTTCTTACCAGTGTACATCTCCAGAAGAGACGCATCATTTATGAACAGCCTGGCTAATGGGCAAGGGCTAGCAGATGAAAAGGGAATGAGGAGAATAATTCCCAACAGAGATGACTGCCTGAGGGCGGTGGGGTGGGCGCTCCAATGCCACCTGCTTCTCTGACGTTAGTGGGATTTCTTGAGGTTCAGTGAGGATGGGGTTTAGAAAGAAGAAAAGACGACGGCTGCGAAAAGGTGGAGAGCATCCAAGTGCAGCCCAGCGTTCTGGCTCTACAGTGTGACTGGAATGATTCTCTCACTTTCTGTTTCTATGGTGGGGGGGACGTGGACAGGGGTGGGCAGGCCCTCTGTGGGGAGACTCACAAATGGCAGCATTTTTGTCTGTCTCCTGTGGCTTGCCTGGATGATGGTGTTGGGGTGGTGGTGCAGGCAGCAACAAGGAGGCTCACAACACCCTGCACCCCAACAATACTGGGGAGAAGGCAGGGAGTGAAGGGGCCAGGCCTGTGAGGGTGAGGGTTCCTGAGGGTAACTGCTGTGTTTTTGCCACCCGTGGGTAGGCTCTGCAATCTGATTATAGGCTAGATAAGCATGGCCATCTCTTGTCCAAAGGGAGACTTCATGTGTGCAACTTCCTTTTCTCTGGGCCCTCTGAGGCCGTGCGGGGCACTGGTAGGCTGTCCTGCAGGCTAGAAGGAAACGTCCCATCCAGTTAACTTCCCTGTTGCCACAAGGAATCTCAGAGCTTCCTTCCTGACCTCAACCCCAAATAATAACCTTGGTGACTGCCCTGGTGGTCTGCAATTTTGATCATGTGCCCTGAAGTAAAAACAAACAAATTTAACTCTCTTAATATATTTTTATTGATTTATATACTGTACTCACCACTGTACTAACATAGTTCTAAAACACACACACACACACACACACACAAATAAATCTAAAAGAGTGAGATGAAAATAGGTAGAAAGAGTAGCCCTATATGTTTCTTCTCACACCTCAAATTATTGTTTTTCATGCACACTTGGGAAAGTGTCGATGTAGTTATTTGTTATTTTGCGCCTGGAGAAGATGCAAAAGACCGAGCACTTCTCTGAGCATTTGAACTTACTGGCCCAAGTGGAAGAAATATACGGCATGGTTAGAACAACGTGAGCAGGGTTCGAGTCTCCCAAAGGAATCCTCTTCATGCCCCCATGGAATGGTGCGGACGAGTCTTTCTGACTTGAAGAGAAGTCACATGTGTTATTTCCAGGGACGTCAGATGTGGTTGTAATTTTTATTCTCTCCTCTGCATCCCACATTCCCCATGTGTTGCTCATTTTTACCATTTGCTTTGGGTTTCACGCCGTGTGGTCGCGTCTCCCCTGCTTTCCTTTTGTGGGCTCTTCGTCCCACCTCAAGCTGCTGGCTCATTTCAGAGCAACTTGTTGGATGATCAAGACAGAGAAAGTGGGACGCTATTCAGGGAACAGGGCAGAGAGAGGGGACCAGAGAAGTCACTGCAGGCTGTCCTGCACTTAAAGAGTGGGGGCAGAGCTGGTTTGGGGGGCGCGGCTGAAGAGCCGTCTAGGAGAGGGAAGAAAAGTATGCCTGTGATTAGGAAACTGCCAGGATCCCAGACCTTGGGCAGTACTCTATAATATGTATACTCACTATCTATTTTTGTAGGACGTGGTGTCTTTGGCTGTGGCACTCCATATTAATCAAGAAAGATTAGTACTATTAGCATCAATGCAAGAGAGTTCATAGAGGGCCTCCTTCAGCTCACCAGGAAAGCAGCATGCTGTCGGAGCCCTCCTCAGCAAGGCTGTTTGATCCCACTTGGAAATCGCTCTTGAAATGGACTCCTCTGCCTTGTCCTTGTTCAGACCTTGACCATAACTTCCCATCCATGTCCCAACCAGGGGTCTGCACACTCACCCTACTCCAAACTGGTAACTACACACCATAGCCTCAGCCAGTTATCCTTTTAAGTTAACCATTTTACATTTCATTCTTCACTTTAACCTCCATAGCACCCCGCTGCTGAGAGTGGTGACTTTTAACATTCATTTTAACGTCTATTTCTCCTGCCCTAACACCTCTAAAGAAGACAGACATCAATGACTCTAAGATGGCTTCTCCCACTGAGGTGGGAGACTGACCTTTCATCAGGGGTGAATCAGGGTCTCTGCAGTGGTATGTAATTTGGAAAAGGGCTTCCTATACGAGCATTCAAGAGCCTCACCTCTTACCCAGGCTCCTTTGCAAGTCTCATTGCGACCCTCTGTCTGGCTTCCCATTCCCTTGCCGTAATGCAAAGCTCTCCCTGAGACTAGGAGAGGCTCCCTCTGCACTGTGCTTTTGCACATTCTGTTTCCTTTGCTTCAGGCCCTCTGACCACTAACTCATCCTGATGGGATCTCTGCAATAACACCTTTTTTCTCTGAAAAAACAATTGCCTTTTCACCTTCCCTCCTCCATTCCTTGCTGCAGAGCTGATTCCTCCCCTGGGGTCTTTCCGTCTGGTGTCTGTCCTACTGATCCGCTCATCACCCTGCACAACAGTTGTTCATTCATTTCCCCCAGCTCCCCTGAGACTGTAAGTGTCCAGAGAGCAGGGACTCATTGGATTCATATCTGTCAAGATGGCAGCCAGCTCGGTGCCCAGCAAGACTCAACATGATAGACCTCAACCGAAAGAGAGAAGCCAAAATTACTGTCACTCTGGCTGCTGGAAACTGGAGCCACCCTTACTGCCCACGTCTTCCACACCCCAAGCCTTGAGGCAGCCCCTCAGCCCTTCCGAACCCTGTACCTCCTCCCCCACGAACTCCAGACAGTCTCTGTTACTGTGGCAGCAGTGATTTACAACTACATTTAGCTGAATCTAATCAGAAGTGTGAATACTCCCCTTCTATCTGGCACACATCATCGGAGCTCTAATTATTCACACATTTTGGCAAGCGTTCTGGTGTTCCCCTACCAAGCTCCTAATCCCAGCAGATCAGTTAAAATAAATGAAAGAGAGAATCAAAAGGCACTTTAAAAATTCACTGTTCTCCAAATGAGTTTGAACAGGCTCCAGATAACTAGTGGTTGCAGCTGACTGGCATTTAAAATCTAAGAACCCTTCTGCCCCCCACCCCAAGTCCCTTCCTGCACCCCCGCACATAAGAACATGATTCTCCCCTATTTAAGAGAAACGCTTGAGACCAGGGCCTGGACATGTTTTCAATGATCTGCATTCAAAACCAGGAAAACAAAGTCGCCACCCCAAGATCCAATCAGCGCCAAAGCAATTCTGCCTTTTCCACACAGGTAATGTGATACCAACCCAGGACTGATGATTACAACTTTCAGAATACATCTATTACAGAGCTCCCAAAGTGCAGGAAGTCATTAAGGCAAAAATTAAAGCCATGTACCAAGCTTGGAATTGGAGGAAAGTTTTCGGACACACGCGCACACACACACACACACACACTCGTGAACACCCACATGCAGCAAGCACGTGGCATTTGCAAGTTTAAGGAAAGCAGTGCACAACAGCTTTCCACACTCCTTGCTCTTTCTCTTTGCCTGGACGTCTCCTCCCCCAGGAACCCTCAAAGCTTCCTTCTTTAGCACCTTCAACTCCCTGTTCACATGTCTGCCCGCAGTGAGGCCTGTTCTCCCGTCCCTACCTAGGTCCATAGAACTCCTCCTCACCACCTGCATGCCCACCTGCCCCCTCCCTGCTTTATTTTTCTCCTCAGCACTTATCACCATCTGACACATTTAGAGTGTTTTACTCATTTATGAATCCTCTGCCAGTCCCCCCACTGGAATGAACTGTTTTGGCCACGGCTGCCTAGAGCGGCATCCGACAAGTAGCAGGTGCTCAGTAAATATCTGCTAATTAAGAGTGAGCTGCTCCTGATGGACTACCTGTGTCAGAGTCCCAGGAAGCTGCTGCCCTTGTCCTTGCTCACCTCGTGACCGAGCCGTTGTGGAAGATGCTAAGTAATGTAAGATTTGGAAGAAATCACAGGCCCTGAATTCTTTACTCTGGCTATGTCCCTAACGTGCAGGGCAACCCAAAGTTCTGTCCCCATGGCTTTGAAACAAGGAGAGTACCAAGAAAAATGACCTTCCAGGATTATTAGAAAGTTCAAATAAACTAACGTGCAGGAAAGAACTTGGAAAAGTTACAGGCACTCTCCACATGCAAGATGATACTATTCTTCAAAGACAAGGCAGTGCTTTCCATTTCACTTTTCCAAAACCCAAGAATGCTCAGCTTTGTAATATAACCATGGTTACACGCAAGGGAAACGGTGCAACAGTTCATCCCGTTCTCCTCCACTCAAAACTTTGACTTGCCATAGATAATAGCTCTGTCCAAAAGGTTCAAGAAAGTAAGTGTGTGTGATAGATAATAGCTCTGTCCAAAAGGTTCAAGAAAGTAAGTGTGTGTGTTGGGATGGCAGGCAGCAGACGGCTTTACCAAACTTCTGCGGTGAAAGGTGCAGGCTTCTCCCTAACCCCATCTCTCTGGGAAGCTGGAGGCGATGGAATGTTTCCTGGGCAGGAAGGTTCTAGATGACTCTTCTGACAGACAAGGGGATACCTGCAGTAGTTGACCAGGTAAACGAGACTGGAAACAGATTAAGGTTTTAAAATTCTGGTTATTTGAACACAGACCCCCAAAGGGAACTTCGTCTGGTTATTTGAACAGCGAGGCCCCAAAGGTCCCTGGCTTAAGTTGGAGGAGCGGGCTTTAAATTCGAGCTCTGTGGGTTTTTTAATTTTTAATAGGAGAGAAGCTTGCTTAACACTGGGCAGAACTGTTCCCTTGCTGCCTCCCAGGTGCCCTGGATAACTGAGAGACTTTTGTTACCAGGGTCGGCACGAGACCAAGGAAAATATCACCCCCACTTGTCTATTTATATAAAGTACTCCAACCATTTATATGTCTTTACGTTTATGGGTAACAGCCACACAGAATAGATGTTGATGTTTCATGCATGTGAAAAAACACAGTAGAAAGCTACTTTAAAAAATTACTTTTCTTCAGTGTCACCATGGAAACCAGCCAACATAATCTCCCCACACCTAACTCTAGGGGGTAAGGAATAACAGTGACGGGGAGAGAAAATCAAAACATTGAAAATGCTCATAAATTCTGTTATGTGCCAAAAAAATTAACATGAGACGTTTTTCCTCTGCTTTGGGCTGGGATGTCAACCTGTGATGTTTACTTTGTGAATTTTGTTTGATTTTCAAAACTAAAAAAAAAGTCAAATTGGGAAGTTTAGTGAAGTTCCTGTTAAGCAATAAATCACTTCAGAGGCTACAACAACCTCCAGCCTGTTCTCTTAAGTGGACTTGAGTCAGAGGCTACAGAGAAAGAAAAGATGGCAGCTGGTGGGGACCGAAGGGGCTGAGACTGGGGGCGGGCAGCGGGGATGTGGTAACTCGTTAGAAGAAAGATAAAATGAGGGGTGGAGGGCAGCCAGAGCCAGTTTTTTTTTTTTTTTTTTTCAGATTTAATGTGTTTTATTGATTAAAATATTACATTTGTGCCCCTTTCCCTTCCCTCTGCTCCCCTCCACCCGGTGGCCCCCTCCCTCCAGTTGTCCCCCCCTTTTAGATTATGTCCATTAGTTGTGCTTACAGTTCCTCCCAACCTCTCTCCGTCTATTCCATTCCCTCCTACCATGATCCCCAATTCCTATATCATCTCCCTCCCTTTCCCCACTCCCCCTCCCTGTTGACCTCCCCCCAATATGCTTTCCGTACCCACAGTTCCTTTTCCACTCTCGTTGCCTGTTTAGTTTGCCTTTGTTTCATCTCCCTAGCTTCTGTTTTTAAACCAGTCCCTTTAACTTCTCATATAACAGTGGTTTGGATCTAATGAACTCTTTCAGTTTTATTTTGTCCTGGAAACACTTTCTCTGTCCTTCTATTCTGAATGACAATTTCGCTGGATAGAGTATTCGTGGTTGTAGGTTTTGGATTTTCATTACTTTGAATATTTCTTGCCAGTCCCTTCTTGTCTGTAGGGTTTCCCTTGAGAAGTCAGCTGATAGTCTAATTGGGACCCCTTTGTACATAATTCTTTTCTTCTCTCTTGCTGCTTTTAAGATTCTCTCTTTATCTTTAATTTTTGACATTTTGATTATAATGTGTCTTGGAGTGGTTCTCCCTGGGTCCAGTCTCTTGGGAACTCTCCTTGCTTCCTGGATCTGCAAGTCTATTCCCTTCCCCAAGTCTGGGAAGTTCTCCTTTATTATATTTTCACTCAATTTTTCAAGTTCTAGTTCATCTTCCTCATTCTCTGGCAAACCAATGATTCTTATGTTGGGCCTTTTATAGCTGTCCCAGAGGTTTCTGATCCTCTCATTGTTGCTTGCCATTTCCTCTCGCTGCATTGGTTGACTGCTTGTTCCTTCTCCATATTCCAGTTTGTTGAAATGGACTCTGAATTCCTCACCATCTGTCTCGTATGTGGTTTTGTTCCTTTCGTTATGAAAGTTTTTCGCTTCTTTCATATCTTTTTCCTGCTCTTTTGTGAATTCTGTAAGCCACCTGATAACAATGGCCCAGAACTGAGCCTCTGACAGGTTTCTTATCTGTTCATCTGTCAGGTTCTCTATCTGCTGCCTGGTGAGTTGTGTTACCGGGATTTCTATAGTTGTCTGCCTCATTTTGACAGATGCGTTTTGTTTTCCTGGGCCGGCTGTCGGGGGCAGTGCCTGTGTAAGCGTCACAAATCAGCGACCGCCGGCGCCTGCCTGTCCGAGACCTATTTCGCCGCCCTGTGGTGCTTTCTGTGGGGGCGGGGGTCCAAGATGGATTCACACAGTTATTCAGCTAGGAGACCGGGATCCGTCCTCCCGCCCCCCTGGGCCTCACTGTTCAAGGCGATGCTGCGGCTGCTCCCCAGCGCCCGGAGTCGCGCAAGCCAGGGGCTTGATTGGAGTCGCGCACGCCAGGGGCTTGGTTGCCTCCAGGATTTTTCGCCGCCCCGCCCCGCCGCTCCGCAAACAGCTTTGCCTTCTTTAACTCTTACCTGCCCAAATGGCACCGCTGGTTTATAACTTCATATGTTGGGCTTCCGTGTAGCTTTATTTTCTGGAATTTCTAGTTATCCTTTGTTTTGAAGTAGTTGTATTCCACTATAGTTGTAGAGGGAGACCTAGCGTGTCCGTCTAAGCCTCCATCTTGGCCGGAAGTCCCAGAGCCAGTTTTAACACCCCTTTTTCCTGCTTATGGCTCTCATCTCTAAGGCCATTTAGGAAATTGACTGTTGGACTGAGTCAACCTGAGGTCCACTTTGCTTCTCAAGAGAATAAAAAGACAAAACTCAGTCAGAGACTGATTACTTGTAAAATAAACGTAATTTTGGAAAATAAAACCAAACAAACACAGACATTAAAGAGAAAAATTAGCAGGGATTTCCTAATTCGATATTTGTTTTCTTTAAAACCACTCATAGGAAGACAAGCTTCTTAACAATGACTCCTTTTGATTCTCCAAGTGCTCTAGGTGGACATAGGATGTTGGTTACAAAGATCAGCTCTGCGATGAGGAGGCCCATTCTATTCTGAGTCTGGAAGGCCTAGTTCAAAGAGGAAGCTGATTTCAAATCATATCATCCTTTTCATCCATTTTTTTATTTTAAAATTTAACCTCAGGACTTGTTGCATATAAATCCTTACTATTACTATTTCTTCTCCTGTACTATCATGTTACTTCTCTTTTCTGGTCAGCAGATTTTATTTAATTGCCAAAAATGTACCTCAGTTATAAATACTGTTCCCCATCCCTCAAAATACCCTACTAATTACAGTGCTTTGTACATTGTAATATAGTGTAAGATAAGCATCTTTTTTCAAAGGAATTAGTAGGCTTTCCAAGAAAGGTTATTTAATAAACTAGTAGAAATAGTTGAAAACTAACGATTGTATACCAAAAGTCACATTCAGGCTAGCTAATTCTTATGCTTTGTTAACTTTCCTTTTAGAGTTTGAGCTGGTCTCTCAATCATATTTACATTGATTGAGCACTTTGGGGGAAGAAGTCAGAATGCTCTTTAACAAACTTCAGAAGTCACCTTATCCCACTAAGAACACAAAGAAATCCTGAGAGATGAACAGAATAAATCTGAGGCAAAATACTGTAATGGAATCTACAGGAGGAGTTAATTGAGAGGGCTCCCTCACAATAATGAGATGAAATATGACTTTGATGCTTTATCCTTTCTTTTTGCATCTATTCATATATCCATCCAGCCAATCGGACGCCCAGCTACTCAATGATACAGGTATTCCGTAATGTACTCAAGTGCTAATGCATGCAAGGCTCTGGTCCAGCACTGCAGACAGAAGGGTAAGATACCATCTCTTCTTTAAGGAGGTCACATATCACCAGGGGTCATATCCTATTTTCCCCTTCCTATTTCTCAGCTTCTCTAAGAGTAACCTCCCCGTGGAAGTATAATGTACCTTCTTCCACATGCTGCTCCCGAGCTCTTGGCTCTGAGCACATATACTTACAAAGAGAGAACAAGGAGGTGTGCATCTTTATCAGCAATCACTGGGAAGGAGCTTTTTAAAAAAATAGTATTCAGTGGCATGAAAAGAAATATAGTATGTAGGAATGGGAGCGGGAAATTATGTGGGGAGGGCAGAAAAGCATGCACAGCATGGATAAAAATGCAAAAGTTATTATAATTTATTCATTAAATCTAGTGGGAGAGAACATTCTCTTAGAAACACCCAACAGAGGCTAAATTTCCAGGACATTCCTCTTCCCTGGCTGAGTTTCAAATGCAATGTAAGTGGGATCCCAGAATGCTCTGCAGTGGTCTTCAAGGCCTGTTCTCCTGCCAAGAAGGGGCTGTGCAGTATGCTTAGACAGTAGTTCACAGTGACTTTCCTCACACAGCCTCCTGTGGGGAGCCCTGGAAGTCAGCAACTCTGGGTTCGGGTCCCCACTGTGTCTGGAAGTAGCTGTGTGAACTTGAGCAAGTTCTTTGGCCTTCCTGGACTTCAGCTTTTTAATTTCTAGTGAAAATATCTACTTAGGCCATACCCAGCTCCCAAACCTGTGATAGAGATACAGTAAGATAATGCACGTGAGCATGTTCTGAAAAGTAAAGCAAATCATCAGTGCTAGATGTGACCCTCATCTCAATCAAATGCTCCATGAGGAGGCTTCCTCTCCTCCCTCCTCTTCCTGCCTATTTTTCTATCCTTTCAAGATACTCCTTCCTTGCCTGCAGCGATGCCATAGCACAGGCAACCAGTGCCTGGTGGGTTCGGTGGCTATATTAGCACAACGATTATTTTGGGGAAGGGGCAACTTTTAAGTCATTAAGCAAACTTTCTCAGAAGCATGGAAGACCCCACAAGGGCTCCAGGTCTCAGCTGAAGGTCAGTGTACGCCAGCTCCAGCCCAGCAGGGACTCCCGTGCCTGACTGCTGCTTCTGAGCCAGGGTGCGTGCAGGCAGTGAGGCATCCGGTTCTACACTAGGAGAGACAGTGTGGAGAAGCTCCCCACCAAGGGGGATGCCAGAGTAACTGGCCTGAGGAATGCCAAGGGAAGGCCAAATAGCCACCCAACCAAGCCTGCGATTGAGTAATAGTTTTAGTACTCACCAGGTATACTATTTCAATTACTTTGAAAGTATATTCACTGGCCCTACATATTCACTGCTGGGCTCTTGTGAGCCAATCCTGGCCTAGGTTGCACCTAAAGTAGACTTGACCTCTGTCTGCCCACTGCATAGTCAGGATGAGTGCAGACCAATAAGCTGTCACCTGCCACAAAGATGCCTGAGGGTGAGTGGGGCCTTGTACCTCCTGCCCTCCTACTAAGGGAACGGCTTTGACCCAAGGATGCGGGGGGGAATTGTCCACAAGTGGGACTTTATTATAGAAGGGGCATCTGAGGCCACCTCTAACTCCAAGGAAGCTCACCATTTAGCCCTGGCTGGGTAGTTCAGTTGGTTAGAGTGTCATCCCAATATGCAACGTTCTGGGCTCAGTCTCCAGTCAGGGCACGTACAAGAATCAACCAATTAATGCATAAATAAGTGGACAACAAATCAATGCTTCTCTTTCTTTCCCTCCCTCTCAAATCAATAAATAAAAAATTTAAAGAATGTATGAAGTCATTTAACTCTCAGAACAAGCTTATGAGACAGGTGCTCTCATTTTGCTCATTTTTTATATGGTAAATTGGGGGATATAGAGAAAAGGTAACTTGCCCAGGATCATAGAGTCTGGCTCAAGAGTCCATGTTCTTTGCCACAATGAAATACTGCCTCTCAGATAAACACAGAACAGACAAGAGAGAGAGAGTAAATAAGTGCCAGTTCTACCAAGAGAAACAATGACCAGCCAGGAACTCCTGCCAGGTAAAAAACTGAGGAGTGGGGGAAATTCAGATCCAATGGTCTTTTCTGTGCAGCTTAGAACCTTGTCTGTCTCCTGGCTGACAGGTGCCAGCCTGTGACTGGTGGATGAGAGCCTGTCCTTGCCACCACCCCTATTATCTCAGGTGTTGTGCAGGTCTGGACTAGGTCATGGCAGGCTCATGCTGATCTGGAAGCTGTCAGCGAGCAGCCAGCCTCTGACAAGCATCTTCCAGCTCCATTTTCAGAAGCATTTAAACCAAGGCAAGGATGATATCCTGTTCTCAAGATGGCATCAGATCAGTTTTGAAATCTGTGAGCCCAAATGATGAGGTTGGGGAGGCAGGGATATCAAGTCTCCTAGGGCTGCAGACACAGACCTGTTACTTAGTGGCCCATGTCCAAAACTGTTCTGAGGAAGTCCAGGAGCATTGAAAGCAGGGCATTACAGTCCATGTAGTGCTCTGTCCCCAGTTTGGGTACCTACTGGTCACACAGCACATCCCAACACATGCTTGTATAAGGAGCAGTAAGTTGGCCATGAACATGGGCCCTGGGTCACTGTAGAATGCAACAGTTCTGGTTAATACCTGGTTCTAAGGCATCTTTGCATCCTCACTGCCTACTATGCCAAGACCCTCTCCCCAAACCCCCTAAAATCCACTTAACTCCAGTTATTTGAATTTCATACTCTTCATTTCTGCTTGTTGATCTCCTGTCCTCTTTATCCTTTTAATGTCTGCAAGATCTGTACCGATTAAATCTTAACTCTTGATATATTGGTGTTGGTATGGATTTTGTCCCCTTGTTTACTGTAGTTAAGGGTGTCTCAATATTGTTGAGATTTTCAAAGAACAAATTTTTATCTTTGTTATTTATCTGTTTGTTTCATATTTTGATTATTTCTATTTTATTTATCATTTCCTTCCTTGTTGTTTTGGGTTTATTTGTGCTCTTCTTTCATAGTTTCTCATGGTAGAATGCAGGTCATTGTTTTTAGGGAGACTTTTCTTCTGTTCTAAAGTATAAGCTATTCACTAGAACTGTTAATTCTTCTCTAAGCACTATGTTAACTGCAACCTACAATTTTTGATACGTAGTATTTTCATACCTTTTAGTTCAAAATATTTTCTAACTTCCCTGGTGATTTCCTCTTTGACCCATGTTCAGAAATATGTTGCTTAACTTCCAAGTATTTTGGTTTCTCCTGGAAAGGATATCTCATTGCTACTGATTTCTAACGAATGCCTTCTAGCTTCACAGCCCAGCTCAGACACTCCCTCCCCACCCCCTTGTCCTTGACCCCGACCCTGGAATCCTCACTTCCCGTTGGGTCATAACTAGACCATTAGCTTCATGAGGGCAGAGGCCGTGCCCACTTCTTCAATGCCATGTCTCCAGCGATTAGTTCAGTGCCTGCTCCACATCACATACTCAGCAAACGTTTGTCAGATGAGTTGATGCCCTCTGTTATTTTCTAAACCCTTTGTTACTATCTATGTAATTGAACTAGCTATCCAAGTACAGGTCGGCCTCACTAGAATGGGAGCTTGAGCACAGCAGGCACCTGAATTTGCTAGCCACTCTAGGGCTTAGTTTGGGGCTGACACAAGGACATCTAAGCAATAGCTCTATATAGAAAAATCTCAGTCTTTCTTCTAATATTGATGGGAATGTCTGATGAGGCTCTCGGTTTGAGAAACATCGACAGCATAATCAATGGTGTGCTTAACGGCAAACACTGGATGGGAAAATGTTAGTTGCTCCTGATGAAATAATAGGCTCTTACTAATAATCAAAGGCTTTCATTCCACTGTCCCTTGCCGTGACGTCTAGGAAGAAAAGAACATGTCTTTTTTCAGTAACTTTGTTCAACTTGTAATATTTGATAGGATTTCTCAGCCTCTTTTATTGACTGATTGCTTTCTCCCAGATTGAGCTGTTTTGAGTCTCAATGTATCTGTGTTTTTTGTTGGTTTCCTCAAGGGAATTTTCAAAGTAGGTGAGATCAATCAATCATGTGATCAATCACATAGGTTGCCAATAAAATGCTGCTGAACAAGACTGTCATTCCATTAGGGAGTTGATTAGAATTCTTACCTTTTGGTGGCTGGTGAAGGAAATGCGAGCTTTTCCTGTGTACTTGAGGATGCTGTGGAGAGAGGGAGCCAGTGGGATGGAGGTGGGACTGAGGGCAGGAGTCAGCCAGTGTGGCCTCTCACCTTGGGAAGGGGCTCTGAGAGCTCCGGGCTGGGGCCCAGTTAATTGGTTCCAGTGCTCCGTTCTTCCCAGAAGGACTCCAGGTCTTCCCTCAGGCTGTCTACAAAGGCTAAAATGTCTTCCTCGGCAAAGGGATGAGAATGCTTGGGAGCAGAAAGAATCCTGAGAGCGAGGGCTTACATCAGGCTGCTCCAGGAGGAAAGTGAGACCCAGCGAAAGGGCTGAAAGCAGCAGGTTGCGGGGAGAAAGGTACACACCAAGGCTGGCACTGCAGCTTCAGGGATGTGAAGGTCTGGCCCGGGGAAAGGACAGCGGGGGTTGGCGGTTAGGGGAGCAGAACTGAGCAGCAGTATGACAAAGCAAACAACAGAAACAAGGACAGTTCGAAGCAGGACTTGGTCTCAGACTGACTCAGGGGATTATCCATCAACAGGACACATCAGCGTGAGAGGATACAAAGGCCCAAGCTTCCCTCAGGAAGACCGGGAGCATTCTTGGCTGGGCTGCTGAAATGTTGGGAACCAACTGGCAAACAGAAAGAAATGCCAGTTTTCAGAAATCAGACCCATAAAGCAACTTGCACCCAGCCCTCCTCAGCTTGGCATGCCAGGCATGGGGGCCGATGGAGTGACTCCCTAGCCCTCCAGGATAAGAAGCCAGCCCCCGCCGCCCAGGCTCCTTCTCTCGCAAGACAGCGCCTCTGGGTCTGGAGAGCCTCCCCATGGCCTGACGCCCAGCAGCCCTCAGGTGAGGGTTCTTGGGTGTTTCAGAACGTACTGTTCTCAGCACGCAGAATTTGTGCAGCCTGTCAGGTTTGGGAGGCTCTGCCTCAGATCCTTCCACAGGGGCTTCCCTCTAGGAACATCACCGCCCCAGCCCTCGGTTTCCCACAACAAGCACCAGGGCTCCTCCTCATCCCTATTTTAACGGCTAAAGACATGCACACCAAATGCTTCCTAATTACTACTTTCATGGCAGATGCAGTCATTTCCTTGGATTTTACTGCCATTAGTTTTCCTCACCGATTTATCCTTAGCTACTCTCCTTGAATCTTGCTTGCCTCCCCTGAGCCTTTTCCTCCTCGCTCCTCACGGCTTGTCAGCACGCCTCCAATCCCCGGGAGAGATGGAAAGCCTTGTAGAGCCCACTGCGCAAACACACATTCCTATTCATTTATCACATTTAGCATGCGCACTTCCACTCTCATCAAAACCGGCCCCAGCTCGCTAACTCATTTCCCTCTCCCAATTACAAATTAGTCCATTAGGCTGTCTGCAGTAGGCCCTCTGTTGCATCCTGGTAATGGCTTCTGAGATTTCCATCATAATCGTAATGGCTCCCTATGCAGCCGTGAGGGCAGATGGAGGCCGCTAGTGGGTAATGAGCTATCACGCTACCAAAGGGCACAGCCCTGGGCTCATTATTTAGTCTTGGCTGTTTTGTGAAAACAACAAGAAAGGTAAAATGCTGAAGGGAACACTTTAGCATATTAAATTAACACTTCTTGAAAATTCTCTCTGTAAACATGCCATATTTTCCCTTTATGCTGGAGCGTACCATGGCGGGCTGGGGAGGGGGTTGGGGGGAGGAAGGCGGGAAGAAGGAGGGGGGCTGAAGAGAAATGAGTCAGAAAAGGGGGCAAAATATGTCACTGGAGAACATTTCACAGCATGCTGGAGGAGACTTTGCTAGGCAGCTATCACCCTCTCCTAGTAACACTCATACCCACTCCCCCATCCCTCAAAGAGAGGGGCCGCCGCCATCAGCCAGGCAGCCTCACTTGAAACCAGCTTGTCACCATGCCCACAATGAAAGGCCCTGCAGAGCTCAGACCAGGTATTGTCAGCCGCAGATTTTTAAGTGATGCCATCCTACAATTTTTAAAGTGAAAATACAGAACGAAAAAACAAACAAAAAACCCAAAACAAATGTAAAACCAAAAACATCCACCACCACCTCCATCATACCAATCCCTGACTCAGACACAGCTAGCTATCCAAACACCTGACAAGAGGCAGCATTCAGCTCTGACCCGACACCGTGCTAAGCACATCATATATGTTGCTGTTAGTTCACTCACCCTTCCCTACAGAACGGGGCTAGTGCAGATGAGTCCAGTCCGGTGACTTCCATGGGCACAGGGACAGCTGAGATGTGAGTCCCAGGAGCGTCACTCCTGAGCCTGCATTCCTAAACCCTGTTCTCTGGTGCCACGACGGGCCCTCCTGGGCGGACGGTGGCGGCCCCTGTCCCTCCTCGTGCTGACCCCTCTCTAGGCCCCACACCCTCACCCCCCACTCCCCCACCGGAGCCTCAGGTTCTCTAGACAGGTGCTGGCTTCCGATGTGAGTTTTTTCCTGATATTATCAATTCTTGCAAAATAGCTTATCCTTAAGCTCCCCCCACCAAGTCCCCCCAGTCTCAACAGGTTACTTCTTTAATACATGGTAGCTTTTGGGGGCTGGCACTTAAATCTTTCATGCAGAGTTGGTCCAGATTCCTCAAAATATGTCTCTGAGATGTACTCTGACGTGGAGATCTAGGTGCCAGCACCCTCTCTGGACAGAAATGACAACAACTATACACACCACTGTAAGGGAAATGATACAGGAACAGACAGGGTGTCTAACTGGAGCCAAGTCGGGCCAAGAATGAGCCCCCAGTGGTGCTGAGGACATAGGTGTGAGTCAGGAGGAGCCAGAGGTACTTCTATTGTTAAAGTACAATCAATAACAACACAGTGACCTGTTTTCAAAAGCTTTTTCTCCCTTCAAAACAGTCATCCTAAAACTTTCCTAAAATGCCTGAAGTTGATCCAAAACCTATCATCCATTCTGTTCTTTACTGGCTCTTAAATCTACTACCACATGGCTTCCCTCTGAAGGCCTGGAAGGGCTTTCATATCTGTTATCTCATTCATCCCCGCAAGGACACTGAGAACCAACTAAGGGAGTCTGTAATTATGCCCAGGGCACAGAAGAGGGAGGCAACTGGCTTGTCTGAAAGGAGAATGAAAGCTGAGTCCCTGATTCCCAGTCAGGGTCTAACGTGGCCACCCCACAGCCCCCTCGGGGCTCTGCGGCTCTAGAAACCACAGATGCTGTTCCAAGTAAACCCCCCAGTCCTCCTCTGGTGACAGGACACGGGGTTGGTTTAGAAACGCCTAGCTTCTAGGAGTGGGGACGGCCCAAGCCCAGAGTTCAGGATGGGTCTGGGTGTCAGCAGAATGGAGGACCAGTCAACGATGCTAGGCTGTAAAATACAAATTTATGAGCTGTTTTCGTTAAATTCTGATATGGATTTTTGAAAATGAAAAGGATGGATGGATAGATGGCAGCAAGATGTTTAATCAATGTCATAAAATAGAACGTTCATTGGGCTTCTAAAATGAAATTAATAATCTGTGTAGAAGTATCATTAGGAGATAAGTGACATTTCAGGCTTTGATTTGTAACTTGCAACAAATCTTACTTCCATATAATTCAAGCATTTTTAGGGATATTCCACTTTATTAAAAAATACCGAAACCTTTGCCCCTCTGCTTCAAAATCAAGCCTTTTTCTCCCCTCTAGGACAGACCACGGAATAGAAAAGGATACATTATCATATACATGCTTTAAATTAATGAAGACAGAAATATCATATTTAAATTAAATCAGGGATTTCTCACTTGCTGCTTATCAGGGGAACTTAGCTGTCTTTAATAAGTTTTTTTTTTTTCCTTCTCCTTTTATCTGAGACCTGGGGCTTGAGCCGGCTCTGTCTGAGCTGATGAGACATCTCACTTTCATTCGAAGGCTAAAGCAAGGGGTAGTGCGAAATGCCACTCTCCCACATAAATTCTGGAACCATAAAATAATATTTTAGAGCTGAGGGGACCTTAAAACCACCTAGCCCCAGCTCTTCATTTGACAGATGAGGGACCTGGGGTCCATGGACAGGGCCACAGGGATAAACTAGAGAACAGAGGCCAGGCTCAGACCCCAGGGACTCAGCCCCGCTCCACTGAGGCATACACGTGTCTCCCCTTGCTCTGACATCAACACCAAGTGGGGAAAATGGAAGCTGGACTCTTAACAAAGCTAAGCCATGGGCATTCAGAGTCCACGTTCTTTTCTGTTTGTTTCATTGTGGTTTATTTTGGAAGACGGAAGTGGAAGAGCATGACTAACCGGCAATAACAAGAGCAATGAAACTTCTCAATTCAGGTGCATCACCCTCGCAGGTAAACACCGTGTAAGTTCATCCTAATTAAACAGTCCTTTGCTTTTCCCATGAGCCTAGGCAGGGGGCTCTAAAGGTGAGTGCTTTACCTGGATAAATTAAGAGCACACAGGCGGAAAAACACAGTCAAAAGCTGCCCTAGGTGGAAAAGAGCACCTGTAAAGAGTTCAAAGTCAGAGGCCTCCGAGGGATGATGTGCCCTTCTGTTCTAAGTCTCTCCGGAGCTGGATCCCAAACCCCTCTGTCAATGTCTCCTGACACACACACACACACCCCAAGAAGGGGCCATGCAGAAGTTCATATTGAAAAGACTCAATAAAACAAAAACAGGAAGAGATCACATACAGCATGCTCCAACTGTGAGTTCCACATGCCTATCCTTCCCTGCATAAATATATAAAAGAATAATTCTAAGCTTAAGAATGAGAGGCATGTCTATCTATCTATCTGTCTATCCTCCATCCTACCTACCTACCTACCTACCTGTGCATCTGTCTGTTGACCTCCCTCCCTCCCTCCCTCCCTCCTACCATTGCAGACCTATTGGGGGATATAAAGACAGTAATGAGTGGGCATAAAGAATGCTACTCAGTCTTGATGAAACAGCCTATTTTCAAGCATAAAACTTCATTAAGGTCCATGTGGTCTTTGGGGTGACAGTACCAAAACCTACCAGGACAGTTCACAATGTGCACCTCTGTCAACACACTATTCAGAGCCAAGAAATTCTCATCGCCATGCCACCTGGGGGCTCCCCTACCCCTTGATGCAGAAATGCCCCAGTCCTTTGTCCAGAAGAGCACATTGCTGTCCTTGTGGGGTCACGACCTGGCCCCCCGCCCCACCCCTGACACAAAGAGAAATTGACCAGGTAAAACGGCAAACGTCCAAAATGTGTAGTTACTTTTTGGGGGGCCATTGGAACATGGGACACTGCTTTTCATGGGTTCAAGTATATCACTATCATTCTTGTTTTCCATTCTCTCTTCGCTCTCCTTTCCCTGACTCAAATCCTTTCCCTTTCCTTGACCTCTTAGATAATTGCACCTCCATTTCAGATGGTGGTGGGGGCTAATCAGTAAGGAAGCCACGGTGAGTTTAGGAGGATGGAGTGCCCCAGAGCTGGTGGGTAGGACGACCTGGAGCCTTAGGAGAGATAAATGGTCTCAGTAAGTCCCTCCATCCTTACAGCTTTGTCCTCCAGAGATCTTGGGGAGGAACATACGATGTGTCTCACTGAACATTTCCTCTGGTTTAAACCTCTGAAATTTCATTACAATCATTTATCTTCAAAGAAATCAAAATGCACCCCCAACCCTCTTCCCGTGAAAGGTTAGGTCTTTGCTCAAGCCTACGGACTTTAACCTCATAAATATTCCCAGCTATAAGACCTTATTAAGAAGGTATGTCTCCCAGGAGCATAAAACCATCAAGCTGTAAATTTTATTTAATTTCCCATGAGATCTTATGGCCTCATACATATAATTAGAGTGCAGTATAGAGCACTTTTTTTGTGTTTTGTCAATAAATCACCAGGGAACAATCAACGTTTAAGAGGACAAGCTTTAATGATTTTTCAGACCCCTAAGCAATCGTGCTTCTACAATGGCAAGCCAGTCTTTAACCTCATCTAACTAGGACTGTGGACTGTGGTGTCAGGTAGGATCCCAAACGCTTAATCCTATTAGATTCCCCAGCCCAGACAATCACGGCAGAACACCCAAGGGATGTATTGATTTTGATGTGACCGACAGAGATGACAAGCCGACCTACTGACAGTGCTTTATTAAGTGTTTACAAATTAAATATCTGAAGGTCTACCATAGGCCCAGCTCAGTTAAATGGGCCAGTGTTGAGATGTGTGAGCTGCACCCAAAGGAAATGTGTTGACCATGAGGAGGCCTGGGGAGAACGACTGGCAGGACCCACTCCCTTGTCTGTAGAACCACCTGTTTCAGAGTCAGGATGCTGCAAGAGAAATTCCATCCAGGTAATTTGCTATTGGTGTTAAGCTTGTTATGACCACAAACACATGATATGGCATTTATTCATGTCAGAAAATGCTTATCAAATGAAAGAACAAACTTCTGCCTTCCTTGGTTAGGGCTCCAGAAGAAAGGATCTTGTTCCTTTGGGTTTTTCCTCACACTGCTTTCTCAACAAGTCTGCAATTCAGCACCTAAATCATGAGCCCTTAGATTTACATTTGGTTTGATAGTTGAACCAGATTAACTGCTTTCCTTGTGCTCCTTCCTTGCTCAGAGACTTTTGAAGACTCCACATTTCACAGCCAGGCATTCAACACTTGCCCTTCATGATGCTCCTCAGCATTACTGCTCTTTTCCCCTAGACACACCGTAGCCATCACATGTGTGCGGTGCTGACATGCCGACACTTCCCTCCCTATCTTTCTTCATGGTTCACAGTTCCTCACCACAAAGATGCTCCCTGCCCCAGCTGAGCTACTACAATCTCACCAGCCTTTGTGACTGCTGAAATTTCTCCTCCTCTGTAAATCACCGGTGTTCTCTGAGCTCCCAAATATCCATCATTTCCTGCCAGTCCGTTATGTCTTCCTATGTCTGTCTGATGTTCCAACTAGAGTAAGTTCCTTGGGCTCCCACTTCTCTCCTTTGCCCTCTCTTCTGCCACATGGGTACCAAGGTATGAGACCCAACACAGAACAGGGCTGTGCACTGATTGGCTCACCAGGTGCTCCTTAGGTTCAAGAATTGTCTTGTCTTGGTGTTCTCATCACGCACATCATCCAAAGATGCTAAGAGAATGAAGATGAAAAGACTCAAGTGGGCCCCTCTCCAGGTTAGTTCAGTTAGTCATTTGCCCAAATTGACATGAGGGGATTAGGACTAGGTGAGCCTTGAAGATTTGCTCTGTTCTGTGACTTTATGATCTGTCAAAATAAATGTCCACTGATGCAACTGCCTATGTTGGAAAAGGCACATACTTCGCTATTTTATCATTTTTTTCTGAGCTATTTCTACCTCACAGTTTTCAACTAACTTTAAAATGATGCATCTACCATGGCATATGTGTTAGTGTGTCTGATGACCTGGTTTAGACACCTGGTCAAAGTCCACTATGTGTGTGCACACAGGTACATGCATGCGCACACTGAACCTATCTGTTCTACTTATTCTTTTCTTGAGTCACTTGAGAGAGATCCATTCAAACAGCGCAAAGGATACTAAAGATCACCATAGTGAGAAAGAGATCTTTCAAGACAGTCTTGCCTGCACCATACTCCGCCGCAGACATCACCATTTCACCATTTGCTTCTTTGGGGAAAGTCAGTGCTTAGCATGGTACCTAGCACATAGGAAAACCTCAAAAATGTAAGCTATTATTACTATTATTATTTTTATATACTCTTTTTTTTAAAGTATATTTTATTGATTATATTGTTACAATAGTTCTAATTTTTTCCCCTTTGCTTATTATTTTTATAATCATCATTACATCCTTCTGTCCTGTGCTTACCTTTCATCCTCTGGTGCCCTGGTTTTCTCTAGATCCAGGTTTTTCGAAGTGAGCTTTGAAAAGCTGATTTAGGGTGAGCATGGGGGAGAGAGAAGCTCCAGGCACTCAGATTCCTATCTCTGTTTCCAGATTAGGCTTCCATTCCATGTCTAATGTAAATGAAAGAAGAGTTCGGCCAGTAGGAAAAATCTGAAAACCAAAGCCCTAGACCAGGTGTCTAGTCTCTGGCATCATTTTTTCAAGTACTAAATGACCAAAGAGTCATATGATTTATTCTGGTGAACTGAAAATCAATCTACATTATGGGGAAAGAGCTATTCAATGAATCATTATTAAGGTCTGCTCCCCCTCCCTCCATGTTTCTAGGCTACTCATGGAGGACAGGGCTTGGTGGTTGACACTGTTGACTTTGGGGAGGTGGCATGTGTGGGACACGTGAGTGCTGCTGCATGGGGGAAGTGCTGGTGTTCACTGTCCTCGAGCAAAGCTTGTGCCCTGAGTGTGCCCCTGAAGGGTCAGGGCAGTGCTGGGTTTCAGAATCAAGCTCCATAAAAAAAATGGCTGCAGATGGCCTTTTCCCAGTCTCACAGTGCAGTAATTCACAAAACCCACTGAGGGAATTTTTATGGCTTTATATTAATTTCATTTAGGAAAGAAGTGAAAAGGGCATTGTCAAGATTTTTAAAAATCATTTAAAAGGGTCCTCACTTTGGTTCATAGTGATGTCTTAGCACAAAAAATGCACTGATATACCATAAAACTGTTCTAAGATACTATTTTCTTCATCATTTTTATATGACCTCTTTTTTGTCTGTACTTAACTACTGAAATAAAAAAGTAGACTGTGTAGTTAAATTTTCTCTTCATTTTAATTTTCATTTTAGTTCAATAACTATTAATCAAGTATTTATAATATACCAAGTACCATTTTAAGGGTCTGGTGACATAGTATCTAACCTCTACTTTCAAGAAGTTAAAAGTTTGTAAATTCATTTAAAAAATCCAAAATTCATAATTATCTGTGTATATATATGTAATCATTTATGATGATCTTATCCACACTGACTTTAATTTGATGTTAAGAGTTTTACAACCAGTTTGATGTTGGGAAGAAAACTAGAGCAAAAGTAAAAGCAAGTAAGGACCACCAATAATGGGTGAGGTATCCTTGGTGCTGGAGGACTTAGGAGAGCCTAAAAGAAGCTGTGGACTTAAAAGAGGAAGAAAGGAGTAGATGACGTGGTGGTGTCGTCATGCTTGCATATAAAGGATAAGTGAGGTTGGGTGGGTTGAGTAGATTTAAAAAGAAAAGCGAAAGAGGGGAATCAGCACGGGGTGGCGCTTCTCTGGGAATGCCCCAAAGGTGAGACAGGCAGTTAGTCACTAGTCCTTCATTACTCACAGTGAATTCTCATTCCCAGAGTGCAGGATGCTGTCCTCGATCAGAAACACATCCATCAAACACAGCATCTGCATGGGAGGCCTCCCTGTCCAGAGAACAGCCTGCTGGGGTGGTGTCAGAAGGAAGACTGTATTAGGGGACTCAGAGAATCTAACAGTGGTTATTTTTGGGACGGCGGAATTATGAGTGATCTTTATTTACTCCTCTGTACTTTATTTTTGATATTGAAAACACCTTACTTTAATAATAGAAAAGCAACATGTATTATTTTTCAAAAAAGGTTAACAACCAGAACAACAGGACATAAAAAGGAGAAAGAAAACAAGGCTGGGTCCACAGAGCAGTCCAAGTCACAATAACATCCTTTCAAATAAAGGTTGCCCTTCCCGCACCCTCATCTCTGTTGCTGCGGGTGATCACAGCAATTCTCCCTGCCGGACTGTTGGTGCCACACTTGCTACTTTATCAAGGGTCGTGACCAAGTCTTGGGGATCCTCACTCTGCAGGGTAGCAGCTGCTGGGCACTCAGACCATCACTGCTGATCCAGGCAGGTCAAGTGTGGAGGCGGTGGAAAGGCAGGGTGGTGAACCACGAAGTTCTTTCCCATGATAACCCAATAGCTCTGCTGATTGAGAGGGATGTGTGCTTATTTTTTGCTGTTTTGTTGTTTCTGAGCTTGGAAAGGGAAACACACATCAAGACCGGAGGCCTTTTAATCATATCATTTGACAATCACAAAACTCTCCCAAGTATTTTAAGTATGTTAATGATCCAAGATTTAATATTCTTACCCAGCTTGCATAAACCTATAAATAGGTTCATCTCAGGGTTATTGCTGTTATAAATTAATTATGGAAATGTCAACCAAATCAGGTACGTGCCAGTGGAGTAATGGGAGGGCAGTGATCCATGGAGCAGAGGGCGATTCTGAGGATGCCCTCTGTGCAAAGTTCACAGCCTCTGGCCATTGGCTTCCAGGGAGCTCAACCTTGAAGAAGACACTCAAAGTTAGTTTCCTCCTCAGTAATTGAGGGAGGCCGGAAAAGTGATTTGGACTAGCTTTGTGCCTTTCTCTTTACATGACCTGTTATTTCCCTCACTGGGAATGGGTAGGCAAATTTCTTTAAATGAGGAAACAGGTATCTTGGAGGTTATCTATATTGGATTACTGTTGGCTACCGTCACCATCCCTCACTGATCCTGCTGTTAAAAAATGAAAAATATGGCTGGGAAAGGAAAAGGTGAGTAACTGCTGATTCATTTGAAAGGAATGCTTTCCACAGAGAGGACACCATTGTTCTTAAAAGAGCTAAAGCCAGCCTGGAACTGTCCAAGGGTGGTAGAAGGTCAAAATAAATTGTGTACTTAGACAGCAATTTCTTTCCACAGGCCAAAACAGCTAGATTTTTATCTCAATAGCATATCCTTGAGGACATATAGGAAACCCAGAAAAGACCTAGCATCTTTCCTGAAAGAAGGAAGAGGTTGTTTTGACTCATTTAAATTGCTCCCCTTTGGGGAGGAATTCCGGGGTCTCCAGCCCTGACTGTAAATTCAAGTTGTATGGCTCATAAAGGGATATGATAATGTACTCCTCAGCACCACAGTTGACTGAGCACTATTTGGCACTGTGGTCTACACTCACCATGTTTAATCATTCAGCTTTTAGAGACAGGCATTGTTGTACTCATTTTACCAATGAGGAAATAGGCTCTGAGAAGTTAATTAACTTGCTGAAAGCTAAAAAACTTGTAAGTGGTAGAGTTAGGATTTGAACCCAGGTCTGACACTCCAGAGATAGTCAATGATGACACAAGTGGATATACTGTAATCTGAGCACCTCGGAAGGTCATTTTCTCCAGCCTCCTGACCTCGTGAGGATGAGCATACAAACCAGATGGGAATCTCATCTCCTCTTTAAAATCTCTGAGAACAGTCCACTGAACACATGCCTTAGAAAAACTTGCACGTACTTTTATGCCATTGTAACAAGATACCGGCACGTGATACCTCTAATTGACTTACGTGTAGGGGGTGACTGTTTCTGCACAGTTCCTTTCAGATTCAAACACCAAAGTATCATCTCTGCTCAAAAGACTCTGTCTCTTTTGTTTAATGGTAGTGGATATATATTTACCTCCCTTGATATATTTACAGGGTTGGCATTAAGCTGCCATAGAATCAATGAGACAGAGGTGAGAGGAGAGCTCTGAGCCACTGGAACACAGTGGGGCCTCACACTGGGGCCTACAGAGCTACCTGAATCCCAGCACTCCCTTACCCATTGCTTTGGACAAGTCACTGAACCTCACTCCACAGACAAGGAGGCTGAGAGTGCTTAGTGCCATCTACTTTACAGAGTCGTTATGGGGATGGGAAAAAGATACGCAGATTCTCATGCTCAAGATTACTGGCACAGGTACTATATGAAACTGTATTGTTAGTCAAGTTTTCATGAAGTTTTGTCTTACCCCCTTATCCCCAGTTGGGCGATAAATTGCTTCAGGGTAGGGTGTCTCATTTACACTCCCTGTGCCTCTGGACGCATTCAGCACAGCGATCTATTGATTGATAGCATATTTCTTTTCAAATGAACTTAGTTAAAAAGTTATAACTGAACACCCCTATATGTGAGGCACTGGAGGGAAATTAACAAAGTTTACAAATGACTGAATGCTGTGGGAGGAATAATCAAGTAGAAGATGTAGTCCCAGCCATTTAGGTTCTTAAATGGAGCTTGGAACACTAGGGTGAAAAGCACTGATCAGGAATAAAACCAGTCAACATTATGAAGGATAAAAGGAGTGCGGAAAATGCTATGATTTCATGCAGAGAGGAAAGATCACTTCTGGCCAGGGAAGACTTCACCAGGGAGGGAGGACTCAAGTTGAGCATGAAGGATAGATAGCAAGGATTGGCTTCAGTTTTACTCAGAAACATGTGTTACTTTCTCCTCACGGACTACGAAGTTTTGCACATTAGGGACAGGTAAGATTTGTCTGCCTAAAAGAAAAACTAATAATTTGCTAACTAGCTGAGGGGCAGACAGAGTGTGGGCAGGAGGCCCTTCACACATCAGCCTGGCAAATATTCCACATACCAGGCCTCCAGACAGAGATTCCAGGGGCTTAAGGTCTTCCACTTACATCTTCAAAAAGAGAACAACAAACAAATTAAGAAGCACGTATAAATGTCTCTGCCTTCTGGGGTAGCCTGATTAGAGGAAGGTTACAGGTTTCATGTCAGTGGAGATGGAGACAGGCCCCAGATCTCTCTAAAGGAGCTTGAAACAGACCTAAACTGAAGGAAAAGAAAACATCCCATTTCCTGATCAACAGCTTCCTCCATAAAGTATTTTAAGATCTATTTCCTGGTTCCCCACAGTGGGTCCCAATTAAATGAGTTTTCCTGCCTGCGTCCTGACATCTCTGGGGACGTCACTGACTGAGTGGGAATGTAAGGCTATAAAACCATGATCATGAACAAGGGCTTAAACTTGACTGCCCACCCTGAACTATATCTCCCCTAAACAGGACAGATGAATGAGGTACAGATAAGGGGGTTTTATATGCCTCCATGGGTGATTATACTTACATACTCCTTATCTCAAAAGATCAGAAGACAGGTACTCTTAAAGACGTATGGAAGCCAAGCTTTCAATAGATGTGTAACGAGTTCTAAATGTTAAGCAGGATGTTCTTGGGGACACTGTTCTAAGACAAAGAGATTGATCTATGACAGTGATTTTCAACAGGTGTGCCACAAATTTTCAAAACATGCAACACCTGACTGTTTAGTCAGGGCACTGACCTCTTTTCCCTTAGATTGTCAAATCAAAAAAAAAAAAAAAAAAAAAAATGACAATAGGCAACATAACACTAGCTGACAAGGTGTGAATGAATCAAAATTGTCAGATCAGCAAAAATGGTGTGCTACAGAATTTTAGTAATTAGTTTGTGTGTGCCATGAGATGAAAAAGGCTGAACGTTGCTGCTCCATGACAAAGAAAAAGAAAACTTCTGCCATTCCCTGGGAGACTCTGGGGTCTGCCTTTGAAAGCAGGACCCAGCTGAGGCCTCCCAGGAGGCCGGGCTTACAAGCCCTAACTGCTGCAAAGACAGAAGGGGTGGAGGTGGGGGTGGGGAGTCACAATGAAAGTGAGTAAGCTTAGGTTGCGAGTCATATTTCCTAATTACATGTTAGCCCTCTGTGAGAACTTTTTGGCCCACAGCCTTCAGATCATCTTATTAAATGCTCCAGCCTGTTCCCTACTGCACTATCTGGAATTGAAGCAGTATTGACACCAGAGTGCAAAAGGGGGCTGAAGTGTTCGCTGAAGCCAGTTTGATAAGTGGCAGATAATTTCTGAAGGATTGCTGAGGCCAAGGTGAATCTGTGGGCAAAAGAATTTGCACTACAGAGTGGAGCACCTTCTAAACACATGGAATGTCTTCCTCCTCTACCATGCTTGGAGAGGCGGGTATGATTTTATCAAGGGACCTATCAGATTTCCTTGAAATGTGGGATCTGGTAAAACATGGCCCTCACCTTCAAGAAACATGACTGTGCCTGATATATTAGCCACAGGACAGCTCATGGGCTAGAACTGGATTTGTCCCAGCAGGTTTTATGCTTTGACTTTTATTGAAAGGAGAGCCTCACCTAAAAAGCATCAGTTGAGGGGCTTCCATTCTGAGGAAGGCAAAAATGCATGTTCTAGCCTCTGAGAACTCTCTGTGCTCTAATGAGAAAAGGGTGAGCTGCTAAGTCTGTGTGGCCCTGTGCTTATGGAAGGCATTAACAGAACGAAGCCTCCCCCACAGGATATGAGAGGCCTGGATATATTCTCAAGCAACTCAGATTCATGCCATTTTGTTAAAATCAAAACAAAATCTCACCTCATCATGATGCCCTTGGTTTTGTGCTCTTAAAACCAGAATCATGCTGAAACCAGCACACAGACCAACTTATAGAGTTCACAGAAACTGATAAAACTAGAATTTTGTAGTGACCTGGTGAGGAATGGCTGCTCATAAACAGAGGAGGGATTTGCTAACTATGCAGGTTTGTTGCCAGGCCATTACAGCTTATTTAAAACAGGCTAACATGGACTCTGGTTACATGCTGAAATTCATAAAACTTTTGAACATGTTATGTTAGTCTTATAAAATTGGAATGTATGTGTAGAGTATATTTTAAAGACTTTCAAATATTAAGCATTTCACACAAGCTGTGAAAAATGCTTGGTTCCCCTCCCACTCCTTCCTGTCTTTCCTATTTCAGCATCAAATGTTATTTGGGGATAATGAAAACCAGAGAAGTCTATGCCTGAATAACTAGGTTGTCTAACTGCATTATAGGAAAATGAAAGATCAGACTGTGATTGCAAAGAGCCAACTTAGCTACAGAGCCTCGGGAAGGACATACATCTTTTAACCAATGAAGTTTACTGATGTAGCCCCCTTGATACCTGATTCAGTGCCATAGCTCTGGTGAGAGAAATTTAATTTCTTTCCACTGAGCTCCACAAAAATGCTATTCAACTGGAGGGGTTAAACTTAACGTGAAACAAGGATCTGAGGCACTTTCTGTGATGTCTAACCCAATCAGAGATGACAGAGGGGGAAGAACAGGAGCTGGCCAGGCCTCAGAAACTAATGTTTTTCTCCAAATTTGCCTGTTTCTACTTATAGATGTATTGCCCTAAAAATGCAGACTAGTGTGTTGAAATCTTGATTATGGATGGTGAGTTTCTCTAATTCCTTAAAACAAAGCTTTCTGCAATGCCATGCTAGCATTCTAACTCCCATTAGCTAGCTGGTACATTTTTCGTGGCTGGTAATTACTTTCAACAATGCTTTAGTACACCTGCATAGAGACAGCATGCCCAGCAATCCGTTACACACAGACGCCCTGCTCTCCAGGTTCGCCAGTTTGCAGAGACTGGAGAAGCTCAGGGCAGGCAACACCTCTGCTAATGTTCCTCTTGTGTTTGAGACTCTATAGTTATTTCCCAAAAACAAACAAACAGACAAAAAAAGCAAAAAAAAAAAAACAAGAAAAAAACAACAACGATCAACTCTCTGATTGACATATATATATTAGATATGGTTGGGAATTCTGATTTGGGGTTCTGTCACATAAATCACAACCGCTTGGTCCATCAGTCTGCTCTCAGGAATGTGAGGAGCGGGTAATGTGGCACATCACCTGAAAGCTATGGCAAAGGGTAAGGAGTAGCACGGTGACCATTTAATTTTGTTTTCTACAGTTTCAAGTTTAATGGGAGTTATTTTGAATGGCCAATGCCTACGGGGTACAGGGGTAAGGGGCTGATATTAAGGTTCATTTTTCTAGAACCAGACCACTGTGTTCTAGCCCAGATGAATAAGAGAACAGGTGTTTTTTTTCAGGGCAGTGACAGGCAGCCTTAACTGAGATGAGAGCTCATCTCCCCACTGCTCTTGCCCTCCCTCACTCCACTGTAACCCCACTGGCCGGCTTGCTGTTCCTCAAACATACCACGTACGTGCCTACCTCAGGGCCGTGCATTTCCTGTGCAATTTGTCTGGCATATTCTGCCCCCCGCCCCCACCCCCATCCATGTCTCATTTCCTTCAGATCTTTGCTTAAATGACATATTTTCAGTAAAGCCTTCCTTGACTATATTTAATACTGCATTCATTCCTACTCTGTTTCCTCTCTCTCTGTACAGCACATCACCTGATATATTAATTAGTCTACACATTTAAAGGTTTTTGTCTATATCCCCACTATCAGCTTTATGAAGGCAGGGGAGACACTCATATCTCTGTGCCTATAATATAGTGCCTGACACAGATAGGGTGGGCATGCAAAAAACTTTAAAAAATGAATTGAAGTTAGGGAGACTAATACAGTAATTTTAAGGTATTTGGACACAAAGCTGATAATTTTCCTTTATATATCTCAGGATCTCAAATGTATGAAAGAATGACACACCTGCTCCTTTAATGTTTTCAAGATCTGCTGAGAAGGAAACCAAATTCCTTAATTTAAATTCCAGCCATTTATCTCCCTTCCTATCTCCCCAACCTACCCCCAGCCAATTCGGGATGCCTTTTTTCTTTTTCTTTTTAAAGAATAGTACTAGGAAAGTCACAAGAAAAACCTGCATGAAAGAATGGCCATGTTTTCTTGATTATAGCCATAAACTCTCGAAACAGTATATCCAACAAGGGACTTCCTCAAATACCATTTGAATTGGAACCTCTTTCTTCAAGAATCCTTCTTTCAACAGCCTTTGTGCAGTGAAATAGACATATCCACTGGGCTGCTGGGTTAATTACAGCTCTGCATACTTCTAACTCTTCCCAGGGGGAAGGGCCCGTCTTGCTTTGCCTGTTTAAAGGTGTCACTTGCTTGACTTCCTTCTTGATCTCCTTATATTATTTCCAGCCTGCCATTCCCCAAGAATGATTCCCTGTAAATATATCCAGGAAATTCACAGGCTGAAAACACACTGCTGGGGGTCAGATCCCCACGGCTTTTCTTTTTGCTGTTTGTTCCTGATTTGGCTGGAGGGCAAGATAAATGGGGAACAGGGGGTGGAGCAACCCAATGTGGTTGTTCCCTTTGGGGTTAGAAGTAAAGATCTTCTGCACAACCCACAGGCTTCTCTTTCGCTGCCCTTTTGATCCTCATGATTCTCTGCACTCCCACCCTTGTTTCTATTTTCGGATGCTGCATTGTGTCTGCTCACTGAATAAATCTCCACATAATTATACCTGAAGCTTGTCCAGTCTCAGTTTACACACCTGCACTCCTGTGTGGCCCATTCCATGTTTAAGCAGTGTTGACTATAAGAAATATATTTTAGATGTGGAATAGAAAAGTTACAGTATTAGCTCCGTGGCCGAATTTAATCTCCTCCAAGAAGCAGACTTCAAACAGCTGAATCCAGCCATCATCTTGACCATGAAGTTTTCTTTACATTGAACGTCCCCACTTCCTTCTGCTCTCCCTTCTGGATTTTGAGCTATAACAGCAGAGTCTGGATGGCCAAATACTGCAGCTGTTCCCTGATGCTCCTCTTTCTCTGCTAAGAGTAGTCTAGAGACTGCTAGGTGGGGCTGAATAAGCGACTGAGGTCATAGGGAAGCTCTGTTGCCCACTTGGTCCTCATCCTAACAGACATCAGAGCCTGAGGCAGGGTAGGGGCATGGGGATAAAACTATTCCCCACGGGCCGTTCTGAATGCAATACAGCATAACACACAGTTAGCTTTTTGCTCAAATAACATTCTTGCCAAGATCATGGTACATCGTTACTACAATTTCTGGGTCATTTTTGCATCTACTCCTGCTAAGCCATCTGTGCCTCACGCTGTACTTGAAGAGCCAGCCGGTTACACTACCCTATGTTGTTCTCCAGAGTGATTCTTTAAACACGAGATCACACAGTGTGTATGGTGAAAACCTTCCAGTGGCTTCCCCTCTCCCTCAGACAACATCTGAAACCCCTCACGCTTCAGAATCTTGTCATCATCTATGGTATATGTGACACATGGTCTCAATCTGTTTATATGAAGATAGATTACATTTTCTTGCTGATATTTCAGTAAGCAATTTGGAGGGAGAGGCAGGGGAGAATTAGATCTTGCTTCTTCTACCTCTAGGAGGTGAAATAACTATAATGTAAGTTAAGAATCTGTCAGGTGTTAGCTGAACCTACCGTGGTAATCATTTCACAATATATGTAAATCAAATCATCATGCTGTACGCCTTAAGCTTATACAGTGAGGTATGCCAATTACTTCTCAATAAAACCGGAAAGAAAAGTATCTATCAGAGGTCCTGGCTTTGGACAACAGTTCCTCTAGCAGTAAAGATTAAGAACAGCCTCCAGCTTCAAAACCAGTTAAGATGCCAGTCCAGTTCACCTACTTAGATTGATCACTTCGTCTTTTACTTAATCTCATTGGGGCTCAGTTTCCTCACGTATAAAATGGGGGTAATTGAAAGCACTCACCTCGTGAGCTTGTGTAAGGATTAAATCAGATAATAGCAAGAAAAAAATCAATACAGTGCCTGACACAAAGGAAGCATTCAATAAATGCTAAATGTGCACCTCCAACAGGGTATTTGCTTCTCTCCCAAGTGATCCCACCTGATTTCAGTCCTTTACCCACAGAACAGGTCAGATTTCCATCCTAGTCTCTCTCCCATGAAGTCTCAGTCCTACTCAACAGTCATACTGACTCAGCTGGAGGAAGATATAGGTACTGTGGAGTCTGAAGCTTTAACATTTATGGGGAATGCTTTTTAAGAAAAAGAACACAAAGTTATGAATATAAGATTAGGCAGAAGGCTTTAGAAGCGGTTCTGGCAAGCGAAGTGCCTTGAGGCTTAAACTTCCTTGTTTTCTGGTAAATGCGCCCCACTTTTATGTATGGTGCAGTGAGAGAGCAGAGGCTCTGGGGAAGGCAGACCTTTATCTCAATCACTAGAGTCTCTATTTCCTTGTCTGTGAAATGAAGCTCACAGTATCTCATTTAGTTCCCACAACCAACCTTGGAAGTAGGTAATTGTTTCACATTTTCTCTCATCAGTTGTCAAATATTGCTTATTTGATCTCCAAAATGAACACGATCCCTTTTCCTCTTTCAGCCTCCGCAATTGCCTACTCTGAGTCACCCACAGTCTGTCCTCTGCACAGCAGCCAGAGCCAGCTTTTCAGAGGACAAGTTGGATCACGTCTGTCCCTGCTTAAAAACTACAGTGATTTCCAATTGGTCTTTTCAAGATTGTAACTGTACGCACACACACACACACGCACACACACTCATTTTTGTTACTTGATGTCTTTGTGTCACACTGATTTTTAAAATCAACACATTTTATTTACTAGATATTTAGAGTCTTACAACTATAGGCATAAATTATATATTTCATTCGTATGTGCATGGAATAGCTATAAAATTAATCATTCATTTTTCCACAAAGAAAATCTTAATCAATGCAGAAAAGTAGAGATTTTAAAGGCTGTGTTTTATACTAAATGTTCAGGGCAGGGACATTTTGTTTGTTGCTGTGTCCCTAGAGCCTTCTTTATGACTTAGCACACAGTAGATTTTGATCCATACATATCAAAGAAAAAATAAATGAATACACTAATGATACATGTGACTAGCTAAGCTGCTTTTCACACAGAAGATACTGAATTTCACTATTACAATATTCTGAACATTTATAGATTGATAGGGAAGGTTATAATTACTACATAATTAATATTATCTAATATTAATCACTAGGCAGTAAAAATGTCTTTCTCCCCACAACACAGTAATAACTTCTTCCAGAGCAGCTAATGCCATAGTTCATCAGGAGTGCTTCCTCTTGCTCACCATGAGGGACCTCTTGTTTGGGAGATTATTCCTCAGAGCAACCTCACTTTCCTAGACATATAAGAGGGGTCCCATAGCTCATTAAAAGTCTAACACTCGTGCCAGTGAAGAAACCCAAATTCCGTTTTCTATCGCCAGCTACAGGGTCAGCTACCTCCATGCACTCCACTCTCTTTCAGGTCTAGAGGATGTGATAAAAACACCACCTGCAATCAGAAACCTCCTTCTTTCTACCTCTTGTTCTAGACTTTAGGGCTTCCCTGGGCTTCCTTGATTTCTTCTCCAGGCTTCACAGTCTCCATCCCTCCCTTCAGTCTCTCCTCCAGTGGGCAGTCTTTCTCGAGCTCCTCCTCCCTCCCGCTTGCACCAGGATGTGCAGACAGCTGCGGCCTGCCTCTCACAGGAAGAGCAGCAGCCTTGCTCAGGCTCCTCTCAGGTGCGGACTTCTGGGCACACTCTCTGGGCTAATCCCGATCACATCCTTGGTTCCCTGCAGCACCTATGAGACCGCTCCAGAACGAGGACTGAGTATTCTCTTCACATGGGCCCTTTGTCCTCCCATGGTGTCCTCTGCTGTCATGGCATAATCCTGGCATTTACCAGCAACTTGCTGTCAATTATCATCAGCCCAATGACTCAAAAAGGCCAGGTTATAAAGCACCAAGAAAGCAAAGAAGAAAATACCAAGGATTTTACTTCTTCACACATGTTGCCAGTGTCTTCTGGCCAATGTGACGGGATTTGGATAGCCTGCTGCCTGTTCCAGGCTATCTGCCCTGGCTGCTTGATGTTTCTCTGGGAAATGACAGGTTTTGTCCCCTAGGCACATGTTTCAGACAGTTGTCAACAGCTGGAAGAGGTACCCATGGGATAAGAGTCCTTCCTGATCCCCTCAAATGATGTCACTACAAATGTCAAGGGATAGAACGGTCCTAAGACCTTTCTCAAGAGCAGGTGAAGGCAGAAGAGCTTACCCTGAGAGCAAGTCCCCTGTTCTTTCTTCTCAGAGTCCAAGGACCAGACCAGGACTGGAGACAAGGAAGTGGCTGAAGAAAGCTTCATTCAGTCGCTAAGAGTCAATATAAGTAGGTGGTGTGCTTTCTCGATATTTTTCTTTTCTTTCTATCTCTTTTTAAAAATGGGAAACACAAGGAGCTAAGAATCCCACAAATGAGAAGAAAGGAGGCAGAGAAGGTAAGTGGGATAACGAAGAGGCAAGATGCCCCAGTGCTGAAATGGGGAGATGAGACCTTCCCCACACTAGGAAACAACTTACAGATAATGAAGACATTTCAGAATGGCCTAAATAAAAATCCTTCATCTGACCATTCAAGATCCTAAAAGCGAATTACCCTAGACCTGTGTAACCTGGCCAACCATGTAGTGCAGTTACCCAGAAGCTCACTCCTTCCTTCCTAAACCATACTGATTGTTTTTCCTCCTGCCTGCAGCATCTTTCTGTGGCACCTTCCAAAGTTAACTCATCCTTTAAGCCACCCAGGAGCCTCCAGCAGACTACCTGTACCAGCTGTGAGATGCTGGCAAGCTACCTGAACTTTCTGTGCCTCAGTGACCTCGTTTTCAAATGGGGAAAATAAATATGATGCCTTCTCCACTTTGCCATTGTAGAGAGTAATGGAGTTGATCTGTGTGAAATGCACTTAAATGCTTTGCATACATCCAGTGAGTGCTCAACAAATGCCCCTTCTTCCCACAGTATAATACATATTGTAGCACTTCTATCATAGGCTCTTCTCAATAATTCTGAAAGGGACTCAGAAATGACTCCTCTGTCTCCTCAAACAGACTGGAAGCTCTTGGAAGACAGATGTTATGCTTAAAACCTATCTGAAATACCCCAAAGTACAGGAAATGCACGGCCCTGAGGTAGGCATGTATGTGGTATGTTTGAGGAACAGCAAGCTGGCCAGTGGGGTTACAGTGGAGTGAGGGAGGGCAAGAGCAGCAGGGAGATGAGCTCTCACCTCAGTTAAGGCTGCCAAAGTGATATACACAATAGGGAGTCCAAGGAGCAACATTCTTGAGTGGCTACTCTGTGTCAGGCAATGCAGTAGATGCTGAAGAAACAAACAGAGATACCTTTGAGGGGATATATGAAGAGGTACCTTTTTTCTAAATTTAACAGGCTCCCCTTTCCTTTGCCTGCGCCCAAATTCTTCAACAAGAGGTTGGTGGCATGCTTGTATTTGTACTGAGCGGAGGTACAAATCTGTTGAACATTTTGTTTTGATTAAATTAATAGTTGTTTTTGACCCATATGCATTAATTTCACTTTAAGTATTTCCTTAATTGACAAGCTACCATTAGGTGAAAGAACCAATTTAACAGAGCAAACTACTCCCTCCCTCCCTCTGCCAGTCTTCCTGCTCCTTCGTCCTTCTCCATGTGGTGTTGCCTGAATGTTTTAACAGGCTCTTTCCAGACTAGTACCGTGAGATGAATTGCTCAGTAAGCACATCAGAACAAAGGAAGGAGGTGAGCTTGATATGGATGCAGGGAGTGCTGACTCTACCAGAGAGCAGTGGACAAAGGCTTGGGGAAGTGAGAGGAGCGTAAGAGATTCACTTCCATGGCCTCGGAAGATTGACAAGTGCAGTTCTTGTCGATTAATGACACTGCCAAGCTTATGAGCCACCAGAGGCTGTAAAACTCCCCGATAAACTCCCTGGAAAGTGCTGGCAAGGTCATTCTAATCACAAGCTGAACAAAATCCATTCGTTGTGCATTACACCATGTGCTCCGATGCCCTGGCAAGGGGGCACGATCCTCTCTCTCACGCTGAAGTGACAGTGTTCGAAGGGAAGACCGTGTGTAACAAAGTGTATGATCAGTACAGTATCCCCAAGCTCCTAAGGACTAATGGGTTGTCCATAGGCTTCTAGAGTGTTTCTCTCTTAAGGCTCGCCAAAGTGAGTGAATAACTGTGGCCTTTACTGGGGCTGGAGAGGTCCAAGAAACCTCTGCTACAGATGGATCCCAAACAGCTCACTGTCCTGAAACAGGAGATGGGTTTATATACCTAAACCCTTCTTTCATAAAGAACATCAGACCAGCAACTTTCCAGTGGAAGTGTCTGAAACCAACCAAACGCGTCAGTTCCAAATTTTTAAGATTTAATTGTTGATAGATATGTGGAGAAGGAAATTACTGTTGATTAATTTTGTTTTCCTCAGCAGATTCTTTTTGGCAAGGTCCAACCATGACTAGGGTGTCTACCACCTATCCCAGAGCTGTACAAGGACACAAGAGTGGCACAGAGAGAAGCATAGGAAACTGCATTTTAAAAAGTCTGGGAACACTTTTAGAAATCATCTACTCTGTTTCTTCCTCAACATTTCATTATGAACGTTTTCAAACACAGAAAAGTGGAATGAGTTTTATTATGAACACCCATACACCCAATGCTGATATGCTGCCATTAGCACTGCGCTATACTTGCTTTATTATGTGTCTATCCCATCTAAGCAGCCTGTTATTTATCTATCAGTCTATTTACTTTTTAATTGCTTTTTCAAAAAAAAAAAAAAAAAAGAAATACCTTATTGTTTAAAAGCTCTTAGCAGAACATTTTCTCTAAAGTAAGCTACTCTGGTTGACGCAGGGTCAGGCTCCTGATGTCCTGACAACCAGGCCCACCCCCCACCCCCTGGCTCCAGGGAGGATGGTGAGAAATGACAAACAACTTCTCACCTGGCAGATGGGCCACTGAGATCCAGGGAGGCTGTGACCTCGTCTGACTATATCCTCGCTTATGTGTCCTTGGGTAAGTTAGCACATTACATTTCAATTTTCTTAGTTGTGAAGAAGAGATAATAATTACACAAAACAATATGAAAACGAGCATATAGGAAGTACGTGCTCTGTAAGTGTTAGTTGTTACTATGATCACTCTCATTATCAACATTGTCATTACCACCACAGTGTCTTATAGAGAAGGAGGTACACCCTCAAAAAGGACATGCGGGTGGAGGAGATGGAGGGAAGCCTGGGGTGGGCATGCAGAGACTCAGATGAAACTGCTGAGCCCACGATCAACCTTGAGTAACAGCCAAGCTCACAGTAGTACATACCCGAGAAAAATCCCTGTGCCCACCCAATCTCAGAAGATGGGTTAAAGATGAAAAGGGATGCTAAGTACAAAGGTTCTGGAAGCAAAATTCCTGCAGCAATTCAACGCGTTCCTATTGTTAATCATTTAAGGCGCTGTTCCAGGAACTGATGAGTTGTGTTAGCTGCCCCGCCACTTGAAAACAAGACTTTACTTTTGCTGCCTTTAAGCTACACACATTGTTCTGGGTGAATTTTGTTGCCACCCATTTTCTCTAAAGAAAAACTCATCATTTTGTTTCTCCACAACCCAAACCAAAACTCTGAACTAACCCAGAGGGATTTCAAGGTCTGTTATGGTCTGACAACAAAACACCTTCCTAGACTTACCTGTCTCCACTTAGCCACACCCCACCCTGAATGCAGGGCTCGCTCCATCAGGTGTACCAACCTCTAGCTTTTTGTGGGCATACCAGACCGTCCGATGAGCCTGTGCCTTCGTACAGCACAGAGACGTGGGACTGGCACTGATCAGGTACTGATGAGGCACCGTGCTGGCATTTTCATAAACATTCTCACACTGAAATACTACGGTGGACACTTGAAAGACAAGGAAATGGAGGCAGAGACAGCTGAAGTACATTAAACCAGGGCTCACAGCAGTACATGATTCTAAGTGCTCCAAGGCTGGCCCCTCTCCAATAGCAGGCTGCCCCTGCTCAGGCTGGGACATCTCTCAGCATACGGTCCTGGGAAGCCCTTCTCACCTCTCCAGTCCCTCCTTGGGCCTCCAATAGCACCACTTACAGACTTCTGTGGAATCCAAGAGAAGATCTAGCAATACAGGAAAGTCGGTCTGTTTCAGAGCTGGGCAGCCCTGCTTCTAATCCAGGTTTGAAACCTTAGTCAAGAGGCAACTCCTCCTTGTGCACCTGGTATGGATTTAATGAGCTAACACTTGTAGTGCACCTGGTCCATGTTGGGGTGTGGTGGTGGTGCTTGCTGAGTGTTCAGTCCCCTACCCTTCCTTTAGAGTTTTCATTTTTTGTCGTAAAGAGTGGACTCATGGTCATGAAGCAACAAGAGCACACTGAGGGTGGTGGCTGGCATTGCCGTGAGGGCCAGGAGACCCTCAGCTACTCAGTCCAGCTCTGCTAGCTATCCTTGGCTTACACAGGAGCCTCACTGAGGCCACAGTGTGGCCCGTCCTCCATGGACTCAGCAGAGGCTCCCAGATCCACATTCCAATACTGGCCCATCACCTCTGAGCTGTATAGGAGCCTGGGGCACCATGTTTATTACCTCAGTTTTACAGGTAATGAAGCCCAGGTGACTGGGTGCGGTATTGTTCAAAACAAACAGTGCCTTGTCTGAGTTTAGATTCAGGTTACACTGTGGGATGGGGCCCAAAAAGTAACTGAGAACATAGGTAAAGATGCCTTGTCTGGACACAGCCAACCTGGAGTTTCAAAGAGCCAGGGCTTGTTCTGAATCCCAACTCCTACAGTTTAGCTCTCGTCCGTCCGCGTGACTCGGTCTTGACGGCCACTAAGAGGCCAGAAACTTTGCAGAGAAACACATACACAGTCTACATGCAGAGCTGAAGTCATCCTTTTGGGAACCAAACCCTTCTGTTTCTCCAGAGGCTTGTCCTAGTCTTCCTAACCAAGAAGAACCATGCTGTGCCTCAGTTTCATGACCGCTCAGAAGATGTCCCACCACTAGTGGCCACATGGGGACAAAACTGTTCTCTCAGAATCTAATGAGGGAAAGGGGAAAAAAGCTCCTCACGACTAACGACTTACACAAAGAAAAATACGGCTTTTGGTTAATACAAGATTCAAACAAGTGTAGGAATATGGCATCTGTCCTTCCTCATGTTTAGGTTTAAGTGGAAGACAGTCTTAGCTCGTCCTCCCCAGGGAAGACCACACAACTCAGCTAATGAAAAAAGCCATGAGCTGTCACATGTGTGGACTGACAGCTGTACACACCGGGCTGTTTCTGACAAGCCCGTACTGGGAGTAGCTGCAAAGACAGGCAGGCAGCCACCTCCTCCTGGGCCTCTTCCTACATACATTGTGGATGCTTCCTGAGATCTCTAGTTTCTCCCAGGCAGAGAATTCACCTCAGCTGTTCCCCTCAGCAGACCATCCTGTAATCAGATGCAGAAGCACTGCTGTCAAGAAGCTGCTCCACAACTTCTGGGTGATACTGTCCAGCAAGAAAAGACAGCACCCACCAAGCAGGCCAATGGGTGGCTTGTGTTTGGGTGTGGTCCTAAGGTACGGTCCCTGAGGAGAAATTCCCACACTGCCTGCAAACCCCAGCAAAGCCCAAAGAGAAAGTGGAAGACACCTCCTCTTCCTTCACCCTCCAAAACAACAGACTTCCTGTTTCAGGAGCAGAAGAGAGAGGGGCAATTCACCTCCTCACAAAGCCCATCCACTTGGCAGTCATCCAAGAATCTGAAGCGAAACCTTGAATTTTGAAAACTAAATAGACAAGGGAGTCAGCTTACGAAAAGATCTCATCTATCTGCTAACAAGAGGCTGGGGTCACGAAGTGGGGTGTTCTCTGTACTTGAGAGACCATGCTAAAAATCTTAAAAATGTACCAGGAGGATGGGGGCCGGGAAGCCCTGGGGCACTGCTCTTGGCATGGAACAGAGGTTGCCGTCTCAAGGAGGCTCATCATTTCCTCTGACGTCCTGACAGAAATGTGCAATGCAGGAGTGTAGCAATGTGGGCAGGTTAAATCATACGAGGCAGAGGAAGGCATTTCACTGTTAATCGAGCCATTGCTGTGGGCTGCATTGGGCACCCCCAGGCTCCCCAAAGGAGGGGCGCCTCAGGAGAGGGCAGGGTGGGGGACAAGCATAGGGCTTAAGGGCTCCTGCTTCCAAAGCAGCAGCCCTTGAAGGGGGCATTCTGATGCCTTGTGTCCATCCTATCCTAGGCTCCTCTCCCTCTCCTGGACACCTGAGGAGTGTGTCTTAAGGGCCCTTGGGAACCACTTCTCCACCCCTAGGACGGAACAGAAAGCTGTTCCACATAACTACACTGAAGATACTGAAGGGCCGTTTATTAATCAACAGAGAAAGATTCACTGTATTCAGTAACATCTGAGTGAAGCACATTTAACTGGAATCTAGTCTTTTAGAACTGTGTGTCTGCATCTCTGGAACTGACACATTCTTATTAGACAGATAGCGTATTACCTCACCCTAGTGAATACCCCTCTGCCCCCAACTATGGTCCATCCACACAGCAGAAAAATCTAGACTCCAAAATGCCTTTCCTCACCAGTCCACTACATTTTAATTGCACTAGGATGTGGAAAAAAGGTTAAAATTACTTCTGAGTGGTGTTGGGATTGGGCTCTCCGTGCACTCAGAGTGGCTCCTCCTTAGGCCTGAAAGGAGGCCCCTTGCCTCCCTTCCTGGGAGAGAGCACACAGCTGAGGTGCGGACACAAAGGAAAGAGAAATGACAATCATTACGATCTTATGACTTTCGTATTCAGGTGGCAGCTACTAAGCACCACACATGGCATGTAGCACTTCCTCCCACTTAATAAGGTGGATAAAATGAGCCCTTGTACAGATGGCACAACTGAGGCTCAAGCTGCACAGCTATCAGGCTGAGACCTAGGAGCACAGTGGCTGCACTTTCTACTGCCCAGAATAAAGGGACTATGTGGTTGTCTTGTCAGCCCCAAAGCAGCACCACTCATCCTCTCACAGCCTCTGTGGTGGGCACACGTGTGGTGTCACACACACACAGTCCTTGCTGGAGAAGGCATTTGAAAAACACTGAGGACTCCAGTAAACAGACCTGACCTCACACCTGCTTGGAGGCATGGAGATGACTCCTTGAACTACACCTTCAGGCCTCTCTGCCAGCCTCAGCCCCAAAGGAAGGCTGTAGGGAGACACTGCAGGGGTGGCAAGGCTGCAGGGCCCTAAGCAAATCACCCTTCACGCTCCAGGGCCCCTAGGCCAACATGTGCAGCCAGGTGAAACCAGGTTAAAAATCCACATCCAGGGCAGCTGTGAGGGCTAGGAGAGGTCACCAAAGGGCGGCAGGAGAGCGGGTAGGAGGGGCAGTGGAGCCAGTGGCCCTGGCCTGGCTGGGCGTGCTCTGATGTCCTGTGGGTACAGACATGCCTCCTATGGCCAGAGTGGCTGTCTTGTCCACTAGCTTCAGAGAGGTGAGCAGGGAGGCCATAGCCTTCAGTCACAATCCAGCCCTTCTAGCAGTTTCCATCCCCTCTTTGTGGTTTGGAAATCTGGATAATAATGCTGGTGTTTCTGAACACTTTCTGGTAACTGACCATTAATTAAAGCTAAATGACAAAAGAATTTCTCTCAAATTACACATGACACTCGCATTAAGGGCAAATGTGTTCATTTGGATAGACGTTATCACAGTGAATACCACAAAAACTTACAATGATTTGCCAAGGGTAAAAAGTAAACTCTAAGTTAAGAGTTCTCTCTAATCAAAATAAGAATAAGAGCTTTTAGGCTTGATCATTAGTTAGAAAAACAACTGGGCCATGGGCTATGTAACTCTTACACAGCGATGACATTGGTGGTAAATGGCTGGGGCCACCGAGACCAAAGCAGGTGAGCCAGTCTGGCTGCCGGATTCCTGTGTTGGGCAAGGAAGGAACTAACACTCTATTAAACCCCCACGATGCGCATGCCTACAAAAACTGCATGTATACTTTACTTCCTCCCCACAACAACCCTTTGCAGCAGGTATTAATATCACAGGACATGGAAGCTAAGAGATGAGTTACTGACAAAGCTCACACAGCTAGGAAGTGGCAGAGCTGCCATCAAAACAGGTTTTCCTCACCTCAAGCTAATGGTTCTTTGCTATCAATCTGTGTCTCTGCTGAGTGGGCTGTGCATCAGAAATTTTAGGGGCACTTTTGCAAATATTGATTTCTGTACTCCACCTGGAAATTTACTTTTTAGAATCATTTTTAATTTTTTAATTACAGTTGACATACAATGTTATATTCATTTCAGGTGTACACCCCAGTGATTAGACATTATTTAACTTACTAGGTGATCATCCTGATAAATCTCGTAACCATCTGACACCATACATAGTTATTAGAACATTACCGACTATATTCTCCATGCTGTACTTTACACCCCCATAATTATTCTGTAACTACCAATATGTACTTCTTGATCCCTTCCTGCTTTCCACCCATTCCTCCAATCCCCTCCCATCTGGAAATGGTCAAAACGTTATCTGTACCTACAGGTCTGTTCCTGTTCTACTTATTTATTTTATTTTATTTTTTTAATATTTAATTGTTGATAGATATGTATTACCATTTTGTTGTTCTGGGCCCTGGCTGGTTTAGCTCAGTGGATTGAGCGTCGGCCTGCGAGCTAAGTGTCGCTGGTTCGATCTTCCAGTCAGGGTACATCAGAGAAGGAAAACTCTGACTCCAAAAAACCTCCGCTGCCTTGCGGCATACCTCTTCAGGGGAAAGGCTAAGGGAGTAAACCCCGACAGAAAATCCGGAGCCGGAGTCCCTAAGGCGGTTTGATGTTGTAGTCAACACCGGCAACTCCTGCGGCGCACCTGAAGCCAAGCTATATTGACTCCGTCTTTCCCTTGGACCCTTCAGCTGCGAAGAGAGGGGGGGTCTGCTGCATGGGCAACAGCAGACCCTCCATATCACCCTGCCCAGGCTCTGTAGCTTCAGCGTCATCGCAAGATGTCAATTCAACACGGGAGGAGACAGATACGATGTCACTCCCGAGTCGGACTGCACAGCCATTCTCGGCGGTGCAGATAGACTCTTAAGAAGCTACACCATAGTCTCTCAAGACAGACGGCTGCCGACGACGACGACCATTTTGTTGTTCATATTTTTTATCTTTTCTTCCTCTTCTTCTTAAAAAAAGGCCCTTTAAGATTTCATGCAATATTGGTTGGTAGTGATAAACTCCTTTAGCTTTTTCTTGGCTGGGAAGTTCTTTATATGACCTTCTATTCTAAATGATAGCTTTGCTGAGTAGCGTAATCTTGGTTGTAGGTCCCTGCTTTTCATCACTTTGAATATTTCTTGCCAATCCCTTATGACCTGCAAAGTTTCTGTTGAGAAATCAGCTAATTGTCTTATAGGAACTCCCTTGTAGGTAATTAACTGCTTTTCTCTGGCTGCTTTTAAAATTCACTCTTTGTCTTTAACCCTTTTGCATTTTAATTATGATGTGTCTTACCGTGGATCTCTTTGGGTTCCTCTTGTTTGAGACTCTCTGCTCATTCTGGACTTGTGTGTCTACTTTCTTTACTAGGTTAGGAAAGATTTCTGTCATTATTTTTTAAAATAGGTTTTCAATTTCTTGCTTTCTTTTCCTTCCAGCAACCCCATCATGGGAATGTTGCTACACCTGAAGTTGTTTCAGAGGGTCCTTACACTATCATCATCTTTTTTTATTCTTTTTGCTTTTCGCTGTTCTAATTGGGTGTTTTTTGCTTCTTTATATTTCAAGTCACTAATTTGATTCTTGGCTTAATTTTCCCTACTGTTGATTCTTTGTAAATTATTCTTTATTTCAGTTAGAATATTCTTCATTTCTGACTGGTTCTTTTTAATGGTTTCCATGTCCTTTCCATGCTGTTGAAGTTCTAAGTTCCTTGAGCATCCTTATAACCATTGTTTTGAACTCTGTCTCTGTTAGATTGCTTCCCTCCATTTCATTTAGTTCTTTTTCTTGTTTCCTCATTTGGGACCTGTTTTTTTGTCTTTTCATTTGGGCTGTATCCCTGTGTTTATTTCTATATATTAGGTAGAGCTACTATGTCTCCCATGCTTGGTAGAGACACCCAATGTAGTAGGTGTCCTGTAGGGTCCAGTGGCACAGATTCCCTGTTCTCCTGAGCTGGGTACTCCAGGTGTGCCTCCCTCCAACTCTATGTGGGCTATGTACATCCTCCTGTTGTACTTGAGCCTTGACTGCTGTTGGCACATCAACGTGCAGATCGCCTGCAAAGACTGGCTGCTGTGCAGGGGCCCACCTCACAGAGCAGAACTTACTTCAGCGGGATTCTGGTGCCCACTGAGTTTGCCCCTTGAACATGTCACTTGTGCAAGTGATTGGGTGGTGCTCTGAAGTGGTCTGAAGCTATCCACAGGGTTTGCTGGCTCTGGGGCGTCCCAGGAGGTGCAGGCCAAGATCAACTGCCACCTGTGTTCTGCCAGGGCCTCCCGGCATTAGAAAGTGATCTGCAGATGGCTGCTACTTGTCTTGGGCTTGGAGGTGCCCATGTGAAGCTAAGCTGTGAACCAAGGCCAGCTGCCAATAGTGCCAGGCCAGGGGCCACTTAGTGAGAGGTACAGGGCATTCTGAAACCAAATGATACCTGTTTGAGAGATTTTAAGAAAAGTGTGAAGCATGAGCCAAAACAGGCCACTCCTATGGAAAAGCCACTGGAAACAGCTTGGGTGAGCCCCCAAGTTTGGTGGGGCAGGGTCTCAGGCAATCACCAGGGCAGGGCTAACAGTCTTAGCTGGGTTGATGGGAAAGTTAGATATGGTACCTGCCTGCTTTGTGTGTGGTGGAAGGACTCAGAAAAGGAACAATGGCTTCTCCCAGCACTTCTGTCTGAAAGAAAACTGTCCTTCAAGCTCTAGCCTTGATGCCAGACACTTAAATTTCTCCCTGTATGTTCCTGGTGCCTTTTGAGCTGCTGTCCCAGCACTAGAGCTCCAGGAGAGTGAATGTGAATAAGTCTGTGCATAGGCCCTTTAAGAGGAACTGCCTGGGACGCCAGAAGCCCTCTATCTTACTCAACCATAGTCCCTTATGTTTTTTACGGCCAGCTGTTATGGGGACTTCTCTCCTCGGCACTGGAACCCTGGATTGGGGGGCCTGATGTGGGTAGGACCCCTTGCACCTCAGGGGGACCTCTGCAGCCAAGATAGCCCTCCTGACTTGTATCCACCATGGGTGGGTGTAGGACCAGCCTTTTCTGCATCTCTGACCCTCCTACCAGTCTTGATGTGCCTTCTTTAATTCTGTAGTTGTGGGGCTTTTTGTTCAGCTAGATTTCAAGTGGCTCTGAATGATAGTTGTTCTGTAGTTTAGTTGTAACTTTGATGTGGTGGTTGTGGGAGAATGCGAGTACCACATTTACCTATGCTACCATCTTGACTGGAAACTCAGCCGAGAAACTTCTGCATCAGGGTGCCCAGGCTAATGCTGGAACACCTCTCTGCACAGACTTCTGGGTGACTGTGGTATGCAGCTAGGGCGGCACCTCCCTCTACACTCAGCTGCTGGAAAGTCCCACATTCCTTTCTAGCCACCTGATCAGGTGTTACATCTCTTCCTCTGCTCTGCAGGCCACCACCCACAGCTTGCTAACCATCTAGTGAGAAGAGAGAACCAGGGCTGGGCAGATGCCATGAGGATCTTGCTCTCCCTCCTTTAGTCCTTCTCATTGCCAGCTGCAGTTTCCAGGATCAAGGTCACCAAGGACAGAGTGGCCCAGGCCTAACTACAAGCATGAATGGAAATAAAGCTGCGAGTTGAGGAGCTTACCCCCACCCCATGGCCCGGAATATGACAGGGACTTACTATTGTCCAGGACTCACCCGCTATTCTCCACTTGCTACTGGGATTATACCAAGGAATGCAGTGACAGTAATAACAACATCAGCACCAAGGGCCTGTTCCTGGTCAGAACTTGAAAGTGAAAATAAACAAACAACAGAGGAGAGAGTATGTGAGACTCTGTGTGGCTGGTATGGCTGATATCAGAGTGAAGAATAAACAAAGAGATCGAACTTCCTAAACCTCGTCTAAGCTGTGAGGCAGAGGTGGGCTCCATTTAACGCTGACACCAGTAACAGCAACGATCTTTTAATAACTCTTGCAGACTGCATTTCACCCCTCACCAAAGCCTGTGAGGTTCTATGAGTTTTTAAGTCATACCAGCAGTTGGTTATGACTTAATTCTAGGCCTTCTCAGTCCAAGACCAAATGTTAAGCCCACTTTCCTCAAAAATGGATCCCATAAGTAGCTGAGAGTTAGAAACTTGATTACTATGGTAGCTCAGTGGTGTGACTGAGCCAGAAAGTGTAAACAAAAAAGTTAAGACAGTGTCACCTTTACAGAATAAGAGAACACTCACCCAGACTTTGCAATTTGGCCACATCAAAAGGTCTGAAGACCCACGCCCCTTGTGGCAGTCACTGTTCTCTGCTTACCCAGAAGCTGTTTCTACTGCTTCTTTCAATCTTTCTTGCTAATTGAACTCTAAGACAGCACAATGCCGGCTCCCAGAGATGATCCTGGTGAATCATGGAGATCTAGGCCCTCTTTACCATGCACTGCTTTTCCCTTTTCCTTTGTACCTTGGAATAGACTGTTCTGGCCGAGGAAATGTAAAAGGCTTTCGACCACCTGCCTCCTTCTTGCCTGACTTGTATGTGCTCTGCAAAAACACACCAATGTTACCTGATATGGAAAAAGAATCTTTGGTTATATGACCCAATTAAGGATTCTGAGATGAGGAGATTATCTCAGATTATCTGGCTGGGCTCTAAATGTCATTGCAAGTTCCCTCAGGAAAGAGAGGTAGGGAATATCAGACACACAAGAAAAGAGAAGAAAGCTATGTGATGACAGAGGCGGAGATTGGAATGATGTTGCCACAAGCAGAGGCGTGCCAGCAGCCACCGGAATCTGGAAGAACTAAAGGGCAGATTCTCCTCTAGAGCCTCTAGAGGGAGTGTGGCCCTGATGACACCTTGATTTTGTCCCAGTGGAAGTGATGTTGAACATCTAGCCTCCAGAACTGCGAGTGGAGAAACTTATGTTGCTTTAAGCCACCACGTTTGCAGCTATTTGTTACAGCAGTCACAGGAAACTAATACACTGCCCAAACCACTGTTAGGCATTCTGTCACTACAGCTGAACACAGCCTAAGTTACACCTTTTTGTAACAGCTAGAAGATGAGACTTGTGGTTACCAGAGGGGAAGGGAGGTGAGAAGGGGTAGGTGAGGGTCAGAGCCATCAAATATATGGTGACAAAGGGGATTTGTCTACATGGGGAAGACTCAACGCAATATACAGATAATATATCATAAAACTGTATACCTGAAACTTATATACTCTTACTAACCAATGTCACCCAATACATTTTAATAAAATTTATAAAGGAAGGTAAAACTTAAGAAGGACTGATACAGGTATTGTTCCCATTTCTGACCATAAGAGACATTTCCTAGAAAGTGTGTTTTCCAGGGATCCACACACATGCTGGGAATTCCTCCCTGATACCACCCTACCTGACCTCGTTGCTGCCCCATTAGAAAGCATACCTACCATTAAAATCTGTGTGACTGCTTCTCTGGCAGTGAATCAATGCAGCGTTCCCAAAGCCATGTCCACTGAGGGTAGCTGCATGGGCAGGCAGGTTCCTCAGTGCCTAGCTCCTTGAGCACATGGCTATTCTGTGAACACGTGCTGGGGCCAGTGGAAGCTGTCTCTCCTCACTATTGTATCACACATGAGGCTCTACCTTAGCAAGAGTGTAAAGAACATCTCGGGGTTGGGAGTCCAAGATGGGAAGGGTGGGGGAGGGAGAGATGGGCCCAGAAGGTTGGGGACAAGACTTAAAAAAAATCTTATACTACACAAGAGGAGTGAATTCAACAGATTAATTGAAAATCCTCCTCACAAAAGGAGAACCAGAGCTTAGGTAGAAAGGAAATTTTGGTGAAATCTACTTAAGGGGTTTCACACCTCTGTTCATCTGGGTCTCTCCTGCTCCTCCAAGGCTTAGAGATTTCCTGCTGGATCTCCCTCCACAGGGCCCTCTTTTCCAAATCTCACCGACCTACCACACACATGGCCATGCGTCCTCTCCCTCTGATCGCTTCTCCCTCCTCAAGTCAGACCATTTTGGGTCCCAATTCTCAAAAGGTCTGGTCCTGGGGAGCTGGCTGGCTTGGTTGTAATGAATTAATCACTGATGTGCATTAGGGTTTTAGGGGTGGGCAGGGAGAGCAGCGGTAGGGAATTGGCAGGGACTAGAATCTAAAATGTACTTAGCACTTGTTATGGGCCATATCATTCTATATGTTTCATATCTAGATTTAAAAACAAAACAAAAGAAAGCAGCATTAAGTCAACTGCTCAAGGTCACAGTCACCCAGCACTATCTCAACAGAGCTGGAATTGAGCCTACGCCATGCTTTGCTCCCCAGGGGCAACTTTGCAAAAGCAAAGAAACTTTCAGCACACTTAGAAGAGAAGTTGGAAGAGCTGGCTCGCAGTAGGTATTAAGTCTAGCTGAGCTTTTAGAAACGGCCTATTTCACTTTCAAGTAAAGAATAACTAGGAGAATGGTGGAAAATCCAGCTCTCCTCTCTCTACACAATCCCCTCTCAGGTTTTTGAGGGAGATAAATGTAAAGAGGGGGAGGAATGAAACGTGTCTGCTTGTATTCCTTTCCCTTTCTTTATTTTAAGCCAATGGAAGCAGCCCCCACCTTACTTCCTGCTTTAAATCTTAAAGCAGCCTCAATCAGACACCTGCTTGTGCTACCAGCAGGGAAGGCTACTTTGTTCCTCTGCCTTTGTAGGTGGGAGCCCGAAGACTGCAACAGCCCCACCCAGGTCTCTAAGGGCCTTCCAGTTGTGACAGGCCATGGCTAGCCAGGTCTTGATCAGCTGCCTAAGGTGACTTGGCTGGAAACCACTGGTCTTTAAGACCAGCAAATCCTGCATGTTCAAGGAAGGTGAGTCAGTCCCCTCTCAGCTATGGACCAGCAGCATGGAAGCTGAGCTCCCGGGCTGCTCCAGCTTTGATTTCCGTAGAGAAAGCTATGCAATCTGAGGATATCACCTAGTTAATGCCAGATCCACTGGAAGTTAGACATTAAAATACTGTCACTTGGGATGGTGTGGTGAATACTCCAATACTGACCAAAGAAGTCATAGGGGTGATATCACCAAAGCATTAAAATTTTGCCTCAATTCATCCCTTGTTTCAAGTTCCTCATTTGTAAAATGAAGATGAAGCATTCTTTAATCTAGGAGGTTTGTTACGAGGTTTAAATATATGGTGCTTTAACATATTTGGTATAAAAAAGCTACACAGATTACAGAGCAATGTGAATGTATTTAACACTACTGAAACGTACTCTTAAAAATGGTTAAGATGATACATATTATGTGCATGTATTTTGCTATAACTAAAAAGTCATTTGGTATATCATAAAAAAGTACACAAACATCAGGTGTTATAATTTAACAAACAGTTATTTTGTTCTTAACGGTTCTCATCACCACACATATTTATTCCCAAATGACATGGAGATAAAACCCCAGCATTCCGGCTGGGCTCCCATTCACCCCCACAGCTCCACAATCTCTGCTGTTTGGATGGCTCCAGGTCTCCCAGACACCGACCTGCAGCTCTGATCACCCAGCACTGTAAATGCACACTCTTCTGAACTCATCCAACAGAGGGTCCTGCAAAGCTCCACACTCAACTCACATTTCCTGTCTCCTCCACTTAGTAACCAATTGATGACATCATCAATCCCTACCTGGTCAGCCTTATTTGAAACCTGAGTGATCCCTATCACCTCTCACCTAGCCTATGATGACAACTTTCTCTTTGGTTACCTGGCCCAAGTTTCCCTCCCTGCCATCCCACCCTTCTACCACTGCCAGAATTCTCTTCCAGACAGTCAAATCTGATGTCATTCACCTGCGTGAAGTACTCAGTGGGCTCCCATCTGGATCAAGTCCGAACCCATACCTTGCCACACAAGGTCTGATTACACAGAGCTCTTATATCAACCTACACTTACAGTCACATCTCTCCCACCCCTATCATAAACCTTGCTCCACATAAATAGAAGTGCTCATGCTGCTTCTCTCCATGTGCTAAGCCTTTTACCATTCTTTGTTTTGTGCAAATAACATCCTCTTTGCCTACTATCTGCACCATCCTTGCTACCTAGCAATCATCCGCATCCATGTGTTTGAGCAAAATCTAACTCAAATGTTGATTCTCCTAGACAGTATGGTTGGGGTTCTTTAAGCTTTGTTTTGCTTTCAGACATCATGCCATCCCTTAGTATATAGTATGGAAGGTGATGGTAGTTTATAAGTCATCAAGATACCTCAGCTTTCTCTTCAGTTAGACTGTGTCTCTCTGAAGGCTTGTTATGCCTTCGTCATCTTCCTACCCTTCGTTCCCAGGACAGCGCTTGGCTCAGCATATAGTGAGGGCTAGTTTTTGAATGACCTATGAGTGAGAGAAGCCATGACTGAGCCTACATCTTGCAGTCTCAGGAAATCACTTCCAGAAAGCTGCCTGGTATAGTCAAAGAAATATTGCATTAGACGCAAATTAGGTACTCTGGAATGACTACAATTCCTTAGGACAAGTAATTTACATCCACACCCTAGATAAGTAATTTGTTAATTGGCATCCTGGTGACTTCAAAGACCTCTGTATCTCTCAAGGTTTTATTTGGGAGTAACTCATCATACACTATATTAAAAGTATTAAGGAATTCAGGACTATTCTAAACACATGCACATGTGAACTCACATTATAAAATCCTGTGCCCCTCTATTACTTTTAATAGCTTAACTGAAGCAAGATAGAACCAATCTGTGAATGGCACTTACGATTCTATGAATATTTAGGCAACTACTGTAATATAACTGTAAACTTGTGTTTATATGTGAGACCTTGTGATCACTATTAAGTGCAAACTTGGGATGATAAAGTCTGCTTGGATGGCCGGCAGGAAGTTCCTTTGAATGCCTAGGGTATGCTTTACAGATCCACTGTTGTCTGCCCAGCCCCCACCTTCTGGGCCCTATACGCACTCCAGCACCATACAGAGTCACCTCCAGAGTACCATTTTTGGACAATGTGGCCTGGTCTTTCCACCCCTAGTTTACCGATCTGGGTATGAGCACCCGACTTGAGATAGGCCAATCCATAGTCATTTCAGGCGAACCTACCCTCACGAACCTAACCCAGCTTGAGCCAATCAGTCCTTTCCTTGGATTTTAGTTACTGCAGGGGAAGAAAGTTTTTCTTCGACTTCCACTGGCTAAAGCTGAAAGGTGTAATGCTCAGGAGAATGGGTCATGGTTTCCAAAAACAGGAGAAGCCATGTCTCACCAACAACCAAGAATAAAGCAGACAGGCAAAAAGCAGTAGGGACAAGACAAGAGGCACTTAACTTCCTCTCCCTGCTTCTGAAGTCCAGTCCATATCTCTGCCTCTGATGGCTTGGTTACTTCAACACTTCTTTGTTTTCCAAAAGCCTATACATTTCTTTATTAGTTTGAATTTAATTTGTTATTTGAAGCAAAAAAGAAAACAAAAACAAAACAAAACCATGCTAGTATAAACACAGACAAACCTGTTAAAACTTAACAGTTTTAAAATGACCCAGTGACTTCCTAAAGGTTCTCGTAGGAGTTCGAAGTATTTCAGAATGTGAAGATCATGTATTTTATCTAGCTACACAGGTTATGCAATGAATAACTGCTCGGTAATTGATATAGTGGGTTAACTAAATTTTTTTTTAAATGTCTGCTTTTCTTAAAGTGGGCCTATCTGCCCACCATAGAGGTTCAGGAAGGGGTGAGGGTACAAGTGTGACTCTACTTAAACAAAATAAATGGTCCACATATGTTGTCATGTTGTCCCTAAGGAGCACATTATTTAAAATTATTGCTGCATTCGAAACAGACCATCTGAGAAGGATAATTACTTTTCAATGACTTGATCAATATTTTTGTTCTTCTTCTTTACTACTTGAGTGATTGGCTCTAAGGTCAGAGGAGAAAATCAGGTCAGTCCCCTGGACCTTACTGCAACCCAGCAGGGAAGATCTATATGTGTGCTTGGGAGCCCACAGAGGGGAGTGGGGCCAGGGAGCACAATGTTTAGTGTGCTAACTTAATTTAAATTTCTCAGAAGAAAGCCATGCCTATCTGTAGCTCTTCAGTTGCATCATTTTAAAAATTGCCCTGCGGGTACAAGGTATAACTCATGTGTATTTTATTGAATAAGTTCACGAGTGATGACCCTACCACATACACAACCACCAAGGGGAAGGACAGCTTTTCCATGCTGTCCAGGAGAGCAGCATCTCAGGCCTGGAGGAGAGAGATGACGGGGAGGTGGAGAGAGGTCTCTCTGCAGGAGAATAAAGGTCATGGCCAGGCTGCAGGCACGTGTGGAGGTTCAAGTGTCCAACCTCAGACTGCACCACGATGGTATCTGTGCTGATTTTACTCTGGCTGACAGAGTGGGCCCTGATCTGCATCCCACTCATCACTGAGAGACAACCTTAAACTGTCCTTTTAAGGAAGATGAGTCAATATAAGTTTATTATAGCATTCTAATAAGAAAAAGGATGATAAGCAATATAAAATGAGGCATTTTTCCAGAGTGACTGCTTACCTTTAACCTGAACAAAATGCCTTTTTAGCACCGTAGTAGCACCATTTGCATGCAAGTAATGTGCTAACTGCAAATGGGACTTATTACCTAATTAAAGCTCATCACAGAGCATCTTTTTAGAGCAATATTTTGTTGGATGTTAGAATTACAAGTGAAAGTGATAAAATACTCTTTGAGCATTTTCTTTCATTCCAGCATATTACTATTCTCCCTGGACATTTCCTATCAGTCCTCAGGCTTATTGAAATGTGGCAATGATGGAGCCCAGCACAGAGGCTCCGAGTGCTTCTTCAGAAGCCAGGCAACTTAGGTTTGAAACCCAGTTCTGTCACTAACTGGTGCAAGGCTTTGGGGATGTTACATAGGCCCTCCATGACTCAGTTTCCTCCTCTGTAAACTGGGGATAATATTAGCACCTACCTATTAATCAGTGGTGTGGACTAAATAAGTCAATATGTATATAAAGCATATACATATGCACTGTTTAATAGTTATTACTGTCTCTGTAAATAAAACACTGCAAGATTTGAAGACAGTGAAGTCTAAATAAAAGGTAAGAATCCCATTTCTGCCACCATTAAGATGTTAGGAAAGATACTTAACCTCTGTGAACCTTAGTTTCCTAATAAGTAAACGGGGTTATCACGCCTATGCTTCATTGGGTTGGTGTGCAGACTGTATCCAATATGTAAAAGGTCCTGGCAACCATTTCCAACTGGGCTTATGACAATATCAGGTTCAGTCAAGCTGCGTGGACGGCCATGGATTCTGCCGTTTGGAGGACCCATGCTTCCTTCCTTTTACCCGACCACAGGCAGACAAAATAATCAAAATCAGCCCAAGGCTTAACAGACTTGCACATACCTTGGGCTTTCCTTGGAGAAGGAGCTATATTGCCCAATCTACCCTGAGGGGGCTGCATCAAGGAGAGAGCAGACTGCAGTGGGCACCGTGGTGAGCCCCTGGTTATATGCACAAGGTAGGCGGTCACCTGCCTGTCTGGGATGTCCAGAGACACACAAGTGCAGGCTGGGACCCATAAATTCTTTCCCTGACTTCTTTCTCAAGGCAAGAGGAGAGCCGCCCCTCCTTAGGCCACCCTCCCCCACTCCACACCACAGCACCTCTGTGCAGGAAGTCAGGGCCCTGGGGCTCCTCATCAGACTGCCGCCTGAAGCACACACGAGAGCCGGGAACTTGCCTGAGAAGCCAGTAAAATTTTAATGCACTCTGTAGTGCGGTCATGTCATACTCGGTTATAGCAAATAATCCCAGATGCCTGCAGAGGTAAAATGGAGCTGTAATGTGCTTGCCTCCTAACCCGAGCTGACAGCAATGATGTACGACTACCATTAGCGGAAAATATCACTTCAACTAACCCATGATCCAGCTCCGCTCAGGGTCACATTATCCATGAGGAACAAATTACACTCCCAAAGTAAATACAAATTTTCTACACGAAATGGGTACAAAAAAAGGGAAGGGGGTGATCCGTTCCCTTCGCCAGCACACTGCTGAGTGACACAGATGATAAAGGACAGGACAAATCATTGGCTGACAGAGTGCTGTGCCGTAATCAGCTCAGCCAGCACGCACTTCAGCTGATAAACACTGTGTTCTCCCCTTAGTGGCAAATACATAATCTTTAACACAGACACGACTGCTTCAGATATTTACTACCCTTTGGACTGCAGGAACACCCCATGCAGCACTTACAGTCAGAAAAGGAAACGCCCCACGGCCTTGGCAGATCCATGAACCCTCTGCAAGGGTGGGAGTCAGTGTCTGGGGATGGACAAAGGGTTCCTGAGGTGGCGACAATGTGGAGTAAAATTGCTTTGAGGGGTGCAGTTCAGTGATCATGGTGATATCATGGCCCATTCTACCATGTGCTGGTCATAGGAAGAAAACAGCCTAGGGAGACCACATGGATGTAAGAGGCTCTGGAATAGCAGCTCATTAAGGAGCCTCTGTTCAGGCCCAGTTCTTCCCCATACTGCCTGGCAGAGGGTGATGAGTCCCTTTCCCTTTTTGGGATTTAGACAATCAACAAAGCAACTTCCAAGTATAACAATATTTACCTGGCACCTACTAAGTGTCAGGCACATGCTAGGCGTGGGGTACATGCTGGGAACCTATGGTTTAATAAGATATTAAATGTTTACGTACAGATATACAGTAAGAGAAGTTCAGTTCATGCTTACTCTTCTGGTTGGTACAGCTTTTGTCTAATTATTCATGGTCGCCCACACGCTGACTCTGCCACTCATTTGTAAGAGTTAAAACATATACCCTGTAGCTCTTCCCTTTTTGCTTTGGGCAATTTCTTCCCAGGTTTATTATTTTTTAAAAGGCACATTTAATAAGAGCTTGTACACTTAAGTTGTCAGTGGACCCAAACTATATTTATTCAACGTTTACTGAGCAATTGCCATGTTTGAGTTTTTGGATGCTAGTGGGGTTGTGGGTGGATTGATAAGATATAACCCAGGCTTCTTGTAGCACAAGGAGAGGAAGGCAGAGAGAGGAAGATAGCAAGAATTCTCAAATGCCACTTCTGGGCACAACCCAACTCACCCTGATGTATAAGGAAGCAACATGTCATGGGAAAAAGCCCAGGATTTGGAATCTTAAGAGATAATTTACGCCCCAGCTCCATCATTTTCTAGCCCTTAAGTTTCATTTTCTTGAGAAGAAAAAATCCTTGAAAGGACCTATCATTGACTTTGGTACATTACGGATGATCAGCAATGCTATGTATGAGGATACATTATAGAGCCCCACAATAAATATTTACACAGGCCATATAAAATAACATTTGTAAAATGTTTTAAATAATCCAATGTTTTCTTTAATGTGAAGTGATGCTCCTTCTCATTCTTTAGTTATTATTATTGATCCTAATCTCAATTTTTTGCTGCCCACAAGAAATGAGAAAGTAGTACCTACATTTTTAGTCCAAGTAAGTAGGGAGTTGAAAACCATTAAAGGCCTCTTCCCTCCAAAAAATAAAAGAAGATACAATGCAAACTGAGCCCCTTGGGTGCCATACCACCCATTCCAGGGGTTCCTGGTCAATCCTTACTTCAGATGCTCCATCCCACTGTCTCCATAAACATGCATATACTTGGTGGACCAGGAGTCAAGCCTGGGTTTGGAGCAGCAATGGAGAAAGCTGCTCCTCATCATTCTTTAAGTAACTGGATATATCATGCTAATCTACAGCTAGAACCTCTCAATATGGTTCTCATGAGAATAGGAGAAAGCTCTATGATGTATACAAGGAGGGAAAATTTGACCTTCCAAGCTGTAACTTTGATTTAAAAAAATAAAAAAGGAAAACGGATATATGTATAGCCATTGAATTTTGGGACTTTTAAAGTATAAAGTTTGGCTAATTACCAATAACATCCTAATACAGAGATTTTATTATCTTTATCATACCTAGAATGGCAAAGTTACAAGGAGGTATAACACTGACCAAAAGTTGCTAAGCGGGGATTAACTGAGACACACACACACACACACACACACACACACACACACATGCATGGTTACAAAGAAATTCGTACATCTTTATTGAGGACAGAACACTCTCCAACTAGAATAACAGAATAATAAGATAGATTCTTCCAACAACCAAAGAGTAGCCAGGCTATAATTTATGAGAAGTCACTAGCATAATTCATGTTGTTAAAAGCATTACTGGTATAAATGCCTCTGCTTAGGATCTTCCAACAATTCAGGTGACTCAGAATTCATGGTCAATTTCATGAGGATGAAAAGCATCATTTCCACCTAACTCCTCCTTGGCTTTGCAACCTTCCCTTCACGGTAAGCCATAAAATCCAAGCCAATGGCTTATTCTCAAGTGGTCCCCGACCTTTTTGGCACCAGGGACCGGTTTTGTGGGATATAATTTTTCTATGGACCGAGGGTAGGGGGGATGGTTTCAGGATGATTCAAGCTCACCTCCTGCTGTGCAGCCCAGTTCCTAACAGGTCCTGACCAATACTGGTCTGTGGCTGGAGGTTGGGGACCCCTGCTTCTAATCTGACCTTTTCTCTGAGAATATGGAATCATGTACTCAACCCTGGATGTTTTCAGAAGAATTCCTTTTGTAGGTTCAAATAATACTGATTAGCAATCAAGTGAGTTCCCAAAACACATTAAATAAGCTAGCTCTTCATTAGTTCCCATGCATTCCTAAAAAAAGTATTAAGGAACAGAGATTAAACTAATTGCTCTGGTACATGCTGACAGACCTAACATAGTGAAGCAACTACAATGCCTGTGTTGGTTCATCAGTAGATGCTTGGGAAAAAGTAAGTGGATATGAATGACTGAATGAATAAACCAACAAAAAGGTAATGATATTAGGCCTATATGTATGTTTCCTTCAGTTACTTGAAAGTGTCAAGAGATGTGCTCTGACCTGTCCACTATGAGCACTTCCTCTTATGAATTTGAGAGAGAGGAAAGAATGGAGATAATCCTTATATAACTTCCTCCTACCTTGACAAAGAGAAAATACAATTGCATTAATTTCCCTCATGGTCTGCTGTGTTGTTGGGCCTATATAAGTAGTTACATAGCAAATCAGGATATTCAGTGTTGGATCATTAAATCCAGCCTCATTTTACAGATGACAAAACTAATACACAACAACATTAGGTAACTTGCCCAAGGCTACACAGCTGGTTAGTGAGAAATAAGAAACAGGTCTTCAGAGTATCCTTCTCCATTACCCACTCATGATGAACAACAGAACATCCAGACCTATTCTTCCTTCTCTCTTTTCATTCTAAGAAACAAGAATGTAACTGAACATGTCTGACAAATTTTTAATAACTCTTGAGCATTCATTTTATTGATTTATATTTAATTGAAAATCTGTACACTTACAACCTCTATCTTTTTCAGGTGCATGACATGGCAGTAATGGATATATTCTGAATACACATTCAATGTGACTGAAGCAATTTTTGGTTTGGCATAAAAGTGCTATGATATGAAAAAAGAGAACTTAATGAAAGTCAGAATTTAAAATAATTTCAGTAGAAATTTAGTCCAAGGTTGGTATTAATAGAATTTTTGCATGAATATGATGGAATCAGGCCAGTTGGAACTAGGGTGATACTGGAAGAACAATTTTGACCCAGATATAATCTTAGAGGGGTAAGAAGAGGTTAAGTGAACAGTATTACTGAAATCAGGCATCTAAAATGGGAAACTTAAAACTCAACCAGGAATTGTAGAAATTTCCCAAATAAGCTAGGAAATTTACAAATGGCTTAGAAGTATCTTACGAAAAAATAAAATTGCAGTAGAAATATAGAAGGCAGAAGATGAGAGCACATTTTTATTGGAATTCAGAATAAACACTGGGATTGAAGCTAACTTGTTTTCTGAACTCGTTTCACGTATCCCTCTTTTTGGAGGTGAATATCCAGGAAAGGAAATGCAAATTTAGCAGAACAGTGAACATCATTGAACATCTGTTTTGTGCCAGGCATTATACTGCACTAGTGCTAGGGATCTAAAGAGAAGAACGTGGGCCCCTGCTCTTCTACTGGGGAATGGTTGTTTGCTTTGCTGCTATGAAACTGGAAGAGAGGAGAAAATTCCTTTCTCTAGCTGCAGAATAGGACAGCATCTCTAAGTTGTCTCCTGATCAGAACATGTCTTATTTCAAAACCAAGGGTGGAAGTTCTAGAAGCAACAATGAGAGCCTTCAGAACTTTTGGAATGTTGCTGACAGTGCACGATCTTTACCAATTGTGAAACATGGCCCATCAAGGGATGGGCGCTTCCACTATAAGCATAAGCCACATGCCCAGTCTCCAGTTTGACATTTCAGCAGTTTCTGAGTCCTTCATGAGCCAAGTTAGGCATGTGGTTTGCATTGAGTTAGGAACACAAGCCTCTGTTGGTCTTCTTGCTGCTTTTCTTAGAAACTGCACCCTTCCCACACAAGTGGGAAAATAAAAAGATCAAACCAGCAAATTTAGCATGAATTAAAAAATTATAATGTAACCAGAAAGTGTGTGCATGTTGGGGGAGAGGGAGCTGATGTGGAAAGGAAGTGGCAATGGTCCTACAATTAGCCAGTGTCCCAGGGGGCTGTCCCATGTACTGATGAGAAAACCGGAGAGCTGAGCAGCCTTTTCCAGGTGGTCACATGAATGGTTCAAAGCCCAGACAGAGAAACTGCAATCAGGACTCATGGTAAAAGCTTCATTAGAAAAATGAGAAGAGTTCATATGTATGAAGAGATTGTGTATGTGTATTGCATGTCTGTATATGCCACATATCTATAAACAGAAGCATGTGTGCACATGTACACAAATACCTCTATAGTTCTCAAGTCTTTCTTCTGAGCTCTCAAATTTTGAGGAGCATAAACAATGGAAAAATATAAGTTTCTGTTTGACATTTGCTATAAGATAGTGGTCCTCAAAACCAATTGTGTATCAAAATTACCTAGGAAGCTTTTTAAAAAATACAGCTGCTGTGGCCTCGCCCCAGCTGTACTGAATCAGAATGTCTCCCCAGCAATGGGCGCCTGGGAACTGGCAGTGTTTGGCAGGTGGGACAAGGGCTGTACAATCCAGTTAAATGCCATTTGACACGTTCAGGACAGCATGCTTGCTCTTGGCTCCAAGGCTGTGCCCAAAAGAGACTGATGTTTAAGATAAGAGGTTCAAAAAACACTGTTTGGGGACCCTTCCAGGTTCCACCACCCTTCCCCTCAGCTTGTAGCAGGAAGCAGTGTCCCTGGGGATGAAGGCTGAGCCTCAGGTTCCAGTGGAAACAAGTCCTACCTGAAGTCCTCTGGCAGGTTTCCTGGCAAGCCTGAGCTTTCTGAAGAGGAGGATAGGCTTCCTCCAGCCCCACGTGGTTCTCTCTCTTTTCATCCCAAGTAAAACTAATGAAAACTAACATTTATGGAGCACATACTATGGACTGGCATTGAGCCAAGTTGAGCCTAGTGCCTTTATTGAATTGTCACAAGACTGCAGGTGGAGGTGCTGTTACCCCCATTTGGCAGATGAGAGGACTAAGGCTTGTCCACAACTACAAAGTAGGAAGGGACTGTCGGAAAGAAGCCTAGGTCACCGGACTCGGAGGCCTGAGTGTTGGACCTCTGGGCACCATGCCTTCCAACCAGCTCTGCCTCGTGGTCCACACAATACAAGGGAAATGAGTAGAGAGAGTTACTTTTAATCTTCACATTAATTTCATAACCAAATAGGAGGGTGTTTCTTGGCATAATGGCCTTCTGCCAGTAGTAGAGAAAGAGAGGAAGCAGGAGAAAATATAGGCCAGATATGTGGAAATGTGTGTGTTGCCCTTTTGTTCTCATGATACCAGTTCATTTTGAGTGGGGGAATGGAATAATTACTTAATTTGGGTGATTAAGGTGCCCAGTGCTGCCGCTTTTCTTTGCACTAAGTACAACCAAGACAAACTTGCCTCTAAGATGCAGTGCTCACAGCCTTTTCTAAACGCCCCCACCCCACCCCGCAACGTCCCCCAGGTTCTACTTCACCAAAGTCCTCCAGGTTCTCTGATATGTAAAATGTATTCTCAGGGCTTGGAGGGGGCTCGCTCAGGAGATGCTTTGCTCAGTGTCTCATCAAAGCCTTTTCTATCTTGTGCATTTATGGAAAGCTCTGCTTTTTTAGCCCCTTTCCCAGTCACTTCCACATTAATTAGTAAGGGTATCATTTTATAAATTACAGCTTCGTATCAGAGGAAAGCAGAGTTTATCTTAATTCAGTCAGCTGTGTGAAATACAGTAGCCTAATTTTAGACCGCTGGTTCTGCACATCCCTACGGAGTAAGAGAATGACAGGTCTTCCGGAGAGAAATCCCAGTGGGTGCCCTATGAGTCTCACTCCTGCCTCCAGCAGCATCCCTGGTGGGGTTGCTGAAGGAATCCCAGGGCACTGAATGGCATCTTTTCCACCATTAGCAATTCAGATTTGAATGCGAGTCCTCCAAGTGGCACAGGAAAGAAGCCCTGGTTAGCTGTGGGGCTCTGAGGGGGCCCAGGCAAGAGGCTCTGGCACAGAGGAGGCTGACAGTCGGCCCTGGCTCTGGAGCAGAGCACAAGTCTGGGATGATGGTATTAAGGCCAGTGATAAACACCAGACAATTTCAGTCCAAAAGGGGAAGCCGGATATTCTTAACTATAATGGGGAGGAGCAGGCATGACTGCAATTGGAGTCCTGATTGCTCCTGCAGGGAGCCTGCGGGAGGAATGCCTGGAATGTGGGGAGCAGGGACAGGTGATGTGAGTTGGTTGTGGGGCAGCTCCCAGTTAAGATGAGGAAGGCCTGCAGGGCCCCCAGAGTGCACAGGAAAAACGACAGGGGCAGCAGAGACAGGAAGTGCACACAGGATGGAGGAACACTCCGAATGCCCTTTCCCTCTCGTCATCTCCCCACTCTCACGGGATAAACAACTGCTTATTCTCCTCATTGCCCCCAAATCATCTTAAACTTTGAGTGGTGGGCACTGGCTACTCCCCACCGCCCATTAGTCTGGTCTGACACTTCACTGCTTCCTGTACTCAGAGACTGAAAAGCAAAGACTTGGGAATTCAGGTCCTCGGAAAAGATTAGTTCAGGTGTTTTCAGTAGGCAGGGAACACCAAGATCCCTCTGAAGACTACTGGCAGCTGTGGTAATTCCCAAAATTACCAGTTAGATGATCACCTAGACAAGTGATGTCAGAAACCTCTAAAGATTCTGAGATAATGGGTCTGGGATGAGGCCCAGGTGTTGGGATTGTGCAGCTTTCCTGGTGATGTGCAGTCAAGGTTGAGAATGCTGATCAAGACACCTACACGGAATGCAAAACTGGTCATCGTTACCATCCTCTACCGCTGCTACTACTGTGACACTTCCGGAGTCACAGTGCCTTCCAAAGGAAGGCTGTCTGCTGAGCTGTGAAACCCCAAAGAAGGCTCCTCCCCTTGGAGCAGTGCCACCCACTCAGACCATGAGATGAACCATTACTTGCAGAAGAGCTCCTGGAATGGCAGGAAGTGCCATCCCTCCCTGGGTGTCTGTGATGATAATGGTCATGTGGAACTGTGGCCTGATGGCTCCGCGGCGGGAGTGGGCACACCTTGAACACTGACTCTCTACTGTTGTCCATGTGCCTCTGTCACCCACCACATGCTGGCCCTGAGACACCAGGGGACCTGCTTCTAGGGAGCTAAGACTCTGGGGGCTGGAGTTAGGAAGCTACAACTTGTCAGTTAAACAAAAGAATAATCCACAGCCCCGTTCTCAGTGTGTACTTTTGCTGTCATCCAACAGCCCATTACCATGTCACAGCACAGCGCACCCTTCCATAGGTCACTTTGTTTAAAATGACATGGATAATGCACATGTCAGCAAGCTGACAGTCCTGGCTGTCCTTCAGAGATAAAAACCTCAGGGCGAGAGCCTGTTCTTATCTGGGGGACATGCATTGGTCTATCATCCAAGTCAGGCAGAACATGATTTCTCCAGAGAGCACTTTTTTCATTTCCTGATTTTAAGGAAATCAAATAAGCACCATTTGTCTTCATCTGAATATGCTTGACCTGCTCAAATGATGATGTCTCGCATTTTATAACAGGCTACATATGCTGAATTCAAATTAACAACAGTACCGAACAAGAGCCTTTACATCTCTCTTGGAGGCTGGCAGCAGAGAAGGAGGGAAAAATCTGGGCTGATAGAAAGATCTCACTAAATGTGAACTGCAGATTTTGAGTAAAATCAGCAAGCGTTTAGGAGGGGACAGTTGCAAAACAGGGCTCAGGAAAGCCACCTCCACAGGACAGATCCAGAAATTGGGGAAGGGAGGACTAGACCCTTCCTTTCGGTGCCAAGTAATATAGAAACCATAATATCCAGGTAACTCTTTCTGAAATACCTAAAGCAGGAATAAAGTTGAAAAGAAATCTGGTTCAGGGATTTGAACATCTAGAAAACCCAAACAGATGAACAATCCCTTTGTTTCAGGCAGCAGAAAGCTCACTTTACCAGGCAGTGATCCAATCTTCTGAAAGCTCAAAAACAGAGCTCCTCTTCTTGATCCATGTTGGACTGGATACAGAGGCTGGCGGCCATAGCCTCGAAACAGTGTATGTACCTGCTGGAAGAGCTGCCCTCCCACCTGACCATCCACCTGGATGAGAAGAGCAGTTCCCATGATACTTCTCCTGCCCACCCTCACCCCAGGATGACATTCCTAGAACCATTACCATTAACACTTCCATCATGAAGGCCAATATGTACAGAAAAGCAGGAAGAAGCATATGTGCCAGTAAAAGAAATGAAAACGTGACATTATAAATACATACTAGCACACTTAATGTCCCAAAGATTGAAAAAGAAAGATCAGATAGCTATTAAAATAAATGATTTCTTCTATGAAGTAAAAACTTAGTGTCACATGTGCAATATTAAAGGGCTTGTTTAAGAAAAGTGGACTTCACAAATTAAATGTTATTTCTTATCATGGGAAATGTCAGTGTGTGAATAAAGCCCATCTTCACGGAAGAGAAAGGCGCTGTCTTCCACCGTGAAGCCGGCGCCCCGCCACCGCAGCAGCGTGTGGGAGAACACAGCGCTCAGTGTTTGTGTACTGTGCCCACAGTTGTGGGTGTGGGGGGGCTCTTACCTTCTCTTCCTGGTCACTGTCGCTGTCACACTGAAAAGGAAAAGAAGAGAATAAGTGTTAGTGCAAAAATTGAGTAGGTTTCGTTTCTGATACAGAAAATAGAAGCAAGACAAGGAAATAGGAAATGTCGTCTGAGATGGAAAGAGTTGCTTCAGTTCAAGTGCTATAAACAGATAAGAAGCAAAATGTTGAGAAGTCGCTCTGTTGATTTCCTCCACCCTCTATGCTCTGTCACCTTAGGGAGCCCCCTACTGCACAGCAGAGGGGAATGCCCATTGAGGAGCCAACCTGGCCACAGGGTTGAGGTGATCATTCAATGGGACTCAGAGCAAAATCAATTCTTTAACGGAGACCTTCTACCTTCTGCTAATGTCAATGGCTGCCTCTCTCCTGGTGCTTTTCTATAAGAAAAGAGGTAAACCTCTGGGCACTGCATTCCCTCATTTGGACTTGGAGGGAAAGACAAGGCTCAGCACCTGTGATGGCTGCCTTTTTCAGGATTTAGAGGCGCAGAGAACAGAGGGAATACTCCTTATAAAAAACATGCCAAGGATAAGAGTTCAGAGTAGCAAATCAATAATATAGGCTAAAAAAAAAAAAAGGTTTTACAGCAGTAGACTAACACCATGTCTAACAGGTCCCAAGTGCCAATTGTTGAGCTAGGTTTGGGGTAACCAGAGAATGATAATAAACTCAAAGCACTAGGTCCCTCACTAGAAAAAAAGGAAGAAAAACAACACAATTTTTAAAAAATGAAAAACAAGAATGTTTTGTTATATGATATTTTATTTTAAAAAGGCATGTGTTTTGTTAAGAGTAAATGCACAGCAGATAAATATATCAATTCATTCACTCAATCGCCCTTGACAAGCACTGCTAAGCTAGACAGATATTCACACAAGACATAGAACCGGCCCTAAAGTAGCTTTCAGTTCAGCAGTATAGTCATGCACTGTGTTGGCGACTGGGATATTTTCTGAGAAATGTGTTGTTTGTCGATTTCATTGTCCATAGACACATCAGTAATGAGTCGCACTATGATGTTACAACAGCTACAGCGTCACTAGGTGATAAGAATTTTTCAGCTGTAGTATAATCTTATGGGACCACCATCATACATGTTGGTTGACTGAAACATTGTTCATTGAGGTGCGTGACTGTAGAAATAGAACACAAACCCTGAGCACGGGTGTGGCATGCCCGGAGCAATGTTTTATTAGGATGGCTCTTCCCATGGTGGAGGAGAGACAGCGCACTGTGGGGAAACACAGGGCATGGGAACACCAGTCTGGCAACCACTGCACCATCTAAACCAGCATGGTGTGGGTTGAGAAAGGGATGAACAGATGGCAGAGCAATTCTGAAGGTGGAATCCACAGGACTTGATAACACATGGGTATGGAAGCAAGTAAGAGAGATGAGTCCAGGGTGATGCCAAGGTTTTTTAGTGTGGCCACCTGGATATGGGAGTTGATGTTGCTATGAACAGAAACAAAATAAATCTGCTTATACAGCAGTCACTACTGGCTAGATACCCATAGCCATTCACAGTCCCTTCTCTGTAGTCTGTAGCTTATCTTGGAATTACGAGATTGAAAAAGCCAGGTAGGTACTCTCTCTCTCCCAACTTTCCTTGTGGCGAAGGATGGCCATAGATGCATTTTTGGCTGAGACTTGAAAGAAATGTCTGCTGAGGGTTCTGGAAAATTTTTCTCTTTTCCAAAAAGGAAGAAAAGCAGGAAGCACTTGCCTCTTGCCTTTGAATGAGATTGCATGATGATGTAATGTCTAGATCTATGGTAGCCATCTTGCAGAAAAGAGGCTAAAAGGCTAAGTAATAAACCACGATGATGGGGCCAACAGAAGGAAAACCCTGGCACAACTGAGCCACTGAACCAACCTCAGGGCAGCCTGCCTCTGGACTTTTTTGGTCAAATAACAGTAAGTTATCTTAATGTTTAAACCACTGTGAACATGCTTTCAGTTGAAAGTAATGAAAACCTCACCCAAATCGACATCTTGGTGTTGTAAGATACAATTTGGAGACTACTTCCTCTTTTCAGCCTAAGCTCTCTGCACTATAAGCTCTTAGAAACTCATAGCACAACCTTAAGGACTGGAGGGTTATGACATTCTCTTCTCCACTCGCTCCTCAACGTCTTCGGGGTATCAGAGTTTTAGAGATAGTGCTTTAACCAAGTACAACTGCATTATTTTCAACCAAGCTTCCAACCTCAGATTGTCTGAACTTACTTTCTTTTCCCTGGTGAGTGGATTTCTCTATTATAACAAGTCAAACAGGCTGACAAACAAATGGTTGACATGAAGACTTCGAAGGCCTAAAACAACAGACAGACCAGGAACAAAAGTTCTGATTGTGTGATTTTTCCATTGCCTTTAATTAAGCCTTCGTTGAGGTTCTCAAGTTCTGGGCACATTTTCAAGAGTGACAAAGCATGATTCAGGACGGGTGTGGAAGAGAGAAGAGGGTTTTGCCAGGCAGGCCCATTTCCCCAGATGTTCACAGCCTGCCTTGTGAGGTAATCAATGACAGCTGAAGGCTGTGGCGTAGCATCTGCCCGTATCCCCAAGGACTGGTGTGCAGGGGCCAGAAGGAGTAGGGAGGTCGGGCAAGAACCACCACTGACCACACACCACCCCCCATCCTAACAGTAGTGTGTTCCTGGGAATGGTTATTTCTATCCAAGTGTTAAGCTTCCTGCTTTCCAACAGTCCAGTTCTAATTTCAAGGTCCACTTAATTCCACATCAAGTAATTACCGATATACCCAGAAGCACCTTGTCTCCAGAGTTAAGCATATGGTGGAGAACTGAGACCTACTGGTATCCATTATGGAAACAGCACGGATGCCAAGCCGATTAAAAATGCCCAGGCTCCCCACACAACATGCCGGGTGAGTGACAGCTCCTCGACAAGGCCAGTCACAGAGTCTGCCAAAACAGTCTCTGCTGCACTGGGGCCCACATGGTGCGCTGAGAAAACAGTTCCATTTCTGGTATTAAATTCCCATACTGACCCGAGGACTTTGCCGTGAGCTCAGCAGGAGCGCACCATCCAATTTACAGCTCCGCTCTCTGGAGCCTCGAGTGCCAGCCCCTGGCAGAGACGAATGATGGTCAACCCCTCCAGCTCATAAATTATGCAAAGGCAATAAATGCACTCAGCAAACAGCGCCTAACGTTTGCCTAGCCTGGCTCCTAACACACTCTGTAAAAAGCCAGAAACTCGACACATACAAGAGGTCTATTCCACTCATAAAGGGGGTCTGTTGACAACTCCAGACGGAAAGCAAGCCATGGACCTAAGGAGTCTTTCTGCTTCGCTGGCAGCAGTTTATGGGCCTGCTTTATAAAAAAGGGAGGCTGTTTTATAGAGTCAGTGTGGGGAGAATTCATGGTCTCAAATTCACATTTAATACACTGTACAGCTTTCATACCTTAAGTTCAATACATGGTGGATTCTGGGCCATATGATTCTTGGTCTTGAAAGGTTAAAAGAAGAAGTATCTGCTCCCCAGTCCCTAGATACCCACTGCAACTTATCAGAGTTCACATTGAGCCACCTCCTCATTCAGGTTTATGTTCTGCATGAGGCTGGGAAATGGAAAAGGCATGTCAAACGCAGAAATGGGGTCCCAGCTGATTTGACCATTTTAAGCATTTTGACCTTGGGGTCCCACATTGGTTTATTAGCAAACAGGTTGCACACTAATGACCAGCTTGAGGTGACAGAGTACTTTCCATGACTAGGTTTCAAAGCCCTTTGTTAAAAGCTGAAAATATTTTCCTCCACTTTAAAAGCAAGAAATGAAAAGAAACAACCAGCCCTTATACCCCAGCCAGGGAGGAATTCTCGGTCCCTAAGCCTTCAGATAAAGATACCACCCAAATCTACTGAAGACAAAAGAGGGAAACAGGAGACAGGAAATCCAAACCATGTGCTTCAAATGTGGAGTTAGAATGGGACTAGTTCCTCCCCTGAGCATACGAAGCCATTCCAACACCCCCCACCCACTTCATCATCACCTCTCCTCCCTGTGGCTTCATAAATTGGACTTGAACCTTTGAAGGCACCTCCTTCCTTTCCCAGACATGTCCCACCCCTTACACTCTTCAACCAACCAACCAACCAACCAACCTACCTAATAGTTTTTCCTTTTAAAAATTAATACATGTTTATTCACTACGGTTTAAAAAAAATCACCCATCAATCTACCATCCATAAAATAAACATTGTTAACACATTTGTATAATTCTTTCCAGTCTTGTCTCCATCCTTTCCATCCTTCATATATACACATTTTAAGAAATAAAATCCTACTATTTTGTAACTTGCTTTGTTTTTGCATAACATGCCAAGTATTTCAGTTTAATGAGTAAAATTTTCCCTGTAAAAGGCTGCACTGCAATCCACTGTTTCAATTGTAAATAACCTAGTTAAAAAGTTCCCTAATGCTGGATATTTGGATTGTTTCAAAAGAATATCTGGAATTTTTCCCTGGTACACATTCGCCAATATTGTTTTTCCCTTGTGTCTTTTCATGGCCTTTCCTTTTCTGCATATTCTGTAATGTCACTGTCTCCCCAGAGTTGCACCTGCAGTTCTATTGTTTCTAGATGATTTCCAGGGAAGTCCTTAAAGGTCCCTTTGGTTCCATCTACCATTTATATGTTGAAACTAAAAATCCCTATGCCCACCATTTTCCAGCTATGTGACTTTGGAAAAGTTAATTAAACTCTGTATCTCAGTTTACTTACCTGTAAGTGTGGGCAATCAGGCCTTTCCCTCATAAGAAGGTAAGAATGAAATGAGTTCACATATGTAAACAACTCAGACAATGCATGGTACAGAGTATGTGCAGACAATAAATGTTACTATTATCAATGTTTCTGTGTGCTAATCCCCCACCTCACGCCCTTTAAACACTTCAGACTCAAGTATCCATCTAAATCTAGACTCACCAACCTTTGCTTGCCCCAAACCTGCCCCTTTCCCATGCTGTTCCCATGGCATCACCATGCAATCATTCAACTGCCTACACGAAGAGTCTTGTCATCATCCTTGAGCAGACCTACCTTCCTTGCTCACCCCACATTATTGATCCTACCATTTAAATCCTTTCCATCTCCACGGTCATGGATGCTGCCTTAGATCTGGCTTCTATTTTATCATCACATGAGGCCGGTAACTTCCTTTCAGGGCCTATGGTCTCTTCCTTTTCTAATCCAAGTCCTTACTGACCACAGTTGATTTCCTAAATTTTAATTTGATCATGACACTTCCCCTGGCCTGTAGGGCAATGAAAAGTCTTCACATTGTTTCCAGCTTCCCCACACCTGACTTCTAACCACTCTTTCAACATTGTGCTTCTCAGGCTTTCTGTGGAGAGGGACCATTTGTTTTCATTTTGTTTTGCTTTCTTTAATTTCCAACACATTATGGACCAGTAGTTTTGTAATATACAGTAAAAAATAAATTGCTAGAAAAATAAAAAGAAAAGACATATAAAAATGTTACTTGATTGAAGAGACATAAAATTACTCTATTGAATTGTCATAAAAGTTTCCAAATGCTTACTCTCAACTACCATACTAATCTCATAGAAGGCTCATTACAAACAGCTCATGGACTGGCTGTGGTCTGCATCCAAACTTTTGAGTGGCATTATTCTAACACATCCCTTGCTCTAGCCACACCTGTGCACATCTGGTCACATCCTCAGCCCTTACTATCTTTGTACTTAACAATTCCCTCTGCCTGGAATTCTATTCCACCAAGTTTCTACCAAAAAAACCCCTTCAATGTACCTTTAAAAATACAGTGAATGCTTCACTATTTTTCTAAGATTTAAGAATTCTTAGAATTCTAATATTTTAAAAAAATGATTAATTGCTCTGTCTCCATCCCTTACAAACTGTATTTCACTGTTTGCCACAAGTCTTCTCTACTAGAGAGTGATTCTCACATAGGTAAGGGTAACGCCTTGCCCATCTTTGAATATCCAGGCCTTGGGACATAGTAGGTGCTCAGTCATATTAATATATTTATCTCATTCTTCCTTAGAATTCTTCAAAATGTGGTTGATTCCATGCAGCACAAGCAAACAATGATTTAAAAGACAATTCCAAAGGAAGAGGGCAGAGGAAAACAAGAACTAACCAACCTGCTTAATACAATACAGTGGGACGCATGTTTGAACACACTCGTCAGGGTTAAAATTGACAGCAGAGCCTAGAGTTGGGGCCCAGAAGAAAATCTCTTCCATTAAAAGGCACAGAAATGATGGGATTATGATTTTATTGTATTTCTTCAAAAGGAAACATTTCTCATTTCCATTTGGGAATCTCAATATCTGTGTTTTAAGACTCTGATCTAAATTGAAACAAGTCAAAGTCTGCGACACCTCTCTGCCTCATTCAGGATGAAGGGACAAGATGGAATTCTAGGTGCCTCGTGATGGAATGCATTCTTAAGCAGAAAGTGGCAATCATTGAACATATCACATACAATGACATTGAGGAGGGCATTGGTCTCTCTTCTGCTCAGTGGACCTTGCTGGAGCAGTTATTTCATATCTGGGACCCATTTATCATTGCCAGCAAAGATGTCAGGGCCAAACACCATGCTGAGTAAAGTTATTTTATTCTTTTTTCTGCCTAAAGGAAATTAGAGGAAAATGAGGAGAACCCCAACTTGTAAACCACAGCACCTAACATCAGGTACAATTTAACTTTGCCAGTGACAAAACAAATCAATTCCCCTTTGGGGCAGGCGGTTTATCTAAGACAGTAAAACATCCCCCACCTAAAAGCAATTTCAGAAGAAGCCACCTGCAGAAAACATGACACTTATTTTCTTATTGAAGGAAGTGAGGTGACGGCACAGTGACGAAAAACGTGTTGACCATCATCTTCCCATCTGCCCAGCTCCGTGTACATGCAAAACGGGCAGCCACTGAGTGCCACATGTAGCGACTCTGATGTCTGTCTTCTGTCACTCCACCAAGCCCTCACTGACTGTTGTTCGCATCCTCTCACAATGGCTTTGGACTTTAAGTGAAAGTTAAAGATACTGGGGCCCTAGAAATTAAAAAACATCATCGGTTCCTCCTCTCTCTCTCAACAATAATTATGTCTGATCAAATAACATTGCTCAGAAAAAAATGAAAGCCTAATCAAATAATTTGTATGCCAAACAATAGTTTAAAAAATAAAGCTCTGACAGTTACAAAGTGAACACATTAGAAAATCATATAAGGTCCACCAATGTTCGGCTGTTGAGGTATTGCAGAGAGTAAACCCGCGGGAGCTTCTGGAGTTCTCTGTTGGTAAGCCATCATTCCCGCATGGGGAGTCCTTAGAATCTGGCATTTTTGCAAGTTCTCAGCTTGAACTGGCTAGAGCTCAAATGACCAATGTGATCTAAGGGGCTAAGTGAACACTTCCTATTCTCTCTCCAGGGTCTTTTAGATGACCACACGACTTCATTCAGTAAATAATTTTAAAACGTCTCCTATATGTCAGGTTCATTCTGACCACTCATTAGAAGTGCAAATATATTGCCATATCATTTTGTTTAAACCTGAAGTTCTAAAGCTCGCAAATTAATTTCAGTATTTTCTTTTTGTCCCTTTGAAATCCAGGTGTATTTCATAAAACAATATGCATGCTATAAATTTCCACTTAGCTCATTAAAATATCGTTGAGTTTTTGGAAGTAGGAAAAAAAGTGGGTATTTCACAAATTTTTAGAGAGTTCAGCATTTTTTTTTCCCTTAGAAGAAAGGAAGTCACATTTTGCCAAGTATAAACATACATAAACCCCAAAGATGAAATTTACTTAATACCCAGAACCCACAAGCCTCAGCGGTTGGCAAAAATAAGAAAAATGAATTTCTTGTCCAAAGGTAAAACTCAGTCCAGGGCTGGATGATTTGTAAAAGATTTCTTTTATGCTTAAGCACCATATCCTTTGCCTCTTTGTCATTGATTTACTGATTCTAAGTCATCAATAGCATTAATCCGTACCTGCCTAGGGACCTATTACAAATTGACTTTGAAGATGGCGTGAAGCAAGACTGTATTACGAGACCACAGTGTTATTAGCAGGGAGACATATCCTTCTGTGTTCTTTGGCAGTATTCTATGTGACCTGGAATGCTGCACTTCTTCCTTTCTGGGTCAGAGTTGCTTGTTCCTTTGGGTGGGGCTGGAGCCCCCTAGATTTGCTTTAACAAAGCTTGCTTCTTTCAGAGTCTGGTGTGAGCTAATAAAACCCAAATTTTCTGATGAGTAAAAAGGAAAAGTGTGTTATGGGTTAAAATAATACAAGAGTCTATTTTTTCCGCTGTGTTGTGATCCATAGAAATCACCCTGAGCCTTTTCCCTTTCTTCTCTGCCTGGGAAGCCAATTGCTTTGATTGCAGCGATATGAGCTAGCTAAAATGACTTGCCCTTGCTTGTGAGGCAAATGGAACATGCTAATAGAACTTATCGCATTACCCGATGCAAAAGTGCCATAGCTCATTACTTTAAGATAAAAGGATATCATTGCAGACGGCAAGCAGAATTGACTTTCTGAGGCCCGACTTGATGATGATTTAATCAACTGCTCTCTTTCACTTCTCATCTCTGTGCCTGTCGGTTTCACAGGTGCCGTTAAATGAGACACTCAGAAAGTGAGCGGAGGGAAAGAAATTGCTGTCATTACTTTTCAAGAAAGGAGGTATGCAAATTTTCGACAGAAAGATTGCGTTCATAATGGGCCTGGTAAAATACAAGGATCATGCTTGACAGGTGAGGGCAAGCCATTTGTATGTCCTTAAAGCGGAACCACCATCCTCGTTTAGAAATGTGCTCGATAAGAGAAACTACAAATGAGAGGCCTGGTGGGGCCAGGGGAGAGGCAGGCCAAAGCACACAGGGTGGTTCCAAGCAGTTTTGGGGAGGGGGAGGGTGCTTAAAGTCAAATCCTGGTTCTACCACAATGAGCTGGAGGACTTCTGGCAAGTATCTCAACCTCTCTGTGCCTCAGTTTCATTATCTATCAAATGGAGCTATTGACAGTATTTACCTCCCAGGTTGTCTAGAGCATTCACTGAGTTTAATACACAATAATAATAAGATACATAATAAATAAATATATATATATGTATATATATAATTAACAAAAAAGGGTATAAAAACAGTGCCTGACACACAGAAATTACTCATTTGATGTTAGAAGTCATTCCTTCCTTTATTCTTCAACAAAGAGTATCTTTTTTTTTTTTTTAGAGTATGTGTGCCAGGTGCTGGAAATCTAGTTTAGATAGAATACAATTCTTCATTGATCTCGCATATATATATGTCTCGCTCCCTCAGCAGATGGTAAGCTCCTCGAGAGAGCGATCGGCTGTCCCTGGAACCATCACAGGGCCCTGTGTAGTTTCAGGGCCCTAAAAGATGCCTGGTTACAACTAGATGATTTATGGATTCCTCCTCCCTCCTATTCATTTATTTCTGATACTATGCAGGAAGCTCAAGCCTTGAGAGGAGTCTCCTCCTGGAGTAGGAAATGTCTGTCATTAGTTGGGAACCTTAGGCAATCACCATGTGTCCTGCCTAGCCTAGGGAAGAAACAGTGCAGCCAGGAAGAACAGTTTGGCATGAATCACCTTCAGAAAGGCAGAATGAATCTGAACAGATTAAATGATCAGGATAGTATGAACAGAGGTGTTTTTTTCATCCCCTTTGCCTTAAATAGGTGATTATTCTGTTTTCTCCAACACTCAAAGTAAAAGCATCTTTCTTAAAGTGCCTGTGACTCTGAGTTCTTTTTGCTCAGGTAACCAAGCTGCTGCAAACCATACCTCCTTCCAGTCCCTAAGGTTGTGAAGCACTGAGTGTAGCCCCTGCTAAGCAGCACCTACATGATTCAGTTTCCTGCTGAAGGGACAATGTCCTCCTCAGGCAAAAGGAGAAAGAGGAGATTCCAGACAGCAGAGCAGCTTTGAGCAGCTGTTTCAGAAAAGCCTGGTTCCTAAATTGCATTTCACTGTAGCATGGTTCCTTCAGAGAAGAAATTCTCCATAGGAGCTATCTCAGAGCATTTGCCTTACAAACGTCAGCCAACAGCTATCCGTCATTTTAAAAGAATGTCCTGACAACAGCCTGGGAGGGAAGTGTTACAAGCCTTCCATTATCAAGAAGTTAAGGCTTCCGATGGCAGAGGCAGTGCTTGAACCCAGTTCTGTTCATGTTTAAGTTCATTTTCCTGGCAAGGACAATATTCCACCTCACTCTGTCTCATTCACTATTCAAAGAAACTACTTGAAGAAACATCTTGTTGATGGATTGCATGGCAAAGGGTAGAGTCAAGCTGACTCTGAAAGGAGGGAGCAATGACCATACGCAGCAGTGAAAGCAGCTGTCGGCCACACATTTCCACTCTGCCCCAGCCAGCTCTCCCTTGGGAGGAGGGCCTAGCATTGAACCTGGCCCAGGGAAGTGCTTGTGCAGTCTGTGGCTGACACGGGTTCAAATTCTGAGCACTGCACTTAGCAGCCATGCGGTCTTGGGAAAGGTACTTAACATCTTGGAGCCTACCTTTTTGTTCACCTGTAAATGCGGATGATACATACTCCACAGGATTTCTGTGAGAATTAAGTGAGTTCAAGCATGTGAAAGCAGCCAGAAAAAAAGACTCAGTTTTCTTTCTTCCAACTCTTTCATGAAAGATATGTTACAGCACACTTAGAAATAAGGTAACAATAGTTATTTAAATGTTGGGTTTCATTATTTTGTCATTTTATTGCCAGAGGGGAAATCATATTCTGCAAGGATTTCTGCTCAGGACATGTTTGAAGACTTGCTACTATGCTATACAAAAACAGAAACAACAACCCAAACAAACAAAAACAGAAACTATCATCTCTCTTAAAGAAGGAATCTTCCTGATAACAAATGGTTTTATTTCAGTTATCAAGTATCAACAAGGCAAGTCACTTTAGAATTCAATTTCCTAAGCATTCCTTTAGGTTCTTGGTGCAAAAAATTTTGGTGGATATAATTTGGATTTATGCCTCAGTCAAATGGTAGGTAGTGACCTGTATATCGGGACTAAAGTAAAATGCATAGATGTAATATTTTGGGTCTAAAATTGTAGGTTATGAATAGTGTAATAAGGGCATGCATGAGCTTTGACACTATTAAGGTGTTCACTCAAATTAAAATTGGCAAAATAAACAAATAGAAAAGATGGATATCAAAACCATCAATTGGTTATTGGTATAACTAGGAAGCCAGCCATTTTGAAGGTGTGCAGATTCTGACTGATCAGAATAAGGAGCTACTTGTATAGCCCTGTGCACAAGCTTTATTTTTATGCAAGGCCTATTTAGGGATTGAGTTAACAAAATTAACCAACACAGTAACCTTGGGAAGAGATAAAACTTCCCAGAGCACTAACTTTTGTAACTGCAAATACAGGTATTGGTTGAGAGAACATAATAAAGTGCTTGGCACTCAACAGGCACTCAACAATTCAACCACTTTTACCCTCTGGGATACACAGATGTCTGTTCTCTCTCCCATCTGTATGAAAGCTTTCTCTGGCTTTTCTGGCCCTATTTCAGCTGTCGGTTTCCAGCATCTTTAACATCATGGTCAGTTTCCCCAAATGTATCTCAGAGTTTGCTTATAGCCTGTTCTTCCTAAACCTGGCACCTAGGAGATGTTCAATAAATATCTGTGAAAGAATGAATTCATACATTACATTAGCAAAATATGAGGTAAGGTGTCATGGAAAGTGTGTATTTGAGATAGAGAACTATATAGCGGGTAAAAGAGTGGATGCTAAGGTATTTGAAAGCGGTGGGTGTCTGAATGTGTCCATGAGGAACACAAGGAAATAACTTTGTGGTAAAAGTAAATCCTAAGAAAATAACACCATACACTTGAAAAAATCTGATCATAAGGCTACTCTTTTAAGAAAATCCGGAAAATCAAAATCCAAATATATTTCTTCTTACATTTGACTCACCCTTAAGCCCACGAAAGCAACTGGACTTGAATGGGAAAACGGGACATGGTGCGCTCATGTTGCTGAAGCTTCATGGACACATTATCAACTTCCCACCAACCAGACTTTTTGTTTTCAAAGTGCAAGATAGTGAAAAGCACAGCTAGCTAAAGGAATAGAAATATGGCTTGAGACAAACTGATTTACAAATATTAGAAGGTGATTCAAGAGGATCCAAAGATATGTCAGACTGATACTGTTTTTTCTCTTTATTAGGTACTTCACTCAGAGAAGGAAAACTCTGACTCCAAAAAACTTCCGCTGCCTTGCGGCATACCTCTTCAGGGGAAAGGCTAAGGGAGTAAACCCCGACAGAAAATCCGGAGCCGGAGTCCCTAAGGCGGTTTGACGTTGTAGTCAACACCGGCAACTCCTGCGGCGCACCTGAAGCCAAGCTGTATTGACTCCGTCTTTCCCTTGGACCCTTCAGCTGCGAAGAGAGGGGGGGTCTGCTGCATGGGCAACAGCAGACCCTCCATATCACCCTGCCCAGGCTCTGTAGCTTCAGCTTCACTGGAGAGGACACTCCAGCGTCATCACAAGATGTCGATACAACACGGGAGGAGACAGATACCGTGTCACTCCCGAGTTGGACTGCACAGCCATTCTTGGTGGTGCAGATAGACTCTTAAGAAGCTACACCATCGTCTCTCGAGACGGACGGCTGCCAACTGCGACGACTGAGGTACTTCACTACTGAGTCTCTTAGAATTCATCATATTCATAACTGGAATTTTAAGTTAAATTGTACCTAACAACAGTCTTTATTTGAGGATGGCTTGAAAACCTAGTCTTGTATGTCATAAACAAGGAAGGGTAGGATTACCATAAATTGTCTGTAAAAAAAAAAAAAAAAACAAATTGCCAAGATAAAACACCCACTGGTCTGCCAGTCTCAAGTTTCCTGTTTTGACATACTATATGCAGTAATTTCGTATCCACAATCTCTTATTAGAAAATGAATGTGCTATTTTTCTGAATGCTGCAATTACAATAATTGAATTTAAAATGGGGATTGAGTTTCTCTATTTGGAGGAAAAGAATAATTGTGTATTTCTGATTAAAATCAAGGGAACTGAATAGAGGTTGTACAAATTCCAGCTCCAGTCTCCCTGAGTGACTCCTCGTCAGGCCAAAAAAAAGAAACATTCAAACACAGAGAAATGGACCAGTGCCTCAGCAGCAGGCCCTGTCTTTGGCCTGATTTGCTTTGTCTCCTGGCCTTCAGACACAACACCCTGCAACAGAGGCAGTCGGGAACCCCATGGCACTGTTACATTTTCAGTGGCAGCCATGCTGGACTTCCCCGCTGTGCCAAAAATTAAGAGTTAAAATGCAAGAAAAACAAACATCTCTTTGTGTCAAAAATGCCTGTCCCCATTTAGACTGCCCACATTTTGGAGCAGTTTTTATTTCTCCGGTACTGAACCTCTCCTTCGGGTGGGGGAAATGTGATGGCAGAAGGAGGGGGTGGTAAGAAAAGAACTAATGCTTTTTTCTACAGGGCTCAGCTTCTTTTGTTTCACCAAAACATTGTATGAAAATCCACCTCTACAGTTCAGACGTAAGAAAGAAAAGGGGACAGAGGAAGAGGGCTGTCTTGCCTTCTCTTTTTTCTTTTTTGTCTTTTTATTTTATTTTTGATGGTACCACTCAGTTTTCTGAACCCCCCACTTATATCAATGTGAAGGTGAAATTGAGTCTCTCAGGTCCTCCAAAATGTTCTTTAAAATAAGCTTCCTAAGGAAAGAGAAAAATTTCCCAGCACAAAGTGAGCTTTATGCTGCTTACTAGTTTTTAGTGGCTTTATTTCATGGCTTTATTGAGATATAAATGACATGGATACACTGCCTGTATTTGAAGGGCACGATTTAATCCATTTTCACATATGTATCCACCCATGAAGCCATTACCACAATCAAGACAGAAGTGCACACATTGGTTGCCCCCAAGTTTCCTTGTGCTTTGTTAACCCCCAGCTCTTCTCACTGCCCATACTGCCTACGCCCCGCCCCCAACAACTGATCTGCTTTCCGTCACTATAGATTAGTTTGTATCTTTTCTAGAGTTTCATATAAATGGAATCATACAGTGTGTACTCTTTCTGTCTGGTTTCTATCATTCATTGCTTACTATTTGGCCGCCTAATGAAATGGGAGCCTCCTCGCTGCAAAGCACAAGGCAGCCCTTGGAGGCTGCCAGGGCCAGGGTTTACAGTCATCCCCCTGGGAATAGGACCGATTACTTGGTCTTACTTTATTCTTTGGCTTTATTATGTACTTCAGTAATCAATAAACACTTCTGTGGCAGAGGGTTTATTTTACCCTATAAATCCAAGGAGGAGAGAATGATATTAAGACATCAGTATGGATGGGCTCTGCTGCTCTGTAACACTAAGAGGAGAACGGGAGCCACAGATTTAAATCTAAGAAGGTTACAGAGCAGTCACAGCTCCTGGCTGGATGGCAAGGATCGTAAAAGACTCAGGCAAGATCTACAGCAGTGCACTGTGAACCAAGGGGACTCTCTGAGCAGAAACTCAAACTGAAAAAGCAAGCTGGTTGGGAAAGAATTATAAGCACTGACTTGAGTGGAATGTAAAGAGCCCTTCTCAAAAATCCAAAATATTTCTTAACAAATGAAAATGTAGGGAACAAATGCCGACTGCAGGCTGACTGTGAAGAAAGCCGTGCTCTGGTCTGGGAAGAAGCCTACTTGATAGTTGCCCGGCGGTCCCAGGAGGCTCTTAGTCCTCTCCCCTGCAGCTCCTGACCCCAGGGCTCCACGGTGATGACCGCAGGAGAACCTTTCCCTAGCTGGCCCTTGGAGGCTAGTCCTTCTTTTCGAAAGCAGAGAGCTCAAGTCACAGAAGAGGAAATATAAATGGCAAATAAACATATGAAGAAAGGTTCACCTTCACTAATAATCTAAGATATGCAAATTTAAAGAAGCTACATTTCTTTTTCATCTATAAACTAGGAAAAAAATGAAGTGCTGACGGTGACACACAATGTTGGCACGGTCCCGGTGAGGCAGATACTCACTTCCGAAGGAATGTCAATTTTCTATTTGGAAAATAATTCTGCAATATGCATCAAGAGCCTTAACTCTTCAGCTCAACTCCTCTCTTTTTGATGTGTGTGTGTGTGTGTGTGTGTGTGTGTGTGTGTGTGTGTGTGTGTGAAAGAAAGGACATATGTGTAGACAAATCTGTTTACAAACTTCATCATGCAGGTCGGGAATAACCCAGTCAGACCCTCACATGCCTGTTTTTAGCTCACACTTCTCCACCCTCTTCCCACCCCACTGTGTACGCGTTAGCACTCAATTTTGCAGGGAGAGAGTGAGGATTAAAGACAGTAAGCAACCTGCCAAGGGTCAGGCATCTGTAATAAGCTCCAGCCATTGGAACCCAGGTATTTCTCAATTTCTAGATGAAATAAGTACACAGACTTGAACATAAATTTCCTCACAAATTAGAAAACATATCAATATGCCAACATGGTGTTCACCCACAAAAATAATGTTCCTAAAAAATTTTATAAAAGTGAAAAAATGATCACCGTCATAGGGAAGTTAAAATAAAAAGCCTTTAAGTGATCTTGGGTGAGTTACATATCTTCTGTTAAGTTCAGTTTCTTTCATCAATAAAAGAGGGATAATGTATTCGTCTCTCAAGGTAGAGGTAAAGAAATAATCCGTGAAAAATGCTTCTTTCATTGTTACTACTGCAAATAAGAAAATCAAGATGCATTTAATTATATATAAAATATACACACAGAAAGAAAAAAAAAAAGAACTGGAAAAAACACATGAAATGTTAAGTGCCTCTGAGTGACTGAAACTTTGAATTATTTGTATTTTCATCCCTAAATTTTCAGTAATTTCCATCTCTTTAATGATCACAGTACTTTTTAGTTAGAGCAGAAAAGGATATACACATACTCCCATGATGTATAAAATGTCACCCACGTGATAGCCCCTGGTGTTCTGATGGATGCTGGTCTCCAGAGGTCATAAGATGGCAAAGAATCATCTCATTGTTTTTCACAGCAAAAGATTTCTCCATTCCTCTGTTCAGAGGCTTTCCCTGTATAAGGATCTCTCTGATGCAGCTTTCTAGGCTGGGATTTTTGCAGTGCAGCTCATGACGTGTGTTTAACCCGGGTTCTTAACAGTGGTGCGTGGGTAAGTTACTCAACCTTGCATCAGTGGCTTTGTTTCCTCATCCATAAAATGGGAGTAATAACTTCTAGCTCTTAGGTTTGTGTGAGGATTTTAAGAGAAAATTAACGCAATTAAGGCATTTAACACAATGCTAGGGTATAGTAAGTGTTCAATAAACGCTTGTCGTCATCATTATCATCAAATCATCATTCCTGTCATTTAGGTTGTCCCTTTTGCCCTGGGGTAGGAGATGACTCTGGTGCTTGAAAGGTCAGCCACCAAGAGTGGGTGACTGATCCTAATCAACACAAGCATCCCCTTCAATTTTCCTGTACAATCCAAACCCAGAAAGGCCCAAATGATCTTCAGCCTCCAAGGAGACTGCTTCCTTAACAGATGGTGCCTCGGAAGGAGAAGGAGTGGCCAAGCAGCAGTGGTGATAGCTGGGTGTTTTTGCTAGTGGGTGAGAGAGCAGAAGCATGGACACATGGCCCTTTAGACATCACAGCTCGTTTGATGTGCTCTTCAAGACAGGAGCAAAGCAGATGGTCATGAGAAGAGACCTCGGGTTCAAAGGTTTCCGTGAGATCAGTGGAATAGAATAGGAAACCTCCAACCTGCCACATTGCCCCAAACTGAAAAGATCTCGTCCTTCCCAGTTCAGAGAAAGCAAGCAGAAGGCAGCTCATGCCTGTCTCCCTTTTGGAGAAACAGTTATTTCCAAGGCTTCTGAACCACATTCCACTGTGTCTTGGAAAAGGACCATGTAAGTAACGGTTTGCAAGCTGCCAAGAGCGTGGGTTTCACAGCACACATTGCAAAGCTCACGCCTGTCACCGCAAGACGACAAGTGTGCTCTCCATGTCTCTCTCTCCCCTTCTAGATCTTAAAGGGTTACGCCTGGAAATTGCCTCGCTGTGCTTCTGGGACAGTATGAAGGATGACTGCCATTGCCACGGTCAGCTATGACAGCGCCAATTTGATGTGCTGCCATCAAGGGCCTTCTAAGAGCTGAGCGCCCTGATGGTTTTGTGATGCGAATAGTCACATTGCAAAATGGTTTTCCTCTCCCGCTGCCTCTGCCTCCATCTGCTGCTGGGCTAAAGGCACAGCCGGCTGCCTGCCTGTCACAGCATGTATTAAAATTAGCTGGGGAGGAGGCACTCAGTTGTGCTAATTACATTTTAATCATTGGAAATGTGTTGGCAAATCAAGCCTTGATTGCCATCTCAGAGTCTGTCTCCTCCAGCAGAGTGAAGGGGCTGTCTGCATTAGGCAGGGCCTGCTGGGCCTTCTCCTTTCACAGAAGATAGACTGGGGGCCCTGCTGGCCCACCACTGAGACCGCTTTGGCACATTATTAAAAAGCCACAAGGCTTGTTTCAAATCATCCCTGTGTGAGACCTGCTCATTCTCACTTCCCTGGGCATTCCAGCAACTTGGTACTTTTAACTATAGCTGTAGTGGGCTGCTTACCTTCCAGGCTGAGAGAGAGAGAGAGAGAAAGAGCTGCAAGCATGTATTCCTCGCACCTGGGACCCAAGGAGGGGACTGCTGAGATAAGGTGCCATCCCTGGAGAGTAGACCATGACCGCAGCATACGCTGTGTTGGTGGGGCTTTCATAGCAGCTGGGAGGTTGCAGAAGAAAGAATCTCCTTCGTGGGCCATTGTGGGTTGCTGGACTAATAAATGGGGATGAAGACCATTGTTTCTCCCTGGAGTTAGGGAGCTAGTAAATTAGGTCTCGGTTCCAAGAGGCAAGGAAATCTGAAGACAGCCTCTTTTCAAGCAAACAATGTCTGCTTCTGCTTCCAGTTTCCATGAGCCAAAGGAAGGGAGAAAGCAGCTTGCTTGGACAAGACCCCTTCAAATGAGCCCACCTGGAGCAAACTGCTTGTTTTTGTTCACCACTATGGGCTGAGTGTGCAGTCACTCCCATCAGGAACACTCACTGGTAGGGACTGCCAGTTTCCTAGAGGCCCGTTTGTTACACACAGGACAAATGAAGGAAGGCCAAGCAATATAAAAAATGGAAGAAGCTTCCAAAACATGACAGGCTGTCATACTATTGAAGGCACTGGTTATTAGACAAGATTACACATAATCAGGCTGGAAAACAACCAATCTTTTAAGTACATACATCTTCCTTTCTACAAATTTTCTCCTGTGGCATTAATTATATATTATGTTACTGTGTCTTAAAGAAAATGAGTAAGAAAAAAAGGTGGCACCTCCCTGACAGCACTAACACCCTACAATAACATATGAAGGAACCAATCTGGGGAAAAGGTGTACAGGTCGACTCTGACATTGGAACCATTCCTGAGTTTTGAAAAAGGGCTTCTGTAACACACATGTAGTTTCAAGGAGAAAGGATTCCAAAGCCAAACTTCAGAGAGTTCTGCAGATGGCAAGAACAACTCACCAGGGAGGCTGCATAAGGACGGGGGCCCCCCTCCGGGTTGGTGTATATGTGTGTCCCGGTGTGATCCTGCACACAAAAGTTCCAAGAGCCTTAAGAGCGGCCTGGTCCATCCCACACAGGGCTATTGGGTTGAGTCACTTTCTCTGTAACTTTGATACAGCCATAATATGGACATCCTCGGCCCAAAGCAGAAGACAGAGAGAAGATGACAAAGAGACTTTAGGTTGCTGTGACCTCAGGACAATCAAGTCAAGGCCTCCTTGGGGAGCAAACTGGTAGATAAACACTATAGCTAAGCAGACAACAAAAAATGGATAAACCAAAATATTTTTTGTCAGCAGGACAAAGTTATTTAAAATACTGGGACGCAGTTTTTCCTATTTCAGTCAGTGACTTCAGATGGTCTAGCTTATAATCTCATGGGGAAAAGCAAATCTTAACAAGTCCACTAATATTGCCACCAAACATCTGAATGCTGCTTCAAACTATGCAATATACTTGCACACATATTTCATCACCGCATGCTCAAGACCTTGCTTCAGCAATCAGTAACATTTTACAGTTGAGACGACTACAAATTCAGAAACGGGGCATGACCTGGCAAGGCTCCACAGCTGGTGGTGGCAGAACCAGGGCCAGAGTCTGTGCTGCTCTTCTGCTTCTTTGAAATGAAGGCGTCATCAGGTAATGGGACAGAGACCTAAAAAGGCCAGGGAAAAGGCTAAGAGGAGGTCTGAGCTGGTGTGCTTTGAGGACTGGCAGTTCAGGTGAGCAGACCTTTCTCTCATACCTTTCTCTAAGGGCATACATGAGGGCCCTGAGGAAAAACTTACTTCGTTGGACACTGCAGCTATAAAATGACAACAACAAATACAAAACAGTCCCAACCAGTGAGCTCTTTGCTCGCAAAGTGAAAATGCTCATCACTTTGGACCCACTGCACTGGAAGACTTGGTAGCGTCCATTGTAGACTGACTCTAAAGAAGTCAGGCCAGAAAGCCAGTGAACTACCTATAACTAGTGGCTTGAACTGTGGGATTGTTCCCAAGTATCTATTGTGGCTAATATGCTTCTTTTCTCCCAAAAGCATTCTACATTCAGTTTTAGTCTGAGATAGCAATGGGACTCCAGACAATGTCAGGCCTTGGCAGTGTGTCAGGTAACATATTTCACTGCCCTCCATCCGCATCATAGTCTCCCTTTCCTGGGCAGTGAGCAGAGTTCTCTAATTCTCACCTCTGAGATTTTCATAATGGTCTCCCCTGCTGCTAGGCCTCCCTCCTGACATTACATTCTGGAGGCCTGTCAAATGAATGAAGGCTTAATGGGTCTGACACCCAGTTTGTGACCAAGCTACAAATGCTTCTTGCCTCCTGCTTTTCAGGGACACAGAGCTGACTGGTTATACATGTTCAGATTATTTATGTGAAAATTCCAATTCGGTCAGGCCCACTGTTGATTATCCCTCATAGAAAGAGGTCACTAATTTTATGCTCATCTTTACATAAGCTTTGCTGGTGCTTTCATTAAAATACCACTCCTCATTCAGTCCTTTAAAAAGTATCACAAATTCACAGCCTCTGGACTCATTGCTACACAATGGGCCAGTGAACTTAGATATTGGGAGCATCTGGGAAAGGGAAGGTAACATGGGCTAAAAACCTATGGGTGCTGTGTATGCTAATTGCTCTATGCTATCTTACTTAAATTTTACCATAAGCCTACGAGGTAAATAGGTAAATAGTATTATTCATTTATTAGCAAACAGAAAAAAAATAAGAAAGGTTACTCAGCTCCTTTATATTCAAATACAGAGAATATGATGGAAGACTCAATGATCTTAAGAAAAAAAAATACCACTGTGTAAGAGAAAATGTTTAAGTAGAAATTGTACATTATGAACAATTACATACCAACAAATTAGATAACAGAGGAATGGGTGAATTTCTAGAAACCTAAAATCTACCAAGACGGAATTATAAAGTAATAGAAAAATCTGAACACACCAATAAAGAGTAAGAAGATTGAATCAATAATCAAAAATCTCCCAATAAATAAAAACTCAGGACTATATGGCTTCACCAGTGAATTTTACCAAACATTTAAAGAAAGACTAATAAAAAACTTTCTCAAACACTCCCAAAAATCAAAGAGGAGGGAATACTTCATAACTCATTTATGAGGCTAGTATTACCCTGATCTGAAGCCTAACATGGACTCTATAGGGAAAGAAGATCAGACGAATATCCTTGATGAACACAGATGAAAAAATCCTCAGTAAAATACTAGCAAACCAAATTCAACAGCATATTAAAAGGATCATACACTGTGATCAAGTGGAATTTATCCCTGGAATGCAAGGAGGGTTCAATAGAAGCAAATCAATAAATGAGATACTCCACATTAATAGAATGAAAGATAAGTCATATGATATTCTCAATAGATGCAGAAAATGCACTTGACAAAATTCAATATCCTTTCATGATAAAAAAATCAACAAATTGCTATGAAAACATAATAAAGGCCATATATGATGGCCCACATCATACTCCATGGTGAAAAGTTAAACAAGTTTTTCCTCTAAGAGCAGGAATAAAACAAGAATGCCCACTCTCACCACTCCTCTTGATCTAGTACTGGAAGTCCCAGTCAGAGCAACCAGGCAAGAAAAAGAAATAAAAGGCGTCTAAATTTGAAAGGAAGAAGTAAAATTATGTGTTTGCAGATAACATGATCTAATATAGGGAAAACCCTAAATATTCCACTAAAAACTGTTAAAACTAATAAATTAATTCAGTAAGTTGTAGGATAAAATGATCAATCAATGTTTCTCACATCAATGTTTCTCTTTCACACCTTTCCTCTCTCTAAAGCAATAAAAAAAGTGTCTTCAGGTGAGGATAATAAAATTTTTTAAAAAGGTGCTCAATATCCCTAACCATGAAGGAAATGCAAATCAAAATCACAATGAGCTACCATTTCATAGCTCTTAGAACGGTACTATAAATAAGACAAGAGATAACAAGTGTTGGCGAGGATTTGGAGAAAAGGGAGGTGGGAATGTGAACTGCAACGGCCACTGCGGAAAAAAGCATGGAGGTTCCTCAAAAACTTAAAACGAGAACTAACATATGGTGCACCACCCTGCTCCTGGGTGTATGTCTGAAGAAAATAAAATCAGTATCTCAAAGAGATAATTTACTCTCTCATGTTCATTTTAGCATTATTCACAATAGCTGAGACATACAAACAACCTAACTGTATTTAGAAGAATGAATAAAGAAAATATAATAATATGCATACATACTATATGACTATTATTCCACCATAAAAAAAGAAAATCCTGCCACTTGAGACAACATGGATAAATTTGGAGGGCATTATTGCTGAGTGAAAAAAGTCAGACAGAGAAAGATAAATAGTGTATAGCTAGCTATCACTTATATGTGGAACATAAAAGGAAAAAAAACAAGCCGATTTCATAGAAAGAGAGAACAGAATATTAGTTGCCAGGAGTTTCGGGAGAGGTAGAAATGTGAGAGATGAAGGTCAAAGGGCACAAACTTTCAAATGTAGGGAGAATAAATTCTGAGAATCTAATGAGCAGCATGGTGACTCTAATTAATAATACCACATGGTATTATATTCTTGAAAGTTGCTGAGGGTAGATATGAAGCATTCTCCCCCCTGCCCCACCACACAAACAGTTAATTATGTGAGGTGATGGTTTGTTAATTATCTTGATATCCTGATTTAGGTAACCATTCCACAATGTACATGTATATCATATCATCAAGTTATACACTTCACATATATATACAATCATACCTGTCAATTACTCCTCGATGTTGAAAATAATTAATTAAAAATTATGCATAGGTGACACTAAAGATGAATGGGGGAGTGGCATGGAGAAGATATGAAAAGACTGTAGGTTTATATCCAAGACACTTGCTCTTATATCATCTCTCATGATTATCCTCCAAAGCATATTATGTTTCCTGCAGTAAACCTGGGTTCTTTGTAAAAATGGAGAGCAGAAAACATTAACATCCCTTTGTTGTCTTTTCCGATTCCTTGTACTTGTTTTCATATAATTGCTGGCTCCCCCCAAGACTTTTCACTAAGGTCTCTATACAGGCTGGCTTGCTCCAGAGCCACCTCTGGTGCTAATCTAATCCTTGTTTATCTCTTTGCTTTGGCCATCATTTATCAAATACCTCCTCAGTTTTAGGATAGAGAAAAGACTAAGACACAGGTGTTACCTGCCTAGAATAACTTATTCTAGAATTCTATATTGTTGAGATAGTTTCATATATCTGGAACATTCACAACTCATGTAAATATGCAAGGCTGCTGGAATACAAGGAAAGATTTGATCTTCAATCATGCTTGAAGCTCTGTGGGGAATAGGACTCCTTGTCTACAGCAGCCCACGAAGGTTGAGGAGCCTGCAGGTGAGCTTCTCCTGAGCTTCCCATTACTGAGAGCAATGCCGGAGGGGGCAGGGGTATGGTTTGGATAGAATTTTTTTTTTTTTTTTTAAATAACTACACACAAAAGCTGTACCTACACGGTGGTCAAGATGCAAAGAAAACATCTGGTGAACTGCCAGAATGATTTCAAACATCCACTATGTAATAGCATAAAAACAATGTAAGAGGCCCTCTTTACCCATCTTTAAGCAGTCATGTCTACCAAAGCACTTCGTCAGGTTAACCAGCTTCATTACTCTGACAAGCGTTATTCTATAGATGCGCCTTAGATTCCTTGCTCACAAAAATCATTGAAAAGGATTTACTAGCTCTGGCCGGGTAGCTTAGTTGGTTAAGGCATTGTCCTGATACAACAAGGTTGCGGGTGCCACCCACAGTCAGGGCGCATATAAGAATCAACCAAAGAATGCATAAATGAGTAAAAGAACAAATCTTTCTCTCTTTCCCCTCTCTCCCTCCTTTCCTCTCTCTCTCTAAAACCAATAAATTAGTATAAAAAGAAAAGGATTTACTTATTAACAACAGGATCTGAGACCTATAGTTAACTTGTTCTCATGTTACATATTATATTAACCCAGGCATCCTTTACTTTCCATAACCGGAATTTCCTGGAACCTAACAATAAGAACACAAGGCTATAAGAACTACTTTTGTCTACTCACAGACACTCTGGCATGGTTACCAGGGGAGAGTTTGTAGAAGGCCCAAAGTGTCTTCTTGGATGTAAACATCAAAGGAAGGAGATTAATCCTTGGCAATGCTGTCTGTCTTCTGTGCTCCCCAACTCTGCTGCCTTCACGCCTTGGTGTAGCGCTTGCCATACTGTATGTAATCTGATCATATAGTCTACACTGCCCTATGGACTGTGAGTACATAACAGGTTCCCAATAACTGTTATATTGACTGAGCACTTCTATCAGCCATTGATATTATGAAAATATTTCTGACTCCAATTATTATAGTTACTTGCTATGCTATTTGTGATATGATTTTTACAAGCTGACTACATTATATTAAAAATTATCTCATTAGTATGGCATGTACCTCAATGTGTCCAGCCAGTTTTCACATCCTAGTGTTATAGGAGTTGCTAAGCAATGTGTGTTTATCCAGGCTTTGTCCTTTTTCTACTTTCATGAATGGTGTCTTTCTGCCATTTTTTAGGTGCTTATTTCCAGACTAAGAATTCATATTTGATAGTAATTCCCCTACAGATCATTTTAGTTACTTTCCTTGAGACTTGCTCTGTTAGGATTTGCTTGAAGGCTAGTAATTTGTGCATAGGATGTACTAGAAATAATGAAGTTTGGCCTGATACTTCAAATTATGAGAGGCCGTGGGTATACACTGTCCATCAATATTCTCTTGTAGGTTCACATTTCCCTTCTTCTTTCTTAAACAGAACCCCATTTTGTTCAGGGTAGCAATATGTTTAGTTACAAAAATAATGGATGTCCTTAGTTCCTTTGCATGTAGGGGTGGCCATTTGATATGGTTCTGACCAATGATGGATATAATTAAAAGCATCTAAAGACAGCATCCCTTCCTGAATAAAAAGTCAAAGCCTAAGAGAGCCTTTGTTCTTCCCAGATTCAGGCTGTGAGACCTCATGACTGTGAGGCAGCACCAGGACGACTGTTCTCTGTGGGGAGGATGGGAGTACGAACGTGGAGGCACATAGGTTCCTGCTGGCGTCACTGGGCCACGGCCTGGCCCCAGGCCTCTATTGTACAGAACAAACGAACAAAACAACCACTACACTGTTACCTTCAGCCAAAAGTCATCCCAATTGAAAACAAGATAATTAGTAAAAAGAATTTACCATATACATAAAAGCCATTTATATGGTTTCCCTAAAACAAACTTGTAAGAGTAAAGGGCACAAGGTAAAACATTACCCATGTCCCACAAAGAGAAAAATAATTGCTTCATACTGCTTATAACTTTCTGAAGTGGATCTATCTGACTTAAAATGGACCCAACTCTTCCCACCGTGAACACTGTCAGAGTGCATGAGTCAGAGATATGGTCGCTGAGTTGCTTGCAGTGGAGTTTGATTTCCCAGTTGGACCAGCTTTTAGATCTCCTTTAAGATTAAATGGATAATGTATAAAAAGTATACTGAATGGAAGGTCTACCAAAGGTCTTCCTAAGCCCCTTCCCAAACCCCTAGGACATACCCATCAGTATTTTCATTAATATAGTATGTGAAAAATAACACATCTCAGCTTTATAAATCTTAATATAACTTATTATCTCAGAATCAAAAGCTAAGGCTGTTGTGATTTTATAATTGTGTTTTTCTGAAATTAGTCTTTATTCTCCCTTTAAACACAGATCAAGACAAAATGGCTTCTTGTGCAGGCAATGACCATTTTCCCATAGCAACACGAGTTACTGTACATATGTAAGTACAGATATAAATGTATGCCAAGTGGTAAAAGACACAAGTACATTTATCAAGCACACAAAATACTCCTGACACGCACATGTGTGTACCAAACATACTACACATACCAAGTGATCAATCTTCCTCTAGACTTAATTACAAGAGTATACATATAGAGTGATATACTGCTATATTTAGGGATAAATCTTTTATCTTTTTCAGAGATGACAGTATACATGTAGACACATACACACATACACTGCACGATAAATCCAGACTACAGACATTTTCTCTGGTATCTTTGTTGCAATCCAAAGTAGTGCCATAAGGTGGTTAGAACATTAGCCAAGTTGAGACCTTCAGGGCTAAGCACACCACTGTTTTCAAATCTGTTCTTTCAAGTGATATGCCAGTTGAAATTACTTCTACAACATGGTCAGAACCAACCTGAATGGATTTATAATGCCTCGCATTGCTACAGGCATATTTTTGAGAGTCATCTAGAGACAGCAGATAATTCTCTTTAGGTTGCAGGATTGCTAACTCTTGTACTTGCCATGAAATCTTTGAGGGCATGTGTCTAAATAGGAAGACTGTAGAGCAGGAAGCATGCCTGGTGTAACCAACATGCTGTGCCTCTGTTAAGAGGATGCTCACAGCAAGGTGTGTGGAAGAGCTTCCTATCTTAACAGTACATGGCTCCTAACCAGTTTCTCTCCCTGATCTTGGATATAATAGTACCTGACTATTCCCACTCATTACCTAAGGCAAGCAGCTTCCTGCTGACTGGGGAGGGGAGCAAGTAATTTACAGTTTTACTCTGTTGGCAAAACTGTGATGATTATCAGTGATTGTGCTCCGAGCCCCCAGAATGCACCAGGAGCTGTAAACTCTAGATGGGTGAGAACAGGTACTGTTTTCTGGGGGTTAAGTGGGTCCTTTCCTGTTCCCCCTGCCCTGGTTCGGTCTTCCAATCTTTCTCCATTCCCTATTCCTATTGACCTTCCTCATAGTTTGTCTTCTTACAGGGAAAACAAAGGAATGGCATTCACTCTCTACCACTCTTGAATGTCCCCACTGGTGGTTTGGCTTAATAGTTTTACTCTAACCTTCATCTTGTGGTTCCACTAAGCTTACCCCATGAATCACTTTCTTAGCTGCCCCTCTGATCACCACCATACTTGCCCCTTCCTTCCTATGAATTTGAAAGGTGAGGGGATTTTTAAGTGCTGTTTTGTAGCCACTATATTCTTTATATTTTCAAAATTTAAGGAATTTTTATAGGAAAAAAATTCCATGAACAATCACATATAAAAACATATTGGCATGCAAGCACATATACAATAAAATACAGAGTCAGAATTTCAGTAGGGTGAATGGCTTTTATTTGGGTATAATGCCCAGATCTTTATTTTCAAGGGTTCATTATCCCCTGACCTGTCCTTGTTATGCTATTTGTAAAAAGAACCCAGCAGGAGTGACGGGTTCTACTGGCCAGCAAGTAAAAAGGAGCTTGAGAAAGCTCAGGTGGGTAGAGCTGTAATTAACAAGGGGAATTAACACAAGTTCTCCCACACTGCATTTCCTTTAAGGGCACAGGAAGAAGTACTGACTTCTGATTAATACTCTAAAATCCTCAAATTCTGACTAAATTCTGGCCCAATTTGCTGCCAAACCTACTCGTAACTTATAATACCTCCTCAGCAGCTACTGGCTGGGTCTGGCTCACAATGTCAGCTCTGGTCCACATAAGCTATTAGGAGCTGTAAGTTAGGAGCTATAACTGAGTTTCATCACTGCCTGGATTTCCCATAACTTACTGATATTTGGCCAGCTCAATTTTTGGCATATGCATAAAGTCCTTGATGTCCATAAGGAGAATGACAAGTTAACAAATCAGTAGCTTTTGGGTACTTATGGAAATGTTGAGAACAAGCCAGCTGCTTCCTCTATTGGAGGTGATGCATGGTTAATTTATTTATTTTAGCATACAGTACACAGATGCAGCTGGGTTGTTAATTTTGCTTTGCTACCGAGAATTACAAGATATCAGCTATCGGCTGATTTATTTGAAATCCTCCCTGGAACACATCAGAATTTTAATTGTTTCCTGAATTTCTGCAACAGAAGAATTGATGTCACTGGAAAATGCCCTGGGTCCCCACTGACTGCAACTAACTCCCAGTGACTGATTTCCAATTGATACAGATGAGGCCTGGGAGGCGGTACACACAGATACACCCACGTGAGCCCAGCAGCCCAGTAATGACTAACAGAGAGGATGGGGGAGACCAAGGATTTCTTTCCAGCAACTCATCAAGTACAGCGTTCTTCTCAACAGATGTAACCGCCGGGGCCCCACATGGATGCCGGCAGAAACAGATGGTGCCGCGGGGCAGCTCTGTTCCCGGCGCCCCGGTTGGGCTCTGCAAGACGGAAAAAGGGCTTGTGTGCGCAGTGTGCAGGGGGTGGCACGGGGCTGTGTTTTCCAGCAGCAGGTAAAATCCATTTGTCACACCAGCTCCAACCGGGTTTTCAGCACAGAAGTTAATATTTGAAAGCAATGAGGCGTACTGTCCCTCCACTGCAGGGAAGAGGGGAAGCCTCTCACTAACTGCGTCCTTGGAGAGAAGGATGAGCGGAAGTTAGGAAGGAAGGAAGGAAGGAAGGAAGGAAGGAAGGAAGGAAGGAAGGAAGGAAGGAAGGAAGGAAGGGAGGGAGGGAGGGAGGGAGGGAGGGAGGGAGGGAAGGAAGGAAGGAAGGAAGGAAGGAAGGAAGGAAGGAAGGAAGGAAGGAAGGAAGGAAGGAAGGAAGGAAGTGGGTGGTGGGTCAGAGAAGCAGAGGGAGACTGTGTAAGGAAGGGACCAGATGAAACCACAGGCCAGGCTTGTGGTGGCTTTAAGGGCTTTGCTTTTTGATATGCCAGTGAAAACAAGACGGCAGGTGGAGAAGGGGGAATGCAATACATGGAAGGAGTGGTTTCTCTTAAATATCTTCAGGGAAAACTGGCCATGGCCACCGCCACCATCACCATCCCACCCCCAAAAAGAGCTCTAGGAGAAAAACAAGTGTTCTCTGTTCTTAACAGGGTCTCAGCAATCTCATGAAAGCAGCCTCTACATATTCACTTAGTCCGAAATATGAACACACACAACAGCAATAAATCCCCTTCTCCTCCAACTTTGAACACTGCCAAGGTATGTGGCAGAGAGGATTTTTATGAGCAGGCCTTCAGCTGCCAGGATCCACCTTCATAAAGAAGAGATTTTAGTCCATTCTGTCTATTTATTTTGTGTAGAGAAATCAAGGGCAATAAACCATGGAGAAATTCACTCTACCTTATTCCATTTCACACTTTTGTCAACCACGCTTTATCGGGTATCTGAATGAATTTTTAATATCATGCCACAAAATGCTTTGGTCTTCTATCATATGCTGGGACTCTATCAATCTGATAACACTTGGGAGTTCTGAGAGATACTCGGCACTGAAGAAAACAGCTTTAAAGTTTAGTCATTCTGATGGAATATAAAAGCTTCTATCAGTGACAGGTTGACAGAAAAAGCTGTTTTCCTTTCCATTTCACAGACTTCCACGTATGAGCACCATGAAACATGTCAGGACTTTCTCTGAGTCTATGAAGACAGAGATGGCATCTGCTCCCAGTGGGAAGCCCTTCTAACCAGTAACACTATAAAATTTCATGATTCTGAATTCTGACTGACATTCAAAAGGGCAGGGAGGAGGTGTTTACTATATTTTATAGACCAATATCAATTGCTTGTCTTAGCACATAAATACAGTTTTATGGTATATAATGCCACCTCAAGCATCTTTCTCTCTTTCTCTTATGCAAAAAGAAATCACAATCCACTTGTGTTAACCAAGGAGGTTTCTAATTTCCTGCTATGTGTTAGAGGGAGCTTATGTTTGCATCTTCCCTGAACTACACATATTTCTTGACTCCTTGTGGAAGCTATGGCATAAAGGGAGAGGGCTCCCATTGGTTCCAAGCACAACCCACAGATTTTATAGAGCAGCAGAACTATTGCCCCAGTTCCTAACTCTGCTGCCGCTCTCTAATTCCTATTAGATTTGGGTAGAAGCAGCACTGAGAGAAAATGTTCATGAGACTCATTTCAGGGGTTTGGTAATGGTGGTGTTTTCTCTCCCACCCCTATTGCCTTAGGTAGAAAAGGTGATTAAACCATATTGCTGTCCACTATATAGCTTTAGCAAGGAGACAACTAATGGCTGTTCATAAACACGTCCAAGGAAACAGGGCCGCCTATTTCCTCTGCATGTGGTCAGAGCTCTGCAATGAGGCACCTTCAAGACAAAAAGGCAGTAGGTGACACAGCCATGCCATTCCAAGTGCTCATACAATCCCCGATCTCTATGCCTGAGTCACACACTTTAAACAATGCTTAAAAAGCTGGAAGTAGACCCTGAATTGAAAAAACTACCTAACATCCTCCTGAGTTCACTGATACTAAATTCCCCTAAAAATTCCTCCTGCATGGTGGAGCGGGAGTAGATTAAGGAGCCTTCAGAACAAAAGAACCAACTGCGTATTTCATAGGAAAATGTGAGCACCTTCATCACCTGGAGGCCAGAGGGATACGGCAGGAATAAAGGCCAGGTGAGGGAGAAGTCAGGGGATGCAGAAGACCACATGACAAGCCAGTAATATATCTATTAATAGTGTCCTGTGAGGAAGGAAGGAAAGAAACAAAAAAAAGCTGAGTCCCCAGTGCATTTTTAAAAACCTTTATACATATTCCAACAGGGGCAACAGAACCCCCAAAAGGGCAAAAAAAGGTCTTGGGAGTAAAAACTTCCTATAGTACAATAGTTGTGGTCTTTCAGACTTCAGTCCTAGGCTGTAAAATATTATCCTTTAATATTTACTTTCATGGATGGGGGTGTGATTTTTTAAAGTGTCTAAAAAGGCTCCTTGAGAATGGGGGGATGTATAATGAAAAGAACGTTGATAAACACTGTTCTAAGGACACTAAAAAGGCAGTGCATGTACCCACAAACCATAACTGAGGAGAACCTCTTACAAAATGACCACCGTTGGAGAAGAAAGAGATAAACTACTAAATTACTGAAAGAACTGTAACCTTGTGCTGTGGGCCGGCACTGTGCTGGACTGTGACATGACTGGCTTTACTTAAGGCACACAGTAGGTGTGCAAACTATGCCTGAAATTCATTTGTTCTTCTACAGTTCTTTGGGATTGGTTTTATTGTCAGTGTCTTATATATGAGAAAACTAAGACTCAGAGAGCACAATAGCTCTGAAGGTAACAGGGCTATCGAAAGGGGAAGCCAGGACTTAGGCTCTTCTTTCCTTCTTAAATATGATCCCAAAAGATTCCAATCACTCCTGCGACACTCTTTACCCACAAAGGGTGAGAGTAGAGCGATACATGACAGATTTTACAGTTGGGACTTAGAAGGTGTTACAAAACAAGAAAAAAATAGGCCAGGGTAAGGAAGACCGCAGAAAAGGAGAAACTGAGTGAGGGAAGGAGGGAAGGAGGGAAGGAGGGAAGGAGGGAAGGATTTCACATGGAGATTGAAGAGAGGCTATGCAGAAGACATCCAAATTCTCTTTTTCTTAAAAATTACAACTGCTATTCATGTCACCAAGCTTTCTGGACTGATTCCTGCTTCTTGTTTTTGAACTTGGGTGGGCATATTTTCAAGCTTTTCCCCAAATGAGTAATCTGATACCTTTGATCTCCTTCCAAAACCTCTCTCTAAACACAAAGGTTGAACCAAAAGGTCTGTAGCACCTACACAAGCTTAGGAAGACCCCAACTGTCTAGCACACACACAGAACTGTAATATATTTTCTATCAGAACATTCTGCCAAGCCTTCTTTGTTTATCCTTTTGTGCCTCTGCTCCATAGGGAGCCAGGGAGATGCCTACATCCCTCTATCCCTTCTTAAGTAATTTCTTTTGTTAGAGAGTGAGAGGAGAAAAACTGATGGGGGCCTTGAAAGCCCCCAGTTAAGGTGTTTGGGGCTATTTTACATTTGAGGATGCTCACTGGGAGGCAGATCTTTGGTCTTGGCTAGCAGTCAGACAGACGCCAGGCAGCTATCTGATAACCTGGTGAGAGCAAGGTCCTGCTGTTTTCCAGTTTATTTCAACATGGAGTGCCAGGGGTAGTATTAGCAACCTCCTCTGTGTGCAGCAGTGGGACCCAAGACGCAGGGTGGGTGGGGGTCCCTGGCCAAGTCTCCTCACGTAGTTCTAAGTATTGATGTAGCTGACTGGGGCAGGGATGGCAAGAAACTGTAGGGTGCTCTTCCTGGTGCTGTGGAAATCCTCACATCCTGTTGTCTTTTATTTATTTTGTGATCATATACCCTGCCCAAGGGCATGTTCTGGCACTTCTGCAACTTCTGAGCAGATGGTTCAATGAAACTTACTAGTAAACAAAGGGTTAGGGCACCTTTCCTGGAAAATTCTGGTGCCCAGGCCCACGCCAAAAGTCCCATTTGGCACATAAATACCTTGAAGAACAGAATTTATTAACAGTACTATTTCAGCTACACCAAAGCTCTGTCTAGCTATAGTATTCCTATGGGATAAAATAGTTAAAATCCAAACTAGGAATGCCAACAGAAAAAAGTATCTCCTTCAGGTGCATTCAGGGGCATGCATGAGCTCTCTCACTGATGATGGGAAAAACATGGCCATTATTACAACAGTCACCAATTATGGGGGATCAACTACATGCCAGGCACTGCAATAGCCACATCATATTTCATTCCCAAAACTATGCTCAGAAGGTAAATATGATTATCCTCCCTTTACAAGTGAAACTGAAGCTCAGCAGGTCAAGTAAATTGTCCAAGGTCATAGAGTTAAGGAGTGAGATTACAGTAGATAGCCCAGGCCCATCTCTAAGTGACTCTTCAAATGCCCCTCCTATATGCAAGCCTTTCCCTCGCTAATTTAACAGCCTCCATCCAGAAGAGGGGCCCTCTGGGAAGCGTGCTGCACTCTACACACCGAAACACTAGGTTCAGTCTCCTTCCCAATAACCCATGAGCTGGGGAACCCTGGGGTCCCTGCTTCATTACTTGATGCTTCAATTTCCCTCCTCAGAAAATGAGGCTTCCCATGCCACTCTGAGATGAAATGTAGTTTTCGGCCCTTCTGCATCGAGCTGGGATGCAGCACCAGCCTCACGGAGCGCCTCTGAGACAGCCGACCCCTCTCACCGCGCGGCTGAGTCCTGCCAGTGTCGGGAGTAGCCAGCCTTTATGATGTCCCCATCAAGAACCACAGCTTCACAGCACCATAAATAGCCTCTCTTCATTATTCCCTACTTCCTGGGCTGATACAAATGTCCTTCCTCTCTACTGTTGTTCATTCAATTTGTTTTCTTTTAGTTAAGATGTGCCAATTCGTGGACACCCTGGAGGGGCCTCCAAACACAACATCCTATTTTCACAGCATGAGATCACAAAATACAGGCAGAATGTCTGGAACTTTGAGGGTAGCAAGGACCCCAAAGTACTATAATGATTTATAATACCTCATATTTGGCTGTGCTGGGCCACAAAATGTGTATAGAGGGGTTATAAGTTGATCAAAAACCTAAGGAGAATGATGTAACAGTAAAAACCCGTCAGTATCTTTGTCTGGTACATCAGCGCAGAGCCACTGGGTTTTGGAAAGAACATTTGAAAATGTGTGTTTCTGTGCAGTACTGACCCCTTTGCATGAATGTGCCACATGCCCTGCGGGGACAGGATTGCTCCACGCAGGAAACCATGCTTAATAAGACGGCTGGAGGAGCCAGGGCTCTGCCCTCCTGTTTGCAGGAGGTCTTCCCAGGCCTTTGCCTCATGCCTTGGCTTTGAGCTCCTCTCTCACCTCTCCAGCCAGGTCTCCCTTGGCCCTCATCTGCAGATGACTTAACAAAAAATGTCCTTTCCTTTGTCTGCACTGTGGCCTCCATGGGGCAGCCTTTCACACGTGTATTTCTAGTGTAGCTCTTCCTCCAAGCTTGGCCCACGTTTCTACCAACTGAGGTACCCCACGTCCATCCTGGTCTGTCCGGCTGTCAGCTCGAACTCTGTCCTTCCAAACAGAGCTCATTCTCTTCCCCTTCTTCCTCAGGATTCCCCACTCCCAACTTGGTGTTATTATTCTCACAGTCAGACTCTTAACAGAGAGATCGCCAAGAGAAGCTTTGGCCTCCCTAGGAGGTACTGATTTGCCCACCATTGCTGCCCATGCCTACAGCGTGTGGGAAAGGCGGAGTGGCGAGTCAGGGAGGAAGGGGAGCAGGTGTGTGTAATCTGAATAAGGTCCCCAGGGGATTGTTGCCTCTTCCCCCACACCTTGGAGAACTGCTTCTCTAAACCTTGGCATTATTTGTTAAGTCCCATTTCTCCCTCACATTCCTCATCAAATTGGTTACCCAGTCCTTGCTGACTGCTTCTCAAAAACACGTCCCCTATCTGATTCTTCCTTTCCATGCCCACAGCCCCCGACCTCATTATCTCCTGCCGGGATCGTTGTTGCAGTCGCCTGCGAGCAGGTCTCGGAACCTCCAAACCATCCAGGCTCCAATCCGTCTTGCACACTGCTGCCAGATTAACCTTCTAAACCAGTGGTTTATAAACTTCGGCATGCATTAAAACCACCTGGGGAGCTTGTTAAAAATACAGATGCCTTGACCCCAACCTACAGATTAGGAATGAGCAGGTCTGGGCGGGGCCCAAGGTATGCGTATTTTTTTAACAAGCCCCAGGTGACTCTGACACCGTCAAGGTCTGAGAACCTCTGGCACAGCCCTCCCCATGGTGCTCCCGTACAAAGACAAAGGCCGCGCTGCCCACTGCCTACCCATCTCCTTCAGCGTTCAAGGCTTGGAGAGGTCATGTGCCAGTGTACTTACCAGCCTCACCTCCTGTTCACCCCAACACGATCCCCATGCTGAGTTCCGACTGCTCACATCTTTCCATGCCTTTTTACTTCTTTGCCTCCGAACCTATTCAAGCTGTTTCCTGTGTCCTGGGTGTTCTGCCGTCTCCACTTCTACAAAATGCTGTGATGAACTGGAGTTGGGGAACTTTGGATCACAGGGTTGGGTACAATGCACCACCCTACACAGTACAACCATTTTGGAATGAGGACCGAGTCTCAGACAGGTTCAATTATTTGTTCTCAAGATGACCCTCTGAGATACTCATTTACCCAAGGCTGCTGAACAACACAGAGTCACTGATTTTCAAACTTAGGCTCATCTGACTCTAAATACACGGTTCTCCTCAACTACTTCCAATTTGCTAGTGTTGCAGTTATACATGATACAAGGATCCACGCTTTGTCATGGTTGTTTTTCACACTGTGAAGATGGATTAGTGTTGACTAATTTGTGCTCCTCACATAGTAGGTCTTGTGACTAAAAGCTCATTTTGCCTACAGGATGTTGAAGGTTAGGAGTACTATTTAGAGGAAGGAAAGAGAACCGTACGTAGATGCTCTTTTAATCAACTTCTGTTTCCCTGAGTCCAGAGAGCAACCAATCCTTTCCATTATGCTCTCCATATCTCTTAGTGAATGAAACCACACACACTCAATCTTTGCTCTGATTGGCTAGTCTCCAGTTTGCCCCCACACTCTGCTCACATCAGCTGAACTGTAATGGGTCCCAAATCTGTTTTTGCCAGTTGTGCTGGGTATTGCAATTATATATTTTAATTAAGTATTATCTATACTGATGTAATAGGAATATAAAAAGAAAATTGTTGCTTCCCTAAATCCCAAGAAAAATATTTTGGAAACACTCACTAAAGGCAAAGACTTAAAAACAAACTGCTATTCACTTAGGTGTGGGCAAGACAATGGTGAAAGACTAACAAAAGAAAACAAACTCTTAAACTTAGAAGGACTCCACACATTACAAATGTTTTAGCTCTCCCTCCACTTAAACTGAAACTGAGACTGTAAAGGATGCATTAAGGATGTGAATTATGCAAGAAATATGGCACAGGACTCTAATAAGCAAAAGCATATATAAATGAAAGGCCTTCACTATGTACATAAAATGGCATAAAGCTGAAAATCAATGAATGTAATTCACCATATTAACAAACCAAAAAAAAAAAAAAAACAACACAAAACAAAACTATGAATATTTATGGAAAACTTAAAATAACAATACATTTATGGGGAAAGACTGAATGCTTCTACCCTAAGGTGAGGTACAAGACAGGATTTTCACTCTCACCACTTTAATTAAACATTGTTTTAAAGATTCTAACAGTGAATTCAGAAAGTAAAAGAATAAGGGCATCCAGATTGGAAAGAAAGAGAAAAACTGTCTTTATTTACAGGTACAATAACAACCTAAGTAGAAAACTCAAGTGCAATTTATAAAGGAGTTACTAAAACTAGTAAGTGAATTTAGCATAATTGCAGAATATAAAATTACATATTGTATTGTAATTGTTACACATAATTGTAAATCAATATAGAAAAATCAATTGACTAGTCAATTATAATAGTAATGGAATTGAATTGAAAATTTAAAAATGGTATCATTTATAATAGCATAAAATATGAAATATCTAGGAATAATTCTGACTAAAGATGTAATAAACTTGTGTTTAAAAAATATAAAGTATTTCTGAGAAATTAAAGAAGACATAAATAAATGGAAAAATACTTCATCCACAGATTGATAAATGCAACAACATAAACCTCAGAATAATTCTGTATAATAAAAGAGGAAAATACATACTACATAATACTCTAAACATGTAGTCTGTAGTGACAGAAAAGAGGGGGCAGGGGTCACGAAGGGGCAGGAGAGAGGGACCAGTAAGCCACATGAGGAAACTTTAGGGTAACAAGATATGTGAGTTATCTTGATTGTAGTGATGGTGTCATGGGTGGATACATATATCAGAACTGACTGAACTGTATACTTTAAATATGTGTCGTTTATTGCATGTCAGTTACACCACAATAAAGCTGTATTTAAAAAATTAATGTTGCTAGCATGTTTCCTTTTTAAGATTATATCTTCCTTTAAATGACTTTCTCAATTAACTAACTATATACATCATTGGTTAAGAGGACTCTTCCTGTATGTATAATATACATGGGCCTGAAAGTGAGAACATTCATCACGTAGAGCTAAAGCAAACCTTGACATCATCTAATATGATGTACAGATTAGAAAGCTGAGGCTAAGGGAGTTAAGTGAGGTTCCCAGGTCCATGCAGTTAGTTAAAAGAGCATAGCTGGGTACACATTCCCAGCTTCTTTGACTTCTGAAGGCTTCTCCAGCCTATAACCTGTGCTCACCTACAAAGTGGACAAGCACTAATAATTATGGAAACAATCCTCAGTGAAGCAAAGCGGCGAACTAAAATTCTGCCTATGTCAAGGACATGGCAGCTGTCCTTGATAGAGATGAGTTCATCCTCGAAACCAGGGAGTATGCACCTTTGTATACACAGCTCAGTCACACACTTTGGTCCACAAATATAAGATCCATCAAACTCCTTCCTTTATCAGTAAGATGACCTACTAATAATAAATATGATCCTGATTAAATCTCAAAGTGGGTAGAGAGGCTGGCAAGGAAGGAGAAATAAAGCACAAGATTTGAAGACAGACAGATCTGGGATCAAATCTCAGCCTTTCTCTTTTAGGTCTGAGCAAATTTGGGTAAAGATAACCTCTCTGAATCCACTTCTCTATAAAATGAGATAATACCTATCTTGCAGGGTTTGGGGAATGATTATTAAATGAAGGTATATGTAAAGTGTCCAGTAAACATGTTCAGCCATGATAGATACTATAATTAGGGGAATACTGTGTGGTTTTTAGAACAGTGATCATACAGTGACTAACACAACTCCTTTGTCACTGTGGGCTATAGCAGAACTAGGTCTCCACTCCCTTCCTATGCTCTCTGCCACACTTTCCAGATGACACTGGTCAATTTCTTCTATGCCACTGAGAATCACTGATCTAATGGTTCACAAATATTGGCGGGAGTGTGTCTTAGCCCTTAGAACTTTAGAACATACATTATCTTCCATTTGCCTTATTTCTGCCGAGATCTAGCCCTTTTAAGAATACAGATAGGACTATGGTCAGCAAAATTCAAGTAAGTGACTGACAGGATATCTGACCCAGGCTGCTTAGGTTATTTGTGAATAGCCTGGGCACTCAAGTCCAATGCTTGGGTTTATGTCTTCGCTCCACCAAGGTATACACCTATCATGCATCAGTTTCCACATCTGCAAAATGGAGTCTACTTCAAAAGGTTATTGAAAGAATAATATGAAACCATGCATAGCCCCTGGTATGCAAGAAACTCAAAATAAAGACTGGTGATTATTAAACTGATTCTGTAGAGAGAAATCAGTAGGTCTGATTTTTTCATTGATTAACTGATAGCACATTAACACAAATACACATGTGTGCACACACATGCCTATGTAAGTTGAATGAATTCACAAAGGAAGAGAAAATAGCTATCCTTTCAAAGCAACGGGTAAAACCTCCAGGGAGATGGGTATCAAGCAATAACAACCAACAAATCTATTTGTGAAGCAGCTTTAGAAGAGGTAGCTCTTGTGGAAGTCAAAATGAACAGACACTTTTTCTTTGCTGAAGAGATGTCAAGGTGAATGAAGAAAATGCTTCAAGCTGCTGCTTGCCATGAGGTGTCAATGGCTCACCCTCTGTCTGTATTTGATAAAAGAGAGCCTGAGCACAAGGAAAGAAGGGGAAAGTGAGGAAGAAAAAAGACTGGATGCTCAACAAGCTGGCTTTCAAAGGAGACAGGTATTAAAGGTTGGAAGGGGGGGGTGGATTCCACATTAAGGAACTTAATTATTTCAGAAGCAGAACGTGTTAGTTGCATGCTTTGGCACCAACGCCTGGTGAAGAGCAAGGAAGCAAAAGAATAGCACACAGAGTCCTCCTTTTATAATCAGGATGTGCTACCCTCTCCAGGAGGACAGAGAACAAGATCACCACAGAGGCGCATGTGCGGCACAGCACACCCAGGATAAGGAGGAACCACTGGGAACAGCAGGCACAGGCTCTGTCTTTGGCACAGAAAGCCCGCTGGGGAGCCAGCTTACTTTCTGTGACCCTGGGAAGTTCAGTGAAACACTGTTTGTGTTTCAGGACAAACCAGCCGGTGGGGCAGATGGGCACGAAGGGCACTCCTCAAAAGCTGGCACTTGGCTGAGTACTGTCAGTTAACCCAGCACCCTCTCCCTCTCTTCCAAGGCAGCACACAGGCAGTGCTGGGAATCTCCTGCAAACAAGTTCCTGAAAAAGACATATGGTGCTTACTTGCTAAGAAAGAGTGCTAACAAGACAAACTGAGAAGGAACTAGGGAAAAAGCTGACTGAGTTTCTCCATCCCAGGAGGAGGTGAGATCAGGCTGGAGGACGTGAAGGGGGCGGGTGCTGTGCAAACGCATGCCTGGGACAGGCGCCCCCTGAGCGATCCTCTTTGGGACCACTCCCCTACACTCAGATGTAAGTCAATACAGCACCCCCCCACCCCCCCCCGGGTCAGGACTGGTCACGTGTCGCAGGCAAGTGGTGGCTCTCTGAGGCTCATTTCCTTGGGGGTAAGGAAGGGCCCTAGTGGAAAACCTCTCTAAGCTTAACTCCTTGGAAAACATTCTTCATAGTGCTAAATCGACCAGGAATATGGTTCCTTTCTAATCCCTCTAGAAAACAGAAAACAGAAAACTTTGCATTGCTAAGTGTGTTCAGGGGGCAATTGGGATGTGAAGATTAATGGATGATGGACGGACATCACCGCAAGAGCTATACCAATGGCAAATTGAATCTTCTCTTAAGGACCTGCTATAGTTAGCAGACAGAGGGAGGCAGGCTAAGTATGCATCAGTTGGTTTTCAAAATATGTTATTTACAATACGCAGCAGCTGTTCTTTGAATTCTAATGTGAAAATACAGGCTTTTTATTTTTACTGACAGACTACAAAGTACACTTAATATAATAATCTTACAAAGTCCAAAGATTACCTCACAGTTTGGAAAATGCTATATTGAGTCATTAGTCCCATTACTCAGTATTTACAAAACTCACCAGATAAATGTGGTACACTAAGACTTCCTGGTAACGACCTTCTGTTTTTTCATAAGGAAGAACACAGCAAGGCTTCCCAGAAGCCTCAATTAAATTTGGAAAATGTTTCTAAAAGATTCTGAAGCACAACACATGCACACATGTTAAAGCATTTCAGGGCATCTTTGCTCAGGGATGAGTTTCTACTGTCATTCATTCTTTAAAAAAATGTATTGCCCTGGTTGGGTGGCTCAGTTGGTTGGAGTGTCATCCCGTGCACCAAAAGATTGCAGTCCGGACACATGCCTAGGTTGCGGGTTCTACTCAGGGTGAGTACGGGAGGTAACCAATCGACATTTCTCTCACATCGATGTTTCTCTCTCTCTCCCGAGCCCACTCCTTTCTCTCTACAATCAATAAACATATCCTTGGGTGAGAATTAAAAGAAAATATATTGAGTGCCTCCAAAGGGCTGGTCAGTACATGAGGCTAGTAGTCAACAGTGAACAATACACAGTTGTTGCCCTCAAGGAGCCTCCCATCTATGGGAGGATGAGCCAGGTAAACAGACAATTACAAAACCGTGGGACCAGCTTTATACATGGTTGACATAGGATGCTAGGAGGTGACCTGACCAGTTTTGATGGTGGTCAGGCAATTAACCGAGTCATGGGTCAGTGACAATTTCCCAGAGGAAGCCTCCCTAGAGAACTTGAAAGCTCTGGGTGGAGACCCACATGTCGGAGAAGGACGAGTTATGCAGCGACGGGCCCAGCAGGAGCAGGCCAGGATGGGAGCAGCAGGGGGTGCTGGAGAAGCTCTGAGCTTTGGCAAATAAATGTAGGTAAGGAACTTGGTCTCTGGAGTCAAACAAGCTCCCTCATGCTTCCCACACTGGGCAATCTGTTGTTGCCAGTTCTGCCCACGGGACAAGGCCAGGCCTTTTTATATGTACAAGTGTCCTGGGGAATTCTGCATCACAGGGAAGTATGAGAAACACCGCTCTAACACGGCCTGGCTATAATGTACAAGTTTCTTGTGAAGTGAGAACACTTGAAAATGTATGGCACATAGTAGGTGTTCAAAGTGTGTTAATTTGCTTCCTTCCTGAATATTCTCATAGCTCTGCAAGGTGAAAGTTTTCTTGACCCCTCAAGTTACCCAGAAGGATAACTTATGGTTGGGGTCAACTTGAGTTCTACAAATTGTTCAACCCATGCTCTGTGATTATGATTCTGCAAACTATTCAATAAATACACTCTCCCAGTGACGGCCTGAACTCCACAAAGGGCTGTATTTACAAAAAAGTATTTAATGGTGGGGGTTTTGGGGGGTGAGTTTTTTGGCATTTCATTTGTATATGAACAGAGCAGTTTATCCATTCAAAATTCTAACCAACAAGCCTGGAGAACCTAAAGCAGTGGCCTGTTTCTGGGCACACAGACCTCCCCTCAATATTCTTACTGTATGGTGTGGGAAAGAGATAAGCAAACAAAAAAAGACAATATGCTTGCTGATATCATGACAGAGGACTCCTTCTAACTCAGTGGTTCTCAGCCTTGGCTGCAAATTTGAATTATGGGGGAGAGGGGGAGCAGTTTAAAACAGTACTGATGCTCGGCCTCCACCCCTAGATATTCTGATTCAATTGGATTGGACAGTGGCCTGTGTTGTGGGGTTTAAAGGCTCCTCATGTGATTCCAATGTGCCGACAAGGTTGAAAACCTCTGTCTAGAGTGTATAGTTCCTTCTCTAGTTGTCGTGAAATGGTTTTAGAGTTATGAGCACAGAGACAGTGGTTCTCTAACTGTGGAGTATGTAAGAATCACTTGAAGGCCCAGATTCCTTGAAGCAGCACATGGCCAGGCCTTTTTATATGTACAAGTGTCCCAGGGAATTCTGTATCACAGAAAAGTATGAGAAACACCGCTCTAACACGGCCTGGCTATAATGTACAAAACATGAAGAAAGCGGGGTATTTGACTTTTTCAGAGACAGGTCACAGAAGGAAAGGACTCCCTAAAAATCTTTCCATCTTTACTTCTCGTTGCTGCCTCGCCCTTAGCATGCCCGGCAGCAGAATCCTGGCCTCTGTGTGCCCATGTTAGACTGACTGTCTGCATCTTACAATTTCTCCACGATGTTTTCCTCCAGCCCTTCTCACCATAATAATTATAATGCTTCAAGTTCCTCCGGAAGTTCTGTGTTTTCCTATAGATTCTCAGATTTTATTCTCAAAGTAACACTAGGTCACCTAGAACAGGAGTCACTGCTCTTTTTTATGTATTAAAAAACTGAAGCCTTAGCCCTGGCTGCTGTGGCTCAGTGGATTGAGCGTCGGCCTGCAAGCCAAGTGTCGCTGGTTCGATTCCCAGTCAGGGTACATGACTAGGTTGCACGTCAGGTCCCCAGTTGGGGGCATGCGAGAGGCAACCACACAGTGATGGAAAAAAAAAACAAACAAAAATAACTGAAGCCCAAGGACTTGTCCATAGACCCTAGGTTGGTTGAGAGAGAAGACTCAGTACTAGAACCAAGATTTCCTAACTTTGATGTTCTTTTTAATACCTCAGGGTTTTTCAAAGTGCAGTCCTAAGACTAGCCATATCAGAATACCCTGGAAATTTGTTTAAAAAGCAAATTCTTGGGCCCCACCCCAGATCTAATGAATCAGAAATTCTTGGGCTGGGGCCTAGCATGTGTTTTCTTTTAAACTGATTTTTAGAAACAGAGAGGGAGGGTGAGGGAAGGAGACAGAGAGAGAGGAAGAGGGAGAAAAAGAGATAAGGAGAGAGAAACAGCAATTTGTTGTTCCACTTATTTATGCATTCATCAGTTGTTTCTTGTAGGTGCCCTGACCAGAGATCAAACCTGCAACCTTGGCCTATCAGGACAACACTCTAACCAACTAAGCTACCTGACCAGGACCCCTAGTGTGTGTTTCAACAAGCCTCCCAGGGGATTCTGATATACCATTGTTGCCTCTTGAAAACAACTTTTGCATTCAGCTACAAAGCTATTGGTATTTTCATCAATGCATACTACAATTAAATATTATTTTCTATAGTGTACTAGTCAGTTACGGGTACACTGGTAAATTTGTGAGCTGGTGTGAACTCATGAGTAAATCCATAAAGCATTAAGAAAGCATGTATCTGTTTTCACTCCTAATTCCCCTGAGAAGGATTAGGGGACTGTGGCTTAGATGTATGTAGCTCCCTCCGAAATATGCATGTTCATGTCTGCATACTCCCAGGTAAGTTTCAGAAAAATTCTCTTCATACATAGGCAGTGAAGACTTATGAATAATTCTAGTCTTTCAACATTACACCCATAATTTTTTGCACTAAAATGTTTCTGTGAAATAGAATATGAAGTCTTTCACTGGTACCAGCCAAACCTACAAAGTGGCTCCTTTATGATGAATTCATGAAAAATTTAATGTTATGAGAGGAGAGAAGGGTATTTACAGTATCTGAGCTTAGCAAAGTGGAACAGGGAGGCAAAATATGATTTCTTTTTGGCTCCCAAGGCACATGGCACACAAAATGTTTCTATGAAGAAAAAAAGGCAGATTTGGTTCTGAGTTCAGCAAAGTATCAAGATTTTCATTTGGCTGCTTTGCAGCAATTGCCTTTTTAGGTAAGTCCCCATTTCAAGGAAAAGTCTGGAGCTCATTCAAGTCACCTGCCTCCTTCCAACAGTGTGTGCCACAGTGAGAAAATGCTGGGCTTGCACACCACATCCACAACACCAAAGTGGGGTTGCCAGGCTGGCTGGCTACATGTGATGATGACATCTGTGAGATTTTCTGCAAACTTCTTTCTTTTTTTTTCCTGGGCTGGCAACTCTATGCACTGAAGGATTTTTCTGTTTTTCTTTTTTTTTTTTAATTGCCATTTGTGGGTGGTTCACTGATAGTTACAAAGAATGGCTAGGACAAGGTGAGGTCTCCATATTGTGAAAGATTTAGGACCTCGACAGTGGGCCATCCCACACCTTAGCTAGATTTGATTAAGGTCAAGTTCTAAAGAGAGACAGAAATCAAAACATAATGAAGTACATATCACAGTGCTAACCTAAAAAGGAATCATAGAACTGTAGAATTAGAACAGACTCTTATCAACCTGCACATTTTACGTGCTCCTTTTCAACAAAATATCCTATGGTGGTTGGCCAGGTTGTTCTACCTGAGCTCTAGCTGAACAACAGAGGAAGTCAACACCATATTTGAATGAATCTGATAGTTAAACAGTTTTTCTCCTTAATTGAGCCAAAGTTGCTTGTACTTTTTATGTCCTTTGAGGAAATAAAAGAATAAAAAAAATAAGCCTTAATCTTCATTCACATGATAACTCTTCAAATATTTAAAGGCAGCCAACCTGTCCCGTTGTCCTGGCTCTGCCATTATCTAATAACCTAACGTTGGTTAAATCTTTAAAACTCACCAGACCACTTATGAATTGATAGTTTTTAGAACAGCTGTCGCTTTCTAACCCTACATAGCAATACAGAGTCAGATGAGATGTGAAAGTACTTTCAAATGGTATATTATGCAAATGCAAGACATTACAATGAAGACGTGTCAGGTTTGCTATAATTCTCTCAAGCTCCCTTCGTCTAAGCCTTGTCCTTGGATTGACTGAAAATAATAATAGTTTAGAAACTACTGAGAACTTCTTGGCACTGACATAAAGCCTGTCATCCACAAGTTTATTTTTTTATATCTTCTATATTTTATAGAGGTTAAAAAATTCACTCGCTCAAATATTTATTCACAATATACTATACGTAAGATACCCTATTAGCTATTAAAAATGATATGCTATCAGCTGTTATAGGAATTATAACAAGGAAAATGCAAGGCTCCTAATTTTGGGAGACCGAGTAAGAGAAGCATATAAATAGCTGAAACACAAAGCCAAGTGAGAAAAAGTCCTTTACTACCCCTTACACACACACACAATTCTAGAAATGCAAAGGAGAGAAAAATCCTACTCCAAGAAGATTTCATGGAAGACAGAGATTTGAGGGATGAGATCATACTGGCAGAGATAAAGGATATCATTTTAGATAAATGATACAGGATAAACAAGGGCTTGAAAATGAGAACTTGTGGAGAAAAAAGAAAGACTGACCAGTGTTTTGCTTAGGCTAAAGCACAGAAAATGTGGAGAAGAAGAGTGAAAATTAGTTTAGAATGGAAGACAAGGTTCCAATTGTAGAAGGCCTTATAACTTAGGTTACAGAGTACAGAATGTATTCAGTAGGCTTAGAGATACTTGAAAGATTGTTGTGTGAGAAAACGACATAATCAGATCTGTGTTGATGGAAGACTGATATCCGACTGTAATGCATAAGATAAAATGGAGCAGAGACAGAATGGGGCCTGGTGATGGTCTGGGCAGGACAGCATTGAGGCCTAGACAGAGGCACTGGGAAGGATCACAGATGAAAAGAAATACAGCCTAGATAGACCTAAAGGACTATTACATACGAGATGGCAACCAAAGAGTTGAAAAAAATGAGGCAAATTTTCAACCTGGGTCACACCATGGCCAGAATCAGAGAAGGCAGAGAGCCTGCCAGGGTATGAGCTCTGTTTTGAGCAATGAGTCTAAGAAGCTGGCAGGACATCCAAGTAGTGAAGCTAGTTTTGGAAGTTATCCACATATTTAGGAGCCAGATGGTGTTATGAAACTGGAAAGGGAGAGAACAGACAGATAAGAGAGGGGGTATCCATATTTAGGAAGGCATTGAGCATGGAGCCAAAGGCAGAAAAAGAATGTGGAGTAACACAGAAGCCAAAAAAGAGTGTTTTAAGGCGGAAGGAGAGTCAAAAGGGTTCTGTGTTATCTAAAGTCATGGGGAAGGTAAGCCCTGATCAGTGTGGCTCAGTTGGTTGAGTGTCATCCACAAAGCAAAGGGTTGCCAGTTCGATTCCTAGTCAGGGCATATGCCTGGGTTCTGGTTTCATCCCCAGTGGGGGCGCATGCAAGAGGCAACTGATCAATGTTTCTTTTCTTCTCTTTCTCCCGACTTTCCCCTTTCTCAGGGAAGGAAGGAAGGAAAGAGAGAGAAGGGGGAAGAAAAAAAGAAAGCCATGGGTTAAAGGATCAGGGAAGGTTATCAGATGTCATTACTGAAATTTCTGTTCATGGTTCATAAAGTAAAGAAGGTAGAATCACAAGTGCAAAAAGTTAGGCGGGAGCGTGAGGAAAAGAAGCGCCAACAGTGAGAGCAAACTGTGTTTTCAAAAGGTTTGACAGTGAAGGGAATGAAAAAAATAGAATGGTACCTTGAAGGGGCAGAAGGATCGAAGCAATTTTTTAGAAGTGTGAACTTGAGTATTTTTGTGTTGAAGGAACAAAAATTGAAGATAGTCAAAATAAACTAACAAGTAGAGACAGACCCATGGAGAGAGAGAGAACAGACTAATAGCTGTCAGAGGGGAGGGCGTTGGGGGCTGGGTGAGAAGGGTGAAGGGATTAAACAAAAAAAAAAAAGGAAAAACTCACAGACACAGACAACAGTATGGTGACTGCCAGAGGCAGAAGAAGGTGAAGGGGAGATAAATGGTGATGGAAGGAGACTTGACTTCGGGTAATAAACACACACTACAATATACATGCAATGTATTGTAGAACTGTATACCTGAAACCTATATAATTTTATTAACTAATGTCACTGCAATAAACTCAAGAAAAAACTTTTTAATTAGAAATAAAGAAATTAACACACATGCACACAAAAAAAGTCAACAGTCAGGTTCTGGAGGTGAAGAGAAGAAATGGAACAGAGGGCACAAATGGAGGCATACACCTTAGAAAAAAAGGGTTGATTCTTCATTTTTTAGATGACCGAGTAGAGGAAACAGGAGAAAATATTAGGTAAAGTTGAGTAGGGGCTTAGGAATACTGAGATCACTCATCCTGGAGAAAAGTTGGAGGTAAGTTGATAACGATGTTTGAATCTATAAGTAATCTGATAGGAGGTGAAACAATGAGAGAGAGGTAGAGAAGGCAAAGAAGGGAATATGAGAAATACTATAGAAGCCAATTCTATAGGCCAGTGACTTTCAACTGGTGTGCCACAAGAAATTTTAAAACATGCAATACCTGACTATTTAGTCAAGGGTATTGGCCTATTTTCTCTTAAGTTTGTCAAATTAAAAAATGACAACAGCCAACACAACAATAGCCATCTGGTGTGAATGAATGAAAATTATACGGTTTTTTTGGTGAGACTGGCCAAAAATTTAATATATTTTTTGGTGTGCTGCAGAATTTTAGTAATTAGTTTATATGTGTCATGAGATGAAAAAGGTTGAGAACTGCTGCTATAGAAGTAAAAGTTAGATGTGAGTGAAATCTTTCTGACCATAAGACATGTCAGAATGAGGAGCTCTCAGTGAAACATTAGAAAAATTTTCTTTGGAGATATTTTAAAACATAACTGAACTCAGTTCCAACTGGCTTAGACTATTTCAGAGGTTAAATATCCAGAAAAGACATAGACATAGAGAGTACATCAGAGGTTGCCAGGGACCAGAGAAAGGAAGGAATAGGTATGGGGTTTCTTTTTGGTGTGATACAAATCTTCTGGAGTTAAATAGTGGTAATAGTTGCATAATATACTAAATGGTTATAAATACACTAAAATCAGTAAATTGTGTATCTTGAACTTTATGTGAAGCCTATCTCAATAAAGCCTTTTAATTAAAAAATGTCATTTAAAAAAGAGTATTTCAGAGGCAGAACTCATAATGCACATGGAGATGTACTAAAGGATGTTTCCCTTGCATACCTAAAAGCCCCTTGTTTTTATGTCTTACAAGGAGCTGCTGAGGCTCCTCGGAACTCCCACCTAAGACATCATGATTTCTTTTGAATAATAACCCAGGAAGGACGTACAGTAATTGTCCAAGGCAGCAGTAAAACTGAGGGAAACGCTAAAATTCTCAGTATTGTGTTCTATATTCAGTGCTTCTAAAACTAAAGTCCACAGGTTGACTGCATCTAGACTACCTGGGGAACATTTCAAAAGTACAAATTCCTAAGCTCCACCACAGAGGCCTCATAACTTAGAATGCCTGAGGACAGAGAACCAAAGTTTCTGTTTTTATGAAACTTTCCACGTTGGCAAATTGTACTGTTGAGTAGAAGCATAAACAAACAGTGAAACTGGCAGAATGGCGACCTGGCCATTGCTAGAGTGTGATGAGGCCACATCTCCCACAATTCCCATCGTATGCCAGAAACTAAACTTTTCTAAATACCGACTGCTCTTGCTCACATTCCTAAGAGTCTTCCCCATTTGGTCCTTATAATTTAGAAAGTCCTTGGTCTCACTAGGACATTTCCTAGTTTGCTTTAAGAAATTTGATTCTTTGGTAGTAATTGGAAACGCAGATGCTGTACCATGCACTGATACTGGTTTAGGTTTTGGCAGAAGGAAAATTAAGTAATGCAATATTACCATCCAGTTTTAAATGAATTGGAAAGTCATACTGAAATACCAGGGTTATAATTTCTTGGAAATCAAGAAGGTAAAAGAAAAGCCAACAATTCTACAATGACCTAATAATGCATTTTCTTTTTACAAATGAACATCTTCTGTTCTGTATTCCTTCTGCACCCAGAACAAAACCAGCACTCAGCTGACCACGGATAAGACAGGTGCCTGTCCTCAAGGAGAACACACTTCAGTGGAGAAGCAGAAAGTAAGTGATGACCAAGTGCAGTGAGGTCATCTTGCGACCAGTCTGCGCAGTGGGAATGTAGGAACACAGGGTGTGCATCGTGAAGGAAGTGCACTGTGACTCCAAAAGCAGACAAATTTTATGACAATCTGTGTGAAATGCGCCTTCTTCACCTGCCTAGTTTTTGGAACCTGGGAGACAGTGCTGTCTGTAACCAGTGTTATGCCAGCCTTTGCCCACTGTATCACTGAGGTGCTGGCAAGCACATGTCCACCTTCCCTGTGGGGAAGCAGCCAGACTGTGATACCTAGTCCCTTCTCATTCTGCCCAGGAATTTTATTAATATCTCATTCTCCCACTGGAGTCCAGTGGGGGGATGAAAAATAGCTTCTCGTCATGATAAAGATCAGGAATTTCTGCTCAGAAGCTTATCTGTCCACTACCTAATACCAAAGCAAACTCTAGATTGCTTTTAAGCTGATATGAGTAGGCTAAGGAGAGAAGCTCTGACATTCTCCACTGACGACCCCAGGAGTAGTTTGCCAGTAGTACCAAGCACCAAAGCATAAAGGAAAGGACTCAAAACTGAAGGCTCTTTTCCCTGCACAGACAATCTCTTGGCACAGTCTCACCGTACACAGCTGCCTGGCACTGAGCTGGAATGGCAATCATCTTTGTGTGGTATGACAGGAGTGGTATTTTGCTGTAGGCCCAGCTTCTGTTAGGATGGCAGAAGGAGTGGCCTGTCACCCAGAATTACTTCTCAGATCCCAATTATATGTTTCAAAAATATCACCTATTAATACCCAAACACTTTGTTTGCTGGTTGCAGCCGTTTGAACAGGTTGCCATGGATTTACGCTGGCATAATGGGCCTGCATGATGTATGTTCCCTGTCAGTGCTGAAACAACAGTCAGTGCGTCTGAGCAGGCCCACCTGCCAAGCAATATGTGCACAGCTCAGCTAAGAAAACGTCCCCCCACTGAGCAAGTGGCAGAGCCATGGAACATGGGCAACGGTGCGCGCATGCTCATGGAAGATCACAGACACGCTACAGGAGGGGCGGTGGGGAGGGGCAGTGAGGGTGTTCCCGTCAAGCTTCACTTCGCAGTGACAGGCAAACAATCTCACAAAAAGCCTTCCTTCTTTCTTTCCTTCCTTCTTCCCTCCCTCCTTTCCTTCTTCTCTCTCTCTTACTTCTCTCCCTCTGCCCCTCCCTCCCTCTCTTCTTTCTTTTCCTTTTTTCCCCCTAATGAACTAGCATAAGCTGCTAATTGCATACATGATTAACACAAGTGGCTGGGAGTTGGCTAGGGGGTGACTACTGGACTGGTTTCTGAAGCCAGCAATGGCGAATGGGTAGGAATAACTCTCACAATAATGCAGAAGTGGCCTGTCTCATGGTGGTTAGGTATTTTGTTAGCACACAAAGGCTCAGTCTGCTGAAGATCCCCCTTCACACAGGAAGGGAGGCAGCAGACAGTAAGTCATCTAGAGGCTGCAGCATGTTTCACTGCATTGGCTGATCTGAGAGCTCACCATCACCCTGCTTTTGTGTGGCATATGGAGGTGCTTCTAGACAGAGAGGCAAGCTTCATCCTCTCCATGGAAAAAAGAGACTTTTGTCAAGCCCAGGCACTGGAGCTTTTGGCTGGGAATGCTCTGGCTAATTAGTGATAGCATGAGGTCTGTGCTGCAAAGAATGCCTCAGAGACACAGAACAGATTCTGCTTTTAGCTACTTGTAAGAGAGAAACTACAATGAATGTGCTGCTTTCTAAGTGAATAAGCTCTCTGCAGATTATGTAACAAGGAACAATAAATGGTTTTCTTGCAGGCAATACAGGCACAATGCTGTCTAAAGCAGTAATAATAAAAAGTCTACAATTTTACTGTGGATTTTAGGTCAATCATCTCTTTTCAAGATCTCCAAACCTTTTTTCAGGTTCCCACCACAGGGACTGATGTGTCACAAACAGCTCTTGTCAAGGTCCACCACGGACTGCTCACTTGCATTTCATACAGCTGGGGTAAGCACAAGCCTAGAACATACATTAACAACCTGCTCCCTGTACCTCCTAACGTTGGGATGAAGGCAAGCTAAAAATAAACAAGCAGTGGATAGATTATGGTAAAGCCAAACAATGAAATATCCTGCTGCCATTCATAGAAAATTATAGTTTAGTTTTCTGTTGAGTAGCATTTAAAGAGCACTAACATAAATCAACAGAAAAGGAAAAAGAGGTAGAATTTTATATTCTTTATGAAAAAACACAGAGACTTCATAAATGTTTGTATATACACACAGCAGCCTGGAAGGATGCTGAAGAATTGATCTTTCTAGGTGAAGAGATTTCGGATGGTTTTTACGTTCATTACTCTTCTGTATATTTTAATTTCTTTCAATAAGAATGTGTCATTCTATGAAAATCCATTGAGATATTTTAATAAAAAAGTAAGAGAATACCCATAATGCAATCCAACAGGAGATAAGTTCATTCAAAGGAGGGAAGAATCTCTTCGATAAGGCAGTGAGTGAGACGTACATAGAGGTCGATGAAGAGTATGGGCATAAGGGTGCTGCCTAATGAGTCCAGGTGGGAAACAGTGAGCAACCACAGAGTGGCAGAGAACTGGGGACCTGCTAAAAGAGCAGCTGAGAATCTACTTGGGCTGGAAAAGTCTTTATTGCAACATAGAGGAGTTTCCATTTAATTTGGAAGGCAAATGTGATCCAAGGAAAAGTGTGTGTGTGTGTGTGTGTGTGTGTGTGTGTGTGTGTGTGAATGTGTGTGTTAGAGAAGGGGCTGATATAGAAGATGTGTTTTAGGAAAATTAATCAGGCAGTAATATACAAAATAAATGATATATAGGGACAATAGGAGATAAATGGAACATTCCAAGCAAGAAGCAGGGAAACAAGGAAATTATGAACAGGCATGTGTTAAAAAATAAATTTGTTAGAATTTAGGGAATTGAAATTGGTTAATCTAGATGTTCAACAAGAACCAAAAATGTTCTTCACACATAGGTAAGGCAGGAGATAGAGATAATTTGGAGAGAAGATGAAATTACAGCCATGTTGAACTTAAGGTGCTGCCTTGAAGGGCAATGGAGTCTGGACTGAGTGAGAACACTGGTGTGGGAAATCACTGTCTGGGGCCCATGTGCACTGACAGTAGCAAGTAAGCTCTGTTAGGGAAGACACGTAGTCCGTTTGGCACACTGATATACTGTCTGTCCACCCACATAACAGTGCTGGTCATATGGAAGAAGCCCCAAAGTACTTTCTACTTGAGTGAAGAAATACTAACACTGAAATTAGTAACTCAATGAGAGTGAAACATAAAGAGAAAGCCCAAGAGAGCAGAAAACAAACCCTTGGGAATAATTAGCAGGTGGAAGGAGGAGGGAGGCAATATGACAGAGGAAAAAGGAAGATCTTCAAGCTTATTGTCCTGCCATCTGGTGAAATTCTGTCTCTAATTTTCTTGAACAATTTTCTAAAATTTTTTGAGTCTCAAATTTTTTAATACTTAAAAATAGAGGGATGATGGTCTTAAAGTCTCCATCTAGGTCCAGCATTCTATGAGTCACGTTGTTGAATTATTTAATCTTCATTATTGAAATTTTTCTTACATTTGTGTCATGTTGACCAATGTTTGCAAGTTTCTTGAAGATGGGGAAATTTCTCTCACTAAATTGCTTAATAATAATGTTTTCATAATTTTTTGCTCAATAACTAATTTAATTTGGCCATTTTGTATTAAAGTATAATTTGTACACAGTAATATGTACTGATCTTAAGCGAACAGTTCATTGAACTTTGACAAATGTACATACTGTGTTATCTTTCTTCCTGTGAAGATGTAGTGAATTTCCATATTTATTTATTTACTGAAAATGATATTTTATTTAGTCATTTGTGTCATTTTTATTTTATTTTGATATCTTCATTACTGCATCATTGGGAACTCATCTGAACCATCCTTATTCCTCTCTTCTATCTTATCAATATCCCATTGATAAAACAGTTATGTAACCAGTTATTTTAAGATATATAATTTTGATGTTTTTCTTAGTATTATTTCTTCCTCCCATTTCAGTATTTTTCCCATGTAACAGACAATGAATTCAACTAAGAGCCTTGTACCAGATCAAAGATTATTTATGTAGAATCATTGCCAGGATTTTTACTTAAAAGAGCAATCATCAATCTGACTCTCCATTAAAGGTATTTATCCTATACTCTTCTATATTAATGGATGTGTGGTCATTTTAATAGAAACATAATTCTTTTTTAGCCAAAGATAAATGTATTTGATAGCATATTAAAAAAAAATACACACTGTTATACTTGAGACTAGTTCTGAATGTTTCCTTGGTTGAGTCATGAGACTGTGGCTTTTGAGTCATTTGGACCCAAACACCATTCAGTTGACTTTGGCTCCTTGGAGTAGGTAAGGGGAGCTCTGCCTCCTCCTGTTTTTAATCAGACACAATTTGATATTTACCCATGTCTGACACCTGGCTCTGACAAAGCTCATTGGTGCCAGTTCAGGCTGGGCCACATCCCTGACCTTGATGGGTCCTTTGGATCTGACAGTTCCCCCAAGCTCAAATTCTGTGGGGTCACTTTGGCTCTGCTTTCCCCATCTTGTAAGAGGCAGGCTTCCCAGTCATAAACCCAAGCCATGGACTAGAGCCCTCCCCTGAGATCACAGCCACAGACATGGGCCTGGCTCTGCCAGCGGAAAGGGGACTGCTTTTGCGGTTAGTGTCAGACGTCAATGCTAGAGGCTGGATTCCAGGCAAAGTCTCTGACACTCATTTTCTACCAAAACAAAATAAGAACCAACACATGCAACTGAAATTACCAAAGTCTGTTCTCTTGATACTTAAATAAACAATTCTACCTGCACTGAATGTTAAGTACTTTTGGCCTCGAGATGAGCAAATATTCCACTATTTGCATTAACTTCGGTTGATCCTGTAGCCACATTAATCAGAAAAGAGGAGAGAATGTCATTTGTGCCAAATACCTAAGTTCTTGTTCAAGTCAGATGTTACATGGAAACAGTAAGTCTTCTAGGAGTGGATGTTGAGGAGTGCCAGTAAGACTATTCATAGGAGAAGTCAATATGTCAAATAATCAATATAAATTTAATGGAATGACTTCAGACACTTTGCTCAGTGTCAGTCTTGTTTTATACATGGTCTGTCCAGACCCTGAAGAATTTGAATCTAAAGGTTGACCCTATTATCTCCTCAACCGTGATTTGGATTGGATCTAGTCTAAGTATTTTCTACTTACAAGTCAGCCCTACACAGCACAGCTCTACCCTGGCACAGCAAACAGCCCGGCAAAATCTCTTAGCTGCTGCCTAGTGTTGAGGAAAACAATACCAATAGTTAAAATGAAGTCCTCAGGACACTTGAAGTAAATATAATGATATACCAAGACTAAAGATTAATAAATTGAGTCTCTTCATCTCATTGTTGAGAAAGGATTTCTAGCCTGTGTTAGAATACTTCCACCGACAGGGAGTTTACTACTTTTCAAGGCATCCAGTCCATCACTTTCCATCTGTGCATTTTATTCGGAAGTGAAATCTGTCCCTCCAGAAACTAAACACACAAAAAGACCTTGATTCTTTCCTCTGAAATGAACTCATTAAGTCTTGTAGCTTTTCCACATGATAGTGATTTAGCTATTTGGCATCTAGGCCTAACCTAAGAGTTATGGGATTTCAAAGATACTTGGAGGCATGGAGGTTATGATAAATGATAAACAGTATTATGTGAGAATCTGGAGTATTACCAGCAACTGAAGTAAAAAAAGTCATGAAATTCATAACAGCAGTTGAAAGAGCAGTGTCAGTCATAATAGAATTAAAAGTGATATGAATAAAATGTTATATAAAACAATGTTCAAACAAAATCACAAAGGCAGGCCCTAGTTAGTTTGCATAATGCTTAGACCAGTTTAAAATCTAGATGGTCTGTGCTCCATATATTTACAACTTTTAACATTTGTCTACCTCTATGTTTAATCTTAATATTTTACATTTGTATAGCACTTCAGAGCTTTCAAAGAATTTTACATGTTATTTTATATAGTTTGATTTTGAAATTCAAAAATGATATCAGGCTACAGAAAATGATAAGCCTTCCACTAACAATGCCAAGAATACAATAATATATACAGTATAAATGTAATTCATTCTTCTCAATGTCTTCATGGTATCTACAAATATGGGTTCTGAAGCAGAAACCTGTCTGCCACATACCAGCTGTGTGACCTCAGACAAATTTCTTAACCTCTCTAAGCCATTATTTCCTCTTCTGTAACATGCAGATAACATACTTAAGTATGTGGACCTTAAGTATATTAATTCACATAAAGAGCTAAGCCTAGTGCCCGATACACAGGATGAATACATGTTTACGTTTATTGATGTTTTGTTCATCATAGCTAGTAACTGATTTCTTTATTATAAATTTTATCTTATTAGGACAGTCAACATAGAAAAGTATGATAAAAATATTTAAAGTACCACAGAGCTTTAAAAAACTTTGTCACACTGGCAGTCTCAAAAATATTGTGATGGTTACTGGGTATATACACAAAAGAACTAAAAGCAGGGACTCTGACATGTTTATAGCAGCATTATAAAAGGTGGGAGCAACGAAGTGTCCATCGACGGACGAATGGATAAACAAAATGTGGTATACATACACAAGGGAAAAGACTTCAGTCTTTAAAAGGGAGGAACTTCTTACAGACGCTACAACGTGGATGAATCTTAAGGACATTATGCTAAGTGAAATAAGCCAGTCACAAACAGACAACACTGTATGATTTCACCCAAATGAGATTTAGAGTAGTCCTATTCATGGATACAGAAAAGTAGAATGCTGGTTGCTAGGGGCTTGCAGAGGGAGGAATAAGGAGTTTCTCTTGAATGAATATGGAGTTTCAGTTTGGGAAGATGAAAAAAGTTCCAAAGGTGGATGGGTGCACAACAATGTGAATGTACTCAGTTAAAATTGAAACTTTTATGGCTGAAATGGTGAATTTTGTTATGTATACTTTTATTATACCAAAAATCCTATAAGTATTGCAATGATATGAGGCCCATTCTCTGTACTAGATGTACTTAACATCTAATTTGGGAGACAGAAAACAAACTAAAAAGACAACTAACAATCCAAAGCACTCTAATTAAGGCAATGAGCAAAGAAATAAATAAGCATCCATGAAGCTAAAATCTGTCAATGACATTATCCAGTTGGTGGACATTAGCCATAACTTACATAAGCCAGATGTTTTGGGTCAGAGTCATGAAAAAAGATTGTGACCTGGGGTCTCCCTCAACAGCACTTGATAACAGAGTATATTTATTAAATACTAAGTATAAAGAGGTTCCCAAAGACTCTTAGTGACTGACAGCTTCATCTCCCAGGCTTTTTATACTTCATCACGCTAACACAGACAATGTGAAATAGTTTCTCTAATTAAGCACTTTCCTTATCCTTCCCTAGCAGAACTGCGTTGGAGATAAAGGATAACGGCACTAATTGAACAGGTTAATTAGAGAGAGCATTTACCCCTGCAGGCCTTCCACTGGACACACCATTTCACACCATTACATCACACAGGAGAACAAGGCTCCAGGGACCAGCTCCTGAGACAGTCGGTGACCAGCACAGAACAAAGCAAGGGGAGGAAAGAGAGAAATCATGTTGGCATGTTGACAGTGCGTGCTCATCCGGTATTTCTCCATTTCTCTAGGGCATGAACTGTTAAACGACAGTCTGCAGGCCAAATATGACCCATAATCAGTTTCTCTACAGCCTGAAAGCTAAGATTAATTTTTGCATTTTAAAGTGTTGTTTTATTAAAAAAGAAAACAAAACAGAATACATATATAGAGACCTATGTGGTCACAAAGGTTAATTTGTGCTGTCTGGTCCTTTTTACAGAAAAAGTTTGCCAGTCTATAGGATAGGAATGAGTCCTCAATGTATTCACTACCAAGGAGAAAGAGGGTAAAGAGAACAGCAAAATGTTCACATGGTAGCATTTCAAGACTCCAGCCTGTCACCAATCGTCATCCTAAAATGTCTTAATTTGATGCAGAGGCATCCTTTCAGTTCATCCCTTTTGTGACAACAGTGTGTCTTCCCTTTGTCCATCTAGGAGAAAAGCAGCAGAACACTAAGCTCCTTATTCATTCAAGCAACTTAAAAAAAAAAAAGAAAACACAAACTCTTCTATTCCTCCTCTCTCACCTTTCCCTTCCTGTAACCTCATCATTATTTCAAGCTGAAATATGTCTTGTAAGAATATTATAACTTAAGGTGGTGCCTGCTATTATTCCTTTGGTTTGGGGGTATTTAGGACTAAACTTGAAAATAAGTTATGAGTTGAAATTTGGCAGAGAGGAGCAGACACTCAGGGTAGGCACCAACTGCGTGTAATTTGAAAACAGCCGGTTTAGAATTTGCTAATTCATAAGAGCTCAGGAAAAAAAGCAAACCTCAACAACCTCACATAACTGAAAATACTTGTGTTCTGAATATAGTTCAGTGCTCATTCAGAATCTGCCATTAATTCAGCTGATGTTTTTCTTCCCAAAATAATAAATACTTTCTTCAACTGAAATGTGGGATCATTACAAATAAAAATATTGCTATTGACTGACTGTAAGTGGATTACATATTTACTTTGCTTTATTGGAAGGCTCATGATGGAAACGACCATAACTCATGCCTTTTCTTGAATTCCATACTGCGTAATCAGGCACAAAATTGGCACTAAAAGCAAATTCTTGTTTATGGAATAAGCAATGGCAAATACAAAGAATGAAAACCAGCAAAAAAAAAAAAAAAAAAACACACACACACACAAAAAAACAGAAACACACTGGTTCACCCTTGCCAGATATAAACATTTTAACTGGTTATTGGCAACATTTGAAGCTTCTTGGCTCCAGAATAAAGCTCTAAAGTTCAATAACCTCCAACGGAACTTCAACACAAAGTCAATCATGTTTCTAATAGCTCTCATCTTTCATATACATGTGATTTTGAGATGGAAGAAAAATCACTATATATACATAATTTGTTTCACAAATATTTCCACACTTAAAATATTAAATCAGTATGTTATCTTTTGGATAGACCCTCCCTTTGAGATAGCTGAGCATGATAAGCTCACTGTCTAGGGAATGTGTATTTCCACACTAGATTATCAAGAGGAGTTGAACCAAGGTGCAGAGAGCACAGGCCACACTTCTAGGAAGGCTCAGGGCCTGAACTGGAGCACCTGTTCTCAAGGGCTACTGTGTAAAATGTTGGGGTCTTTCCACTGGGTCTATCTATGGATGAGAGTTTCCCATCTGCAGAGTATAGCAATTTGTTTAAGGAGTTCCTGCTTCATATATTTAAATAGCCTGCCCAAGTACACACATGGGTACACACACATCCACACAAACTAAATGGCCTTGAAGCCAAACCTAACCTTGGGGGGAAACAGTATCTTCTAGGATTTCATGAGGATAAGAAGTTAATGACAGCAGACCTTAATGCCTTAGGTCTTTCACCTTCTTTTTCATATATGATTATGTTTTTAAAAAGAAAAACATCATAGCAATTGATAGGCCACTCATTTCAACCCAGTAAAATCATTCCCCTTTTTACTATTTAAAAAGCTGAGTCCTAGTCCTTCCTGAACACCGATTTTCTTGCCCTTTAACTACACATCAAACTAAATGTTGCTTACAAGCAATTGACTGCAAGTTTGTTTAACAGCAAGACATCCCTTTAATTAACTGCCCTTTTTTTTATTGGAGTTGACAGGCAATGCATTTGTAGCATCTCAACTGATTACATGAAGTCTTAGGTAGTTATGGACCAACTAGTAAAGAAAAAATAGGCTATATTTAACTCTAACAGGTAGGTGCTGTGGTTAAGAAACCCCATAGGGGGGAAAAAAAAAAAGCTCAATAATTTAAAAAAAATCAATTGAATATCATCATAACTTCTTTATTTTAAAGAAATTATACATTCCATTAACAAAAAAAAGTCTGTTTTATCCCACTTTTCAAGACAAAATTGTTGATGAAGAATTGTTGATCTTTCTCTCAGACTCCCTCTGTTTCAATGCAGAAATGCTACCTTTAGAAACTCTCCTAAATAATCAGGAATGTACACTAAGATTTAACCAAAAATATGTTTATCACTTCCCTGATTAAAACGGATAAAGACTGTAAACAACACTTCATTTCGAGTAGGAGATAGGTAGACAAAGCATAAGTTTCAAGAAATACATATTATGTGGCCATTAAAAATGGAACTGTAGACTAGTTATATGAGAAAATACTAATGATGTAACATTTAGTAAAAAGAAAGATGAATTCTTAATAGAGAATATAATTTTAACTATGTTCATTATATATGAATGAGAAAAAAAAGATTAGAAAGACAGAAACAAACCTATACCAACTGTTGTTGGGGTGAGTTATAAGTGATTTTTATTCTCTTCTTTTAATCTTTACATTTTATATAATTTATTCATTTTGCAATAAGAAAAAAAGTGTATTTTAGAAGTATATTTAGGAAGAGGATTCTCCCGCAGGTCTTAATTAGATGATATTCTAGACTCAGAGCTGTCCCGCAAACCACTCCCAGAAGCAAGTCAAGTTCTTAACTAGTATGACTACCTGCTAACATCAGTTCTGTCTTCTCCAGATTATTGTGAGAGCAGAAAAGAAAAACACAGTTTGGGAAAAATGCCTACCCCTGCATTTATAAACAAGCAAATTCTCAGTAGGAGGAGGAATCATTAAAACCAACCAAAAAACAAAAAACAAAAAAAAAACACCCTTGTTATCCAACACTCACATCGAAGAGGTTTTATATCCACACATTTTAAGAAACCAAGAGGGAGTCACAAACCCAATTCAATTTAATTGGGTGCTCTCCTGACAGAATTGTTATTAATAAGACTCTACTGTACAAACCTCTCTGAAATCCCAAACGCTGCTGACTACATGGGCAGAAACATTTAACATCCAGCACACAACATATGGCTGTGTCTGCTCTTCTGTCCTGGCCCCTCCCGCTGACCCCTCTTGCTTCTTCTCCCCCCACCCTGTGGATTCTCAAATCAAAGAAAAAGCTTGTCTTGGGCAACCTCCATAAATTATTCACACGATATTACAGTGTATGTCAGCAATCTCGCAGTGTTTAAAAAACTTAACTACAAGCCAATTAAAATGTAAACTGAGAAAGACGGATGGAGCTGGTTGCTCTGGTGTGAACTTGAGCAGCTCATAACAATATGCACTACAACTTCCAGACCTGCTAATTTGACAGCTACTTTCATCAGCAGAGCCTCCCCCTCCCCCATGGCTTCATCCTCTTCTTTTTAATGCATTGCTTCTCCCAGGACAAATGGTTCCATATCCTTCCACATTCAGCAGATTAGTCCCCTGGGCCTTGACAGCAGCCCAAGCTCTCAAAGTGGAAGTTATTAACAAAGGTTCATTTCTTTTCCTCTTTGTTTTTATGGATGTGTAATATATACCCCCTCATTTTCTTTATAGGTTGCAGCTTATAAGTAAAATAGTTCTTACAAAAGGAAAGAAAAAAACAGAAAACAAAGAAGAAGAAAATGCAGGCAAAGATGATGTATACAATGAGGAAAATGCCAGGAAATCTGAGAGCTAGCCAAATGGAGATAAAAATGTTCTAAATGATGTTCCCTGAGTTGTATCCATTTCAATCTTTTCTGTGATATGCTTGACATCAATGGATCTATGTGCCATATTTCCACTTAATCTACATACAACTAAAAGACTAAATATGAGCCTGCTCTGTTTTTGAGAGGAAGAGAAGGCCCAGGCTACTGTTCAGTTTTGAGCAATTCTATTAAGGCAAAAATGAGTACCTTAAAAAATATACTAGCACATCCTTCTCCTCATCCCTCATTCTGACCTTTCTTTCCATTTCCCTTTCTCTTTTCACATTACATTAAAAATGTCAATCTGCAATGAAACAAAGGACTATGTCTCTGACCAAAATGGCATTAGAACAAGAGTCAGATTACTAACATTTCTGTATTGCCTACCTCTTATTTATGGAATATGAATTTTCATTTTTCTGAAAATATATAGCTCAAATTTAAGGCAGGGTCATCTGATTCCTCTAAAGAAAGTCCTGAAGAAGAAAAAAATTATACTTCCAGCATTGGAGATTTGGCACCAATCTGATAGGATAATGATTTACATAATTTCTCATCCTTTTCAGCTTTGTGACTACAATATAAACAGAAGACACGAAAGGTCCTCAATCCCTACAGAGAATAAAACATACCCAAATACTAGAGAAACTGGTGACCATGTGATAATGAAATATGACCTTCATTGATCTATTCTTTGTCATCTGGAAACATTAGGTCATTTAGAAAGGTCAAAGTTCACATGGAAATGTTCAAATCAACACCACCACAGAAATGCTTGTACCTATAAGCAAACTACTAGGATATCTATCAGTGAACCATGACATCAAATTAATGCCTAATAACAGAAAAACTGAACAATGAAATAATCCATTACCCTGAAAAAAATCACTGTTTATTGAAATCAAAGAGATGTAATTGGCAACTAACAATCAGAAATAAACAAATGCCTCATGGGTAGTCAATATAAATGGAAAAATATTGAAGAAATTCAACTCTTTGACCAAACTTTGAAGTTGGATGTTTAACTGGGGGAAACTAGTCAGGTGATATTATGAATTTCACACTAGGTTTTCTCTCTGTTATTAGCCAGAGAGAACTGCACACTGCAATTATATCTCAAATTTTGGGGGTAAAATTCAGAAAAGCTTACAAGTCAAAATAAAGGCAGTGCATATAATCAATAAATTCATTCTACTATTTAATCCTGCTGAAATATTTACAATGGTGGCTTTTAACCTTCACTGTATATCAGAATCATGAAGAGAGATTTTTAAAAATACAAAAACCTAGGCTATATTCCAGATATTCTGACTCAAAAGGTCAGAAACAAGTTTTGTTTAAAAATGTTTGTTCAGGTGACTCTAATTTGGTGCTTCCAAGGATTGAGAATAGCTAATGTGATTGAGAATAGTCATCTCTGGTTCTCCATTAGGGTGGAACATGACAACACCATATACTGGACAAAAAAATATAATAGGTGGCCTTCAATTTCCTCTTAGCCTTTAACTGCCTGAAATCTTCAATCCAGATAAGTCTGTTTTAGCCTTCTGACAAAGTCCCATAACATCCTATCTATTTTATGCCTTAGTATTGAAAACAATGCTTCTGATCAGAGAAATGCACATTAAAATCTCAATGAAGTGCCACTTCCACACACAAGCAGAATGGCTATAATCAAAAAGTCAAAGAATAATAAATGCTGGTGAAGATATAGAGATACTAACACCTTCATACACTGCTGGTGGGAATGTAAAATTATGTCTACACTTGAGGGCACAGTCTGACAGTACTTCAAATGGTTAAACCATACAACCCAGCAATTCTACTACTTGGTATATACCTACGAGAAAAGAAAACATATGTCCACACAAAAACTTATACCAGACTTCTGGCCAAGATGGAAGCCTAGACAAACATGTTGTGTCTCTCTCCAGAACTAAGAAGGAATACAACTACCTCAAAACTAGAGACAACCAGAAGTTCCAGAAAATCACGCTGCATGTAAGTCCAACAAACAAACATATAAAGATGAAATACTCATCCAGACAGGCAGGAAGGGTGGAGCCAGGGTGGAGAGGACATGGTGTGGTGGCTGCAGCAGCAGCAGCAACCGCAGGCTGATGGAAAGTGCAGTCACACGTTTTAAAAAGTAGAATAAACACCTGGGGAGTGCTCCCAGCACCAGACCAGACTGCACAGTTCACTGTTCCAGCACTGGGGAAAATAAAGCCTCATTGCTTCTGACTGTGCAAACCAGTGGGGGTTGGGGCAGAGGAATAAACTGTTGGTCTCTCAGCAGAGTCTACTTGTTTAAAGGTCCCCGTGGTCCTAAAACATCTGCAGACCTACCCACTTTAGGAATGACAGCCAGGGCAACAGCTAGAGAGGCGCCAGTCCCATACGGAAGTGGGAGAAGTGCCTGAGAAAGGGGCAGGTGCTGAACAAGTGGCATTGTTCCCTCTCAGACACCTTCCCCACAAACAGCACCACAATGTGGTGGAACGGGTCAACCGCATTGACAAAAACCTAAGGCTCTGCCCCTTACAATGTAACAGGTGCAATAGCTCAAACTAAGACACAGATGCAAACAAGCACAGAAGCCTGTCAAGATGAGGAGACAGAGAAGTATGGCCCAAAAGAGGGAACAGATCAAGGTTCCAGAGGGAGAACTAAGTGATGAGGAGGTACCCAACCTGACAGACATAGAGTTCAAAACATTGGTAATAAAGATGCTCACAGGCTTGACAGATATGCTTCAGTACGGCAAACACATAAGGGAAGAAGTGAGGGCTATACTAAATAAAATGAAGGAAAATCCATGTAAAACCAGTGGTGAAGGGAAGGAAACCAGGGTTCAAATCAATGATTTGGAACATAAGGAATTAAAAAAGTCAACCAGTACAGAATGAGGAAACAAGAATTGAAAAAAAAAAATTGAGAGGCTTAGGAACCTCTGGGACAACTTTAAACATGCCAATGTCTGAATCATAGGGGTGCCAGAAGGAGAAGAGGAAGAGCAAGATATGGAAAGCTTATGTGAAAAAAGAATGAAGAAAAACTTCCCAAATTTGGCAAAGGAAATAGACATACATGTTCAGGAAGCACAAAGAGTCCCAAACAAGCTATACCCAAAAAAGACCACAACAAGACACATCATAATTAAAATGCTAAAGCTTCAACATAAAGAGAATCCTAAAAAGAGCAAGAGAAAAGCAGAGAGTTTCCTACAAAGGGGTGCCTATAAGACTATCAGCTGATTTCTCAAAAGAAACTTTGTAGGAAAGAAGAGTCTGGCAAGCAGTATTCAATGTGATGAAAAGCGAGTACCTACAACCAAGACTACTCTATCCAGCAAAGCTATCATTTAGAATGGAAGGGCAGATAATGTGTTCTCAGAGAAGGTAAAGCTAAAGGAGTTCATCATCACCCAGCCATTATTATATGAAATGTCAAAGGGAACTATTTAAGAAAAAGAAGATCAAAACTATGAACACTAAAATGACAACAAACTCACAGCTATCAACAACTGAATCTAAAAATTAAAAACAAAATTCAACTAAACAAACCAGAATAGGAACAGAGTCATAGGTGTGGTGATCCTTTGGAGGGTTATCAGCTGGGAGGGGGGAAGGGAAGAAATGGGGAAATGGCGATTAAGAAGTATAATTGGTTGGTACAGAATAGACCGGGGGATGTTAAGAATGATATAGGAAAGGATGAACCCAAAGAACTTACATGCACAACCCATGGACATGAACTAAGGGGGGTGGGATTGCAGGAGAGAAGGGGGGTACTGGGCAGAGGGGAGCAAAGGGAAAATAATTGGGACGACTTTAACAACATAATGAATAAAATATGCTTTAAAAAACATATACATGAGTGTTCATAGCAGCATTATTCATAATAATCAAACATTGAAAACAATTCAAATGTCCATCAAATGATGAATGAATAAACAAAGGTGGTATATCCATTCACTGAATTGTTATTAGGCAATATAAAGAAATAAAGTATTGGTACATGCTACAACATGGATGTATATTAATAAACAGGTAAAAAAAAGTCTGCCACAAAGAGCCATACACTGTATGACTCCATATGAAATGTCCAGAAAAGGCAAATCTACAGAGACAGAAAGCAGAGTAGTGGTTGCTTAGGGCTGGAAGTATGAGAGGTAGGAGGGGACAAGGAAGGAGGTGATGGTTAAGAAATGTAGTGTTTCTTTTTTGGGTAATGAAAATGTTCTAAAATGATGGTGGTGATGAATGTAAAACTCTGTGAATGTACTGAAAACCATTTAAGCATACATTTTAAGTGGGTAACTTGTGTATGTAAATTATATCTCACTTAAGCTGTAAAAAACAAAAAACAAAAAAACAAAAAAAGAAGGCTCCTGTTTTGATGGCTGTCTTGGCAGCCCACCTACCCTCCAGTCTCCTATTAGGGTTGGGGAGTTAGGTCTAGCTTGTTCACAGCCCCTGCAAGTTGCTGGGCTGCACTCCTGAACCTAGCTTGTTGATAAGAACTTTTGAGTGTAACTTACCAGCCTGGGTCTGGCTCCTGGTCCCAACATATTCTAGTTTCCTCATTATAATATGCACTGGACATTAACTTGTCCCTTGAAAATGGGCATGTCAAATGAGACTAAGATAATAGGGAGTTGTTAAAATTTTGTAAGGAGTGGCTGCAAAGAAAACAAATGTATTACGAAGTCTTTTAACTGATTTCTCTCACTACATGTTCTCTCCAGTTGACCAAGTATACCTGTGTCAATGTCACTCCTCAAGTCATAAGCAAATCATTTCTTCTTTCCATCTACAATTAGGCTCCACCCTGTCAGTTCAATTGTTTGTCCCACAATTCCTTCGTCTAATCCTCTCTTCTTCTCTTTGGCCATTCTCCTTCCTGTTCCCCCTAGAGACCATTTTCACTGCCTTCAGCAGAATTTAATCATACCATCATTCTTGTATCTTGTATCCCCCTCTCGTCCGCACTCTCCAAATTAAACCTAGTCTTCTACACCTAGGTTTAATCTCATGTACTCCATGGAACTCTTTCCCAAAATTATATTAATTAGAGCAGTAAATGATATATTAAATAAACCCTAACTCATATATGTACTTTGTCCTGATGACCAAACTATATTCTTTGAGAGCAAGAATAAAGTCACAAACTTCTCTTGATTCCACAGAGTGCCAAGTGCTGGGTCAGCAGCAGATGTACTTACAGATCAACTGATAAAAGAAAACTCATTTTTATTTCCAAAGATTGATGTGCAATCAGTCTCTCTTGCATGTTCTCTTTCTGCAGTGGTTTCTCTTCCCATTAAGAAAGCCTGCTCTTTGTGCATTTCCTTTTCTCTAGGCTATGTGCTATTACAGTAGGAATCACTCCCTTGGGAAAATTATTGATGGGCAGCTTCTAATTTTAAGCTGCAGCTGAACGAAGAAACTGAATCGCAGCTGCATTACCATTTCATTCTGCATGGAGCTCTAATGATAAATATTTAACCAGAACAACTTCCTTTTCTTTTGCTGCTATGTTCTCATTTAATTATTTTAACAAACTACTGCTTCAAACGTTTACCATACTTGTCAAACCCTTAACTACTCCTGGTATATCATATTTTTGCTGCCTCCTAAGAAAATACGAAGTCTGTCCGGAAAATTTCCAGCCATTGTTAATATAATAAGAATGGTTTGTGTGACATCACTGTAAACTGGCAGCCAAGGAGAGTGGGCTGGAATGTGCACATGTGAACAATGATGACTTCACTGTACTAGTCAGTGGGGGTGGCAGATGCTGTTGAGTGAGCATGTGTACCGTGTGGTCATGTCATTCAAAATGACTCAGTAGAACAATGAAACTGCATCAAGTTTTGCATTAAGCTTGGACATTCCTTCATGGAAACTATTCAGATGATCCAGAAGTCTGCAGCTATGGGCAACTGGTGATTGGCAGCTTCATCATGACAACACACCTGCTCATGCATCACCTCTCATGAAGTGTTTTTTTGTGAAACATCAAATCACCCAGGGGACTCAGCCCCCCTACAGCCCAGATTTGGTGCCATGCGACTTCTGGCTTTTCCCAAAACTAAATCACCTTTGAAAGGAAAAATATTTCAGACCACTGATATGATTCAGGAAAATATGACAGGGCAGCTGATGGTGACTGTGTGAGGTCCCAAGGTGCCTACTGTGAAGGGGACTGAGGCGTCACTGTCCTATGTACAATGTTTCTTGTATCTTCTTCAATAAATGTATCTATGTTTCATAGTACATGGCTGGATACCTTCTGGAGAGACCTCATATATACTGTTCCTATCACCTCCATACTTACTGATACCTAAGTCTTCACTCATTGTTCTTGTCATTAGCATTGTCCATCAAATATTTCTCATTCTCTTTCAGTTCTAAGCACTTTCTTCACCCATTGAGCTTAGATTTGACTTTCTCTGTGAGAACTGTGGAAGCCAATGCTGAGATGAGGCCTCTGTCGGCCTGGATCTGTGAAGGGCTGAGATGAACAGAGTACCCTTACTAATTCACGGTGGATGTGTATGAGTAAGGAACTTTGTTGCACCAACAGCCTTCGATCTGGAGGCTATTTTTATTGCACCAAAATCTAAATTATCTTGCCCAATGTCTAATTTTATCACTGTCCTTCCCTTCTCTGACACAGGAAAACATGTCAATCCTCACTTTGAAGCTAACTCTTTAATTCTCTTTCAGATTCCATTCCCACCTGCCTCTTTTCTCTGAAGCCAAATACTTCACCCCCTCCCACTCTTATATTTTTTAATCTCTTTTTCTTACAGGAAAAAACAATCAAAGAAGCTCATGAACATTACCATTTACTGAGTGTCTTTTGAGTACTACAGGCTTTTCATATCATGATTTCATTTAAGCCTCACAAAATTCCAAAAAGTGGTGATATTAATCTCATTTTACATGAGACTCATAGAAGGACTAGTTCAAAGTCAGAATTTTGTAAATGGTAAGCCTGAGATTTGATCTTTAGTTTCATTCCAGAGCCCCTCACTATCCCAATAACATATTGATGCCCTCAGCCTACAAACATATTCAACTCACCCTCATACACACATCAACTTTTCCACTTTGCTTCTCCACCCCATGGCCTCTGCTTCATTTCCCATGACCCTAAATACTAAGTGCACATTCATGTCTCCACTTCCTTACCTTACGTTTCAATCTCTTTTGAACTATTCTAACCAGGCCTTTGCTCTCATCATCCACTGAAACAGTTCTTGCTCAAGGTAAGTGGCCTTCTAGATGGCAAAAATCTTCATAAGATTCACATTCTTCTCCGCTATGGTACCAGATACTACTACTTCTACTTTCTGAAACCTCTCTTCATTTACAAAACCATTCCTTTTCTAAATATCAAATAATACCTCCGACTATTTCCTTTGAAAAATATTCCTCCTGTAGCCATCATTAGTGAATATACCCAAATCTATTTTTTCTTTTTTTTAAGTATCTTTTATTGATTATGTTGTTACAGTAATTCCAATTTTTCCCCTTTGCTCCCCTCTGCCCAGTACCCCACTTCCCTCCTGCAATCCCACCCCCCTTAGTTCATGTCCATGGGTCGTGCATATAAGTTCTTTGGCTTCAAGCTTTCCTATATTATTCTTAACTTCCCCCTGTCTATTTTGTACCAACCAATTATGCTTCTTAATCCCTGCATCATTTCCCCATTCCTCGTCCTTCCCCCTCCCAGCTGATAACCCTCCAAATGATCCCCATACCTATGATGCTGTTCCTATTCTGGTTTTCTTAGTTGGATTTTGTTTTAATTTTTTAGATTCAGTTGTTGATAGCTGTGAGTTTGTTGTCATTTTAGTGTTCATAGTTTTTTTTTAAATAATTTATTTATTTGTTTATTTATTTTTAGAGAGAGGGGAAAGGAGAAAGAGAGGGAGAGAAACATCACTGTGTGGCTGCCTCTCACTCACGCCCCCAACTGGGGACCTAACGTGCAACCTAGTCATGTGCCCTGATTGGGAATTGAACCAGCGACACTTGGCTCGCAGGCCGACGCTCAATCCACTGAGCCACAGCAGCCAGGGCCTTAGTGTTCATAGTTTTGATCTTCTTTTTCTTAAATAAGTCCCTTTAACATTTCATATAATAATGGCTTGGTGATAATGAACTCTTTTAGCTTTACCTTGTCTGGGAAGCACTTCTTCTGCCCTTCCATTCTAAATGATAGCTTTGCTGGATAGAGTAGTCTTGGTTGTAGGTACTTGATTTTAATCACATTGAATACTTCTTGCCAGCCCCTTCTTGCCTTTAAAGTTTCTTTTGAGAAATCAGCTGACAGTCTTATAGGCACCCCTCTGTAGGAAACCCACTGTTTTTCTCTTGCTTCTTTTAAGATTCTCTCTTTATCTTTCACCTCTGACATTTTAATTATGATGTGTCTTGGTGTAGTCCTCTTTGGGTCTAGCTTGTTTGGGACTCTCTATGCTTCTTGGATTTGTATGTCTATTCCCTTCGCCAAAATTGGTAAGTTTTTCTTCATTCTTTCTTCACATAAGTTTTCCATTTCTTGCTCTTCCTCTTCTCCTTCTGACACCCCTATGATTCGGACATTGGCACATTTAAAGTTGTCCCAGAGGTTCCTACGCCTCCCAATTTTTTTTTTCAATTCTTGTTTCCTCATTCTGTACTGGTTGACTTTTTAAATTCCTTATGTTCCCAATCATAGATCTGAACCCTGGTTTCCTTCCCTTCACCATTGGTTTTGTGTGGATTTTCCTTTGTTTCACTTAGCAGAGCCTTCACTTCTTCCCTTATGTGTTCGCTGTACTCAAGCATATCTGTCAAGCCTGTGAGCATCTTTATCACCAGTGTTTTGAATTCTTGTCTGTTAGGTGGGCTATCTGCTCATTGCTTAGTTTTCCCACTGGAACTTTGATCCATTACCCCTTTTGGGCCATAGTTTTCTGTCTCCTCATCTTGACAGGCTCCTGTGTTTGTTTGCATCTGTGTCTTAGGTAGAGCTGTTGCTCTTATGATGTTGTAAGAAGCGGAACCTTAGGTATTCGTCAGTACGGGGCAACCTGTTTCACCACGTTGTGGCGCTGTATGTGGGGGACGGGTCTGAGAGGGAACAATGCCACTTGCTCAGCACTCGCCCTTTTTCCAGGCAGTTCTCCCACTTTGTATGGGCCTGGCGCCTCTTTAACTGTTGTACTGGTCATCATTCCCAGAGTGGGTGGGTCTGTGGATGTTCTAGGACTGTGGGGGCCTTTAAACAAGTAGACTCTGCTGAGAAACCAGCAGTTTATTCCTCCGTCCCAACCCCCACTGGTTTGCACAGTCAGAAGCAATGAGGCTTGATTTTCCCTGTGGCTGGTACTGTGAGCTGTGCTGTCTGTTCAGGAGCTGGGAATGCTCTCCAGGTGTCCCGCCTCGCTTTTTAAAACATGTGACTGTGCATTCTGCTGGCCTGCTGCTGCCACCACACCACATCCTCTCCGTCCCAGCTCCACCCCTCCTACCTGTCTGAATGAGTATTTCTTCTTTATATCTTTGTTTGCTGGACTTCCATACAGCTTGATTTTCTGGAACTTATGGTTGTCTCTAGTTTTGAGGTAGTTGCATTCCTTCTTAGTTGTGGAGAGAGACCCAGATTGTCTGTCTCTGTCTAGGTCTCCATCTTGGCTGGAAGTCCAAATCTATGTTTTCAATCAGTGATTTCATAAATCACTATTTCTTTTTTATTATTTAACCTTTATTGTATTTTTTCAATTACCATTTAGTCCCCTTATACTCCCTGCCCCCACTGGCTGGTTTGGCTCAGTGGATTGAGTGTCGGCCTGCGAGCTAAGTGTCGCTGGTTTGATCTTCCAGTCAGGGCACATCAGAGAAGGAAAACTCTGACTCCAAAAAACCTCCGCTGCCTTGCGGCATACCTCTTCAGGGGAAAGGCTAAGGGAGTAAACCCCGACAGAAAATCCGGAGCCGGAGTCCCTAAGGCGGTTTGACGTTGTAGTCAACACCGGCAACTCCTGCGGCGCACCTGAAGCCAAGCTGTATTGACTCCGTCTTTCCCTTGGACCCTTCAGCTGCGAAGAGAGGGGGGGTCTGCTGCATGGGCAACAGCAGACCCTCCATATCACCCTGCCCAGGCTCTGTAGCTTCAGCTTCACTGGAGAGGACACTCCAGCGTCATCGCAAGATGTCGATTCAACACGGGAGGAGATAGATACCGTGTCACTCCCGAGTCGGACTGCACAACCATTCTCGGCGGTGCAGATAGACTCTTAAGAAGCTACACCATCGTCTCTCGAGACGGACGGCTGTCGACGACGACGACGACAACGACGACGACTCCCTGCCCTCCAGCAATCACCATAGTGCTGTCCATGAGTCATTTTTCCTTTATGCTCAATCCCTTCATCCCCTAACCCCCAACCCCCGCCTGCCACCAGCTGTTATCCTGCTCAGTATGTCTAATCTCAACCTTTATCTTCAGCTTTCGGCCTAAGTTCTCTACCTAGACATCTCAAAGGACATCGAAGTAAACATCTCTCAAACACAGCAGACTCTGTTGCTCTCATCTTTCCCTCACTCCTCCACATGTATTGCATGCTATCATTCATGCAGTCTTCAGAGTCAGGTACACTCCTCCTCCTCATCTCCAAGTTCCCCACACTTAGTCAATACCTCAGATCTGTCAATTACCATTCTTAAATCTCTATAAAGTGTTCCCTCTTCTCAAATAGCACCACTACTGTCATGATCTAAAAGAGCCCCTGTGGCTTTTCCTGAGGTGGTCTGTCTGCATCACCTTTCTGAAATCCAAATCTGATTATGTTATTCTTCTGCTGAAAAACCTCTCCGCAGTCTATAGACTTAAAGCCTAATGTACTTTTTTGTTTCACTAACTATTCCTTTCCAAATACCTCTCTTCCAGACATATAAGCAGGAGGCCCTACTTCCCTAAATGTACCACAGCCTCCACTTATTTGCCGACACTGTCTTCTATTCCCCTCTTCCTGGTAAGCTTTTACTCTTCCAGCAAAACTGTCTTGTTTGAAGTCACTTCCTTTAGCTATATCCTTCATTAAATTCTCGTCAGCTTTGTTTATTTTTCTGTTAGATAATTTATAATGCATTGTGATATTTGCTTATGGATCTGTCCCTAAGAGAAGTTGGTTTCAAGTTGTATTTAATGAGCCCATAGGGCAAGGACTCGGAGACAAATGGGCAGTTTTTAAAGCAACCTTCTCTTGCTTTTTTTAAATAAAAGGCTCACATATGCTTTGGTTTAGAGATTTAATTGATAAAGTTAGAAAACCATTTACTAGAACATAAGTTCCTCCATGTAAAATATCGCAAAACTCTGGAGTCCTACAGCATGATGACTGGTACATGGTAGGCATCCAAAAGATGTTTTCTAAATAAATTATTGACCCACTGGGCAATGCTGCTCACCATCGTCCCCTTTCATTTGAGTTCTTAGCCTAAGTAACAGTGTGAAAGTTAGTAACCCTTTTCTAAGTCGCCCTGGGAGACCAATGGCTCTCAGGAATAATCTGGCCATTAAAACTATGATAGTTGTCATCAAAACAGCATGGCTTTACAAGCAACTAAAGTATAAAGTTTCTTAGCAGCTTTGAGTCATTACCAAAGTAAGCATTATCTTAAAATCGATCTTATCTGAAGGTTAAACACACTTAGTTCCTTGTCAGAACACTTAACTCTCCAATATGGTCAATTACCAGATAATAGTGTCCACTTTCTCATGTTTTACTACTTAAATGGTGTGATCAATAAATAAGTATACACTGCATTATTAAGAGCTTGCTGATATCAGACACAAATGGAACGAGTTTATGGACTTTTAGTCTTAAAAATAAAAATTATGTTCCCTGTTCATTGTAGGCACTTGATAAGTCTCTGTTAAGCTCATGGCACTGAAACATAATTTCCTTTGAACCTTTGATCTACATCATAACGTGCAAATGTAAGGACTCTTTTTGCAACCTGTTCTGAGTTTGAGTGTCATTTTATTTATTTTAGTAATAAAGGGATATTGACTAGATGAATTGTTTCCTCATCAAATCACAAAATATTTCAGGGTATCAAAATAAATATAATCCTGATTGTTTTATTCTAATGGGAAAGGGTATTTGTATTCTGCTTAGTGATAAAATAAACCCTCTCTTCTGCAGAGAAAAGTGGGAGATTCAGGGCAAAATAAGAAGATCATGAAGGTAAAGAAAAAAAAGAAAACACCTGATCCAGTTATTCCCTCATCAAATGTTCTTTCTTTGTAGATGATGTCTTAGAAAAGAAATAATTTTAGTTATTGTTAGTTTTAAAATTCCTATTGATCCTTTTGGTAATAGATTTTTCCAGCATCTTTCTACATTTACACAGGAGGTCTAAACTGAACTACAGTACCTGCAGAACAAAGAACTACTGGTCTACCTATAATAGTATCATTGCTAGAGGGATATGAGCTCAAATTGAGCTAATTAAATTTTTTTTTTTAGCATTTTGTCATTAAGAATTATCCAAATGAATCCAGAAATATTTTATTTACTTAAAACGAGATTGAACACCTTAGCCAGTATTTATACAAACAGTTCTACTTCTACTTCCAATTCTTGAATGTCTACCAACAAAGTGAGGAAGACAATGGGCAATGAAATTTGAAAGCATATGATTGCCATGACCTTGGCCATGCCCTTCCATGGACCCTGTCCAATTTTTTTTAAACCCAGATATATTAATTATTAAAATATATTGTACTTCTATGTCGTGTAAGATGTTCTGCTAGTTACCTATACAAAACAGTCCAAAGTATGTCTCTGGCTCAGAGTAGTTTATAATCTAATAAAAGAAATAAAATCCTAATCATAAAAAAATAACCTATAAGGTAGTTAGTTAATTGAGAAGTGAGATGAACAGGTTATAGAAGATCAATTAGAGGCCAAAGAAAGAAGAGCTCAGAAATGCTAGGAAGCCTTGGATGGTTTTCAGGAAAAGGTGTTATTTGGGCTGCTTTCTTGTTTGTCTTTGTAGTACAGAATTCAAAGAAGTATAAAAGAACAGAGTACAGAGTATATGGGTGCCAATATATGTGGAAATTAGAGTGAAAATTTTTTGAGAAGTATAATTTTTATATACATATCTGATGTATATAAAAACATCAGCTATTTCACTTGGATATTTCATCTGCAGAAATATCACCATTTAAATAATTATTGAGACTTCTGCTCAACATGGCACAATAGGTAAATGCAGTGCTCATCTTCTCCCATGACCACATCAAAATTACAGCTAAATTGCAGAACCACCACCACTGAGAACCATTTGAAGACTAGCTGGACAGAATTCCCATAGGATACAAAGAAGCCATGTTGAGGCTGCTATTAAAAAAATAATACATTAAAATATAAATTAAAAAATTTTATAAGACTATAATACATTAAAATATAAAATAAAGAATTCTTCATAAGAATTTATATTTTAAAATATAAAGAATTCTTTATAAGAACATAAAATATAAAGAATTCTTCATTTTAGAGTAGTTAAAAAATAAGACTATAGATGTCTTTAAAATTTTCTTTTTTGATATAGTAATTCCATTTCCAAAAATGTGTACTAAAGAAACCCAAAACTCAATGATTATGAAGATGAAAAAATGGACAAAACCTCCATGTCCAGGATTTAGTGATTAGTTATCTAACATTACTGTTTATCCATGTATCAAAACAGATGTAGAACAACAGTTAATAGAATGAAAACATACACTGTTCATAAAAATATCAGGGAGAAAAACATTATTTCCCATTAAATCACCAAAAAGGTTATATATATACACAGAAGAAAATATTGATACCATATGTATCCCAAAATGTTTCTTTAGTTCTAAATGAGGCAAATGTCATCTCAGATTTACTGAAATAATTATCTTTCTTATGGGACCTCTCTGCCACTTAGAGCTGAGCACTTGCCTCTTCCCCACCTGACAGTAGCCACCTCTATGTTCCCATTGTGGCTATGAATGTACATGATTTACCACCTTGCAGAGTTCTTGGAAAATGTTCTTCAAGTATCTGTTGAATAAATGTTTGAATGAGTAAAACCAGGAACTGTGCAAAGCATTTAGTGTACCTGTTAAAAGGATAGTCCATAAATCTAATGATTTAGGATTGGCCTGTTTTGGAATATACAATGTTGATCTTTCTCTTCAGGTTAAAAACAAAAACAAAAAAACAACAACTTCTGAATGAAAAAAGAAAAACAAAGGAAGAAAGAAGGAACTATTATCTGGTTGCATCTATAATTAAATATTCCAAGTTCTTAAAATGAATTTTTCTGGCTTGGGATATCAGAGAGTATAATAATTTTTTAAGACTGTAAAGAATATTTTTCTTTTCCTGGGAAGAAACATTTTAAAATTAGGTCCTACTACGCTTTTCAGGACTTGAATGTGTTTTCTGATGCAGGAACTAAATGAACTGGGTTGTTCAGTCTCTGCTCAGCCTTCCCAGACAAGGCAGGAAAGTCTGGAAAGGGAATGAAGGAAAAAGCAGGGTGGAGAAAGAAAGGGAACAGGAGGAAGGCAAAGGAGGAAGGTGAGATATTTGGAAACCGACTAGTCTTACTCCCCATGCTGGTCTGGTTCTTGTTTTGTTGAACTATTTCCCCATCCTTAATTGTCATCAGTATAAACACCTAATCTGATGTTAAAAGGAACCATTCCTGCTGATGGAAGTAATAAATGACAGTGCCTTAGGAATGGAATCCTGAGGTCTGCATAAATCAGCATTTGCCATCTTTTCAAATGCTAAGAAATTTTTGTGGTTCTGGCATTTCCAGGAAAAGCTCAGTTGGGTTTCCATAATAATCAGTTCATAGACTCAAACTTTTCCCTTTGAGTTGTCAAAAAAGGTTAAATATACCCTAAATCAGAATTCTTTTAAGTGTTGAGTGTGCATGAGTGTATGCATATATACACATATACATAGGTATGTGTGTATATATACACATAGGTTATGTATGTAAAATATTCACATATATAAAACTTGTCGTTTTGAAGTTCTCCAATTTCAGAAACTTTTATTCCAGAGTTGAAAGGTCTCAGGCAGAACCCTACTGCCTAACTGCTGGGGCACTTAGTTTAACCAGGGGCCATGTGTGTTAGGCTGAACTGGGCCCCTTGCACATCCTTCACCCTTTCTATTACACTATCCTTGCTTCCTTGGTGGGTGACTGACCTCCTTGAACTCTATAATTTATCACTTTGGGGTGCTGCTAAAGAATTCAAAGGGTGCTAGAATCTTCTAGGGGGAATGATGACATTTTAGAAACCTAATCATTATTTAAATGGGAGCCTGAAAACTCAAGCAGCTCTGGAAAACAGACATGAACTTACGCACAGGCCCATACAGATCAAGACAAGAGCTCAAAGGAAAGGAGGCTGTGGCATAATGAAGAATAAATACTGGGTCAAAAACAAAAGCTAATCATTTAGCTCTGTCATCATTATCTGGCTTAAATTTCAAGGATCTATATTTGTATGAGGGGCTGGGTATAGTTGATGACCCTTTTAAAAAATTTGCTACACATCCGCTCTTTCCCCAAGTGGAGATGAAAAGGAACTTAATAGGATGTCACTGGGAAACGCAGGTAAGGCCAAGGCCGCTTTTATTGAGAGAAGATGATTTGGGGGTGGGGCAGGTAATTTTGGAGAGCAAATGCACTACATCTCCTGAGAACTAGGCTGATCCTCCAGAAAAGAGCAGCTCTGGGTAGAATGGTGACAATGAATCCTTCAGAAACATAGCTTAGGATCAATCTTTAGGGAGAAGAAACTTTCCAAGTAGCAACTCAGTTGTCCTGACTCAGTTCCCTCTTTTACCTCACTGATGTGAGCGCCAGGAAAGCCAAGATCCATGATGGAAGAAAAACAAAGAATAGTTTCTACAATTTAAAATTATGCAAAATTATCCCCTACACCCAATTTTCTTTGAGTAAGTTGAGTAAGGAAGACAGCTAACACTGAGACCACCATAGGCCTAGTGTTTTACAATATATGTGTTCAATTATTGCATCCTAACAACCTGGTACAGTTATTACTGTCACTTTATAGATGAGAAAAGTAAGACTGAAAATGTGTTCTCCTAATACTCCCATCTCTTGAGACAATGGAAAAAGCAGATTGGTAAGGGCCCATTTCAAGACACTTGCTTAATTTTCCATTTTCCCTTTCAAAGCCAAAATTAGCACGCTACCCCAAAGAGTTTTCTTTTGGAGGGCGTGTCATTTACACAATAAAAATATTAACTACTGTCTGTCATATAAGATGACAGACTAATTGAACACTTTTTTAAAGAACAAAGTCAAGGTCATTAAAAGCATGAGCTCCCCCCACTGCCCCCCCAAACAACTAATAATATAAATACTACTAACAACTTCAAATATTTTAAGGGTTATTGCTTACACACTAAAGCCAGAATTCCCACTGTTAAAACTCTAAGTAGTTTAACACAATAGAGAAAACATACTGTTACAGAAACAGGGGCGTTCCAAAAAAACCCCAGAGTTTGCAGCTGGGGGATGGGGAGAAGGAAGCAGCTTTTCAGAATGCCTCCACATGCCTGAGGCCGGTGGCTAGTGTCTTTTTTATGCAAAATGGCTTTAATGCATCCAAAGCCTCAGGTAGATGGGAGGAGTCTTGAACCAGGGGATGGTATGGAGAAAGCACACAGAACCTGCGTAAGGTTCTGTGAATGGTCAGAACTGGTTACCGCACCCACTGCATCAGAGGATGTAGTCAGGGATTTAAAAATAAGCGGCAGACATTTTAGCCGGGCGGACTGTGCGGATTTAACTAAGGTTAAGGCGGACTATGCGGATTACAAAAGGACTAACTATACAGTTTACAAGGAGGCTGAGAATCCATGAGGTTCTGGATTAAAAGCTGGTGGACCCCATAACACAGACGAGGTCTCCCCAATCAGGATTGAATGACTGGCAGCTACTGGTAAAGCTGAACTGTGTTTGGAAAGTAGGGAAAGGGTTTCTCTGACTTTTCTAAAACTAGCCTGGTTTGGTAGGGGGAGGCAAGGATATGTGTTTGTGGGTGTTTTAAAGAACATAAGACTTAACAACAGAAATTCGCAAATAACTAAATCTATATAACTGTTAAATAAACTATTCTTTTTCTTTTCACTAAACTCTGGTATTGAGAGTTATAATTTTGGCGGCGGGCAATCGGGCCCCTAACTAAAGAGCCCTCGGGTTTGTTTTCAACTGGAGCAGCCCAGGGGTTCTGTAACAATACTACATTGACTTCTTAGTGGAATTTGAGCCCAGTTAACCTCATTTTAGAAGCCTGTATACCATATTTACATTTGAAGAAAGGATGGGTTTCAACAATCCTTGAATATTAAAAATACTGTCAGTAACAATGAAATTATGCCATTTTATTTTTAAAAAAGAGGTTGAATAGAGATGTGGTTAAAAATGTCAGCATACTTCAAACTTTATTACTTTGTTTGAACTCTGTGAATATAATTCTTTATTTCTTCTCTGGATTCTTGAAAGTGAAAATATTCCTAACTTAGTCCCTCAGCTGTAAATTTCCCTCACATGGTCCTTGTATTATAGGACTTTCCTTGCATCTGGATAGCAGTATGTTAAACTTTAAATGCTAGTGGAAAAATAAAACAAAACACATTTCTTATATAAGAATGTCTCATAATGTCTTTTTGCACAAGACCCCAGCTGACTTCCCGGTACTGAATCTGAAAACTAAGCGCTCACATCTTGTGTCCATAAATACTGATAAGTTAACAATAACTCATCCATTAACTTTTTTGGACAAGACTTGGATCCATTTTATTTCTTTTATTTCATTTTATTTTTGCAGGGCAGCAGGAGTGATGTTATTACGATTAAGATGGAAGGGCAGAGGCAATACTGTTGTTCACAGCTAGGCAACTGAGCCCTTGCCCTGAGAAGCTTGCCTAAGGGGCTCTTCTCAGGCCCTTTTCCAGTTGTGCCCCGCTCTGTGGGACAACAGTCCATGGGGTCATGACGATGAACCCATCTGGCTCCCACATCTCCCCTTCTGAGCCATGTTCTGCATACCAGAGACACACGGTCTCCCTTGCCCAGATGGCTCCACGTCCCTTGCAGGGCCTGCATGAGCAGGCTTCTCGCCTGGGCACTGTCCTTCTGAAGGCAAGTCATGCTGCTGTAAACACACCCGCAGGCCTGACAGTGGCCAAGGGGCAGCTATTCACTGGAGTGGTGAGGGCATCAAGTACGGATGGAGCTTGGATGTGCTGGGTGGCTGCCTACTCACTTGTGTGCAAAGCTCCTTGTGGAAAGACCCAGGAGTGGAACGAGAGAAGTAAGGGGCTTCCACGTGTGTTCTGATCCCAAAAATGTTAGGGGTGAGCCTGGTGATAAAAGACCCAGAGATGGAAGTGATTTCAATGGTGTTTCATTTAAAAAATACTGTTAAAAATCTTCCCTGCTTTGGACTTCTCATCTAGATCAATGAGAGAAAAGCTGCCAGGGTAAGATTTTATCAGAGAATCATACTGGCTGAGCACTTATAAATAAACCCCAGAAGAGTCAACTAAAGGAGACAAAAAAATCAATAGATGTAACCTAGTCCTCAACACACACACACACACACACACACACACACAATCCAGAGAGAGCTGTGGGGCTATAACCACCAAGGTTATAGACATTCCAGGTCACTTCCAACCTCTATGCTATCATTATTCTAAAAAATTTACACCTCCCAAGTCAACTCCCAAGCCAGTTGTGGCTGTATGTTCCAGCTCCAATACACACCTTTAAAGCTGCCCTTGACTTAGAAGTAGCTTTTGCTCAAGAGATTTTAATGACAATGTATAACGCACAAAACCTCAGGATTGGCTTTCTTCCCTTTTTAAGAGCATTTAAGATAGGTGTTAAATTAAAGTAATTCCCAAGCATGACCCCTAAGAAACTGAGCTATCTATGTCAAGCTTATTTCATACTACTTTTCTAAAATATCAAGCCAAGATATTTCCTTCTACACCTAAACAGACCATGTATTTACTGGTAAAATGCACATGTCTTCACTGAGGTTTTGGAACCTTAGACAGAAGGGTTGACACCGTGCAGGGTTTCAAAGAGAAGAGAGATATAGCTGCCACAGGAGAGACCAGAGAGATGGAAGACATGTTCTGGTTCAGGAGCTCCAGAAGATGAATGAATGATTACAAAGTAGTGAGGAATCGAAAGATAGGATCCAGAAAACATACAAAGATGGACATCACTGTGGCTTTTAAATGACCCTTTTGGGTCAGAACACAATGAGACTTTGAACTGAGGTGGTGGTCTCTGTGACTATGAGCAGCACCTGGGCAGGAAGATCAGTGCCTTGGGAAGGCCAAGGTGGGGTGCACTGTGGGGGTGAGGATGCTGGGCTCTGCGTCTCGAAGCTTGGGAGTGTGAGCTGTTCACCCCCTTATATGGACTTCAGCCACTTCAATGCCACCAAAATGTTCCTCACCAAAGTGTGTGCCAAATCCACCTCTTGCCATAAATCTTGGCCAACACTTCCCACTTAGAGCCAAAATACTTGGAACCCCCCTGTCTTCTACCCAGTAAATTAATCCTGCTACCAAAGTATCCCACACACAATGTGTCCCCCTTATTTTTAATGTACTCTTAAGAAACACCATGGGCAATTTTCTGGAATTTATGCAACATTCCTTAAGGGGTCATTTTCAAGCAACAGGAAAACCTTCATGAAATTCTACTAAGGAACTGGGACTGGTCCAATTTTCCTACACAAGTTTTTACTAGATGGAAATCCAGAAGTTTTGGCCTCTTCTATCCATCATAAAAACGCCCTTTGTTTAAACAAAGTCTCCACTGATGCATTTTCCAGCACATAAGGTAATTTCCAGTGTGGTACAAAACTCACTAGGGTCCTTTAAAACCTGGGGTGGAGGGGGGAGATGGGAGAACGAAAAAAGCACCTACACAGCAGAAGCCTTTCTGATCTATAACCGTGTACGTACTGCATTTGCAATAACACCACATTTAACTGCCTGGGTTGTAATACAGTAACCCCCTCACAACACTGACCAAGCCCGCAAACAGAACCAAGGAACCTGGCAAGGAACTCTATCTGCAATAACAAACCTGACTTGCAGTAACAGCCATCTGTACAAGTGCCAATTATCCTTCTCCTCAAATGATTAGGTTCCATCCAGTTTTGCTGACAAGCAAGTTATGCCACATTTTAATAGGCTATAAAATGTATTATTAAATAATTAGTAGGTAAGAAACAGAAATTAGAGGCTGCTTCCCTAAGCACATGCATCCCCTAGTACTTCGGTCTATTGATGTAAAGCAACTTGATCTTCCAAAGAGGACTGCCTGAAACCTGATACAGCAGTTTACTATGAGACAATTATGAGGCTAATAAGTGTTCACAGAGTCTGAGGCAGGAAAGAAATCTAGAAAATTCCACCTAACCCCAGTTATGTCTGATCTGTAGCAGGGTCCCAGAGGAGCACAAATTTCTTCAAACTGCTTCTTGTTCTGAGCACATTAATTAAACTGTTAAAGGTAAAGGAGTATTGATGTCTTTCCCATCTCCCCACTTCTCCCCGTAGGTAGTGTCTGGTACTTGTTCAGCCCTAAAGGTACAGTTGCACTAACTGAAAAAAGCCCCACTAAGACCAATTAAGGTCTTTACTAAGAGGCTGAAAAGAAGACAAATGAAGGCAGAAAGCCCGATTACAAGGAACCTTTGTACAGATGTAAAGCAATTAGAGTGGTCCCGGGGGGAAGGCAGCATGGTTCCAGAAGCACACGATTTTACAGCCTGTCTAAACTTGGAACAATCTATCTTTTTTTAGGTTGAGAATAAAAGTGAACCCTATATTAGTGTCATATATCAGCTGCGGGTGCTTGCGATTGGTTCCCCCATGCCTGCTAGAGCCATAAAGCTCCTCAAAGATCCCCGGTGGAGGGCAACACCATTATACACGCCGCTCTCTCAGGCAGGGAAAAAGACCTGCTTCGTGTCAGAGCTGCTTAGCAGAGGGGCTGCCACAGCTGCGCAGACACCCAGGGAGAGGGCTGTGCCGGAAAGCGGCGGCAGGATCGGAAGGGAGGGCGAGGGCGGGCTGCGGAAAGAGAACTGAGAGATGGTCTCTGGGAGACCCTGAAGGGGGTTGCCTTAAGGAGAACAAAAAGGCCGCCAGCTTATTCTCCCAGGACATTTTAACAGCAGCCACATTTCTGTCATTAGCCCTCCTTTTGATCTCCTTAATGCATAACATGTCCGTGTTTTATCTTTCCATACTTGATAAGAGCCAACAGATGGGTTCTTGGTACAGACCCAGATGTAGGAATTTATACTTTGTGCTGGATTTCTGTAAGTGAAATGACCAGAAGGGAGAGGAAGGGTCAGAAATTTGTGTGCATTCCCTCAATAATTTAGGACCAGACTCTTAAGGCAAGGAAAGAATCCAGAAACCCTGGAACTCTGGATATGTCTCTATAGCAGCCCTGTCCAACAGAGATAAAATGCAAGCAGTGCAGAAAACTTAAAATATTCTAACAGCCACATTAAAGAAGCAAAATTGATTTTAATAATATATTTTATTTCATCCAGTATATCCAAAATATTATCACTTTGAAAAGTAATTGATATAAGCACATTAATGAGCTATTTTACACAAATTTTTTTGACACTAGGACTCAGGAATTTGGTGTCTAGTTTACACCTAAGGCACATCTCAATTTGGACTTGCCCCGTGTAAGTGTTTAGTCGTCATGCGGGACTCACTGCCACTGCCCTGGATGCACAGCTCTGTGCTGCACGGAGTAAAAGCACAGACCCCTGGTCCACCACGAACCAGCCATGCAATGGTTTATCAATTACTTAAGTTTTTAGTGTCTCAAACTGCTCAGCTTGAAGTTGGGAATAATAGTAATATGTTATTTACCTCATAGGGTTGTTGAGATAACCCATGTGAAAAGCTAGTAATGAAGCTTGACACTGAGCAAGCACTCAATTACTATTAGCTATAATTTTTACCATTATTTTCATAAATAATCTCAAATAAAGAAAGCTGCAGTTTCCTGCCAAAACATATGTTTTATAAAAGTTTCAGGGCATCATTTGATCTGAGGTTCCTCACTTCTGTCTGAATTTACTGAAGTTGTCTAATGAGGTTTAACAGCAATCTGAGTTCAAACAAAATAAGTCTGGAAGACTTGGCTCCATCAGAATTGCTCCTCTTAGATGATGTACCAGAGCTGTGTATCTGCTCCACACTAGGAAGGCTAGACAGGTAGCAATGTGGTGAAATCAACATCTTCTGGAGAGATCCATGTTGCCAGACATCAGCAAATGCTATCACACTTCAGGAGAATGATTAGCAAGTACACTGGCTTTAGGTCAAGAGTTGATAATTGTACAGATTATTTTGATTTTTGATAGCTAGGAATTCATGCTGAGGAACAGCATTTTAAAAAGGTGGCATTTAACGTTCAACAGAGAAATAATTAACTTTAAAAGTTAGCCAGTAAAAGAAAATGCCAAGGCAGGATGGTGAGGCAAAGTTGACAACAAGAGGGGATACAGCAGGACATTAATTAGGTACAAGCAAACATCTTCCCTAATAGCTCATGTTCTCTCCCATTCCCAAAATGTCAACAATAGATATTAACACCAGATGCTGGCATTACATCTCCCCTGACAGTGAGTCTGGGCCATGTGTGTGTGCTCAGAGAAAAGACGCATGTGATTGAGGGGTAAAATCCAATAGGATAAAGGCTGTGTTTCCTGCTCTTAAATAATTTACAGATCCTTTATGAATGGTGGGGAAACAGGAGCTTTCAAGAGATCTCAACTGAAACATGGGGGAGGAGAAAGACAGTAGTAAGTGGGCCACTGTCCATGTGTACACTTCTACAGCATGTGTTTCACGTTCCATTCACCTGGATGCACCCCAACCCAGAAGCACTCAGCCACCCTTATGCAGGAGGCTGTGAATGCACCTCTCACACGTAGTACTTGTAAGCATTTTTCTCTTGAGTACAGGGTGGAGAAACCACCCCCCCCCCCCCCTTAGGGTAAGGGATATAACTCCAATATTAAGCAAATTTTAGAAAAAAAAAATTACTCATGATCTAAAAACTCATCTCCCTTTTATTAATTTCAATTTTTCCTGCTTTGAGTCAGTCATAAGAGAGATATAACAAATATAAGGGATTTGACATATTTCTATTCCTGTGCAAGCAAGGCTGATGACACGGATAGATATCATGGACTGCCCCGGCTGGTGTGGCTCAGTTGGTTGGAGCATAACCCCATAACCAAAAGGTTGCGGGTTCTATTCTCGGTCAGGGCACATACCTAAGTTGCAGGTTCGATCTCTGGCCCAGGTGTGTATGATCCCCAATTGGGGCGTGTACGGGAGGCAACCAATCGATGCTCTTCTCTTGCATCGATATTTCTCTCTCTAAAAGCAATGCGGAAAAAAAGTGTCCTCAGGTGAGGATTTTAAAAAAAGAAGATATTCTGGACTAAGATATTATGCTCCATACCTGATCAGCTAGGTGGAACTGCCTCTGATTGCTTTTTTTCCAGATCAAGTGGTCAAAAAAAAAATTCTCTGAATATTGGTGGTGTTTTGGTAAGTGGACTTGGAACCACTAACAAAAGAGAATAGGCTGAAAATTGAGGTGACAAATGTTTGGCAGGAATGGATAAGAGGTAACTGCCCAATCAAAATGATTTATTTGAATTCCGCTATTAAGTAGGTTAAACAAACTCCTTCCCAACCTCAGGGCCTTTGCATTTGCTGTTTTCATTGCCTAGAAGGTGTGTCTCTTCCAGCCTTTTCAATTCTCATCTAAGTCTTCCTCTAAGTCTCAGCTTAGAATGACATTTGCTCAAGGATGTATTATTGTTTTGATAAGTAATTCATATAGATACATTATTCATGCCTACCCTATCTAAAGTAGATTCTACTCTCAGCCTCCTCTCCATCTCCATTGTTCTCCATCTTAGCCTCTTAGCTATTTTTTTAAGTGGCACCTATCACACTTGTGCTTATTTCATTTGTTCCCTTGTTATACTGTAGGCTCTGAGAAGGTACGGGCAATGCCTGTCCTGTTTACTTCTGTATGCTCAGGCCTAAAACATAGTAGGTACTCAGCATGTTTGATGAGCACTACTGAGGTCTCTGATGCCTCCTGTTGCTGTTGATGCAATCCTTGGGTCAAATACCTATGAAGATCCCAGTGGCCAATGGAATAATTTAGATCTAGGTGTCTTTAGGAAAAAAAAACAAAAAAAAACAAACAAAAAAAAAACCAGAAGCTTCCTTTAGGCAAAAATTGAAAGAGCACAAATGAGTGAGCTAGACTCTCTACTCTCAGGGAGTTTACAACCTCAGAAAAGAGGAGTGTATGCAGGCAGCCAAAGATTCAGATAAAAAACTTATTGGACTGATAAAGACTGGTTGGGCCAGGTGTTCAGGGCAGGGTATGGTCTGACACTGTCAGAGCCAAGTCCTTAGAGCCAGTAAAAGAAACCTGACAACCAAGACTAACCACCCAGAAGAACTAGCAGCCTGGTGCAAGGCGAAGAGAATGATTTTTAGAGTCAGACAGTCTGGCTTCATGACTTATGGACAGTGACATTTGGTATAAATTCCTTAAACTCTGTACATCTGTTTTCTGTCTGTAAAATGGGAATAGCAGTGGTATTTATGCCACAGATTATTATGAGAACTGAATATGGTAAAATGCTTAGCATCATGCCTTACACACAGTAAACACAATAAAGGTGAACTGTTAAAAATAATTGGTCTCTTAAAGAACAGAGATTTTGTTTACTAGTTAATTCCACCGAACTTTCATCTATTTGGCCCATTGTTTATAGAGTATTTGAGCAGGGCCCACTCGTACATTTTATGTCTTATAGTCCACTAGCTCTTACAGGACTATAAGAGACAGAATCCCAAGTCTGACTCAAATGCCTGCCTCCAGCCCCATACTGTGATCCAGCCCCCCCCCCCCATGTTGTCTGGACTTTTGTAGTGGCCGACAGACAACATGTAGCCTCTATCCAAGTGCTTGCTATTATTTCATATTTGGTCTCTCTTCCAGAAAATATTACTTTATAGAGGCACAGTATGCCAGTCAGACTGGACCTGGACATAGACATCCAAATGCGTAAGAGAAATGGTATTTCTGTGCTTAAGCAATCTTTGCTAATATACGCCATTCAGAAATCAACTCTTCCTTGAATTCAGAGCCCCTGAAGCAATATAAAATAATTTCTCTCTGTCCATCCATTTCAAAGTATCTATTATGTATAAGGCAAGATGCTAGGCACCACTGGCGGAAAAAAACCCCATAAAACGAGATCTGTCTTCAAAGAGTGATTATGTTACATTATAACAAAGCTCAGAAGTAGCTTGCCAAAGAAGGCGCTAACCTCTGATTTTCCAAGGATCCATTACATTCTGGTTTTGAGCAGATTTTAAGCATTTGAGTGTCTATGACTTAAGATACACACACACACACACACACACACACACACACACACACACACACACACACACACACACACAGCCCTTAAAGTACCACTGGTAAATAATCATCTCTGTGATGGTTTTTAAATTTCACTTTAATCAAATCCAGTAAGACGTTCCAAATATCATTTATCCTTTAACAATCAACTTTCAATCTCTAAATCCTGGCTTTTACTTTAATCACTCATGAAAATTCTATTATTCAAGTGCTGATTATGGCCTGTACTGGTGTGCACCAAGCAGCACAATCTCTACGCCCGCAGGCTGCACATCACCCTGGAACTGGAGTCTAAATAGTGTCTGGCAGTAGAGGGCTCTGAGTCAGAAGTCCTGCGGTCGAGTCTGGGATCTGCTTTTAGCAAGTTATTTAGCCTCCTCAAGCTTTAGTTGGTTCATTTGTAAACTGAAGGATGATGGTAGCAGTGTCTCCCTCACATGGGGTTTGGAGGAATTGAATGAAATGAGTATAAAATGCTTAGAATAGTTCTTGGCCCTTAGGAGCTCAGCCATTTTTGTTATTAAAAAAGTTCTTTATTAAGAACTAGTTTTGTTCTCTATACTCCTTATTTGGTGGCCCTCTGTGACAGCTGTAGTGCACACACTCAGATCCTAGAAAAGGGTTCATCAAGTCATAAAATGAAATCCCATTAGTTCACTATTACCTGGAATTCTTAGCAACTGCCTGATGAGCACTGAATTATGAGATTCGGTGGTAGAGTGGGGTGGGTGGATAGAAACATCATACAAAGAGCTTATTTCAAGGAGATTAAAAGGTACTTAGGGAGACACAAAAGGATCTTTTCAGAGGTTTCATTTAGATGAGGATGCAACCAGATAGATCTGAATGTATTATCTTATTTAGCCAATAACTAGCTGTAAGTGGTCTTATAAGGGTACTTTTAAGTTTCTGGGCCTTGTTTCCCTTATGCTAAAGCATGGGTCAGTCCTGCCAACACCCTGTGGCGGGGACTGGATGCAGTGGAGCACAGAACCTTCAGTCTGACATTGCAGCACCATAAGGGAAGGGAGTGTGCACCTAGCATTAAAATCCTCCAAGAACTCTCATTTCCCTTCCCTTTGGGTAGTTTATAACTCCTGTCTAATTAGGAAGCTTGGAATTTATTTGTTGATAAGCTTTAGGACTCCTGCCCCCCAAGGGGCAGGAAAGGATGACATGAACCAGCACAGAAGAGGGGGTGCTCACAGTGCTAGAGAGTCTTCAGAGCTAGACTAAAGAAGACACCACCAAGGGCAGGAGGAAGGAAATGTGTCCCTGGAGCCTCCCTGATGCAGAGGGATGGGAGCGGAGGGGATTGTGCAAAGCCCTGCAGAAACACCCCGTTGGTGCTTTTCCGATAGAGGCCAGCCCTCACTCGGGTGGCTCAAGCGAGCAAGCTGCACACTGTGGACAGGTCTCTATGCTCCCAGGCATCCAAGATGGGGAAGGGGTATAGGGTGGCTGGGATTCTCTTTAGCTTCTTAGTTTCCTGTTTGCATGATTTCATTCCTTCTCACTGAAGTTGAAGAAAGAAGAGCAAAGACAGAGGAGAAAGAAAAACATCCTGAAACACTGTGGGAACTCATTCATACATGCCTGTATTTATTAAATAGCACCTACTCTGTAGCTTGGTATGACGGTCACATGGCTACGAGTGAGGCACAGTGCTGGTTCTCAAGGAAATGAAAGTCCAATGGAAGGAACACACACACACACACACACACACACACACACACACACAGATTGTTTTACAACGGTATGTGGACGGCGACAGAGACATGCATGCTTACATGTTATGGGGGGAGGTAGGGAGGTATCAGGGAAGTTAAGCTGTCCATGGGCAGCAAGACATAGGGCAAAATGGTGTGAGGAATCACCAACCCTGTGTGGCTGGCAGGAGAGCAGCTCCCCATGCACATAGCCAACCACAGTCAGGAAGCAAGCATACATGGGATGGAGCCGATCCCTGGCTACGCAGAAGGCAACAGCTTTATGAAGTTCTCAGGGCCAGGAGGGAGGTGTGTGGTCCTCCTGGGGCATCTGTCTTTTCAGAGTCACCAAGTCACGTATTTCTAGCTGCTCATCTTGTTTCACAACTCTTAGGTAAACATGTAGTCTACACTTCATAGTAAAAGGTTTCAGAAGGGACCATGGCTCAAGGGGGCAGAGAAGCTTCAAATCTGAGACTGCCACACCGATCCTCCCAAGAAGGAAGGGCATGGTGGCAAAGAGCTCCAAAGTGATCTTAAGAGGCCATGTATAGATGTTGGAAAGCCTGACACACTTTCAAAGAAATTACCACTCAAAGGAAGAATGGTGAGGAAATGGAAGTGAACTCATGAGTATCCTGAGGTCTGGTGAGTGCTGACTGAGGGAACAGTGAGCACTCTGCCCTGGGAGGTTATAGCCTTGCAAGCATTTTGCAAAAAAGTTGTCTGGGAGATTTTCCAGATGCAGGATGAACTAGATGACCTTCAATTACTCATCCAACCCTGCGATGCTATGGTTCTAATCCCAATAAATGCTGGATTCGTGCACTACAGCAACCCTCTGTTGTGTACCAGACACCTCCACAAATGCTTTCAGACTGTAGGTGACAGGGAATAGGCAAGACCAGAGGACTTCAGAAAACAGTGAGAAGCTTTGTTTCCAAACTTGCCTGTGTTCCCTGCTTTGCAGACAGCCACCTGTCTACTTCTCTGAGACAAGTAACAGCATATGCTGGAGAGTGCAACAGGCAGCCCGAGGAGCCAAGATGGCTTTTCTTGCATGTTTTCTCAATTAACTGTATTCTTGGACGCCTTGGAAGAAAAGAGTCCCTTCTGAAAACATCCCAGAGGCTGGAGAAAGGAGGGAGTTTCAAGTAGTACTGGTAATTCTAAACTTGTCAAATGGAAAAGCTTCGTTCCAAAACAAATGGTTTTGGGGGGTGGAACTGCTGCCAGCCAAATGTCATCTTTGCTTATTCTTGATAAACTTGCTAAAATGTCTCCTAATCCTCAAAAGGTTCTAAGCCATGTTGATCATCTTTTAAAATAAGGTCACTGAATTTAGAAAGCCAAGAAGACAGCAGTTCGCTGAGTATGTTAACACCTCTGGTACAGCAATCTATCTAAAGTCAGACACTTTTAAAATATTCCATCTCTTGTGGCCTGCTCTCAAAACATGCTCAAGTGCATGGCACCTGGTAGATATGTAAGGGCTGCTCATGAATTGGGCATGACCTTAGGACAGAGCAGGAAATGAAGAATGTGAGAAATCAGGGAAAACCCAGCATCAGGCAATGGAAAAAGCCCTCAAAATCCAGTGACAGGACAATTAGGCTGCTCTTCCACCTTTCTCATATTTTTTTTGTCACTAGGATTTTGCCTTTACCTTTCAGTGTGTCTCATTAATTTCCACTCTGCCATGTCTACCTTACTGCCTTAGTTCAGATTCTCATACGTCTCCCTTTCAAGCCCATTCAATGCATAAAAACCAGAGTTATAAAAACTAGAATTATCAGGGGGATCACTTTGTAAATTATACAGCTGTCCAACCACTATGCTGTACAGTTGAAACAACAACAAAAAGAAGAAAGAAGGAAAAGAAAGAGTCATGTTTCAGGGCCTCGATTAGGGTAAGGCAAGTGAGGTGCTTAGGGCACACAATTTAAGGAGGCACTCAGTCTGAGGGTTGTCAGTGCCAACCTTGAACTAGCATGACCCTCAGAGTGAGTGCTTTTTTCAGCTCTGCCTGTGCATTGGGTGCCTCCCTTGCCTCACCTGAGTCCTGGCCCTGTTATGTTATAAAACTTAGCATGTAACTCTCATACTCTATGGAGAGCTGCCTTTCCATACTCATCTCTCAGTACTCCCCCATCTTACACCAAATTCCAGTATTCCTCTCCTCACTGCAGTTCCCCAAACACACACTGCTATTTAACACTTCTGATCTGTAGTGCGCCACGGCCCCCTTCCTGAAAGCTCTACTTTCTCTTTATCCCTGGCAAACTCCTATAACTGACTTGAGCCTCATTCATACACATAAAACCTCCCTTACGTGAGAAGTCTTCCCTAAAACCACCACTTGGTTATTTTCCCTTCTATATCCTACTGCACATCTTGGATATATTTCTATTATGACATTTATCTCACAGTATTATCTTTTAACTGTTTCTGTGTAAGTGGAGGTATATATTGTCTTTCCATCTATACATCCACAGAGACTACCACAACTCCTAGCACAGAGTTGGCCTTCAATAAAAGTTTGCTGAGTAAATGTAAATGCATTCTGTTGAATATACAATTTAGTGTTCTTCCTTTTCTCCTTTAAGCAGGATCAATTTCAAGGTACAAAGCAACAGAATGAGACTTCCAACCTTGGGACAAGGAACCAGACCAGACTACCCTAACACACGTAGGCGTATTTGTCCAGGATGCGAACTGTACACTGACGGTGTGACCTGAAGAGGTTACTATAGTGCAACTGGCTATCATGAGCAAATTTAACACAGTTGTTAAGCATCATTGATAATGATGATTAAATATTCTGTTTTGTTTACTTTAATTAAGCATAATTAAAACATCACAGGGAGTGTGTGAAAGTCACTTGCATATACTTAATGTAGCTGTTTGGAGAGAGGCATCCTATCTTTGAGATTTGGAAGTTCTGTAAATGAATATAATTGGACTGATTCCTTCTCACCTGCCCTCTTGGAAACAAACTTGTATTTTTTGGCGATTTTAAAAAACAAATGTCTTTTCCAACTTTAGAACAAAAACCTGGCTTGTTGGAATACAGAATGATTACAGATAACATAAGCCAAGAGAATGCCTTGTGCTGGAATGCTAGTAGACTGAGAAAAGCTGGACCTACTTTAAGGCAAGGCTGAGGAGAATGGATAGCAAGAGGGAGCAGAGGACAGACATAATGCTTCCTCTTGGTAAGTGCGCAGCTGTGTTTACATGGGAATAAGGTGGTTAGGAGGTAGAAGAGGTTCAGACCTGCACTGATCAATGTGGCAGCCACTAGTCCCATGGGGCTACTTAAATTCAAACTAATTAAAATTAATAAGGTCAAAAATTTGGCTCCTCGGTCTCACATTTCAAGTGCTCGATAGCCACATGTAGCTGGTATCGATGGCACTGGACAGTTCTGGTATGAAACCCATTATCGCAGGAAGTTCTATTGAACAGTAATGGTGTGCACAGTGGAAACTCATCTTGGCCTCTGTAAACCGATGAGCAAGAGTGCCCATTTCTTTCCCTAGTTCATAATAAATATAGACATACTCAGCATTTTCTCATCCATCTTCTTATAAGCAAGTGGCTTCCCTAAAAGTGGCAATGGTTTTCACACTATGGGACCAGATCCTGTCATTATAGTTTCTTTTCCATTTAAAAATAAACATTCTCAACAGAGATAACCAGAGTTGGCTCACTTAAAAATTGTGAATTGATGAATGGGCACTAGAATTTAAAAACAGCTAAAAAATTAATGTGGCACCTATGGACAACTCCAAGGCAAAGAGCAGGAGAGGAAACAGAGCACCGAGTGCACAAACTGGCAAAACCCAATGGGGACTGCTGGCACTGCAGAGGCTGAGAAAACAGGCCCTGCAGCTCCAGACCTCCGAGTGCCTTTTGATTCCACGGAGCAGTATGTTTCATGCCCTCAGGAGGGGCAGCCATGCTGAACTATAGTTGTTCCAGGCCCACGCCTCCAATTTCAATGTGAAAGAAATCAGGGAAACAGATTTTTTAGTTGAATTAATAAACTGAAAACTTCCAATTAATGAATATTTTTAAGCACTTTCTCCAGCTATACTGGCACTGGCAAGCCAACAAGTTGTCCATTTCTTGTCCTTTCTACAGATCTGTGCTCATGTTTTATATAAACACTCACAAACAGATTCCATTCTTTAAGGAGGTGCATGGAAAATCCTAAACTCCAGTCTGAAAGAGAAGCCAAGGGCATTCTTTTCCAAGCATTAGATTGGTTTCACATGAGGTGATTAGACTCTTTCGTGCTAATTGCAGTAGAAAGAGCTAATTAGAAAAATCTACCATTCAGCTAATGAGAGCTGGGCCCTAACTATCTCAGTGCTTAACTTCTCAGGTTGTAAAATACCACATTATTTTACATACTCTCTCTGCAAAAGTTGTCATTGTGTTCAATTTCAGCAGTTAGGCTAGGCAAGAAATAACTAAGGCAACATTTACAAAATGCATACACACGTGATAGTTCATTGCCACTCTACCCAGGATTCCTTGCTGTTTCAGAAGGGTAAATACGATAGATCAAAGACTGTTAACTAACACTAGATTGAACTACCAATGAATTCTGCCTCATTTCTCAGCACAGCCTTCTCAGTGCCTTGGTGCCTTTTATTCTGGGACCCTTTATTAATGCAGAATAAGGATTTTCACATGTAATGTTACTCCGAGAAGAAGAGTTCATTAAAAAGCAATGATATCACCTGATTGAGACTCACGTCCCTACCAAGGGTTGTAGCATTTACCAGGAAGCTGATGGAATGAGAATAATAAAGAGCTAATAAATCAGAGTCCCTTATTACACCATAAACTCATTATACAGTAAACATTATACAGTATAAGTAAACAGAGGAAAATAGGAAACCAGCCACATTTTTAGAAGAGGGCTGTAGTAAAGCTTTCGTAGAAGACTAAGTTCAGAGGAGAGGGCTTTGAGTTTCATATGATTTACATCATAAATCCACTTGGACATTGCAGGAACACTATTCAAAAACATCTCTGCAGCTCAATCCCCTTCTCACACATCCAAAAAAGCATTCTTTCACACAAAGTTTGCAGTTCTCTTGGCAGGGGCCCAGGTTCTACATGTTGCAAGAGGATTTGTGAAATTAGCAGACAATAAATGTCAGAACTTTCGCCTTTGGAATTAAATGCTAGAGATTCTCTCTGTATCTAGGGTCCCAATACCCTGTCCCAAGGTTCCAAGAAGACAAATGTCCCTATGTTTGAGTACACTGAGAATGCTGACCTCATTCCTGAGCTTCCGAGAACCAGAACTAGACTCACCGTCCCAAGCAAGCTGCCGGAAGCAGAGGCGCTAACTGCCACGTAGGTACGTTTCATACCAACTGCTTTTATTTACCCATGACTTGACTTAACGCGGTTTTGATTTTGGGGTTTATTTTGCTGCTCATAGCCCCCCAAAACAGAGTGTGAAACAGAATTGAGATTCAGGTCGTTCAGTTGTGTGCTTTGTTAAAAATCCCAGAAAAGGCTTATCGGAAAAAGAGACTAAGACCATTACCGTACAGTTTGGGAAAAATCTGGAGATTTCAGTTTCAAGGTGTACCTCATCCCTTACGCATAGTTCTCCTGACAGTTATGCTGCATTGTTAAAAACAAAAACAAGCAAAAAACAAACAAACAAACAAAAACCCCCAAACAAAAACATTTGGCCCTGACTGGATTGCTCATTTGGTAGGAGCATCAATCCTAACAGCACAAAGTTGCAAGTTCGATCCCTGATTGGGGCATGTACTGTGTACGGGAGGCAACCAATTGATGTTTGTTTCTTTCGCTCCCTTCCTCTCTCTCTAAAATCAATAAACATATCCTCAGGTGAGGATTAAAAAATAATAAAATAAATAAGTAATATTTGTACTAATATTTGTGTCGAAAACATATATCATTCTAAAGGCTAAGTTTTTATAGTGCATGTCCTTATACATGGACACACATTACAGGCGATGAAAGAGAAAAGCTAATAGCACCGTGCCTATACGTGTATTATTATTTCCATTTTACAGATGAGACATCAGAGACTCTGGGAGATTAGGTAGTTTGTTTGGGATAAAACAATTAAGTCACAGAGTTGAAATTTAAACCCTGCAGGCCATTGTTCTCAACTTCAAATTTCTTCTCTTTTTCTTTCAAAGTGTCTCTAGCACTCTCAAAACTGCTTAGTGCAATTATCAGCACTATTTTGCTTTGAATTTTACTGTAAGACTCAATTCTTCCCACTATATTTTAAAATTTTTATTATTATAACACAAATTTTGTACTGGATTTGAAGTAAATGATACTTCCTGTGACAGTCCGAAGTCCAATTTTTTTTTGGTCAACATTTTTCATCCTGATGTTTTCATCAACCGAAAAATCCAAGAGCTATTCTCTACCCTAATCTTGATAATATGAAACCTAAAGATGTAAAACATTTTGCTCAGTATCATAGTAAGTTACTAACTGAATCATAAAGAAAACCTCAGGTCCTCACTCCCAGGTATCATTTTTAAAAATTCAGAAACTTGCTCTTTTCACATGGCTAAGAAACAAGGTTTCACTCTGGTATTCAATAAGAGTACTAGACTGGATTTTCATTTTCATTAATGCATAATTCTTATTAATACAATAGAAGGCCCAGAAGTGAGGAGAAGTCCAAATTCTAGGAATTGCTGTTAAGATCAGATAAATTAGAAAGAAGCTACTGGAAGAGAAAATATTACTTCGAATTTTATGTTGAGTAAATTGACATAATGTTTTGAAAAACAGAGATTTAATAGCAATACCCAATATCCAGTCAAATTTATACTGAGAAAGAAACTATTATACTGGTTTTCCTAGATAATAACAATGATAAGCAGCATTAAAAAAAATCCTTTAATGGTGACTAAGGCTACTTCTCTGAATTCAATCAATACTAAAAAAAATGTGAGTATAGTATTATTTCTGTTTTTCAAATGAGGAAACCAAGAATCAGAGATGAGGCTGAGGAGATAGGTGGAATGGTTTGGTAAAGAAGGTAGGAGAAGGGCCTGACATCTACTGAAGGGCCCTTTCAAGAAACCACACTTATGCCCTGGCCAGGTGCTCAGTTGGTTCGAGAATCATCCCAATATACCAAAGTTGTAGATTCGATTTCCAGTCAGGGCACATATAAGAACCAGCCAATGAATGCTTAAATAAGCAGAACAACAAATCAATATCTCTGTCTTTTTCTCCCTGTTCCTCTTTCTCTCTCTCAAATTAATAAATAAAATAAAACAAAACAAACAAAATAAAAAACAAAAACAACACATCTTCCTGGAATCAACCCAAACATAACATAAGAGACAGGAATGCAGAAGGACTCACTCCTGAGCTGGTATCATCACGGATATTCCCCGTGTTGTTTATCGCTGAATTTCTTCTGGACTTCAATTGGGAAGACTAAAGGGTATCATGGTTACACTTGATGTTTAGACACAGCCAATTTTAGACACACCTACTATGACAGGCTCTGGGGTCACAGGTAGGAGACACAAGAGCGTTTATACCATTCGGGCAACACGGTCACTAAATTTTCCAATGATCTCCCAACCTTTAAGGAGAAAACTTGACTCCTTTGTCAGATGTTCCTAAAAGACAGTCTCTGCTATCTGTCATATTGGCTGTGTCTAAACATCAAGTGCAACCATGATACCCTTTAATAGTTAATCCTCCAACATATAATTAGGCATTCACATGACAATCAAAACCATGACTATATTTCATGTTTGCCTTTCCTTTCAAGCCCTCTACTAGAGGGGCACTTACTCTGTCAAATCTGCTATAGTAATCAAAACATTGAAATTACTTCTTTCCACACTAAATATACTGGAACTGGTTGTTTGATTAAATGTAGAGCAGAGAGTGCAATTTGCTAAATTACAAGTATTCTGAACATGTAAATATAGTTTAATTACTGCAATTAAAGAAGATTACTGGAGATTGGCAGATGGGAATGTAATGCTGTTTTAATTAGAGTTTTTAATGCACTGTAACATAAGCATAATATTAACCCTTTATACTAGAAGAGGTAGCTGGTCTTTGAAAAATTAGTATTTAAAAATGTATTAGAGTTAGTGTCTCATAACAAAGCTAGACTGAATCACACCACCCTGGAAGCCCATTGGGGAGGAGAATCATGGCTTCTAAGCAAAGTAAGCTGAGGCAGAGAACAATGACAGATGATATATCTGCTAGGGTCCCAACTGTGAACACACATGCCATAAAGCATGAAGGCATGTGTGTACACACAGAGAAACACATATCACACAGGGTGCTTCTTCATAAAAGTAGAATATTGTCACTATGTCAAGGACTGAATGGGCTTCCACATCATGAAAGATTTCACAGGTCCATGTTTAGCAAACACGAGAAGGCAAAGCATTTCAAAAATGCACTTACTTCTTAAAAATGCATTTATTTATCTTTGAGAAAACTATAGCACAGACACAGGCTGACACCCTACAGAGGGAGGTCTATTATTATTATTATTATTATTACTCACCTTCCAGAACAGTCTATGCTACATAAGGTAATATTCCAGTATGTAAGAAGCAATCTTTGTCATCTTGAAAGCTATTACTGGCAACATTTTATCCATTTAAGTCAATAGCCTATTAGAAATTCTAATTGAAAGTTCAATAGTCGGCTTGGAGCCTTACAATAGAGGTTGCCTTTTTGAAAGCCATTTAAAGTCTTAATCTCTTTATCATTTGGTATTTTGAAGCCTAACTTTGTTCTTGTTGGGCAGATCAATGGCATTAATTTACAAAATGGGGGAAAATGTCACCCTTCATCCTTTAAGTCTCAGCTCAGTGAAGAGCAGCATAAGCGAATCTGATCGCTGCTTTCTCACATTAGCAGCAAACGGTGCCATGGGAGGCTTGACCTACAAATTTTAATTACCACATGAAAAATTCAGTTCCTGGAGATGAAGAGAGACTTGAGCAAAAGCAGAGGCCCACCTTGTGCATGTCTGTGGAGTGTTAAGTCTTCAAGGACTAGATTTCCGAATCAGTAACAAACACCACAGCCAACAAAAAGAGGGTCTATGTCCAAGAACAAGCCACAAACTTCAAAACAAAGCAAGACCAAGACATGTCAGATAAATAAGCTGCAAAGGGAAAATCCATCGAAGGGGAGATGTTTATATTTTACTAAACAGATAGTGTCTGTAGATTGTACACACACCTATGAATTGAAAAAAAAAAATGCTACCATGAAACTAATCAATTAAGAGTTACAGCCTCAGAGGCGAGCCTGCAAAAATCAGAGAGGCGGTCATGGTGCTCTGCCACTGCTGTAAACATTCTCAGCAAAATGGGTACTCAGGGAAGCAACTATTTTTACCCGAAATAAAAGGAATGGATCCTGAACATGTAGACATGATGACTAATTGGTGGTGGCAGAAAAAGCAATAAAAATAAGTCATCTAAAAATAAAAAGTAAAGCCAAAAGTAGTACGCAGTAAGCTTACTACTGCTGCAGTAAGCAGAATTAAGGGGCAGCTGTCAGCTTTTGCATTCCAGATGTTAAGGGAACAGACCTAAACAACGATCACCTTACATGTGGACAAAGCCAATTCCAGAAAATATATGCATTTATCAATATCAATTTGAAACCATCATTTAACACACACATACATTTGTACTTTGAAAAGGGATGGGAAGGCTACAGAGAAATGTTAACAGCAGGTTACCAGGTTCATGGGGACTATAGGTCAGTGGCTTTTACCTTTTGGTTTGTATCCTTTTAAAGAAATTTTTAAGTTTTTTAAAAAAATCATAACTAACCTGTATGGCTTTCTTAGTTATTAACAAACCAACTTTTTTAAAAAGAAGAAAAAGTAAGATTATATTTGACATTCAGCATAAAAGTCTGTGAATCTTTATAGAAAGGAAGATTCCTTTTTGTAATGTGAAAGCACAATTCGCTTCCAAAATTTAGACTTCTTAAAAAATTAGATTCATATCTACTTCAGATGCTTGGTGCAATTAAAGAGTTATGTTATCTGTCAAGTCTTAGTTAATCATTTTACATACCCGTACTCAATTTAACTGGGGGACTACTTCTGCATACTGTATACAGGGCCCAGCACTGGGTCATGCAGTTAGCTTCTTCATTTTTTTTATTGCTTGACAATGGTGATAAAGAAATAATGGCCTTACAACAATGGATGCAGCCATACCTGCTGTTGGCTAAAACTTAAAAGTCAAATAGCTTTCTGATTACTGATTCACATCCATCTTTTCATTTCTGATCACCATGGATCTCCACATTCTTCATATCCAAGAGATGCCTCACTAGTGGCTCCTGACACCAACAGGTGGAATTCTGTGATGAAGTGTCCTAATGAAAAAGCCATTAACATTTGTACCAAGTGCTCCTGGGCTTTTGTCCCTGAACTTAGGTTAATAGTATGCTGGAAGGTCTCTAAAAAGGACAGAGGCTCCTGGTTAAACAGCTAAATAGTCACATCCCTATATGCGTTGGCCATTGACACAGATGGGCTGGTCCTTGGGTCAGGGCCCACTACATAGAGGGAGCAGAGTCCCATGGGGAAATGGCTGCCTTTTGGAGGGCAACACTAATGAGAACAAGTGCAGGAAGTGCAACAGGCTGGCCTGAGAATTGGGCAGGAGAGGGTGCGCAGTAAGGCAAACCTACAGCACTCTTACTGAGCACAGCTCCCAGCCCAGCCAGAACCCGTCCTCTGTTGACATTCCAAGAAAAGGACTGGGGGCACAACAACAAAAATTAATGTCATGAGGATGGAAAAGAACACATGCTCAGTTTAAGAAGGACTGAGATGCAAAAACTGTGCTCCCCTGAAGTGCTCTGCTCCCATAAGTGTGGCATTTTCAAAGCCCACACATCATAACAACTTTGAATTCTGAGATGCCTAAACAGGAAGGCCTTGGGGTTCCATCTGTCCTCCTGACTAGAAGGACAGCTGAGGAACTGTCCTGCTATCTGGAAGAGGGCTGGCAGAAATCTCAGGAACCCTGGCCTAGGAGTTAGAACGTGCCGTTCATTCTTCCCTCCAGTCTAATTGATAGCCCTGACAAAAGCTGTTGGCTTGTTACCAGGTCTGTCTCTGTATGTAACTAGAAATGAACTACCAAACAGACTTGGCACACTTCTTAAATTTTTTTTTAATTCCAAAATTTTATAAATCATAGAATTCATCTGGTATTAAAGCAATCCAATACTTCCTTTTTTCTATGTGTTACTTTACTAACAAAATTAAGAAGATTGCTAGAGGAATGTGAAAGTCAATAGAAAAGATGAAGTGGAGACACCAAAGTAGAGAATAATGAACTGAGACCATGATTCCTAGTTCCACTGGTTTCATAAAGCCTATGGAGCTCTAGATGTGGGCTAGATAATTCTAGCATTCAAGGGATTCCCAGCTGTTCTCAGAAATCTGCCCTTTCCCAGCTTGTTATCTAGTCCTCTGCTCTGCAATATTCTCTTCCAGTGGCTTTAGGTTGTGCAATAACTTCTGCAGATACTAGTCACATTCCTTGTACTGTACTTCAGCTACTTACTTCTCCAGACTCCACATTTCCCTGTACAACAATCCTATTCTTTAAGGATCTATCCACCACTTGATCAACTCAAATGAGGTAGGAAGAACATTTGAAAAAAACCCCATATCCTTTCACAATAAAAACTATGAATGGAACAGAAGTTACTTAGCACAATTAAGGAAAACCCACAGCTAACATCACAGTGATTGAAGTACTGTAAGCTTTCCCCCCAAGATCATGAACAAGATAAGAATACCTGCATTCACCACTGCTATCTAGAGTAATTAGGCAAGAAAAAGAAATAAAAAGCATCTCTGTTCACGGATAAAATGATTCTATACACAGAAAACCCCAAAGCTAATAAAATTAATTCAGTCAAATAGCAAGGTGCAAGACCAACACACTAAAGTCGGCTGTGTTTCTATATACCTTCAATGTACCATCCAAAAAGGAAACTGAGATAACTATTCATTTACAATTATATCCAAAAGGATAAAATACCTAGAAAATAATTTAATCAAAGAGTGAAAGACTTGTACACTGAAAACTATTTGACTTAAATAAATAGAAAGACAACCCATGTTCATGGATTGGAAGACTCAATACGATCAAGTTGTCAATACTACCCAAAGTGTTCTACAGGTTCAACGCAACCCCTGTCAAAATTCTAATGGCCTTTTGGCAGAAAGGGAAAAGTCAATTTTCAAATTTGTATGGAATTATAAGGGGCCTCTAAATAGCAAAACCAATCTTGAAAAAGAACAAAGAGAGCTCACACACTTCTCAATGTCAATGCTACCTATATAACTACAGTAATCAAAACAGTGTGGAACTGGCATAAGGATAGACATACAGTGAATAGAATCAAGAGTCTAGAAACAAACATTTATGGCCAATTGATTTAGACCAGGGTGCCCAGACCATTCAAAGAGGAAACGCTTCAACAAATGGTGATGGGAGAACTGGAAAGCCACATGCAAAATAATAAATTTGGACCCCCAACCTCATATCACATACAAAAATACATCAAAATGGACCAACAGCCTAAATATAAGAGCTGAAACCATAAAATTCTTAGGAGGAAACATAGTGATAAATCGTCATGACCCTGAATTTGGCAATTGAGTCATAGATATAATATCAAAAAATGAGTAATAAAAGAAAAATAGATGGATTGGACTTCATAAAAATGAAAAACTTTGTGCAAAAAGAGCATTATCAAGAAAATGAAAATCCAACCTATTAAGTGGAAAAATTTGTAAATTATATATCTGATATAGGTCTCGTCGTCGTCGGCAGCCGTCCGTCTCGAGAGACGATGGTGTAGCTTCTTAAGAGTCTATCTGCACCGCCGAGAATGGCTGTGCAGTCCAACTCGGGAGTGACACGGTATCTGTCTCCTCCCGTGTTGAATCGACATCTTGCGATGACGCTGGAGTGTCCTCTCCAGTGAAGCTGAAGCTACAGAGCCTGGGCAGGGTGATATGGAGGGTCTGCTGTTGCCCATGCAGCAGACCCCCCCTCTCTTCGCAGCTGAAGGGTCCAAGGGAAAGACGAAGTCAATACAGCTTGGCTTCAGGTGCGCCGCAGGAGTTGCCGGTGTTGACTACAATGTCAAACCGCCTTAGGGACTCCGGCTCCAGATTTTCTGTCGGGGTTTACTCCCTTAGCCTTTCCCCTGAAGAGGTATGCCGCAAGGCAGCGGAGGTTTTTTGGAGTCAGAGTTTTCCTTCTCTGATGTGCCCTGACTGGAAGATCGAACCAGCGACACTTAGCTCGCAGGCCGACGCTCAATCCACTGAGCCAAACCAGCCAGGGCTAATATAGGTCTAGTATCCAGAATATATAAAGAAGTCTAGACTTCAACAATAAAAGAATAAACAATCCAATTTAAAAATAGTTAAAGGACTTGAGTAGACATTCCGCAGCAGCTAGCTGGAGGGGGGCATAATATAGACTGCTCAATGGGTAAGGGGTATTACTTTGGAGAGCTGGAGACACTTTGGAACTAGATAGAGATGGTGGTTGTATGACTTTATGGATATACTAAGTGCCACTAAATTGTTTAATAATTTTATGGTATCTGAATTACATCTCAATAAACTTATTTTTTTAAAGAAATTAATTTCTCTCCCATTTTCTAAAATCTTATATCACAAACTAATGGTTTGAACTCTGTCATCTCTGCTGAATATGGTTAATTTTTATTTGCAGTTTATTTATTCTGACACAGAAACTTCTTGAGGGCTACGTCTGCAACTTTCACCCCTTCCTGCAGCCCCTGGGCATCTATCTAGCCCATTTGTTTATACCCAACAGGCACACAAAAAAGTTGTTCAAGTGATTGTGACATGAACTTGGCACTGTGATCTTCAAACCCAACCCAGCACTGTATTTTCATTTCCTTACCTAAAAGGTACCCAGTTTCTGGAGTAGAAAGCACAAGCCTATTTTTTAAAAAAGCCAATATCAGAAAGTCTTATTGTCTTGTTTAGCAAATAGGAATCCTTAAATGGAGCTTCTCTCTGCCATGGTATTAAGGCACAAACATGAGGCAGAGCTGAATTCAGTGGCTGGAAGTAGGGGCCCACAGAGCTGATTGTGGGAGTTGGGTAACTCTTCTCAATTATCTAGAAAGACCAAAAAGAAACCACATATGCCTCCATGAAGGCTGCATGGGCTGACTAAATACCAAGTGTCTTTACTTTAGGCAGAAAAGATGTCAGCATAGTCATCCTATGCTAATGACTATGTGGATGTGAGTAATGAAAGGAAAATTCAATGATAAACTTTACATAACAAATGCAGGTCAGTGGAAAAAACAATATAAAACAGGGAGCCAAAGGAGACATGGGGAACAGAGAGATTCTTACAGGAAAATAGTTTAGATTAACCACAACTTTACAGAATTTTAAAGGACATAGCATGATGCCAGGACATCCACATCTATGAATTACAGGGTGCTGAACTAGATATGCATCTTATTCAGAAAGAAGAATCTTCAAGAATCAGAAGCTGCAGAAATTCTGAGAAAATGTCACAAGTTACCTTCTGCTATCCCCTAAATACCCAGACCCTCCCCCTTCCACATCAGAAATGCTACTTCCAAGGCAGTTCTTTTTGGAAGAACAATGCCATGTCTGAAGAATGTTCTCCATTTCCCCTTCCATCATAACCAACTCCCCAAAACTCATACAGAAAGCACAGAGGCAGCATAACTCCTGAGGTTATTCCAGAAGCCAGTGTCCTTTAGACATCTTGAGTAAAGTACTCCTTTCAAAAGTCAGGAAACCAGGACTGAAAACACAAAGGGCTCCATTTGAAAACCCATGAATGCCCCTATTATCTTAAGGACTAAGCATGGAGCCATGCATTTCATGCCCATTGCCACCCATGATCTTGTTTTTATAGCTACTACCAAGCACTTTGATGGTGAGACTGTTTAAAGGCCTCACCAAGCCTGCTGATGTGACTTGAGGACTCGGTGTCTCTTCATCGCTGCCACGCCAGTAAGCACACTCATTTACTTTATGCCAAGGGAGGAAAAAGTCCCACCTGGCTCAAAGGAACCACTTAACAGTAAAATTGACCTCTTCTCTCCTGTTTGTGGTCCTTATGTTCTAGTTAATTAGAGGTAATGTATGAAGCACACAACTCCTGGCCTTCCGGACTCTTCTAGCTCACTAGAGGTGAACTACAGAAAGAGGCATGGCTAGCAGGCCTGAGTCAGAGGTCCCTAGAAAGTTGAATTTAGGAGAATGCAGAATTATATAAAGCAGTGCTGAGAGAGCCATCAGGGTTTTCACAGTGGTGCGCTGTGTGTGTGTGTGTGTGTGTGTGTGTGTGTACACATGTGTAGAAGACAAACATGGAGTAAGGGAAAGACAAAAAGAACTGGTGGGGTGCAGATTAGGCGTCTGAGGCAGCTGAAGAGGAATTGCAGAGCAATGCTGGTACGCAGGGAGAAGTGGAGGTAGGCTGGAAGCGGGTAAAAAGACCAGGAAAGGCCCAGGGTGCAGCAGAGCTACAATCAGATCCCTCTGGCAATGGGTGGAGAGGCAATCATGAAGCCTTGGCGAAAAGACTGGCAGCCCCTGAGGATTCTCAGGGGAAGGCCCCTTTCAGAGATGAAGGAGTTCATTCCTAGGGCTGTAATTGCCTCTCCAGACTCAGCCTGCTGTGCTGACCTCGAGGCTGGCCCCCACCCACAGGGCAGCAATCAGAGAGAGTAGCTGAAGACTTGGTGAATGAATGAATCAAACACAACACATGTGCAAAATGAACAGTCAGATTTCTGAGTCACCAGTGGAGATGCTTAAGAGTGGAGGCCCGGGGTGAAGGTAGATGCAGGCAGATGGCTGGTGCTGATGCGCTCAGCGGCGGGATGCCTTCTTCCTCCTGACTGGACTCATTCCTTCAGCAGTGGAGGCTGCCATCTTTTCCTACTTCTTTTCTCAGGTGGGTCTGATGGTTCTCTGAACTGGTCTATATGTAACGTGCAAGGGCAAATAACAATTCTATTCCAGCGCTGGGTTTAACATCCAGGACTCTGAGTCTTAAGTCTAATTTTTTGGAATCTGATTGGAATGAGGGTGGGGTAACAAAGCCCTACACTAACATTCAACCGCTCTAAAATATTTTCTCATTCTACCTTCAGAATATACCCTCCATAATAGGATTTGGTTTAGCTTTACTTTTTGTCATCTGAGGAAAATACTAGATATGGTGAAGTCCATATCTAACACCCAACGGGCAGGAGTGAAGACAGGAGGCATAATACACTCCACCACCATTGTTAAGAATTCCTGTGTGGTTGAGAAGAATGGGTTTCAAACATACTGTTTAACAATGAGAAAAATATTTTAAATAATTCTTATATGGGACTCTGAACTATCCAACAGATAAAAGTGAAGCTGCTCTGGGTGACTAGCAATGAGGAGAGGGAACCCTCACATGTTCATGTCCCACCTTCCTTCTCCCAATGATCCCTTACGCTTGAACGGGGCAAATTTCAGTAATGGGAGAAGAGGGAGTTGGGCCCTGGGATCGTTTCTCCTGAACTGCGTGGGTTTTGCTCTTTCACACACCCTCTTTCCTCGTGGGTAAAATGAGAAGCTGAGTTTGAGTGCATTTTTTTTATAATTCTCGACTCTCCATGAGCAAGAAGAGAGGAAATGATTACAAGTTTTTACTTATACAACATGAAGTAACCAAGAAAATATATATACATAGCAACTGTGTCATTTAAGTCCATGGACATGGCAAGGCGCCATTTTCCAGCTTTTCCTCAGTAAGAGTGTCCCACTTATTATCATTTCTAGTGATCATTACCATTATTATCATCTCCAGAGATCTTGCTTGAAAGTTCCAATGAACAGAATATGACTGCTTTTTACTAAACCTGTAAATTCCATAGTTACACAAGCAGGATCAGGGAGACCTGCAGCAGACTAATCTTTTTAAAAAAATAAATACAAAAATATTTTCAGTGACAGTTTCATCAGATGTTTGTTTATAAATATTAATTTGGCTAGCATATTTTGTAGCTTTGATTAAAAACATTCATAAAATCCAATACCCGCCTCTGCCCATATCATACGTTGGTTTCCACCACACTCGATGCTATTCAGAAGCCAACACTTCACATAACTATTCAAAATGTACTGGCTCATTTTGATAATGTTCATGTCCACTCTCATCACCACTCTCAGACGGGTCATAACTGAGGAAGCCAAGGCCTCTTCCCTTGATCACGGCCAAATCTAGGTATCAGGAATTAGCTCCTTCTCTGTTTGTGGGTGAAGGGGGGTTGGAAAAGGCCTGCCCTTATCCCTATCCCTATCATGGCATTCACCAAAACTGTGCAATGTCCCCACTCTGTAGCACATTTCCTCCATTACGTTGTGAGCTAGGAATGGTGACAGAGCAACAGACTCTGTATTCATTTTATTGAATCACTTATATTTAATTAGAAAAATGGGTAGTTGTAACTCTGTCAATAGGACATGTTCAATTACATCGTATAACCAGTTTTCTTCAGAAAGCATTACCATCTGGTCTAAGCAGTTAAATAAGCACCAATACGTGATATTATAGCTAATGAAATTACATGTGGCACAAATATATACATGGCGTACAGAATTCACATTTATCTCTTTGAAAGGATTTTCCTTGTTGAGACATATGTAGGTTGTGAGATCAGGATGGTGGCATGGCTGGCTGGCTTTACTGCTTTCCAAACAACAAAAGTGATTATTCACACCACATCTTGGTCACGTAGAAGAATTTCTTGTTTAGAACCTTAAAAGTCCTATTTTCAACCTGTCTGTATAACCCCTGCCTTTCAGAACCCCTTTTGCTCTCTGAGGGGCCTGCTTCCTCCTTCCACCCAGGGTCACCCAAGCTCTGGCTATCATACCTCACCATGACTTCAGATTGGTCTTTATTCTCTCCCCAACCTCTTTAAATCTCCCAATTTCACTTTACGATGTGACAAGGCTTGAGTTAGTCCACAAATGTAAAGACCCTGGCACACAACAGACAGCCAATGAATAATATTTCTTTCCAATGTCTATTTCCCTTCCACTATTTTGCCTATCCCCGCCTCTGAGTCAGGCGGTGGCCTGGCCACACTGGCAAACGTCGGTGTGCTCATTTCTGAGCCAACGTTAACAGGAGAACCAGGTGACCCCAGGGCTACCATCACATATGTACAGACGCCTGTTGTTTGTGTCGCCTCATCCTTTCAATTTTCTTGGTAAAAGAGCACCTGAGCTTTCCTTTGGGAAATAGCCTTACTCCCACTTTCAATTTCTGTGGGACTAACAACTCCAGTTCCAGAGTGAGCTCTGGTTGGTTGAAACTGGGAAGAGAAAAAGGCAATCGATGTTGCTAGGAGATGTCCAAACCTGAGTTTGGAATCAAAGGAAGAAAGTACATGTAAAGTACTTAGGTGGGAAGGGCTTTGTGCAACTCTGGACAGAAGTGGAACCAGCACTGAGTATTACCTGCCTCTTTACTATCTCCCATGCTTACTGTTATGAGGGACCCCTAAAATGATGTTCCAGTGTCTACCTGCAACTGCTATATCCTTTGAGAACAGTGCTTCTGACTGCCCAGATGTGTGAGCCAGGCCAACATCCACAGATTACAGTAGTCCCTCTCTATATTGCAGTTCACTTATCGCGGCCTCACTGTATCGCGGGATTTTTAAAAATATTATATTTAATTATTTATTGCAGATTTTTCATAATATCGCGGGATTTTGTGGTACTGTATACATATTTATATGCGTAGTATTTATGATTTTAATGACTTATGCCTAAAAATTTTCAAAAAAGTATTTAAAAATATAATAAATGATTCTAACATTAAAAGAATATTAAATCGAAGTAAAATACTGCACAGTTTACAGTATTGTATTTTTTTTGCTGACGAACACATACATTACACTGAAAACGAGATGTACGCTCGAGCTCGTTTGCCTATGGCACACGATTGGCTGACTGATGGAAGGGAACCAACCAGAGCATTGTCTTGTGTATCCTGGGAGCTGACTGGCTTAGTAACTGTAGCATCAGTCTGTCTGCTATCCCGCACTGTGCGCATACGTTCAGCATCTCGCCTTGTCCACTTCACTCCTACCTCTGATCGCTGTGTGTAGTTTTGCTCTGCGGTGTTATGTTTTGTGAAATTTTCCTTAAAGACTGAATTTATTGCAAGTCCTACGATGCCACCCAAATGTTCTGCATCTTCTAAGGATTCTGGCAGTGAACCCAAGTGCCAGAGGAAGGTGCTTGCCATAAAAGAGAAGGTGGAATCTCGACATGTTGAAGGAAGGAAGAAGCTATGTGTCTGCTGGCCACCATTACGGGATCAACGAGTCTACGGCTCGCTATATAAAGAAGGACAAGAAAAATATCAGGGCTACGGCATCAGTGACTTTCAACAAAATAGCAAAGTGGGTGGTTACTTCCCGCAATAAGATCATTGTGAAGATGGAGTCTGCATTAGCTGTGTGGATAAACAATTGCAGAAAAAAAGAGTATCTCACTGGATACAAACACCATCCAGATGAAGGCCAAGCAATGGTATGATAATTTAGCAGCAAAAAGGGATGATCACGACGGTGATGAGAATGAAGAAGAGGACGACGGCGATGATGTGGAAGCAGGACCTTCGAGTGCTTCTCCAACCAGAACAACCCCATTCAGTGCCAGCAAGGGCTGGTTTGACAAATTTCAGAAATGCTTTGGACTCAAGAGCATTTCTCTGCACGGAGAGGCTGCCTCTGTGGATAAAGCCAGAGCCGAGGAATACGTAAACAACACATTCAAAGACATTATCGAGGAAGGAGGCCATAAGCCTGAACAAGTTTTCAACATGGATGAAACGGGCTTATTCTGGAAATGGATGCCTGGAGGAGCTAACTAAACTAAGTTAGCAAGTGAAGAAGAGGATGAGGAACAAGATGAACAACAGGTTGAGGAAGAGGAGGAGGTTGGCCTAACACTTGATTGTCCTGCAACCATGGTCAGAATGGCCAAAGAACTTCAGCGAGCGGCTGAAGAATGGGACCCCCCATATGGTTCGTTCGTTGCAGTTTACAAATTCAATCGACGTGCCATGTCAGTTTACAAAAACATTCTCAATCAGAAGAAGCAGCAGCCCCAGCAACTCCCTATAACTATGTTCATCACTTGAATGAAGAGGTCGGTTACACCTATGCCTTTACCAGAAGCAGAAGTTACAGATGAGGTCAAAGATACTACTGCACCACCTGAAGAAGGGCCTGATGAAGTGGTGCCTTTAGAAGAGCTGTAACACTCTTCTTTGCTGTGCAGTACATTCATCTCATCTTCATCACCTTCATCTTCATCAGTCGTCGTCGGCAGCCGTCCGTCTCGAGAGACGATGGTGTAGCTTCTTAAGAGTCTATCTGCACCGCCGAGAATGGCTGTGCAGTCCGACTCGGGAGTGACACGGTATCTGTCTCCTCCCGTGTTGAATCGACATCTTGTGATGACGCTGAAGCTACAGAGCCTGGGCAGGGTAATATGGAGGGTCTGCTGTTGCCCATGCAGCAGACCCCCCCTCTCTTCGCAGCTGAAGGGTCCAAGGGAAAGACGGAGTCAATACAGCTTGGCTTCAGGTGCGCCGCAGGAGTTGCCGGTGTTGACTACAACGTCAAACCGCCTTAGGGACTCCGGCTCCGGATTTTCTGTTGGGGTTTACTCCCTTAGCCTTTCCCCTGAAGAGGTATGCCGCAAGGCAGCGGAGGTTTTTTGGAGTCAGAGTTTTCCTTCTCTGATGTGCCCTGACTGGAAGATCGAACCAGCGACACTTAGCTCGCAGGCCGACGCTCAATCCACTGAGCTAAACCAGCCAGGGCATTCAGACAGTACTGCACAGCTAATTCATCATCTTCATCATTCAAGTTGTAGTATACTTCGCTGGTAAGTACCCATATAAAATTTTACAATACTATATACGTATGTTGTTAAAGTTACGTAGGTTTAAGAGTGCAGAATATGTTTAAGAACATAAGTAGTGTTTATAAAAGTGTGGAAATGGTTAATAAGGGAGTGGTAAAGGTTAATAAGGGACTGGGAACAGTTTGTGTGTAGGGTTTATAAAGCCTTAAAATTTATATAAATACTAAAATAAATGTAAGGTTCCTATTTCATGGATTTTCACCTATCGTGGGGGGGGGGGGTGGTGTCTATAACGTAATACCCGTGATAAGTGAGGGAACACTATATGTCTTTTTTTTGAACGGAGTAGTCTGTGTACATAGACTCATCTAATAATCACTTACTTTGGCCTAAGTGTTGCTGCCTACAAGGGGGCACACTGCACTGTGGTACAAGCCATGCTTAACATATGGGCCTGGAAGCTTCCAGTTTGGGATTTTAGAAATATTAATAATGGCTGACATTTTTATGCACTCAGCATGGAGAAGGCGCTAAGTGTTTTAAATATATCCACTACCTCACTTAGTCCTTTTAATGATCCTATGAATTAGGTTCTATTATATCCTTTTCAGAGATAAAGAAACAGAGGCACAGAGAGGTAAGCAACCTAGCTAATGTTTTCCAACAAATAATTAGCAGCAGTGGAATTCAAACCCAGCCAGCCTGATTCTAGAGCAATTCCCTTGAACCACTATGCTAAACTGCCTCTCTTAATAAAACGGCATAATCTCTTTGGTTTGGCTCTCTTACAAAATTGTTCACACTTTTTCACTTGTTTGATCCTTATTTATTTTAAATAGATACTCACCAGTAGAGAAGGCCACAACACTGAAACAATCAAAAATCACCTGACTTCGAGTAGGCATTGAATTAATATCACCGAAGTCTCTTTCTGTGAAGACTCTCTGCCTGGGTGTAGGGCTAACAGGTAAGTGGTTGCCTTTTCTCAGTGTTCCTCATGAAGGAAGAGGGGACTTCAGCTACAGAATGCAGGGGATAAAATACAACAGCTTTGCACAAAGATTAGCCTTGTTCTTTCACTACCCCCATGGAAGTAACAGTTGGCCAATTCAGAATATTTTCTCTTCAGTTCATTTTATCAAGAATTTGGTAAATCTCTCCTACATAAATACACTATAATGCATATAAAACTTACCCCTACAAAGAATTTCCTTTTTGCCTTAAAAAAAGCTCCAAACTCAAGTAGGGTTTATACAGTGAAGGGCAGTTTTGTTGGTCTGATAAATCTTGTAAAGCCAAAATGTTAAAATGAGACAATCAGATTAGAACTAAAGATTAATTCAGTCTCCAAGCAACCCTTGAATTTACTACAGTTGTTGAATGTCCCTCCTAATTTGGGGATTAATGCTAAATACAAATTTCATTTTTTTCCTAATTGGATTGACCAAATAAGTTTTACAGAGATCATGGGAACATTTCATTTTCATAAAGAGTACCTGAAACTAATAATTTCATTATGGAGATGCTTCATAAGCTATAAGGCAATATTCTTGGAGAGCAACCACATCATAATAAATTCTCCTGAGCATAATCTCCTTTTGTGACATGGTTGTACATTTACTGAATATGTTTCAAGAAACCAGTGTTTCATTTTAGACATGTTCTAACTGCCTGGATATTTATTTGGCCACGGATATCTTTTTCTATTCTATAAATTTTTCAAACTTGGAAGTGCCTGATTTAGTCACTGTGGTTAGAAATCCTGTTTGTTTGGTATCTGGAGAACACCCAAAGGTGCTCCAAACTACTAAATCAATTTAGCGGCTTGTAACCAGAATTTTAAAAAATCATGACATAGACTAAAAAATGATCAGAGTGCATACTCTTCCAAACTCTATTCACACGTATTTAAAACAATACTCAATCATTTATAATGATGCTTAAGCGAGGCCAACAAGATTCTGCCAAATTTATGGAGAAAGAAATGATCAGGGAAAAAGACACCTAACACAAAGCTTTTCTAACATGAAAATATGTGGAATCTTGGTGTTGGGATGTTTGGAAGGGCATTCTATTAATATATTAGAGGCAGCACTATTCCCAATTTGCAGTCAAAAAATCATGGACTTGTATCCTCACTGCACCACTTCTACCTTTTACTAGCAGGGTGACTTCTTTATTCCTCAGTTTTCTCATAAAGTTGAGAAGATAAAATAGGATGATGCATCGAAGCCCTTAGACTGGTGCTTAGTATCTAGTTATTCATATGGTAAATTCCATCATGTCATTAAGATACACTAGCAAGGATCCAAATTAAGGCAGCTATTGTAAGGTGTTCACTGCCTGTCTTTACTCAGCTGGTGTCATGGTGATTATTGGGGTTCCTTTTATTCCATCCCTGGGGAAGGATGAGATGGACAAGCTAGAAACTGGCCCAACTGCACTGACTCTTCCTCCCTTACCCAGCCACCAGACTCACCAACTCATAGCCCCTGGCTGCTCCTGAAATGAGATTTCCAAACAGCCTATCCTCCTCTAATACCAGCATGCCCAGAGAAAGCTGTGGCCTCCCTGCTGCCAGCCCTGGTCCAAACTCTCCGCTTCTTCTTCCCCCTTTCTTCCAAGGCCCAGATCCTTGCCCAGCTCTACTGTGCATTTCTGTTAGCTGTTTAAGGTTGGATTTATATGCTAGACCACTTGCTCCCTGAGGACAGGGACTGTTTTAATTTTATTCCCTCGTGATATACATCCATGTATTATGAAAAAGTGACATTTAGTGAAGAAGATACAAGAAACACGGTACATAGGACAATGACGCCTCAGTCCCCTTCAAAGTAGGCACCCTGGGACCTCACACAATTCTCCCAATTGATATCATCTGCCCCATAGTATTTTCCTGAATCTCACTGACAGTCTGAAATCTCTTCCCTTTCAAAGGTGACTTTAGTTCTGGGAAAAGCCAGAAGTCTCAGTGTGACAAATCTGCACTGTAGCAGGGCTGAGTCACCTGGATGATTTGATGTTTTGCCAAAACACTCTGCACGAGATGTGATGCATAAGTGGGTGTGTTGTTGTGATGAAGCTGCCAATCACCAGTTGCCACAGCTACAGCCTTCTGAATCATCCAAATAGTTTCCATGGAGTTATGTTCAAACTTAATGCAAAATTTGATGCAGATTTGTTGCTCTGCTTGCTCATTTTGAATGCAACGGCCACACAGTATACATGCTCACTCAATGGTGTCTCCCACTCCCAATAACTAGTACAGTGAAGTCGTCATTGTTCCTGCATGTGCTGATTCCAGTCCACTCTCTTTGGCTGCCAGGTTGCATCGATGTCATGCGAACTGTTCTCGTTATGCTAACAATGGTTGGACTTTTTTTGGACAGACCTCATATGCTGGGAAAACTGACTTTGTTTTTGTTTTTGAAATTCTTTTCACTTTTTTAAAATTAAATTTTACTGATTATGCTATTATAATTGTCCCAATTTTTCCCATTTTATCTTTCACTCAGCAACCCCCACTTCCTCAGGCAATCCCCACACCATTGTTCATGTCCATGGGTCATGTGTATAAGTTCTTTGGCTGCTCCATTTCCTATGCTGTACTTTACATCCCCATGGCTGTTCTATAACTACCTATTTGTACTTCTTAATCCCCTAACATCTTCACCCATTCCCCCACACCCCCATCCCATCTGGCAACCATCAAAATGCTCTCTGTATTCATGATTCTGTCTCTGTTCTTCTTGTTTGCTTAGTTTGTTTTTTAGATTCAATTGTTGATATGCATTTATTGCCATTTTATTGTTCATAGTTTTGATCTTTTTCTTAAATAAGTCCCTTTAACATTTCATATAATAATGGTTTGGTGATGATGAACTCCTTTAGTTTTTTTCTTGTCTGGGAAGCTCTTTATCTGCCCTTCCATTTTAAATGATAGCTTTGATGGGTAGAGCAATCTTGGCTGTAGATCCCTGCTTTTCATGACTTTGAATATTTCTTGTCAATCCCTTCTAGCTTGCAAAGTTTCTTTCAACAAATCAGCTGACAGTTTTATGGAAACACTCCTGTAGGTAACTAACTGCTTTCCTCTTGCTGCTTTTAAGTTCCTCTCTTTATCTTTAACCTTTAGCATTTTAATTATGATGTGTCTTGGAGTGGGCCTCTTTGCATCCATCTTGTTTGGGACTTTCTGTGCTTCCTGGATTTGCATGTCTATTTCCTTCACCAAATTAGGAAAGTTTTCTTTCATTATTTTTTCAAATACATGTTCAATTTCTTGCTCTTTCTCTTCTCCTTCTTATCCCCCAGTGATGTGAATGTTGTAATGCTTGAAGTTGTCCCAGAGACTGCTTACACTATCGTTTTTTTTTTTTATTCTTTTTTCTTCTTGTTCTGATTGTTTTTTGCTTCCTTATGTTCTAAATCATTTATTTATTCGATTCTCAGCTTCATCCACTCTACTATTGTTTCCCTATAAACTGTTTTTTATTTTAATTAATGTATCCTTTGTTTCTGACTGGATCTTTTTATGTTGTTGAGGTCCTCACTAAGTTCCTTGAGCATTCTAATAACCTGTGTTTTGAGCTCTGCATATGGTAGATTGCTTATTTCCATTTTGTTTAGTTCTTTTTCCAATATGTTCTTTCATTTGGGCCATGCTTCTCGGTTTTCTCATTTTTGGAGCCGTCCTGTGTTTGTTTCTACGTATTAGGTAGAATTGCTATGACTCCCTGTCTTGGTAATGAGGCCTAACATAGTAAGTGTCCTGTAGAGTCCAGTGGAATAGCCTCCCCTGTCACCCAAGCAAGGTACTCGAGAGGTGCCCTTCATGTGGGCTGAGTATACCCTCCTCTTGTAGTGGAGTCTTGATTACTGTTGGCAGGTCAATGGGAGTGATTTACCCAGGCCAGTTAACTGCAAGGACTGGCTGTGACCACTGACCACCAACCTCCGATGTCACCATCTTAACTGGAAGTCTTGTATATATGGGCTGTGTGTTTGTTTTATAAAGATTTTATTTATTTTTAGAGAGAGGGAGAGGGAAGGAGAAAGAGAGGGAGAGAAACAGTAATGTGAAAGAGAGACATCCATCTGTTGCCTCTCATGACCAAATACGCAACCCAGGAATGTGCCCTGACCAGGCATAGAACTGGTGACATTTTGCTTTGTGGCACGATGCCCAACCCACTGAGCCATATGGGTCAGGGCTGGAAGTCTGTCTTTTGTATAAGTTGTGCGATGGATAGTGAACTTTACTCCTGGAGAATATGCCTATCACAAATGTGATGGTGGCTTGCACAGTAAAAGCCAGGTTTTATGAATGGCATGCTTCCCTCCTCTACACAAATATAAGGGCACACAGATGATATTGAGGCTGAATGAAGAATGTTCTTTTCTGACACATCCTGAAGATGATGCTGTAATGATCTCTGTGACTTTATTTATAATTTAGACTCAGGCTCACTGAAACAGAATTATAACAGCACAAAGTTTCTAATTGATTGCATATAGATGTTGAGGAAAACAAAAAAAGAAACTGACTGCATTTCAAAACTGACTCCATTTCACCTAAAGCAATATGGAGGTTTAATAATTAATAAATGATTAAAGTGCTTTGGGACAGTGGTGTAAAAAGCATAACTAAGCAAATCTTAATATGCAAGTAAGGACAATTTGGTGTATGAATTGAATGAAATATACTTTTGTTTTATTTATTCATTCTCTTACTTATTCTTTTGTTTGGCTTCCCCAGTAAAATAAAAGTTCCTTTAGGGCAATTTTCAAAAGGACCAGTTACTTGGGCTAGATGAAAAAAATGGGATGAAGGTATTACAATATAATTTATTAAGATTGTTTTTATAGTATTTTCTAGAGCCTCTTTTTAAAACCATTAATTCAATAGATATTTGCTTCTCAGGTGCTGGGTCCCTAGTCCTAGGGAAACTAAGAAGAAGAAATAAAGACAGAGAAAATACACCTTCTGAGCTTGTCTGAGATATTATTTTGTTTTTAGTAAAACGCCTACAGCAGCAAACACAGGAGGGACTTAGCAAACACTTTTTTTATGTCCACAGGTTTTCTTGACTTCCATTACTGCTCCCAGTCTCACCACAATAAATCCTACCTATTTTTAAAATCTCACCAATTTAGCTGGGTTGAGACACTCCTAGGGAAGGAATGGGGTTCAGGTGCTATTAACATTTCTGTGCTGTACCCTCACCTGTCTCCTTTCATTCAAAGAAGTGCATATCTGAAATGGGATCATTATCTTTGGTGGATACCCTTCCCAACATTCGAAACTCACAAATCCCTCAGCATATTTCAATAATACAGAGCCTAAAGATTAAAGCTGTCTTCTGTCCAGGTGATATCAGTAAGGAGATCACTTAAGCCCCAATATTCCTTTCAGTAATAACTTGATGCGTCATATTTTCTTGCACCTCTTTACATGCCACTGGGTTTTATTTATTTAAATCCCAGAATCTTTTGCTGACATGGCAAGACAGACGCAGAAATGTTTTGCAAAACTTAAATGAACCTGTAAGTGGACATTTGCTCTATAAATCTTTAAAGTGCTAGGTTATTCCTTGGAAACCACTTTTACGAGGCTCTTCCATCTTTTTGGAAGAGAGAGCACATAAAATACCCACTTTCTGTCCCAGCAGCACCAAAGTGACATCAAGAAGCACAGTGCATTTTCATGCAGAATAAACAAAGTTCAAATCAAACACTAGGTACCTAATGCAGCAGTTTCGCTGAAGGATGATGGCAGTAAAAATGTGTTAATGAAAAGTGGGGGCTGTGTCTCACCTCTCTACACTTCCTAGCAAATACACTCCCTGCTGACATCCCTGAAACCCTTCTCAACTTCTAGTATAGTAAGCAGCCCTCCGGTCTGTAGAATCCCTCTCCCTTGATTCATATGTTCTCAATGCCCCAGATGCTATACACAACTCACGGCCCAAAGGCTTTGACAATTAAGGGCATGAGGGCTGGGGGGAGGGGCTAAAAACCCTTTAGCAATCTATACCCAGTCAGCCTGAAATGACAGTTTATAAGCCACAGGCTCATAGTTTTAAGGTTTTTAAGGTCACGAACAGACCAGCATATTCTGGTGCTTTTCTAAGCAGTATTTCATCCTCTGCCTCAGTCCTCCTGTCTAGGCAGTAGTTCCTGCTCATTCTCCCTGTACGCTCTTCTTCATGCTGGGCTCCTTCTCTCAGGTCTCCAGCTCTTATCTCTGAAGCATCCTCCTCATTGGCTTCCAGTCCCCACCCATTCTGCCCTATGTCCTACCTATGAATTAACCATTTTCTTCTCCTGTCCCCCTCAACATTGCATTATGTGAACGAGTTCATCGGATGGCTCTTCAGAATGCAAATCACAAAAAAACGTGCCGGTGACGTGCGTGCCGGGCAGCTCCTCCAGGGTATGCTCAGCCGGGCCCGCACGTGGAGACTCCCGTATGGGAAGCTCGAGCATCCTAGAACCAGCTTCTCCAAGACCGGTGCCACTTTCCTACAAGCTTCTGCATGGGGAGGCGGCCCGCCCGGCCCTCGTGTTTCTGCACGGGCTTTTCGGCTGCAAAACCAACTTCAACTCTATCGCCAAGGCCCTGGCCCAGCAGACAGGCCGGAGGGTGCTGACAGTGGATGCTCGGAACCATGGTGACAGTCCCCACAGCCCAGACATGAGCTATGAGGCCATGAGCCAGGACCTGCAGGATCTCCTGCCCAAGCTGGGCCTAGTGCCCTGTGTTCTCATTGGCCACAGTATGGGAGGCAAGACGGCCATGCTGCTGGCACTACAGAGGCCCGACCTGGTAGAACGTCTAGTTGCCGTGGACATCAGCCCAGTGGAGACCACATCCAGCTCAGACTTTCCAGCCTATATGGCAGCCATGAGGGCCATAGACATCCCGGATGAGGTGTCCCGCTCCTATGCCCACAAACTGGCCGATAAACAGCTCAGTTCTCTTATCCAGGACATAGCTGTGCGGCAGTTCCTGCTCACCAACCTGGTGGAGGCAGATGGCCGCTTGGTGTGGAGGGTGAACTTGGATGCCTTGGCCCAGCATGTGGACAAGATCTTGGCCTTCCCCCCACGACAAGAATCCTACCCTGGACCAACCCTCTTCCTCCTTGGCGGAAACTCTAACTTTGTGCATCCCAGCCATCATTCTGAAATTAGGCGGCTCTTCCCTCGAGCCCAGATGCAGACTGTGCCTAATGCTGGCCACTGGATCCACGCCGACTGCCCGCAGGACTTCATGGCTGCCATCCGACGCTTCCTGGCCTAAGACTTGCTGGCGAGAGGGGTCATGTTTGAAACCCCAGGCTTCAAGGCCCTGTGGCCTGTTCCATGTTTCTGCATAGGAGGACTCAGGCAGGCACTATGAGCACGAGGTGCAAAGGTGGTCAGACCTCAAGTTTTAATGAATAAAGATATTGCTCTCGAAAAAAAAAAAAAAAAAAAAAGAATGCAAATCACTATGTGACATGCATAATAGATTTATAAATCATACAGGAGCCAGGAAGCCCCCACATGATTCCTAAAAGATCTTTAAAAACACCATAGTGGGTAAGAACAGTGATTCCCACAGCCCCAGATATTTTCCCCACTGGTTTTTCTAAATGTAGCACTACACAATCATTACATTGTAGGAGTCTCTAATTCCCATTTATTGTTAGCTGATCATGATTCAATCATGACAACTCACAAGCTTAATCTTTTGGAAACATATTGATTCAACAAAACTCAGAGCACCTCCTACATGACTGACACTCTGCTCAGCAATGGAAATACACCAACAAACCAGATCTACAGTTCTCCTCCAACCACTAGACAGTAATGGCTTTGAAGGCAAGGGCCACTCTTGGGCACTTTTAAATCAGACAATGCACAAGGCAGCAAGAACACTTAGTAAGCCCTCAGTGCTCCACGTTTGCTCCCTCTAATCATTTTCTGTAGAATCAACACTGCTGGCCCTAGAATCTCTGCCTGACCCGGGCCTCTCATTTACTAAATGCATGACATCAGGTGAAGTATTTCCCTCTGTTTTAGTTTCCTCAAATGTCAGCGGGGAAACCAGCAATAAGGGATTCTTCTGAGGATTAAATGGGATAATACATGAAGTGTTGGAAATAACTAACATGTAGTAGATGATCAAAATATTAATTATTTCAATGGGATAATACATGAAGTGTTAGAAATAACTAACGTAGTAGATGAACAAAATATTAATTATTATTTCTTATATAATGTTCCTATAATGTCAGAAAAAGAAAATGTTTCTCCACTATTTGAACAAACATCTCTTTCCCAAGGCAAATGATGACTTCATTAAGGTTCACAATCTACATCAAAAGGTTACAACCTTGCCCTGCAGTGACAAGAAACATGAAAAAGGAATATACAGATGCTCTTGCAGAAACACGTACACACACAGGTCATGAAAAAGAACCCATTTGTACAAAAACAAAAACAAAAAACAAAAACAAGCCCTTCAGGAAGGGTTTTAAGAAAAGAAGATAAATAAGGATGAAAGCTGTGCCCAGCAGCAACCATTTCCAGTGTGACCTGGAGTCTTCAGTTTCAAACTGCTCAGATCAAGGGCTCCCCAGCAGCGTTACCTGGGGATCTGTCACTCACACATCAAACTCACCTCCACTGGCCTCTTCTCACATAGAGCATGATGCCAGGTGCAGAAGCACCGCTGTTTTCTTGCCTGCAGTGCTGAGGGACAGGGTTGGGGGAGAGGGTGTGAGATACAGTGCATGCAGGGAGTAGCGGGGGGTGGGGATGGGGTGGGAGGGACGCCAGCAAGTGTGCTTTCCTGTGTCCACAAAAAACCTGCATTACTAAGTATCACGTGGCTTTTCCTGCGACCCAATTTTAGTCTTGCACTATGCTAGAAACTGGGGAGAACTCCTTTCCAGCTTGTCAAATATGGTCTCATTACACTCAAAACACCCGTATGGAGACCTGGCCCCTTCAGCATTGGCTGAAAGGAGAAATGTACAAAGGGTTACCTCACACTGACAGAGTAGGAGCTGAAGGCCCATGCCCAGCTGAGATCCCATAATTACTTCCCCAATTCATGATCCTCTTTCACTAAGCCTAAAGTGAGAAATGGGGATCAAGTTATAGATTTTATTCTACAACTAATTCAGTAGGATGTGTCAATTGAGAGCTAGCTTTTGCTTAATTAACCACTTAGCACTAAACCAGTTCTTATGACATTACATTTCATTACACAACCAATTTTGCTTTATTTTCTACTAAACTTACTCAGCATGTAATGAGTGCTAACTCTGGGCAGAGCATCAGACATTTTTCCTGTTCTAACCCCTGAACCACAGATTGGCTATGGAGCCTTCAACTCAAAAGTGAATAGGGAGCAGGAAAGTACAATAGAGAACAACCTGCGCTGCAAGGACATGAGCAGGCATGTATACAGCTTTAGGAAGAATGTTTGCAGTGGAATACAGGGGTGGACCACTGCAGAATCCACAACAGGAATCTAAGCTGGAATAAAAGGAGCCTTAACCATGATGGTGGCATTAAGAATGAAAAGAAAAATCCAAGCAACTGGGGTTGGAACGTGTTTGGCTTGTGGACTGTCTGGATATGAAGGTCAGAGAGAGCGAGGAGGTTAAATGGACCTCTGTGCTTCCAACCTGGGACACTGCCAGGCTGCGTCAGGAAGGTAAAACTTACTTTGGGAGACAAGAATGATGCTTTCTGTTTGAGAAAGGCATCCAGCAGGTGGCTGGTGGTGTGGCTGTGGGCTCCAGAGGAAGGCCAGGAACAGGCAGGACGAAGTTGGGAAGTGAGGACATGGACAGCGGGAGAAAAGAAAGCGAAGTGGGAAGCAAGCAGTTAGGATCTATGCTGAGCACTTGTCATGCGTATGATAATTCTACCCTCACAACCCTCTGAGAAAACATACTCAGAAAAATTAAGTAACATACTCAAGTCTCCCCAGCTGAATAAGTGGTGGAGTCAAGATTTGAATTCAGGTCTATCTGACTCTCATATCCTAGCTATTAAGTAATGTTCTCTACGAACAATGGGATTCTTAGACATCTGAGGGAAGAACAGGATAAAGAAGTGAAACCAAGGAGAACAAGGACTGGCAGAGCCAGGAAAACTATGGGGTGAGAGCGCTCCAAGGAAAAACAGGTAATCCGCCAGGGAGAATGCTGCCATGGTCTATTGGACTTCGTGATTAGAAAGTCATTGGTGGGTATTAAGACATGATTTTATTAGCACAATAGGGTATAACTATGCATTCAGGGGTTAAGAAGAAAGGATGAGAGCAAGTATAAAATCACTTGACTTTGAAGGGGAGGAGAGGCTCAGATAGAGGTAGGCTTTTTGGTTTTGTTTTTAAGTTTACAGAAAACTTGCCTAAGTTCTTAAGCTGAGATGGAAGAAAGTGGTGGGGGAGACAATGGGTATAAAACAAAGGGAAAGAATTGATTGATGTGACAAAGCCATGGAGGAGACGGTCAAGTTTGGCTGAAGAACTTGGTCTTGACCGTGAGGATGAACAAGGGTACATTTGGCTTTGACAGCAGAGGGACTGGTGTGAACATAAATAACAAATCTGACCAAAAATGTTGAATGGAATAGAAGGAAGTCAAGGATGATCATACTGGATGAACATCCTTGGTGTTCTCAGTTGGGCTATCTAAAGATAATGAGATGTGATAGAAAGTCTGGCTGAAGGGTTGAAAATCACAGGAAAAAACTGGAGTAACCACTGTGAAGTTTGAAAATGAGTAAATACTTGGCACCAGGGCCGAGCCTGAGTTAGAAATTTGTATCAGTTACAACTGGCATAGAAAGTTGATTTTTTCCAGCAATTTAACCTAGGCTTTCATCAATCTGGGTTGGCAGGAAAGTATTGTACATGCAAGAATGTCTATATGCACACACATGCCATGGATGAAGACAGCCATCTGTGAAACAGGGCTGCATTTTAATTCCACCAGCTTTTAGTCCAGGTGGATATTATTACCCTCAAGAAAAGAATATGTGGGAGAAAGACCAAATGCCGGCATGTAAAATGAGGGCTGTCTAGTGTTCCTCATTGTAGCTTTTATTAGTGCAGAGCAGTCTATCAAAAGGTAAATGTATGCATAGCTACTCAGAATGTAGGGCTGAGATGACATGGAAAGGAAGAAAGCAGATTAGGAAGGAAAGGAGAGTTCCTCTTGTCCTTGGGAGGTGAGGGGCTACATCCTAATGAGAGTACTCTGCACTTATCATTTTGACAAGAGAAAGGACAAGAAAATGTCCTCCTGCTTAAAAAGAAAGCAGGGTCTATCAATAGTAACCTAAGTGTCATCATTATCTTCCTGAACCATCCCTCCTGGGATGTAAGAGGTGCAGGCTCCAAGTGCTAAAACGCAGCTAATGAATTCTATGGGGGTTCTTTATGAGAGCATTAGCCCCACTCTGGGTGGCTGAGCTCCACGTCAGTCCTCCTATTCCCAAGTGTCTATGGGAGGATAAGCAGAGCCAAAGAGTGCCCTGGTTCATGAGGCTGGTAGAAATTCTTTGCAATTGAAGGCCACTGCTGTGGCCTTACCTACAAGGCTCCTTTCCCACAAACGCATTACATCCGACAGGAGGAGCCGGCATGGCCGGCGGATGCGACAAGTCCTAAGGGGTCTAGACGACAGAGCACCTCCCACAGCCGGACTACTGTGAGTTCATCCACCTGCTTATTATTAGGCATCTTCTGGGTATTTGGAGAGTTAATGGTGCCAATTTTAGCATCCTCTCCAGGTGAAATAATCACTGAAAAATTTAAGACCAACAGATGAATGACCAATGCCATTTACCATATCCATGGGGGCATGTTTACTGTCGAAACTATGGGGTTTTGGTTCAGGATCCCAAAGGGAATCTTTTTGCTTGTTGTACAAACAAGCAGTCTGAAGGTAACTTTAAGCACATAAAGTCCTTTAATCACCATCTTTAACCTAATAATAGTCATGATTAATAAAATGTCCTAGTAGTTTCAGAGAAGTTATGAAAATAGTATTTCAGGTAATCCTTAGTGCAACCAGTGCCGTGTGTGTGTGTGTGTGGTGGTGGGGGGGGGGGTAAGGCAAGTAGTATCAGCATTTAATTGATGAAGAAACCCCAGGTCCCTGCCATACTGTCACCAAGTCTGACTTTGGATACCCTCATAACTGGAGATGCTCTTACATTTTGAGGCATCTGATTAAACAGTTTTATATGACTAACTATAAGGACATTTTCTATGCTGAGCCAGAATGTGCCACCCTGCAATTACTCCCAAGTTTCCTAATGTTTTCCTTTGAAACAACAAAGCAGAATTTAATTCTCTCACACAGAAGAGTTCTTTAGACATTCTTTTAGTTCCAATCAACCATCCACAGCTGTAGCATCTGATGCTCTTTGGCAGCTTTTTGATATAGTGTGTCAAATCTTTTCTTTTTCCTAGTCCAGCACTGTTCCAGCCATTAGCCACATGCAGTTATTTAAATTAAAATTAATTAAACTTAAATAAAATTTACAACTCAGATCCCAGTCACACTAGCCACATCCAGCCACAGGTGACATGTGGCTACCGTACTGAATAGTGCAGAGCATTTCCATCTTTACAGAAGGGCTGGCAGACAGCACTGGTCTAGCCCCTTGAATTGCTTTGTCTGCATTTCTGGTCTACAGGCTGCTCTCCCTGAGTAATACCTGTTCACAGAGAGTATCTATTTTATCTGATTCTTTTAAATTTTTTATTGTGAGGGGTACTGGTGGAGTAAACAAAAAGAACTCCACCCCATGTTGTGTCAGCTTAGAAACACTTCATTGGTTTGTGGGTTGGCTGACAAGCTTTAATATTCTCATCTTTTCAAATCTAAATTCAGCTTGAGGCCAAACCACTGCCTATATTTCATAAACAAAAAATATATGATTAAAATGGAAGTAATTGTTCTTTTTACATAAACTGACAAAACAGAAGACAGACTTCATATCTTTACTTTTTACCTCTGGGGAGACAAGGTAAAGGGAAGGAAAGAAAAATAACACTCATTACTAACACTTGGAAATTCTTAGTCTCTCACTGACCCTGCCTAAACTTTACTTCGGAATTTTGCCTAGTTGTTTTTTTAAACTTACACAATTTGAAAACTGTAGTACACCAAGCACAAAGTGACCTTTGAGATAATCTAATAAAAATCCCCATTTGGTAAGTAAACAGAGGTTCAGAAGATGTCATTTTGGTCTATAAGCTGGCCTGTCATTTCCGGTTCAGCGCCCTCCTGTCCCCTGTGGTACAGTGGTGGCCCAGTGAAACATCTGTTTGACTTTCAACAGGTCATCTGTTTATACCCATGCTCCTCTCCAACCAGACCTTCCTTTAATGACACACAATCCTTCTAATTCAGTCAAACTACAATGGGTACCTTTAGTCAGGTATCTCCACGGTCAGATTTCCATAAATCACACACAGACAAAGGGTAAGATTTGATTAAATATATTACCTTTCTTATTCTGAATCTCTTAAGGGTTTCCCTATAGGCCTAGGGATAGAGTTCAGGGTCCATTTTCAAAGCATTTGTATCACATGGGGTAAGCCACACCAGAAGTACCAAAAAAGAAGCAGCTTTTAAAATGTTCTTTGTCCATAATGAGTAGGAAATCTCCAGGAAACGAAGAGTGTAGAAAGAGGACACAGAATTGAGAATTAAGTTAATAAAGATAATGAAGCTATGTCAGTAGTGAAAGCCAACATCTGAGCACTTGTTATGATCCAGGTAGTGGTCTTGGGGTCTTCCTTGAATTATCTTATAGCCTCACCCCTATGACACAGGCACTTTGCTACTCCCACGACATAGATGAGGGCAAGAGGATCAATAAGCTTTGTGTCCCATCCTCACCCGCTAAACCATCAAACTAAGTTTTAGAAAAGCTGGTGGACTGAAGCATAACTTACAGAAACATAATATGCAGCTCACAACGGCCTTTGGAAAGGGAGAAACTAAAGAAATAGCTTTTGAATCAATTTTTTTAAACTGGTTAAGACAAAACCTAGTTGTAGTGATCCTCAGTTTTAAATAAAAAGACAGCCAAACTAAGAAAATCTTGTCGTTTTATTTTTAAATGCATTTTATATTAATTGTATAACATTTTACAATAAAACCAACTTGGCGCGACAAGTATTCTAACAGAAAAACAAGATTCTCTTTCACTGGCTGTGTCAGGACCCAGTATCATCAGAAGGGAGGTGTGCTTGGTGTCTAACTTTCCTGTGAATGTTCATGCAATTTGTCTTCTGAACAGACTGAGGAGTAGGGAGAAGCTGGAGGAAAGCAAAGGTCTGTTATTCCAACCAGCCCGCTCCCCAGTCTTCTGCCTAAACTGGGCCTACTTACTGAGGGTGTATAAAATTCATTCCCTCTGGCCTCCATCTCCCTCCCACACCCCACACTGCCCTGCCCCGCCCAAGTAAGCTTCCAGTCCCAGTAACATATTTTCTCTCCACCCACAAACAAAGGCTTTACAGCATCCCAATGCAAAATGCAAAGATCTGTCCCTAAAGGTACAGTTTTGTTTTCATCTCCCTTTTTCACATTTCAGTTGGCTATTTTACCAGTTAGCAAATCCCCAAGGGCAGACAAAATCAATCCTCTATTCACTCTCCAACAGAAGGAGAGCCATTACTCTGGTCAAAATTAAGTAAGAATTTAGGTTTGGTCTTGGAGTTCTTAGAATTCTTAAATGAAAATATGAATTTGATTTGTGAACTTGATTTGCCTTAGAGCCTTAATTCCTTTACCATTTAACTTCTCCCCTCTCAAATCTATAGGTAGAAAGTAATAGAGGTAATATCCTGCAAAGATGCACCAATGATTTTCTCCTGTGTCCATTACAGTATCTGCAATCTCTTTAAGTGACATGAGCTTGCAGCGGTAAGTGAAGTACCTGAATAATAATCAGGTATCTGGTTCATGTTGGTACAAAAAAGATATTGGAGACATAAGGTGCAGCACATGCAAATAAAAAGGCACGCTTCTATTTGAGTAAATGACAGGATTTGGGCCAGAATGTAAGGTAAAGAATCTTTTTTTAAAATGTCTATCCTTCTCATTTCCATATTCTTTCATGACCTAACTGTATTAGAGAAGTCCTGCTTTCTCTGATCTCTGTAGCATCAAAACTTGGTCCTATAAAATGTGATCTATATATTTAGACTCTGGTGTAAGTGTGAGAAAGAGCTTTTTCTGAGGCTCTATATGTAGATCAATATAGTATAAAATTATAAGACAAGAAATAAATCACTTTTTAACTATACATAAAAACTTAACCCACCAGTAATTAACTGATGGTTTTGAACCAACCTGTACTTAAAAGGGCTTCCAAAGTTGTGGAGTTACAATAATCACAATGTAGTTATTACTGCCATGTAGCCGTGCGCTTTCAGTGTCTACAAAATTCACTGGTAATTAACACCCTGCTCACCTGGTGTGTCTCTCTGAACATAAACCTTTTTGAGCAGGAGTGCTCAGTGCATTCTCTGACAGAGCTAAGAGGCAATGTCCCACTCTGGTAAATGAAGACCTGGCATTACAATCTGCCAACTAAAATATCAATGTTGCTCCATCTATTAAATTTTTAAAAATTAAATATATAGACATACTTCAGGGTATGTCCGAGAACGGATAACAATATACTTGTACTTTAGTACTGCAGTTAAGAACTGCTCTTCCAATGGGTTATATTTATGGGGCACTTAATACATGTTAAGTACTGTTCTAAAGAGTGAGCAGGTTTTAACTAATTTAAGGATAAGTTCTCTTCATTATATTGACACAGTGACAATATTTGGTAAAATTTGTTAATGATCACAGCTCAGTACTTACAGGTAAGTCACGGGTTAATTTTAAGGAGAATTTTAGTCACATTTTTAAACAACTAGCTTTATTATTTAAAAATAAACCCTTCTCAGGCTATCTCCAACTGAGAAGTGGAAAACATAGGAGTAGAAGTAATCAGTTTGTGCTTAAAATATATTCTAAACTTTACTATTCACACCCTTGAGGCTAGGTACATCCCCAGAAACATCGATGACAGAAAACTATGATGAACAAAGTGGGATATGACCCGAGAAAGATTTTTTAAAATTTTCAGGGCTCATCGGGTTCACATAACAACTCCTTCATCTATTTCTTCTTACTTCAGAATGGAGAAAGCCTGGTTGCTGCCTCTTATCAGACAAGGCTTCCAGTCTGGCACAACCCTTCTGTGACAGTCTTTAAGTCAATGGAAGCTTGATAAGATCAGCACGGGAGAAACCTGGCCTGGGCTAAGTTTCAGTCTCTGTCAGTAAATATTCATTGAGCTGTATTACACACACATAAATAAATTTTAGGTCCTTTTAAGAGGAAATAAATTTTTAAATAGCTACTATATACTAGGGACAAAAATAAACATAGAACATACTTCCTCATGGTTTAAAAGTAGGAGGCTGGGGAAGTAATATCATGTTATCTGCTGGGTCAATTATTACTTCCTCTTTGAGAGCTAAGACTTTCAGTTCATGGGTTATAGACACCAAAACACACAGCATATTGCTAAACTAGGGGATTTAGACATAGTATCTCATTTAGAACCCTCAAAAACTCTATGCCAAAGTAAAAAAAAATTAAAAAAAAAAAGAGTTAGTTTTAGCAGCACACAGAGAAGACTAAACTACTTATTCAACAGGTTATATTTTTACTTATCCAGGAGACTTTACCTGACGAACTCGGTGACTTTCTCACATGAGGTTATGCTCAAACATAAACATCTATTTTTTTTTTAAGGTTGGTGACTCTAAAAATATTTCCAGGCTAAGGTTGTATCATATATTTTATGGTGTTTCAATAAGGTTCCTGTTCAAGCACTTATTACACAGATCAAACTGCTTTTAGAAACCTTGATTACTACAAGGCAGTAACTGCAAGGGAAGGAGCGCAGGGGAGGAGACTTATGTTGCTCTGCTGTGTCATTCTTACTTCTGTGGTCTTGGTGAAGTCCTACAGCCTCCCTTGCCTCAGTTTCCCCACCAGTGAAGCATGAATGATAATAACCTCAACCTTGCAAAGTTGTAGTAAGGTTTTAAGATAGTGAATGTAAAACTCAGAGCATGTACGTCTGGTACATAAGAAAGACTTTAGTGGAGAGATAAGCTATAGTTTTAACAACAGCCTGCAGGTATTGCTATAGGTCCTTCATGAACACAGTAACACATTTGAGGTCTTTCATTTTTAGAAGAAAGTGTTAGATTTGCTAATCCCACTCCTAAAGTCAGGAGCCAATGGAAAGCTCTGTATTACCAAGAAATCATGCGTCTAGTCTGTACCAATGGTTATAGAACACTATCAAATACTGATATGATATGAAGTAAAAATAATTTTCTCAAAAAATGTGAGTATGTTATATACTTAAAAACAAATAAGGAGATGGTGTCCCTTCAAACAAACAAAAAGTGTTGAACTAAGTATTTTTATAGTTTAATAGCTTTTTCTATTCATATGTTACTTGGTTACACAATAAAACAAGGCTTACCAAAAATATGTATTAGAAAAAAACATGTAAGATAATTTACCCATTTATTTGTTTTTTTCATTCTTTTAGTGGAAAAAAAAAAGATGGCAAGCATTAGATTACAGATAGTATAATGGCTCAATGTAGCCCACAGGAAATCTGTGCTAAATAAATGTAAGTCTGAGAAGCAGATCATGCATATTCTTCTAAGTCCAATCTCATCTACTCAAACCTCCACTGAGTTGTGGACCTGGTGTCCAGTTATGCAGTCACAATTTAAACCTACTCCTTAAGTTCATAAAGACAAAAATATGGTAGCACAGACCATCTGTCTTTCTATCATACAAACTGTACTGAAAGACCTCAGCATCATAATGTCCACTGTTGTTTCAAGCTCCTTTGCAATTTCTTCTCAATATTTAGTGACAGGGAAGAATTTCTCTGTTCGAATGAACTTTAATGTTTCATTTCAATAGATCATAAATAAACACTTTAAAGTAAAGAATAAAGACTAATTTCCATTTTTATAGGCTGTAGTAAACAGCCTGAGTTCTGTACCCATTTTGGGGGGTAAGGAGTAGGGGCTACATTATCTGGTATAACTATCTTCTCTTTTCTTAGTTTTTCCTTACTTGGTTAGTGCTCTGTTTCTTACTGGTTTTACACTTTATATGTGAATCTTTATTAAAAATGCTCTCAAATTTAAAGACTTATATTCAATAAATTTATACATATTTTCTAAGGCTTTTATGTCCATATAATTGAACAGCAGCTTGAAAAAATAGGTAATAAAAAACATCCTCTATGTTGGTATGTTATTTAAAGTCCATGTCTCCTGCTGATGGTCATCTTCATAAAGGTCAGCATAGGTCTGTCTTGTTTGATTTTTAAACTCCACTGTCTAACTGAATCCCTGAATTATTCAAAGTTTTAACAGATATTTTAATTAATTAATTATTGTTTGTGTTACTTGTCATGAATTTAAGAAATCAACAAAATGCCAAGTAGAATTTCTTATTGAACTAGAGCTTTTCTATTAAAAGAGAAATTGGAGAGAACCCAAATTTACTATTTTTATGAATTCAAAGATGTGAACCTACCTAATTATAAATCATACGTCAGGACTGATTTTTATATGGTGAAAGATCTTTAACAAAAGGGAAACCACAGAGATCCAACTTTTCAGTGAGCACCATAAACTGGGACACTTTCTGAAGTGAAATGTGATAGTCTATAGCACATTCTGAAAAGGGCTTCATTTCCTTTTACTGAATAATTGCACAAGGAGATATGTACTCCAAAGAAATAATCACTCAGATGCATTATGCATAATAATGATGAATTGGAAAAAAAAAACAAATATCAAAAATAGGTCAGACAAATAATGGCATTATCAATATAATAGGATATTGTATAGTCATTGAAAACCAGGCTTTGGAAAGGTTAATGAACTTGAAGAAAATGTATGTGAGACACAGAAAGTAGGACTGGAATACTTATATCAAAAAGTTATTTAAAGTGGTTGCCTCTCAATTTCGTTATAAGCACAAGTTTTTTTTTTCTTTGAAATAGAGTGCATTTCTTGAAATCTCTAGAATGTAACTATGCTACTGCTATAATCAGTAAACCAAAAAATTACATTAAAAGAGAGCCTGTGGGTATTACCTTTTAAAAAGGGAACCAGCCTCGATCTCACAGCAGATTTTCCTCCTGTGTGTTTCTCTTCAAGATGTCTGCAGGGCATGTTCAGGGACATTCAACCCAGAAATGAGCATCACCTTCAAACCTCCCAACTTTAGACACCATAGCACACCCAGTATACAAGTTCATGGGTAATCCTTACCGACTGCTAACCCTGCCCTCACTTCCAATTTAAAAACTAGCAATTCTGATCCAGGAATACTGCCCCATGGCGGGGCACTGTGAATCGCATTAAGAGACATATCATATCCACTGAGTAAAATGTTAAGGTATAGTTCAAAGTTAAATCTGAAGCAGCAGTCAAGTAAAAATGACCATCTACAGCTCCCTGGCCTCAGTTTCCTCACTTGCAAATTGGGGTCTTTAGACTATAGGCACTTTGAGCCTCCATCCTGCTATGAAGTTGCAGGGCTTTATGGTAATGGTCTAAGGATTGAGACAAATTGGGATGATGCCAAGTGAGAAGAGGACCCCCTGCTTTCTTAGACAGTGTGACATGCAGGGATTCCCTGACTTCCAGCAGAAAAGTGGCAGGTGTGATGTCTGCAGTGTTGGTGATGGGTGCTGAACTGCAAAGAGGAACCAAAATGCCATGCCCTGAGCTCTGAGGAGGGTGCCATGCTGGGGTAGGGGGCATGCTGGTGGGCTCTCTCCTCTGGAGCAGTAAAAGTTGTAAAATAGGGCCCAAAGCACACTGTTAGAGCAGAGAGAAGCTGGTCAATGCTTCCCCTTCCCATGTCACACCACAGTCACCAGAGAAAAAAGAAATCGTAGTATGTGTGTCTAAAAGAAGAAATAGGGAAAAAATGGATGTTTTTGTAGCTCTTGACCTGGGGGCGGGTAGGAAGAAAAGAGGAGAAGGATGCAGGACCCCAATAAAGCCTTCTGGCAATAAGGGAACATGTGCAATACAGATGGGGAGGCTCATCTCTTAGGAGAGGAAATGGGGGCATAAGATGACCTTTATAAATCTCTGAATTATACAACACTCCCTGGGGTGTCTTCTATCTGAAGCTAGTGTAACTCACAAGGGGATTAGAATGGATAGTCTCTGTCTTTCCTCTGAGTTACCGTGCTAGAAAACTAAACAAGGCCAGAGGATGGCCCAAGGAAAACCACTGAAGAACAGTGATTATGAGCACCGGGGGAGATGCAGCAGGATGGTGTGTGCCTGTGTGTGTGTGCACGTGTGCCTGTAAGAGTGCAAGGTCTCCCAGTGGCCAGGACAACCTCAGCTCCCTTCTCCTATCCAGTGGAATCATAGGCCTGCTTTCCAGGAACTGCTTCTGTCCTTCAACAGATCCCTGGGGTCCCAGGTAAGGGAGGGAGGGCAAAGGGCTGCAAAAGGCATCAGCTGAAAGTTCAGAACCCTCATGAAGACAGGAAAGACACCAGGCCTGTTAAAATGGGAGTGGAAAGCTGTAGCCCAGTCACAGCAGAGCTCAAAGAAAACTGTTCCTCAAGGCCTGGGCTAACTGCTTGTTTTTAAAGAGAAAGGATGTACTAGATGGGATGAAAATGATGGCCAGAGGAACCATCTTCAGAAAAGAGACAGCATGAGTGTATGTGCAGATCCACACACACTCCTTCACTCACGTATCCTCTAACTCTCTCCCAGCACCTCAGGAGAAGAGCTCAGAGGAGCAGGGAATGACAGGCAACAGAGAAAATGGGTGAGCCCAAACAGACTGCCCAATCCCACCTTATTGGTAAAGACTTTGTTGTTCTTAACTAAAACTCCTAGTTCAGCCATCTTTAAAGCAGCAAATACCCCAACACAACTTGATGGTTTTATTACTAAAAATACTAGATAGCGGTAAATGGATGGCCAGGAGGACATAAGCAAGAGGACAGGAATTTAAGAGTAGGTTTAGGGGAAAGGGTGTATTAAATTAACTCAACAAGACCGGCAGTAGTAGGTATAGCCATTTGAAGATAATGGCATTTTTTTTCGATGACTAAAATAAGTTACAGTATTCAGTCCAATTATAGCAGGCTAGTGAGGGAGGCAGTGGCAGAACACAATACGCACTCTTCTGTTCAGAACTTCACAAGTGCTTCATGTTCTCAAAGGCCCAACTTTATGGATTCAAGAAAGACTATTATTTAAGGGATTCCTTTTATATTTTTAGTCAAAAATCTTGAATGAACCACAAAAATTCAGTAAAAAAGATTAACACATACTGAAATACTTTATGCCTTCAAGAATTGTAAACATTAAATGAAAGAGGTACTGATTCCGAAATTTTAAAACTAGTTATTAAATAAAAAAAAGAATGTATTAATGACCAACAATAGCCTTTAATGTATATGATTCCTTCATTTAAGCAAATGTTCACTGGAAAATTACTGTAAAAAAAATGCAATACACTACTACTCCCCCTTCATGCTTATGATTATGGTATGAATATAACTATGCACACACACAAAAAATGTGATTTAGACCCATTTATGGGAAACCTCAGTTTGAATTAGGGCCTACTTGCTTATACAAAGAATTTTAAAAAATAAATAAAGAATTATCCTAAAGTCTGAAATGTAATTCTAACAACTAAAAGATCTTAGAGAACACATTAAGGAAGAAAAAAGACGAACCATCAGAATCTTAAGAACTGTCTTTGCAATATCTTTTCAGTCTCACTTATTTGTTTAGCAAATTGATGAGGCTTTAGAGTACTGCTGAGGACATTACTTGTTTACTTCCTCAAAGCCCACTTGTTAGAAGTCTTTCTAAATTGAGAAAATGTAAGTCTGTGTGTACAGCAACAAATAGGTGAGAAACATTTCCGGAAATGCTTAGCTCAATTGCTTTCCTAAACATCATTCTTTCCTGTGATATTGGAGGTACCTACCGCCAGTTTGATGGCTTCAAAAGAAACTGATCAATATTCAAATAATGCTTAAAAAGCTGTCTTCTCCTACTAAGATGTATTGATGAATGAATTAGTAATATTCAAGGCCACTTTGTCCTGAAAAAGCACTGGTGACATTCCTGAGAAGCATTCATATTTTTTCCATTCATGTTTACATTAACACTCTCCCAAGTCTGCAGGCAGGCACACCAAGGCCATGTGTCCTGCTGGGTAACAGTTTACTGCAATAGGGCACACCTCGTTTTATTGCACTTCGCTTTACTGTGCTTCACAGATGTGTTTTTTATGAATTAAAGGTAAGACCCTCCGCAAGCAGAAAGACGATGACTTGCTGTATTGTGACACTAGCTTTACTGCAGTGGTCTGGAACAGAACCCGCAATATTTCCAAGGTATGTCTGTACTTTATTCATGGAAAAGGATGAGGTGCACTAAATATAATGTCCTAGGCCACCATGTTATTAGACAGCTCCTCTTATGCTGGACCTGCATCCAACAACATTTGAATACACACACACATATGCACAATACAGCACACTAATATCTTTGTGTATTTATGAAACAACCTGCCATATAAGGTGCTTATTTTTCTTTATAAGCAAGGCAATCATAACACTTTTTTGACCCAAGTGATTTCTGTGTCATTGACAAATCATATTCAGACTATGTGTTATTGTCTCTAATTTAGGTGTTGAAAAACCAGTATGGCACCTAGACTTAATTCTTATAAAGACTGGTTGATCACTCAATCAAATAGGGAGATTAAAAAAAAATATATTAAAAAATTCTTAAGCCAAACTTTGGAGATACTGATTTAGTAGGTCTGAATTGAAACCTTGGCTTATAAATGTTTTCAAAAGTCTCTAGCTTATGATGCCCCCTACCCCAGGTTTGGAACCCTGGAGCTAGAGCAGAAAACGCATTGTGATGAGATGGTGAGAGCACTGGCTCTGACTGGCTCAGCATTTTCTCTTTGAGGGTTTAGTGTGCAGCAGCAGAGTAAAAATGCTAAGACCACACACTCATTTTCAAGTGCTTATTTGGGAGCCACACTGTGAGAGATTAGGGACCTTAAGTGTGGGATATAGAGAGGCAGGCAAAGTGGGTAGGTACTGATCTACAGCAAATGAGTATTCTGCCATGACCTTTCCAAGACTCTGTAAGGACAGGTCTGAACTCAAGGTCTAAGTCATCACATCACAGAGAAAATGAACAGAGTTTGCCTCGAGGCACAAAGAAGAGGCTGTAGGTAAGAAGTGTCTGGAGGCAGAAAAATATGGTGTGTTATAAAAGGATGGACAGAGTGCATATCTAAGCCTAAAACATGGCAATCTTTATTTGGAAAAAAGTTAATGAAGATTATGGAATGCGAAATGACTTTTCATCAACTTATTTCTCTAAAAGAAGCATGAATTAGCATTTTCATTGAACTGATCAAATGTTATCTAAGAACTGCTTAATTGCCTTAATGGTTTAATTCTATTTGCTGCCGATCTGATTAGCAAAGTGTGTGTCTCTGTGTGCACCCGTGTGGGCTGGCACTAAACGGGAGGGTGAATCCAGTTACTGAAAGAACAGCAACGTGGAGCTGGCTGGCTCTGGTTAATTGAGAAGCCATGAGTGGTGTGAGGAGGTCACTCTCATTTAATTTTCTTCTCTCTTGTCTTCCTAGTCACTTGTTCATTTCAGAAACTTGCCTTGGATTTGAGAGCACTAAGAGCATGTGTTAATTTGGGTTAAGCAGAAGGTGAGCCCAAGTATTACTGCCAGTGTAGTGATTTAATAGGAACCTGGATATAATTTAATAGATCCTTTGAGTCTTAGTCAGACATGGTTAATATGGATCGGGGCAACATCTGATAAAAGTTAATACATACATAAATCTCTTGGGGCCTTGCAATAATACATAACTTTGCGAACAGAGTAAAAATAACCCCTTTGGACCTGCATGGGAACTTGTAATGGTAAAAGCTTTGGAATAGTTGTGCTGGGGCAGGGTCCAAGCACTGGACTGTACTTTTCGAAGCAGTTCTGACCTTGGGAAAAGTCACAGTCCATATCTGTGCTCCAGGGTCCTCACACTCCAAACTGGAATGACTGGTTTTAAATTTGCTTTTTAGAGAGCCCTAAGTTTCATAAATGTATCTCAGAAGCTGCACAGGTGAACAAAGGAGATTCATTACACCTGATTCTGAGCTCTCCCATCTCCCTGCCTTTGATTAGTTTGCAGTATTGGTGTGCTACACAAGACTTGGTTTGAAAGAAATATTTTATTAGCTAAAAAAATATGATAAGCACTGGAAGAGATGACCACTAAGATTATGTATAGTTTTAACAAAGTCTTCCCCCGAACATACTGTTTCTTCTGCTACAAAAGTTTTTCTTCCTCTTCACAACTTTCTCAAGACTTAGATCAGATGCCATCTTTTCTCTGAAACCTCCCTCCCTGGGGACTTCACTGCTGGAAAACAGTTCTGTGGCTACATTTGGCCAAAGAGTACTCTTTCCTAAGCTTAAGATATTACATACTCTGGCTATTTGATCAACGATTACATGCTTTGAATTCTAGGTGACAGAAGGGAAGGTTACAAGTGCATGCATGGAAATATATATCCACAGACTTCATTTCTTTGGATGTAGCAATAGCACTCACAGAAATTTATCCTAAGGAAATAATGACAGATATGTACAATGGTTTATTATAAGAAAGTTCATCTTAGCATGATTGATAAGGTTTTATGGGTAAAAAATTAGAAAAATAACCTAAATGTAAAAGAAAAAGTTAACTACATGTACAACAATCGTTAAACTTTATACTTTGAAATAACACATCATTAATTATCATGTGTTGAGGAAATGTCTCATGGTGCGGGAAGATGCTGACAAAGAAGGCAGGACACAAAACTATATATAGAATATGCTGACAATGCTGTTATTCATTACATCTTCTGAAAAGAAACATTAAAATAGTAGAATAATTGTTTCTTTAATTTTCTTCATTGTACTTTGTATGTTTTTCAAAAATTTAAAAATAGATACCTTTCACATTTCCTATAATAAACTTAAGTGATTATGGATATTTGGCAAAGCAACATACATGTTATCTGCTAAAGTAAACATAAACCAAATTTGTTTCTATCAGCTTTTTTCAATTATTCAACCACAAAATACAAATGATTGGTGGGTCTAAATCTACTGCTCTAAGAATTTTGAAGACAGGAGACCTAAAGGGAGCTGACCTTAAGTAGTGTGGGTTCTAGTCTGCACTGTGCCACACATTAGCTGCATAGCTCAGAGAATAGCTTCATATCAGGGCATTAGTTTTGTTCATTGCAAAGGACAGATATGTGTCCTATTCTTTTTTCTATCTCCAGTGGAAGTTGTCAATAATGTATGTTAACCATCATGTGAACTGATGGATATAAGAAAGAGTAGAAGGATGGAGTGTATGAAATATAATGAAAGAGTATGGACAAAGATGAACTAAAATTCTAGGCTTATTGATTCAACTCTTCAAATCTATATTATGATCAGGCCACAGAATGAAACTTGAAATATAAAAAGCGAAGCCTGGTCTGTTTTCTTTTTGACCCTTCCAAACTAAAGTCATGTATGTACCTTTACCAATCCATCAACTCCTAAGACTTAGGGAAAACTCAGATTTCACAAAGAAGATTGAACCAGGGTCAGTGCCTATAAGCAGGTAGTAAAAGCCAGACCCTGAAGTAGGCCAGCTGAGTTGGAGACAAATGTTTTGATGATTAAAGCCAGAAGACTAAGACTTAACTGAATGAAATATGCAGCATGGAGCAGTATTCAGGTTGCAGATTGGAGCTCCAAACCCAAAAGATAACAAAAAAGCAAAATCTATAAAGAGCATCTGGCCTGAGATAGAACTAAGGTTAAAAAATAAAAGAGTAGGAGTCATTATTCTAGAACAATTAGAAAAAATAAATAAAACAATGTCTCCTAAATGACAATTAAAGACGTGGCCTCCACAGGGTCTAAGGCTGAACAGAGTGATGTAGCCCACCTTGGTCACCCAGTCTGACCAGAGAAAGATAGAAGGGTATATGCTATATGGAAGCACACAGATCAGTGAATAAGGCCCCTTTAAAGGACTCCTCATGTGCAACTGGAGCATAAACAATAAAATAAGGCTGCCGGCTAGTCCCATAAATTCCAATTCTAGTTTATGAGCAGGGAGCAGAAAAATAGAGAATACAGTTTGCCTTCATCTTTCCGACTATCAAAGCTTTTTTAGGTTATGCCACCAGCTCTGACTGCCCTCTTTTACACAGTGAAATCATCTCTAAGTGAGTAGCCTAGTAAATTTACAGGAGTAAACTATTCTTGCATATGTCTTCAAGATCTATAATAGAAGATAAATCCTGTTAGCCTCACCATGGCAAAATAATTATTTCAACTGGTACATTTCTGTGGAACAAACAAAACCATTCCAGGCTTATGCATTTCCTATTTAATGGAGAAAGTAGGAAACTATGTCACCCTGAACACTGGCTGTCACAGACCAGTGGCAACCAAAATGGAAAAGAGGCCTCATCTATTATCACCACTGGATATCAAAGTCCTCTGGGCCACATGTGCTCATATCCGCCTGTCCAAACCAGCCTGTAGCTGAATGGTGCTGAGCAAGAAGCAAAGGAAAACTATCATGGTAGAAACATCAGGGCATTTTGGATGCAAAGCAGAAGCTTATCTTTTTTTACTGTTGCAGCTCCAGAGAAAATCAATTTTGACACAGAACTGCCACTTTACAAGCAAATAACTATACTTTCCAATAACCTAATCTGTGCAAAGCCTACTGAAAATTCCCTAAAGAACCAGTAGTTAAAACCTCCATTAAATCAAAGGGTTTAATACGGAAGGGAAGAGAGAATGCAGTTTGACTTGGGAATGTAATGGACTCAGTGGGGAAATAAATATGTTGTTTTATGTGTACAGTTACAGAATATGAGAACACAGCATTCATTTCAAAGGGAATTCTCTTGCTGTGCAACTTATTCCTAAACAGATGTGATTTTTGCTTATTCAAAAACATTTAGGTAACAATTACAGCATAATAAATTATAATTGCCATCATCTTCCAGCTACGTAATACCTTCTATACAAACACGAAGAAAAGGCAATTACACAGAACTGTAAAACTCATTTTCAAGTAGGTTCTGGAGCCTAGATTCAAATAATCAATATCATTCTCTCAAAAATGCCACATTATGCCTCATATATACGAGGTCTATCAGGAAAATCAAACCATTATTAATATAACGAGAACAGTTTGCATGACATTGATGTAACCTGGCAGCCAAGGAGAGTTGACTGGAATGAGCATGTGTGAACAATGACTACTTCACTGTACTAGTTAGTGGGAGCAGTAGACAACATTGAGTGTGTGTACTGTGTGGCCATCACATTCAAAATGACTGAGCGAGTAGAGCGAGGAATCTGCATCAAATTTTGTGTTAAGCTTGAACTTTCCTCCGCAGAAGCTATTGGAATGATTCAGAAGGCCACAGCTATGGGCAACTGGTGATGGGTAGCTTCATCACAACAACGTGCCTGCTCATGCATCACATCTCGTGCAGAGTTTTTTGGTGAAACATCAAATCACCAGTCCCCCTACAGCCCAGATTTGGCACCCTGTGACTTCTGGCTATTCCCAGACCTAAAATCACCTTTGAAAGGGAAGAAATTTCAGACCATCAATGAGATTCGGGAAAATACGATGGGGCAGCTGATGGAGATTGGGAGATCTAGGTGAGGTCTCAAGGTGCCTAATTTGAAAAGGACTTTGTATCTTGTGTCTTCTTTAATAAATGTCTCTACTTTTCATATCGCATGGCTGAATACCTTCTGAACAGATCTCGTATATCCTACTACGGTGTGTAGAAACTACCTAGCAAATAATGAAGGTTTTGTTAATCACAAGCTAGAATGGTCCGCAGCAGGGTCTTTTTAGGGACACCAGGAATGCCTTCCAGCCCTCAGATACCTTCTTTTGCAGTCTTCATCTACTGTTTAACAACCCACCACACATAGCTTCTATCTACTGGTCACTCAAATTCTCCACAACAGGTAAAAGGTTACACATGCAGCAGTATTTTTAAACATTAGTATAATTAAGGTAGCAGATTTTCAACAGGACAGTGCACTGAGAGCAGAGAGGAGCAGGAGGGCACTCTCGAAATGCTCTGATGGCAAGAAGGAAGTAAAAGGAATGGTGATCCTGAGATGGGGACATCAGTGCACACTTTCAAAGAATGGCAGGGAATTTACCAAGTAGGAGTGGAGAGAAAAGATATTCAGGGCAAAAGAAATGGCTCTAACATTCACATATTTTTCCATACCCCTTTCATACCAAATTGTATGAAAAATTTCACATGGCTAAAGAGTTCAGATATAATGATGGACCTGGAATGCCCTCATTCTGACAAAGAATCATCCTATAACTATCATATTTACTAAGAAACATCTCTAATGGGTAGAATAATATGAATAAGATGGCTTGTACTCAATGACCAAACTTTTCCCCAAATCAAATAAACTGATGAAGTATGGTAGCTAGGAGACCCAAGTTTTACTCTTAGCTACTACTTATGTAACATTCTAACTTAAGAAGTGACTTAAACTCTCCTAACATCCACACTACACAGTGTTCACTCCACCATTATTCACTTGCTATGGAGGCATGGAAGTACAACGAAGAACACACAGACATGGCTTCATTGTGCGCAGGGGAGACACTGACATGAACAGGTGGCGATGAGATCACTGCCACAAGGAGGTAAGCACAAAGGGTTGGGTAAGAACAGGGAAGAGACCATCTACTTGCTCAGAGAGCTGTCAAGGGGGCTTTGAAGAGCTGGTGTTGTGTTTTGAAGGATAAGAAGGGGCTTGCTAAGCAAACAGAGTAGAGAGAGAATAACATGTATAACGGCATCTGCAAAATGAAGATACTGGGTCTGTGGCAGTGCTTTATGGCAATGACATACACGTGTTCACACTGTTAATAGAAAGCTGCACAAGGTGTTGACAACTATCTGTGTAGCTTGCTCATTCAGAGGAGCACCGTTTTGATGTAGGCTACAGCAGAACACTAAGTGACCATCATCTACTCACTTTTTTTAGTTTATTTCTTGTTTTATTTTTTTAACATTTTAAAATTCCTTCTCTAACTAGAAGGTAACTATCTCACAACTACAATTTTTTAAAAATGGAAGTAACTGGAAGATGCTTACGTATTTCTTTAATGTTCCATTTGCTACTGCTCTTTCTCAAAGCCCACTCTGAACCCCAACCCGAATACTGAATTTTATCCTTCACTGGGAGGTTCACACTCGCACCCTGTTCTTCTTTATGCAATGTTTAACTTTAAAAGAAAAAATTCTTGCCTGCTGAGTTGGTGACATATAGGACATTGGGGCTGATGGTATGCTTCTTGAAACACTTTAATCATTTCTGACTCCTGAAATATACACATGCTTTTACACAATCATACAGAACCCTAAGATCTGAAGTCCTACTGGTGAGTGCTCTGGAGTGACAATGACTCTGCTTTCACATAAACATTTGGGATGGGGATGTGTAGCAAGTGATGAGCTACAGTCAGTAACTAATGTCTGTGCAGGTAATATGACCATTATATGTTTTGGGACATAAAAAAGAGATTTAAGGACCAAAGTACTTGACCAGAGACTCCACAAATGCAAGGGCAGCCTGACTACTATATTCCCCAAATCTATCACAATGCCTGCAATAAAGGAAACAATCAATAAATATTTGTTAAAGTAGTAAAGATTAATTTTGGGGGGTATCCAAAGACTTATCAGCAGGTCTAAAAAAATTAATTGTATGAGTCAGGAGAAATGAAAAAAAAAAAAAAAAACCATAAATGATGTAAATACATAAAGGAGGAAGAGGAGATGTAAATACATAAAGGAGGAAGAGGAGAAGAAATGTGTACTAAGTCCTGACCAGGCTGAAAAATCTAACATCACAAAAAATGGCAACACCCTGATGTAGCACCTTCAAAATGTGCATGGCAGGTTTATTTCTAGTGCTTGGTCTGGGAGAGTATGATAGCTTTCCACCAGGAACAGAATGTTCACCAGGCTCCTAATGTTTATAAAAGAATCCATTACCAGTTTATCTTATTTTTCAAGCTTATGAATCTATTCTTGGTCCCTAGGATGTAAGGAACTGCATCACCCGAGGAAAGCCTTTGCTTACATAAGCTTCATGTAATGCCTTGACCTTTCATCAAATGTCAGAACTAAAAAGAGTAACATGAACCCCTTGTCTGAGTTTTTTAGGAATCTGTAACTGAGGACATTGTCAATTATATCCTCCAATGGGGCCCTAAAACCCATGTGATACATTGTTTTAAAACTTTTCAACTAGGCAAAAATATATTGATTCCCCCTATCCTACTCTCAATATCAAAATAAGGAGCTAGGTATCTTTTCTGAAAACAAGAATTATCACATTCTTTCTTTGTCTTGGCTGCCAGGAACCTCAGAATCAATTTTATAAACAATCTCAGCAATACATAAACATGCATAATTTCCAAAGTTATTTTCTTATTCCTATCTAGTACTCACTCTTATTCCTCTTTTATTAGACATTTCCAATTGCTTCGAATGCCTTCTTGAAAGCTATGGGGTAAAAATAACTATAATAAAAAATATAAATATATTTGCATATTTATATAATTCTCCAGTTTGTTAACATAATATTCCTCTGTTCAGTTACAACACAGGAGTAACAAAAGGTCATGCTAAGTACATTTTTGTTCTTTATGGCAAATAAGAGTGCTGACTGACATAGATGATGGAATGTTCAACCACTGTAAAACTAATTTCCAACTGTAAAAGGAAATAATTTTTATAATATTCCATTGGACAAATGCATACTTAGGCATATAAATACATCAGCTACAGACATAAGATATATATGTGATTTCATGGAGGAAGTATAATGCCATGTGAAAAAGGAAAATGGAAATAGAGCAAAATTAGACCACCTATCTTTAGCTTAATGCTTTTAAAACCTAGAGGTGACACGGTTATTTCAAATTTATTTTAACTGCCTATTATGTCTGATTAAAGAAATTTTTATAGCAATACACTGAAAATACACACACTGTGTAATGACTTTGCTTCTTGACAGGCAACATTCTTTTAAAAATCTAATTTATTAGAAGAAACGTTCCAGTCATAGCTTAATGCCAAGCAATCCCAGGAGGGCCGGTTAACAATTGTCAAAGGAACTGATACCTGAATTGGGATGTGAGGGCAGAGAACAGAGGAACAAAGGAAGGTTAAACTAAATCGCACTGAAAATGAGAGAAGTATTCAATGTCTCATTGGAGCTACACTAACAGTGGTCAATAGAATCTGTATCATACAAAGTATTAGAAGGCAAATATGAATGACCAAACCAAAATGAACATAGTAAGGAAGAGAATTAGAATCCCCTAAGTAATTTGAGAATAGAGAAAAAACTCTTATTACTAACACGAGGTAAGTTTTGCTGACATCCCTCTGCTGATTTAAGACATACTTCCTCTCCAAGGCCTTTGTTCCCTGATCACTGCAATAGGAACTTGAAAACCCCAACTGTGGAGTACCCTCTGATATAAACTATCTGTGCAAAATGTGTTTATTTAAGAACTCTGGCAATTTGTTATGGACTTGGAAATTTACTTTTTCCTTTACTCAGAACATAAACCTATGATCATTTTTAACAGAGAATTTTAAAATTAGTACCTCCTCACCTCTAAGACATGTTTTGAAAAACCTTGTAATCAACTTGTTTGGAGGGTCTACACCATAACTATTTATATGTAAGGTTTGCCATAAATTGCTGGTTTCCTCAGATCCCTGGAATTTTGACTTAGTTTAGGTCCTTCATTATATGGAGCAAGAAGTGAATAATGTCATTTTCCTTATCAGTGACAGAAATTTATGAGCACACATATAAAAAAATGTGGCCCCTTTTATTAAATTAAGTCTGTTTTCCTATTTTCATGCCTACACATTTGCTAGATAATAGGGGTATTTGTTTGCTTTCTCTGTAACAGAAGTGTTTATGGACCAATATCTAATTGTCACTAGTCTTGCCTCTAGCTTCCTTCATCAAGACAAAAACTGGGGATAAATTCTAGCAGTAATCTAGAAAGGAAGTCCGAAATCACCTAATTTCCAACATTCCAACTAGCTCTAGACCTTTCTGAAATTCAATTTTCTGAATCAAAAAGAATAGTACTCTTGCAAAACTAAAAGTTCTGTAAACTAAGACTTCTCTCCATTCCCCATGTTTATGTTCTTCTTTGTCAGTTCATACCCCCAAGAATACTGACAGGGCTCAAGGACGGAAGCTTGAAAGTTCTTGTTTCAGGTAGAAGCAGCAGCCCGGCAATGTCTCCTACACAACAGGTTGTCAAGAAGCATCTACTGAGAGAGTGAATGAAGAAGGAAAAGAATAGGGAACTCACAGCCCAGAATTTTCTTCCCTGGTCTCAAAATACCGTTACAGCACCGGATTCTTATGTGATTATACCCAGATAGCACTCAGATGTTCCTTTGATCATATGTGCAGTGACTCATTTTACTTTCACCTCAATTAATGACAATTTCTCTTGTTAACCCATTGAAATGAGGATTTTAAAACACTTCTTAAAGAAACAGGTTTGTGGAGAGAAATTTGAAATACATGAGTCTCCTTTCGAATTTATACATCACAAACTAAGCTCCCAAGTCTGGTTAATTTTCGGGTTGCTCAGAATCTGTCTTATTAACACTTTTGAAATGAAGAGACACATCCAATGTTCTGATCCTCTGCCTTTTTACCCTTGAAGTGACAGCATTCTCTACTGGGTCCTGGGTAGATTAAAAGGTATGCCCTACGGGTTGCATTATCTCTAAATCATCCATGATGTATTCCGCTTAGTTTAAATGAGTGAGTCCCATTTGCACAATTGCCCTATTAATTTACTCATCATTGATTTACACCATTTTTGCTGGAGATCTTTCGCCAGACCCCTATTTTACATGTATTCTCACTAGCTCAGTTTCAGTATTTCACTCCCCTTCAGGCCTATCTCATTGCTCTTCATTTGTCTTCATTTATCCATATTTTATCCTCATCCTGCCCTGTTCCTCCCGCTGCTGCCATCTTTCAGTTTCATTCTGCTTCGCCTCCATTTTCCTTCTCCTTTGGCCTTCCTCCTCTCTTACTTAGCAGCACCTAATAAATCTCCAATTAGAGCTTAGCAATCCAGAGGAAAAGGTCTGAAGGCTTAGGAAATAGAGGCAGCACTTGATAAAAGTCAGGAAGAAGAAAAAAAAAAGCTCAGATCACATGAAAAGCAGCCTGAAATCTAATCTGAGGATTTCAAGTGTTAAATTGTTAACAAAAAGGACACTTTTACTGAGGATATTATAGTAAAGATAGCAAAAATTGTGCTCTTCTGCCACCTTGAAAATGCTTAAAATTAAGGTTTTTTTCCCCCCTGTATTACACCTTTAGAGGCTTATTTCACTCTTTAGCTAACAAGCAGAAACTCTCCTTCTTCAGCTGTAGCCTGAACCAAATCAACACCTTCAGGAATATCTGAGATCAAAACACCATTGGGAATTACCAAGGGCTGAAATATGGCATTATCATTATGATCTCTATAAGTAGGGTTTTAAAATCCTCATTACATAAAATATTTTAAACTAACCCAAAAAATCTTTCTTTTAGATGACATATTAAAGTTATTGCTTGTGGGTTTCCTATTCTTCTCTATCTCAAAGACTCATTTGATTCATTTGCCCAAACAAAAACTAGCAGTGATTTTATGCAAAAATATACACACTAAATGCACAATTGGAAATAACATTAAATATAGATGTTACTGTCTTTCTTCCTATCTCTTGTGGGTAAGAATGCCATTTCAATTTTATTTAGGACTTTTAACTCTAATATCTGGGTAAACATAAAGGAAAACGTGGTTACCAAAACATTAATAATTTGCTAATCAATTCAATAATTTCTGACTTACCTGGCTTTTTCTTATTTGGCACTTTTAACAGGAAACACCATGCTCCTAAAATTCCTAAAGCATATAGAAGTATACTGCAAATAAATAATAAGTCATCCTGATTTTGAACCTCTGTGGCCAAGGATCACACTCATTCATTACTGTAACTCCCATGTGCATACAATACAAAATGGATGACGTACAGAGAGATCACAGGACTACTCCCTATTGCCAATATTCCTCTACCTTCTCAGCCTCTTTGTGAAAATCACCACAGTTTAAAAGTAAAAGGTCCAAAGAGATGCTGCCAATCCCATAAGAAGCAAAAACAGAAAGGCAATGATATACAGAGCTGGGAACAACAACAAAAATCAAAGCAGACAACATTAATAGTAAATCAAGGTTAAGTTTCTGCCTGGTAAAAGGAATAACTTATCTTGTATTTTGATTCTGGAGATTAATGTAAACATCTTGATTCTTATCAAGGAATAAAGTGATGTTGGGAGTTTCTACCATATTGCATTAGAGAGAGCTCCCCATGGTCAAAACTCTGTTAGTAAAACAGCAATTAGCTCCTGCATCCTACTCTGGCCCTTACCTTCTTGTAAGAAACTAAGGCCTGGCCCTGGCTGCTGTGGCTCAGTGGATTGAGCGTTGGCCTACAAGCCAAGTGTTGCTGGTTCGATTCTCAATCAGGGCACATGACTAGGTTGCATGTCAGGTCCCCAGTTGGGGGCGCGAGTGAGAGGCAACCACACAGTGATGTTTCTCTCCCTCTCTTTCTCCTTTCCCCTCTATCTGAAAATAAATAAACAAAACAACAAATAAACAAAACAAAACAAATAAATAATTTTAAAAAAGAAACTAAGGCCTGACCCATGGTATGCTCCACTAAAATTTTAAGGAAACTTGGATTTTACCTCAGTGCTATGAAGGTAGTATCCTGTGGCAAAATAAATCAACTAAGTATCTAAGTCCTATGTATATGGCCCTGGAGTTATGAAACCAGGGTTCTAGCTTTCATTCAAACACTAAGCAGATGAACCAATTTGGTCTCAGGCTCACAGAATTATAGGACTAACAAAGATTTTGGAAACAATCTCTCCTCTCCCAAGGATTAGTACTTTTGGACCTGCCAGTCTCTGTTTACATTCAGGAGCATATTTTAAGCATTTTAATACGTTTTAAAGAGAAGTATCATTTTCTCTTTAAACAGGGTATTTTAAAAGATTCCAAAACCTTTATTGTGACTCACTGTTACCTTACGCTAAAAATATTTTTCCTCAGAAATTATCTTTAAATTTAAATCGCTTGGAAAATAAAATTCCTCACACTCTACACATCATCATTGTACTTTAGATTTGAAGGAATACCTGAAAATATCAGTTCCAGTGTTTTGTTTGCTTTTGTTTTTTAAACTTTATGACCAAAGGTAGAGGGTATGGTAGTACATGGTCAGAACCCTGGACTCAAACTCCAACTTAAGCTAGGCCTACCTCAAATTGACCCATTTATGTACTTGCCTTCTACAGGTAAGCCTTTAACCCTTCAGTGTCTTCCTATTGTTCTTGGGCCAAAGACCAGAATTCTACACTTGGCCTGCAAGGCCCTGCACCAAGTTTCCATCCTTAGCCCCTTTCGTTCTGCCAATGTCCTCTCTGAAGACCTGCTTCTGTGTTCCATTCTCCAAGGACTTCTTGCTCATTCTCTAATCCACCCCTTAAATAGGTTCTTTCCTGTTTCAAAGCCTTTGAACACACTCTTTCCTCTGTCTAAAGGCTTCATCATCCATGTATTCTTCTGGCTGACTCCTATGCACCCAATAGCTATCAGTTCAAGTGTCATCCCTGAGCTGGTCCATGCTTATAGCCCCTTAGAGCATCATTCACAGCAATCATCACAATTTTCATTTAATCATCCAAGGTTGTTTTGTATGTCTCCCCTGCTGGGATGTAAGCTCGATGAGGGTATTAACCACATTGACTGTTCACAAAAATATTCTAGTACCTTACTCTGGGCCTTACACACAAAAGGGGCTCTGTATTTGATACACAGATAAATGCACCAACGGAGGATACTATGTATACAAAGAAGTACACAACTGTCAAGAGGTCAATATTAAATATCAAATAAATGCCAATGTGTGACTCAGATCAAGACTCTTAAGTAAACTGAAAGAACATCACTACATGGAGGCAGTAGAAAATTTCAAAGGTAGATGAGGAAGGCAGCACCAGTGTCAAGATTGATGCTTACTGCGTAACTGTTTTTGCATGATTTACCTCAGTAAATAAATGGTCTCAACATTTATATTGCTCCTGATTTCCAAAGGTGAGAGGACTGCAGTAAATGGTAGAGTTACGAGTCCACTTCATGTCTGTTTGACTCTAAAAACAAAGAAGTTTCCACTGTATCATGCTGTCCCCGCCTCCTATACACAGCCAACAGAGGAGGCAGCACAAGGGGTGGGCCTCCAAGGACAGATACTGAGGGGCTCTCTGCTCCAGCGTCTATTGTAATCACCAAGTGGGAGATATACTATGGAACTACCTAGTCATTATGGTTCCTAAAGATAACATGGTATAGGCAATTGGAATGGGAATTTACTAAATTATTCCAAATATAATTCCCATGTTGAGTAAAATGTTGAGAACTTCTGAGAGTGCAGAGGTTTACAGACAAATCACCCTATTAGCCCACTTAAAGAAATCAGCATGACTCGTTCTATGTAGCTGTATTGTTAACTCCTGCCAAATCACAGTATATGGTTATTTGTACCCATAACAACAAGCAATGAAGACAATATTTTAATTCAACCAAAAGGAAATAATACTAAAGAAAAACGTTAACACACTCAGAGGAAAGGAGCTCTCTTTTGCCCTCTCCTTCAAATCCTTGCGTTTCAGAATGAACGGAGTCACCATTTTTTTCTGTGTAATACTTCCGGTTTCAAAACAAGCCTGGCTTTCTGACACAAGGCACATCCAATCTCCATATCACAGTTGTTTTTGTGTCTTTGGTTTTCTTTTTGTTTTGTTTTGTTTTTTTTTTTATCAGTTTCAACTACTTTAAGGAACTTGGGGAGTGTTTCCCTCCAAACTTACAGGATTCTGTGAGGTACTTTGAAAGTCCCTCCCTTATGCCTCTGCTCTTCTCCTGACCTTCCATGCTTTCTATCATCAAGAACCACTCTGAAAAAGCCAAAACATATGTAGAAAGTTGTTCAACCTTAACCATGATTTAAAAGAGGCTAAACAAATGACTTTTTAAAACCAATCAGGCTGGAAAAGATGAGGGGGCGAAAACTGTTACTATCCTATACTGGCCAGTTTGTGAAAAAATAGAATCTCTCCCCAACACACATAATAACATTAAAACATGTGCAGCCTTTCATCCAGCAATTCAGCTCCTAGGAAGTGATCCTGAAATGATCCCTAGGAAAATGTAACAAAAAGTACAAGGATGCCCACAGAAGCCATGTTATTAAATGAAAACTTGAAGCAATCTAAATATCCACAAACAGGAAAAAGGTTAAAAACTGTGTGATTATGCAATGGTATACTATGAAGCCACCAAAAGTTAATATGGAGAAATGTACTGATGTGGAAAAATGCTCATGATTTATTGAGTACTTAATATATGACATGCATCATTATTATATGTATTGCTATTTGTTTTGCAATGAGTATATATTTTATTGAATTTAGTTTTTAATAAAAATCATATATTTCTGGTGTACACATGACTTGATAGAAAGTGAAATGAATACTACTAAAGTCAAGCTAATTGACATATCTATTTCCTCACAGTTACCACTTTGTCACTGTGTTTGCATACGTGTGTGCATGCATGTGTGGTGAAAACACCTGAAATATATTCTTCTAATAAATTTTCAGTATACAATACATTATTATTAACTATTGTCATCTAGTTTAGGGAGTACTAACTCTTGAGAGACACCATTCTAGACCTATAAAATATGTAATCAAATGAATTAAAGGACTTTGATATACCAGCAACTATCTGCTTTTCTCTTAGAAAATTAAGAGAGTTTGCTGGCTCCTAATTAAGAGCACCCACCTCTCCCTTCCTTTTTTTGACTTTGCTTTTCTTCTATTTTTTTTTTTTCTGAAAATAAACACTCCTGCTTTAATGTCAATCTGCCTCCTTGTACCTGACCGTTTTCCTTTTGAAAGCTTGAGAAACTAGAACTTCCAACTGATTCTTTTAAGTTGGAGACTCCAAATTCATGCTGTGTTAAATTAATTGTATACAACAAATTTCAAACGGAAAATGTAAAGAATGATTTATAATACTCAGTAAAAATGATTTAAAATACTACAAAACATAACCAAATGCAAGTATATTTTATATACATATACAAATACCAGAAGAATTATATGCGACATTTCACTGATTCCAAAATAGCCACTTTTACACATTTCAGAATCTCTGAAATTGGAATGCATCTTAAAATCAATGGCATGGCAGTTTAATTATTAGTGCTCATTCTTAGTGGTACATAATGTTGCACTTTGCAATTGATGGTACCTTCAATTGGATGAAATATGGTTTTATCACCACAACAGTTAATTCTTTTGATAGTGAAGGGAAGGGCAGATTAATCAAATACAAGATGCTAACAACCCTTCCTTTCACAACACAAAACAGAAACAAAAGGAAACCATTATTGTTTTCTCCAGGGAGGGTAACTTCTCCCACCCCACCCACAGATAAGCCAGTCTGCAAAGAAACACACATATTGACAGCACAGCCTTCTAAGTATCTGGACTCAAAGCACAGCTAATAATCTGAGTGATGTCAACAGTAGCTTTCTCAAGACTCAAAATCCATCTTCTACCCTTACTACAGTACATAAATGACATAAATTTCTCATCAATAGCATAAAAAATTCATATTTTGTCTCTATAGCAGCTGCTATGTTAGGTTTATGTCAACAATAGGTCTGATTTTTTAAAAAAATAGCATAAATGTTTAAAGAGGTAGCAATTCCTGTAAAATATCTATGGGATATTGAAAGTTGCTATCTGTCAGAATGGAGGCTTTCTTGAGGAGGAGGCAATTCTGTTTTATCCTTCTCCGATCCCCTTTCCTTCTTTCCCACAAAATCCCTTCTCATTATGGTTCACTCCTTCTATCAGTTAAATACGACAACTGTGGCAGTCTTGTTCCTGCATCCCAAGAGGAATACTTCTTCTGCTGCTTCTTCACAAATTCACAAACACACAATCCCCGCCCAAAATCTGTGAGGAAATTAGGCACTTTTTGTGAAGCTAGGATTATTTCTAACTCCCACCTCACCTCAGGTCTAAAATTCTATGATTCTACAATGCTCTTTTCCTACTGGGGGCCACTTTCTGAAACAAAGCAAGCCCCACAAGGGGCCATGGGCGCCCTAAAATAAATCTCTGTCTTTTACAAACACACACATACATGCACACCCACACAGTCATAAATGAGCACTGTTCCATGTCAGATTCTAAAGGCAGCCAGGGTGGAAAATCACTGACCCGCTCAAGCAATGAAAAACTGCTGACCCCATGGCCAGAATAACGAAAGGCGGTGGTTGCAGTTCCCTAATCAGGTGCAAAACAGGAACCCCTGCAGGGCATCCGGCGCCACGGCTGCTGCGGTTTGCTAGCTTAAAAGTGCGCCTCAGTGGAGGCCGGGTGGGACTCCTATGGGCCCTGTGGAGGTCCGGGAGTCCCCACCACCCCTACTCTTCTTGCAGGCCCCCGAGGTGGTCCGGACGTAGATTCCCTCTCTCCCAGTCCCCGCCTGCTCAATAAACTGCTTACACGTGACACCAGGTCTCCAGGCTCCCCGCAGCGACTGCGCCTGACACTCCACAAACTCAAAAATTAGCATTTAAGTTTAACTGAATTTTCTATGTACATATCTGAAATCCCAACCATTTATGTTATGCTCTTTTATGTACCTATGTTGTTCATTCTGTGTTTTTTTCTTTTATTATTTGGGGACAGAAGTGTTTGGTATAAGAAGGCAGCAAATAGAACGGACTACAGAGGGTTTCACTGGGTTCCTCAATGAAACCCAAACCTTAAGTTACATAGTCTTTACCCTTTAATATTTCCTCTGCATCCACTGTAGAATATAACAACAGGCTTTAAACACTTAATGTATATTAGTTAACATGCTATGTTGTTCTGATAACACTACTCTGAATCTTCAAATCACTAAACAAACTAATTTGTTTAAGCAAAATAACCATATTTGGTAACTGTAATAGTAAATGCACAGTAGATTTTAATATCCAAATAGATTGTAATATTTTTACTTGCATGTTAATAAATGTTTGAAACCAGACCTTCACAAATATCCTGTTACTTGTATTTTTCAGGTTTTCAAACTGTTGGCCATTTGTCTATTCTATGAAATGTCTTTTTATATGCCCCTCTCTTCATGGTCTCTCTCTCGTTTGAACCCAGAGAAGAAAACTTTCTCCAGCAGTTACTGTCTCTTTTACTCTTTGCCATGTGATTGTCAGAGGAGGGGATCTTCACTGGGCCATCCTATAGAGTAGGTGTGATCCCTCTACTGAACGAGTCTTTTGTCTACATATGTTTCTCCCTGTTCTACAGGTACAGCACAGGTTAATCTGGTCTGTATTCCTGATTCATATAGTTGGCTAGTAAGTGTACTGCAGGCCCAGAGCCATATAGGGTCCCCAAAAATAAATTATGGGCAGAAGGTTAGGAAGCACCACTTCAAGAGGATCTCAGCAACTCTCTCCAATCTTGCTTTTACCTGAGTGTCCCTCATTTCAGGAATTATTGGGGGCATATCTAGATATCAATAAAGCTAAGAGTTTGGCTCTCATTCTCATTCCAATTCATTCACTCATTCATTGTCTCTTTACACTTCCTGGACACATACAGCACACATACACACATCGAGACAGATAAACAGAAATAAAGATATGAATACAGACACAGACACACTTTGGCAGATCCCTGAAGGAGAGAAGAGGTAAACTCCTAATAAATGTGTTATATTCTTTTCTAATTTTATCAGCCAGACAAGAATACCTATATATTATTTAGGAAACTTAAGAGCTTGTGAGTAACATAGAAGAAAAACTAACAGATTCTTCTCCTTACATGCATAAAACTGTAACATGGCTCTCAAAGTGTTTATTGACTAATAATGTATCAACCTAATATACTTCCACAGTGTTGGTTGTGGGATGAGGGGAGAGTGTGTTTTGTTTGGGCTTCTGACAATGAATCAGTTTCCCAAGCCTCTAGATGTCTATAGTTTGTTTTCTTTCTCCATTTCTGAATCCACAGATCCTCTATAAGATTTTACCTCACTTATTCCTAAAAGAGTGAACACTCATGCTCATAAAGAAAGTATATAAGAAGGCAAGTGAGGGAGGGATGAGATGATGAGAGTCCTAAAGCTTTAAGTAACTACCATTTATTGAGCACTTGTAATGTGCAGACACTGATAAGCATTAATATATATTACTTCATTTAATTTACTTCTCACCATAACCCTGTGAAATGGAAATTATTCTCATTTCACAGGTAAAGAAACCATGAGTCTGACATTTGAAGCAACTTGCTCAAGACCACACAGCTAACACGTGGAAGAGCTGGGACTCAAACCCAGGTCTGCCCCATTCTAAAGCTCATGTTCTTTACTGTTATGCTCTACAGGCAAACCTTGGAGGTATCACTGGTCTGGTTCCAGATCAACACAATAAAGCAATCTTTTGGCTGGTAGAGAGTCTTACCTTCAATGTGTAAAAGACCATAACATCTATGAACTGCAATAAAACAAAGTGCAACAAACTGAGGTGTGCCTGTATAGTTCTAGTCACTGATACACAAACATTTTATGTAAAAATCATTTGACAATGGATGGAGCAACAGATGCCTCCAGCCAAAGGTAGCCCCTGGCCTCCTTAATCTGAAAAATGTTAAAGCTGGAACTTTTGAGATGGCATATTTCTTCTGGACAAAATCATGACTTGAATACATCGTCAGATTTCATTTTCTGACACAAGATAACCGGAGTGTCAACATCTATCAAATGCAGCAGTTCTATCATTTTAGTGTATACCTGGGAAGCCCCACCACACAAAACTACCGGAAACAAAGCCTCTTTTAAGTAAATTTTATTCCCTGTCACACAGAAGGCTGATTCTTTTCTGGGCAACACTCATTTGAGCCTGATTAAAGTGCTGTGACGAACTTCAGAGCTGAGGCTACCCTTGAGCCTAACACCTATCTGATCTTTAATTCTACTGCCCACTCATTTCTTGCAGAGCTCACAATTCTTAGTCCCACCGGAGCAACCTGGTTCAGGTTCCGCATCAATATGCTCACTGCTGAATTCATTTCTGCAGGGAGTCCAGTACATCTGAACTTTCCAAAATCATTTGGCCCCCATTACTGGTAAGCACTGCTTTTAAACAGGTTATAACTCCAGCTAATAGGCTCCATAATCATAGTTGAATCGAACAAAAGGGTTCAGGAGAGAGAGCCATCAGTCATTTTTATTCTCATCAAATAACCTGCAAAAGGCAGAAATGTTCCGATTTTAGAATCTCAGGGTCGCAATTTGATCTTTAGGCTTTTAAGAGAGACTGGTGGATAGGAGGAAGGGACCTACACAAAGGAGTGCAAAATCCTAAGCCCTAAAATAAAAGCCTTTATTGTAAATATAACTCAAGAAGGCAGAGATAAGGCTTATTCCAGTGAAAAGAAATAGAGTTTTAACAGATTTTACGTGAATTGCTGGAGACCAGATCACTTAAGAATCTTCCTTCCACAGATGAACTTGTTGACAGGTTCACATTCTTCTTTTGTCTAATTGATAAATAATCAGAGTAGTCCATAAACTCCTAAAACAATGACAACAAAAATTCCACTGGGGTGATTTTCAGTACCTCCTAGGGAATTCCTGAGGTTTCCTCTAACGGCAACCTAACCTTCAAATTGAATTATGAGCACAAACAGGTACAGCTGGTATTTAAATGTCAATGCTTTTAAAATGAATCCACAGTTCAAAAAACATTTGCCACAAGATGCACACAACCACTGTGAAGTACAAACATTCACACCGAGAGGTTCCTGTGCTGGACTTGGTAAGATCGGGTTGGTTTAATGTCGAATATAATAATCTTAGGGCAAAGGAGGAAAAATTGGGACAACTTTAATAGAATAACAAAAAATCTTTTAAAAGAACCCTATTGGATTCCTGCTTGAAAGATAATGGGGAAAAAAGTGCCCACAACTGTGTGTAATGTACAAAGATCCACCTGGTGCCCAAGAGTAAGTCCAGATGCACCAATATTAAGAAGAGTGGTTCATATCAACAATCACCTGCAACTTCTCCAAATGCCCACAAGTACTTCTAATATATTAGTTTGATTAAAAAAAAAAAAAAACAAGGCAAATGAAATCTATATCTTTTCAACAAAATGAATAACATTTTAACCATGATACTGGTTTTGCTTTCTTTAACAGATATTTAGTTTTCTAATCAGACTACACTGCTACTTACATTTTTGCTCCATCATCTACATAGTGGGCTCTGGCTTAAAAAAAAAAAAAAAAGTCTAGAACCTGTCCTCCATGTGTTGTCTTTGCTAAGACCTTTTTTCTCCTTACCTACTTCTTTTGAGAAAGTGTTACAGATAAATCTGTTTCTCTCTCTCTTTAAATAAAAGCTCCCCCTATAATAATATCTTCAATAAAAGCCCTCTGATGCCTCAATCAACGAAGTGACCATGGTATCTACCACAAAGGGCATGGAATAGGAGAGGGTCAGGAAATGTTTTAATACTTTACTTTGACACATCTCTGAAAGCAGTTCTACTCTTTACTAGGAAGAGTCCAGGGTTTTGCCTCATTGCTAATCCTCCTTAAAGCTTCTTTTGCACCATTTAACCGTCACTCATCTGATTTCCTTGGGAAAATTTCTCCTCTATCTACCATTCTTGTTCTTCTCTTCTCTGAAAGACCCTTCCAGGCATCATCACCTTCCTCCCACTAAGGAAGAAATGCTTAGGAAATTCTGTCCTACTCTGCTTTTATGATTTTACTCATCCAAAAGCTTCAACCCATACCTCTGTGGAGGAAATCTTTAAGGTTATGACTAGCTTTGCTCTCCTATGTCTGGCATCCACTGGACAGATCCATCCTAGAGGCCCCTCAAATTCTGTATAAAATACAAACTCCTTAATATGGCCCTCAAAGCTCTAAAACTGCCAGCTCCAGCACACCTGTCCAGCCTTAATTCCAATTACAAACCCAAGCATACTTCACACCAATGACTGACCCTTCCCAGAACACCCTCTTGCCCTCCTGCCTTGCAATACATTTCATGTACTTTGCCCTGATGTGCTCTTATCTGTCTTTCAAAGGCCAATTGCCAAAGTCCTTACCCCCTCTGATAAACTCTCCTTGCTTTGAAATTCAAGTCTGTTATTAACCTTTGCTCACACCATTTACATTACTGTATCTTTTATCATAATTATTTGTGGAGTTTTCTTAGTCAACCTACAAAAAAAGAAGGGCCTGCCATTGACAAACCTACACCCTACAAGTTGCTATACTCAGGAAATATTTTAAAATTAGATAAAATGGTCACAAAATTCATTTAGAGAAAAAACTCTGAAGACTGAGATCAAAGCCATTTTATGAATTTGTAGAAATATAGGATGGTCTTATTTTTGTTTCTTTTACAATTAATGTTTTCTGGGAATTCTTTTAAATGTTTTATATACATATTCTTTAAAATACTTCACATAAAATTCAGTTTAGGTTGTAAGCTATTTGTCTCTCCAGTGACTACCACAGAGCAGGTTAGAAAGAAGAAAAATGAAATGAAAAGGGGAAAGAAGTACCATTTCAAAACACCAGGAGAACAAGTCTGAAGCTGACTTCAGATGGACATAAAGGACAGAAAGATTCTAATGGCTTGAAATTTTCTCAGATAATAAAACATGTGTGTATTTTACTGTGACAAAATACTGGACACACAATTTAGCATTCTAACCAGTTTTAAGTGTGTAGTCAGTGGCATTAAGTGCACTCACACTGCTGTGCAACCATCACCACCATGCCTTTATAGAACATTTTTATCTCCCAAAATGAGACTGTGTGCCCTTTAAACAAGAGCTCCCTATTCTCCCCTTCCTTGAGTCCCTGGCAACTTTGTCTCTATGAATTTGACTACTCTAGGTACCTCATATATGAGGAATTATGCAATATTTGTCCTTTTGTGTCTAATGTATTTCATTCAGCATAATGTCTTCAAGGTTCATCCATGTTGTTATATGTGTCAGAATCCTCTTCCTTTTAAAGTCTGAATACTATTCTGTTATACGGGTATACTACATGTTCCTCCTCCATCCATCTGATGCTGTACATATGGGTTGCTTCCAACTTTTGACTATTGTGCATAATGCTGCTATGAACATTGGTGTACAAGTATCTGTTTGAGTCCCAGCGTTTAGTTCTTTTGTAAAAATACCCAGAAGTAAAATTACTAGATCATATGGTAATTCTGTCTTTAATTTTTTTGAGGAAGGACCATACTATTTTCCAAAATGATATATTTTGGTCTTTAGGAGACAACCTCTTCAGGCCTCCTCAGCAAAGCTATGAAATGCAATGTCCCCTACATCCCTACTATCCTGATTATAAAGCTTAGAACTATAAACCCATCATTGACCTAAAACCTGAACTTACCAGCTTGCCCTCTTCCCCCACAACATAAAAGGAAAACTCAAAACACTGACACCTCTGGAGCACAAAATAAAAAGCCCTTCTAAGGTGAAGATATAGAAAAGTGGGCAGAGATAATGTAGAGAACTTAAGGCAGGGAGGCGTTGAGTGCAGACTGAAAAAAAGGATTGGCTGTTTGGGACTCAGGAAGCACTCTGCTGTAGTTAAAAATGCAACAGCTTAAGGACACTGGGAGGCTATGAAGAAGCAACGCAACTAGTTTCATGCAAAAAGGTGCCCCTACACTTATTCATTTTTTTATTTTCTAGTTTATAAAGTAATTTCATCATTTTTAGCTATTTACCTGGTTCTAAAATCCTAGTAAGATATTCTAAATCATATTCAAGTGGCGATATGGAGTAACATTTTAAAAGCTTCCACTTACAAATAAATAGCCTACCAAAATGATGTGATTTTTAAAACTGCCATGTGTCACTAATCACTAGTGACTAAACTTGATTCTTGTACTTGAGTCTTCATTTTTTCTGTAACCCTATGTTCACTGAAATATACAGAATTTATGAGATATTAGAATTCTAAGCTATAGAGTGTAATCTGAAGTAAAATAATAATAATATCCGCATCACCTATGGGTGGATTAACACTATTTCCTTGAAAATTTTACTTTGGGCCTAAATTACAACAAATCACATGTTGCATTACACATCAGACACGGTGTAAATACTTAGCATTCCTTTCTGAGATGATCTGAAGTAAAAGTAGAGCCCAACTCATGGTTCCTCTCCTGCCCTATCCAACTGTCTTCTCAGAAACATTATCTTTACATGTGGAAAGGGTTGCATGATTCCTGAAGCACAACCTCACCAAGAACAATCATTCACCAGAAGCACTTTAGCTACTACCAGGCTGCTTAATACTGGTTTGGTAGGCCTTCTCCAGAGATGCAGAAAGTTTGTAAAAAGAGTTAAGATATGAAAACCAGAGAACCCACTACTGCTCTGTATTTGCCTTAAATCATTTTTAAACTTTGAAAGACTAAATAGTAGGTTAGTGGTACATAAAAGCAAAATAAAAATTTAAAAGATGTAACCAGAAAGAAGCGATGGGACTTGAGCGACTCCGTATGACATATCCCTCCCATCAGGAATTACATGTTCCCTCTGATATTTTCATCTAAATGTTTATTGAACAAGCTCCTGCTTTCATCCACATTATTTTGATTAATGCATGAAAAGGCTCAAGAATTATAGAAGAGAAATCTAAGGTGATTGTGCATTAAAATAAATGAAAGGATGGTTCCTGGTTTACAGTCACTATATTTCATAGCTAAAATGCTTCCTGCTCTTTTTTTTTTTTTTTTAATTTAACCGCAACATACTTCCCTTAGCTTTGATTTGGAAGTAATGATATAAAATTCATTTTATCTCTTTTTCAAGCCTGGCTCTTTCATACATAACATCAGACTTGTCATATCTGAGGAATTATTAAAATAAGACGGAGCCTGCTATTTCTGAGCAGAAAAGCCTCTTTGAGCCGGCATCCTCAGGAGAGGCACAGGCTCAATCTCATTAGTTGGTGCTGAGACGTGTCCTATTCTCCAGGTTCAAGGTGATGAAAGATTAGGGCGTTGGGCCTTGTTTCATTTTGTATGCAGCACACATCCCTCCTTGCCCGTGAACACGAAATTACATTGAACCTGGGGAGTCTAACTCCATTAATTTTAAATGGAAGATTAATTTAACAATATGCGGCAGATATTTGTTACAGACCTATCATGTAAAAGTGACGGTTAGCAATAAATTGTGGTGACTCATACTGGCCAGTGGCCCTGGCTCAAATAAATCAGAAGGCATTTACACATAATTGCTGTTTTTAAAGACAGGGATATGGGTGATGTGTTTCTTTGATGAAAGATTGGGCAACCCCATTCAAAGAAACAGCAGCTGATATTAAAGCCACAGTGCTGTTCTGGAGGAAGACTTTTTTGATTAGTATTTCTGAAATAATCATTTAGGAATAACAAATACTGCACTGACGTACAGTAATCTTTTTTTTAATCTGTGTAATAATTCTGAGGCATGAAATTGTTGTGGTATTTTTGTCAATTTCCTCAAAGTAATTATAATAATAATCACCTCAGAAATAACAATTTGCAAGAGATAAAGAGAGGATGAAAAGGGAGAGGCAGAAAGCTATATCATTGCCCACAAGAACAAGCAATTCTATTGATTTTCCACAAATAATTAAGATATACATAAATAATAATTTGCAAGGCTCTGAGAGGGGCAAAAAGGCACAATGGTAATTGGAGAAAAGCATTCTGAAGGAGAAAGTGTAGGATTTTTTAATATGCCATTTCACAGAGCTTTCTTGATACATTTTTTAAAGCAAATTCTCATCTTCTTGAAGAAACTGAGGCGAAAGAGAGGAAAGAATGAAAGGAAGGAAGGACAGAAGGAAGGAAGGAAGGAAGGAAGGAAGGAAGGAAGGAAGGAAGGAAGGAAGGAAGGAAGGAAGGAAGGAAGGAAGGAAGGAAGGAAAAAAAGAAAGAAAGAAAAGAAAGAAAGAAAGAAAGAAAAAGAAAGAAAGAAAGAAAGAAAGAGAAAGAAAAGAAAAGAAAAAGAAAGAAAAGAAGTAAAGAAAAAAAGAAGGAAGGAAGGAAGGAAGGAAGGAAGGAAGGAAGGAAGGAAGGAAGGAAGGAAGGAAGGGAGGGAGGGAGGGAGGAAGGAAGCAAGGAAGGAAGGAAGGAAGGAAGGAAGGACGGAAGGACGGAAGAAAGCCACCAAGTGCCCTGCATGCTTATCTGCTACAGGCTAAGCAATGCAAAAGAGAAGCCAAGGACATCGGGCGCTTGCAGCACTTGTCTGGAGAGGCTCCAGAACAGAACCATCCTGTGTGAGGGTCTGCCTGCCCTCTCACTGTGGAATGAGGGTGTTATTCTAATCTCTCTTCTGCAAGCACCAGCCTTGCCAGCACTTAGGGGAAGGATGCTCAAGGACTTCTGTCTTCAGTCAAGTCCAATGTGATAGGAGCTTTGCTCTTGTCTCTTTTAAAAGATTAAGGTGGGAAGAGGGCAGGGTTAAGGATAATGTGTCTTTCCTATAAGCACCCTCTCAAAGTACTCAAGAGACTGCTGGGAAGTCAGCTCAAACACCCATCTCTCAGAAGTGCACATCATTCTGCTCCACTCTATTTAGCAATATGAAGAGCATGAGGGGATAGTTAGCACTTGAAACATTTCTTGACATGTCCCCTGGCTCCAGTCTTGAACCCCTCTCCACGACATGCTTCCACAGAGCCCTTGTAATGAGCTGGCAAATTAGATCAGGTCACTTTACTTTGACAAATCTTTCAGACAGGAGCAAAGCTGTGGCTGCCCTCAGGACTAAGACCAAACTCCTCAGCATAGTATACAATGATATTCACACCAGACCCTTGCATTCTTCTCTGCTCTGTCTCCTCCTAGAACATAAACCTCATATTCCAAAATGCCCCATTTATACATTTCATGACCGGCATGCACTGCCATGCCACTTTTCCACATGCTGTTCTCTACCTTGGATGCTTCTCTTAATTTTCCTCATCTGGTAAACTACTCATCCTTTAAAAATCCCAACTCTAATACCACACCCTCTGTGAAGAAGTCATGGGGAGATATATATATATATATAGATAGATAGATAGATAGATAGATAGATAGATAGATAGATAGATATAGACATATCTATATCTATGTATATATGGAGATATATAGATATATAGATATATTTGCTATTTGAGAACAGGATCCTGCCCTATTTACCTTTCTATTCTCAGCATCAACCCAATGAATACAACACTAGACAATCATAATTGTTAAATTCATAATTAATGGCTTATCTTAGAGAGAGATTTCTAAAGACTAGGCAGGATGGTTAGGATAGAGGGGATAAAAAGAGAAAGAATAAGCTGATATATTTCAGAATTCCTTTATATCATGGGAATCAATTTTTTCAGTTATAATTTCATACATTGCTGTATAGGAATTAAGAAAAAGGAAATAGCAAGCAGTAGGCTTACTTGCTAAAATAATAGATCCATGAAGAGCAAAAGGGTTTGGCTTACTGTTATGAAAGAAGTTGTAAAAGAGGTAAGATGGTTAAATTGATAATATCAATAGAAGCAAAAGCAGTAACAACTAACATTTATTAATGCTTGCTAGGTGACTTGCAAAGACTTTCTAAGTTTTTCATATGTATTAACTTATTTAATTTTCTCTAAGAACCTTGGTGAAATAGGTACTGTTATCAATTCAATTTTATGAACAGGAAACTGAGGCAGAGAGAAGTTAAATAATTTGTTTAAGGTCATTCAGATAGCAAGTGCCAAAACTAGAATTTCAGTATAGGCAGTTAAGCTTCAGACTGCCTCAAAGATTGTATTAGGAGCCAGTGGGGTGCTTCTGCCACCCACCTGTGGCTAGATCCAGGCCCCACTTCCTGAAAAGAACATCCTAAGCAAAATAATATGGATTGATGAAGGCATGTACTAAGTAACTGGGCAGTGGCATGGTGAACACAGTAAGAGCCCCAGGGAAGGGCCAGACCTGCAAGAAGGTACCAAGGCAAAGGGCAGGATGTTCTGTAAGCCTGGGTGAGGACTGAAGTTCTAAGAAGGTCCTACCAGTTGTAAGAAGAGGGTTTATAAAAACCTGCACATCAGGCAGCGCCTGACTATTACTGCTGTTATAGGTAGTACTCAAGATACTGCAGATGTTTAAAACAAATCTGGGTTCAAGATAAAAACTTGTTCAGAATGATGAAATATTATTGAAGAATAGCTTCAACAGACTTATGCTCATACGTATATGCATAGGTAGATTTCCTCGTTGACCATTTGAGAGGAGATAATTAAAGTATGCATTCTGACATTTCCTAATTGGGAATGAATCTTCTTGCAGGTGACAAAGTTAACATTAGCAGGGCCAGATATTTTCAAGAAATTACTGTCCTATATTTTTATTTTGAGTACACCTCTCTCATTTGAGCATTGTCACATTAAAGGTAAATTTCACTCCATGAGATCTGAAACACATCTTCAAGTAGCCAATTTAGAAGAATAACTAGACTATGTAGTGATAACAATGGTAATAATAATAGCAATAATAATAAACTAACCCCAAAGGTAATTCTTTATGCCCCTATTGTAACTTTAAGGATTTGCAAGTTATTAGAAAACACTAATTAAACTATACAATTTCCACAAAGAGGAAACTACAGTTATTTTGTTGTTGTTCAAATAGATGATTGAGAAGAGTTAAGATACCTCATGTCCCTCTACAGTAGCCTAAACCCAGAAACCTCATCTCCCTTTTCTAGAAAAACAATTGAAAATTTGTGATTGGAATAGCATCATTACTTAATAAACAAATAATGGGCCCTCTATTGAAATAGCATCACTACTTAATAAATAACAGTCCCTCTATCTTAAAAAAGAAAAGAAAAAAGTTGTGCTAAGCTACTAATAGAAAGGAAATCTATTGGGATTACACAAGAAAGAATAACAAGCTTTGTAACTATAATGAAGAGTAAGGAAGCCATGGGATAAACACTGAGAAATGAAGTTGTGCTGACACTCCGAGCCCTTAAATACAAAGTCTTCACCATCTCCCTTCCCTGGGCTCCTGGTCAATTCAGTGCAAGGCAAGAGCACCGTCTACTATCAAGAGGCACTCAATGCCATAAAAGGTATTGGAGATGCTATATAAAGATCAAACCCTTAAGGAAGAAGAGAATGTTTCCCATGCTCTAGTCTTCAAGGAGACTCAGAGCTAGGGTGTAAGGAGTTGATAAAGTAATACAGTATCTTAAATTTACCAATGATACTGAGGTTGCCAGCACTGTATGCTTCTAACTAGTTCAGTTTTGTGCTTTAATGTTAAATTTCTTATGGGAGCACATCACCTAATTAGAGGAATTGATAACTGCACTGTTCCATAATGAGGCCAATACATTTCAAAGTCATTAAAGATAACCAAGGCAATAAGTCTGGGTTTAAGCTGCGTTTCCTCAGATTTCACAGGCTGCATGTTGCAAGTGTACGGGCGCGGGGGTGGGGTGGGGGGGAAGCAATCCCTGCCTAGTCAACTGTAAATGCTGGGTTATTGGAATCTTTAAAACAGGCAGCAAGGAGAAAATTACATGGCCAAATCTCCTTTTTCCAGTTAATGAAGAATTAAGACTCCCATTTACCATATTAGAAGGTTCATCAGAGGTCTCAGCTCTCCATAGCTGGTGTTTGACAGCAGTGTCAGTTCATCTGAATTTGAACGCGTAAATGCATGACAGAGGATCATTCATAACTGTCACATCTACTTATCTCTCTCATTGTCAAACAGCTAACGAAATTCGGGCCATGGAGCTGTCTGACTCTGTCCATCTCTCAACCCAGCTCAAGGAAAAAGGCATTCCAAAGCCTGTTCACGTCCTATTATCATGTCAGCACATTGTGAAGCTACAAGAGTGAGTCCTGCTTCCTGTAATCTCCCCGTCTGAGGGAGATGTCCCTGGGACTAATGTCCATGCAGACTCTATTTGGTGTCAGCATTCAGAAAAAACAGCTCAGAAAAATAATGCTATATGTTATTCCACACCTCGGGGGGGGGGGGGGGGGACAACTACAACATGTAGAGTTTACCTTTGACCGGTAATGAGGAAATGTCACTTCCATGCACTAAAACTGCAGTAAGTAAGAGGATTTCATAATGCAATTTGCTACGGCATACAGATATTTACACTAAAAGATTGCAGAAGAAGAGGGATGTCTGTAATCAAAGACATCAGAAGATTTTGAGGACAATGTAGCCCAAACAGAAAATACAATTTGATTTGCAAATATTACCACTGGAACAGCTTATCTGCACAGAAGAAAGTAGTTTGGTTATTAATGTGTCACCAACAATCGAAATCAGAGTTGGTATGGTGAAATGTGCCTGTTTTCAGACAGGCAGCCCACCTACAAAATAGCAAATAGGCTGTATCCCAAAGTTGATGTGAGTTTGCATCTCGGGCTCCTGTGAAACCAAAGGAAACAAAACACCACAAAAAGTTATTTATGTTAAATTCACATTTGTAAAATTCTCCTTTGAAATTCAGACAATGACATCGATTTCACTACTGCTTCATACAGTTAAAAAAAAAAAAAAGCTTTATTGTATATCATTAAATTCACCCACATTTTAAGTGAACAGTTTGATAAATTTTAATAAAATTCATATAGCTGTGCAACCATCACAACAATCTAGCTTTACATTTCCATCACCCCAAAAAGTTCTCATATATTCATTTATAGTCATCCCCATTGGATTCATTGTTTAAAATTTCTTCTTGTACCAATTTTTAATTGAGATAAAACACACATATCCTAACATTTATCATTTTAAACAGTACTATCTTCATGATCTAATTCCAGAACATTTTTATCACTCTTAAAAGAAAACCTGTACCTACTGGGCAGCCATTCCCTTTTCCCTTCTCCCCCCAGACACTGGCAGCCCTGAATCTATATTCAGTCTCTAAGGACTTACCCATTCTAGATATTTCTTATAAACGAAATTATACAATATGCACCCTTTTGTGCCCAGCTTTTCACTTCACAGAATAGTTTTAAGGTTCAGTATGTTGTTCCATTTTATGGCTGAAAATGGTCCATTATATGGATACACCACATTTTGTTTACCTATTTCTCGGCTGATAGATATTTGAGCTGTTTCCACTTTTTGGCTATATAAATAATGTTGCATGGACATCCTGTAAAAGTTTTTATAGAGATATATCTTTTCAATTCTCTTGGTTGTATATCTCAAAATAGAATTCCTCATACAGTTTTGTAAGTTGTACACCATACAACCCAGAGGACATCATTTGTACTGCAGACGCAAACTATATAACTTACAACACAGACTTATTTAATGTGGACCGTGCTGAGAAAGAAATTGATTTATTCTGCTTACTTCATAAATTAGAGTTAATTTTTGTGATAGATTTGAATGGCCTTTGATGGTAGTTTTTCTTAAATGAACTAAATGTAAGTTAAGAAGCAATGCTTCTTAAGGGATTACTGGTGGTCAGGCTTAAATAAGGCCAATATAATACTTTCTGTTTCAGTCAACATTGAATATCTCAATCATTCAGGGGTTAATATTTCTGCTTACGGACCACCTCCATACATTCCCCTCCTTTACCCTCCTAATACCTGCATCTTATACATCCTATTCATTAGTAGTCCTACTATAGACCCAAATAACTAATGAGAAAAGCAAATGATAACCACTGATCTAAAAAGTTCAGGAGAAGAAAGGATTGAAGAAAAGACATAACATTTTTATTCTCTTCAGTGATTATTTTTTCATTTTAGTCCTAATTCCTTATCATACTAATTTTTCTTAAGCAAATAGTCACCTGGTTAATTAAACTAAAAAAAAAAAAAAAAAAAAAAAAAAGACAAAGACTGTACTTAACTCACAAGAAACTAGCCAGAAATAGTTGTTCTCATGTACATCCTGAATTTACAACATGAAACTCCCACAGCCAAGTTTTACTGATGGTGGCTGTAAACTTGTCAGGTGCCTTATTTGATCCATTCTTCTTAATTGTTTCAGCTGTAAGAATTATCAGTAAGGAATACTATAAAATTATTTTCAATTCTTGAGTTTTTAGATATAAGGACTACAAGTCATTACTGTTCTCAGATTAAGGCAATAAATAGTATCCTAAAAAAAACAAATTTATTAATCCTAAGGAATAAGGTATGCTTGGGGAACATGAATTAAATGGAAGTAGAATGCCCCAAACTAAAATGTCTGGTATGATTTCAGAGGTCAGTCTTGTTTGAGTATTAAGACAAACTGACCTTCAACCTATTGCTATGTTTTAAAAGTATGGGATCAAACTTAAAAACTGAAGTGTTGAATCATCCCTTACACTTTCTAGAAAATGTTTTCTTGCTTTCTAGGGAATATTACCAAAAAGGACAAATAACACTACATGTAAGAAAAGACCACAACAGCAATAACAATAAAACACAAGTCCATTTTGGCCAGCCACTTGCTAAAAGTATGAAAACATTCTCAACTGAACCAGAGGTTTAAACACAAAGAGGAAACATCTCTAGGAAGAATTTTTGTCGCAATATTTTATGAATGTTTCTACTCGTCCAACATAACAGAACTGGGGAGGAAAGAAAGTAGTATTGCCAATCGGGTCAAATTACCAGCAGAACAATGCAAGTGATTGTCTTCAGTTCTACACAGTTTTGAAAACTTCAAGACAAAAATAAATTGCATGACCCCCTGGTAACATCCACAAGAACTTAAAAGAAACAAATTGTTTGCCTCAAGCTGGGTGGAATATACATTCAAATCAAGGCCCTTGAAGGAAATTATTAAGTAGAGTCATATTAGCTTTCTCTGAAGCATATTCGTTTTCAGTATTGCCACTGTATAGACCAATTATGATACCTTTCCATGCTGAGAAATGATTGTTCTGCTAATACAGTTCTGATAAGAATCAAAAGCACTGCATTTTAACCTTGGGGGATTTTTGTTATTGTTGCTCCCTTGCCAGTTCCTTCAAATGGAAAACATCTTCCATTAATCTAAATGCAAAATTTGTTTCGGCTTTCCAAAGTTACTTGAAAAATGTTAAGCACAAAGCAATAAAGTTTTTATGCTCTTAAGACCACTAATGCTTTGAGCTTCATATTCATTTTGAAGAAATGTACATTTTATGGTTCGCAGAGGAATAGCTACATGAATAATATCTGAGATAATGCATCTAGCAGAAAAAGATTAAGTTTATGTAAACTATTTAATCAGACATAAAATTTTCTCCAGAGAATAAAAATTCTGACCTATTGAAGTTTACTTTAAAAATATCTATTATCATGTTTCTACCAAGACAACCCACAATTTTCCCATTTATGTAATGTAAATATTCAGTAGAGACAAAACTTAACATAAGATGTACTACTGACCCAATCATGCTATAATGCATAGTCCTATATAAGAAAGAGATTAGATAAGAACTCTAGGTTGCTAGTTGGTCCAAACTACTCAGTTGTTAACTTCTAGCTACTGGACAACCATTTTAGATGACTGTAACTACTAAAGAGTATAAAGTTGAGCGTGTCATGCTAAAATCCTTGTATTTTATTAAGCTTATTTCCTAAGACATAACATTTATGCAAATACACAGAACTAAAACTGAATTAATAATATTTAATGCAATTTATGTATATTTGTCAAGTTAATTTCTATGGAAAATTTCAAACTTGATGAATACGATAAATAGCCTACCATTACGTTTCATGTCCACAGATATATCACAGTAGGACCCAGGGACTCCATATCCACCTCTCAATGACCCAAAATTGTCATCATTATAAATGCAGGAGTTAACATTATAACTCTACTATGACCAGTTTTTAAGATTCTATTTGGAATCATCTTAATATGCATTATAGTATAAAAATATTTGTTTCAACTCAACAGATCACTTATCAACAATTCTTTTTTTTCTTTTGCAACTTGTGTCTTACTAAGATATTTCAGATATGACAACTGTAAATTTTGCTTCATTCATAAAATATAAACTTCATAAAATTAGTTTCTATATATTATATCTTTTTGTAAACATAGTCATACTTCAAACAAGTTTTAAATCCTTTTTCTTTAATTTTATATTCAAAACAAGGTTAATATAAGAAAAAACAAAAAACTCAGTTTCATGATATTGCTAACAGATCTTTAAATAAAACATACAAAATATTTAAACCAACAAATAAAAACTTGAATATTAAAGGCACAAGCCATAGAAGAATTCTAACACTTGCTTTCAAAGTGCGTGAGTTATTAAATAAAATAATTTTTCAAAATATATCACCCAGTGAATTATTTTTAATTAAAAGTACTACATTCTATGTGCTTTAGCTATGTCTCCAGTACTCTTGCTAGTGAAAAATTAACAGCATGAAAATCAAATTGTGTCTTTTACTGGAAAAAGACTTGAAAATCAAAATGGTAACATAAACAAAAAAACTATCAGCCAGACAGAAAACAAAAAAACTATCAGCCAGACAAACAATATAAAGAAATTAATCCTATCAAACATTATTTATGAACAAAGGGTTTCTCCTGAGCCAGGATTCTGGTTTCCTACTAAGCTACTCACAATGTACTCTCTGAATCCAAAATTTAGCTATTCAAGCCCTTCAAATAATAGCCATGATAACAATAATAAAGAATAATTTTGCTAGGTCTGTTACTTTACATCCAACTGAGTCCACTGGAAGAAGTAATATTTAAATCAATGGTTTCAATATGGTCATGTAAATGCTTTTATCAGGATAGGTATATGAGAAAATGAAGAAGAAATATCTAGTATTTTCACTGGTCCCTATATACAGGGGTGGGCAAAAGTTGGTTTATAGTTGTGAGTACACAAAACAGAATTTATGCCTTTATTCATTCATTTATTCATTTATTATTGTATCACTTATTACTATTAACCTACTTTTGCCATCCCCTGTATATAGCTGAAGTGAGATTAGTACAGATTTATTATTTTCTATACGAACAATTTTAATGCTTCAACAATGACAGGCTTCAGTGCAAGTGGCTTTTCCTTTTCCTTTTTTTTCCCTGTGAATGCAGGGTTAGTGAAGAAGACAATGAACTCCAATAAATGTATTTTTAAACATCAACTTCATCATATCTGAAGTGAAATACACACAAAACAAACATGTACACATTCAAGGTGTATATTTTGATGAGTTTTGACAACACCCCCCCCCCCCACACACACACATACACACACACGTTACCACTGCCACAATCAAGAGACAGAACACTTCCATCTCCCATGTTCCCTCATGCTGCTTTGTAGCCAGTGTCCTCACCCATGGTCCCAGGTAAATGCTGATCTACTTGGTTGCTATCGATTAGTCTTTTTTATTCCAGAATTTCATATAAGTGGAATCATAACTTTTTGTGTGTCTTCCTTCACTTAGCATAATAATTTTGAAATTTATCCATGTCTTTGTTCATGTCAGTAGTTTTCTTCTTTTTAGTCCTTAATAATAACAATGATTCGGATATGCCATAATTCTCACCTACTAATGGACACAGTTTGTCTACTATGAAAAAAAAGCTTCTTTGAACATTAGTGTACAAGTCTTTATGTAGGCATATGCTTTTATTCCTTTTGGGAAATACACAGGAATGGAATTGCTAGGTGGTAGGATAAATATATAAGAAACATTATTAGAAAAATAACTTTTTAAGAAAATGCCAAATTAGAACAAATCTTGATTCACAGTTTTAACCACACTTTCTTTCTTAATGTATCCACACTTTAAACATATTTATTTGTACTTCACTCAAACTAGTTGGTATGTCTTCCCCACAATAAATATCATGAGGTCAAGATACAAATGAATCAAAAGCTTTGCAAGATCTAAATGAATGAAAAGCTCCAAATGATCCGATTCAAATTGGATTAATGTCAACACATAGCACTTGCAGGAAAGTCCTCTAAAATTTCTTAGCAGACCCTATTCTTCTCAGCTCATCCTTGGTAGAAAGTGGTCAGCAACAAGAAGGCATCTGCTAAAGTGATGCTTCAAATTTGACTCATTATTCTGCCAAAGGCTCTGGTGTATGTACCACAGACCTGGCATGAGTGTCTACAGGCAAAAATGCGGCAAAACCAACAATGGGAGAATGAATCAAGCTTAGTGAGGACTGAAGCTTCCTTATGCCACACACTGATCATCAATTCAATTGTACTTCTCTTTGTCTAATGAGCCAGGAACATATCAATGGTCAAGTTTAAGAATGTTTTCAAACAAACAAACAAACAAAAAGCCTGTTCTGGTCCAGACTCTGGACTTGTTCAGAAACTGAAAGGAAGGGGTTAGGGAGGCCCTAATAGTTCTATGTTATGCTAGTGGTAATACCAATACTGCCATAAAAAGAGAGATACTTGGTACCAGAAGGAAGCCTCTTTGGCAACTACAGGATACATACCAAGCTCAAAAATGCTCTGGTTTCTTCCATCATGGACAGAATGTATATATGACCACTATCGTCCATTCAGAGAAGTCCACACCTAGAAAATATCTTTACTAAGAGTTAAAATATTTTTCACACTGCTTAAGATTATAGAGAAATAGAATAAGAGGGCATAGTGAGTTCCTGTAGGGCAGTCACAATAAATGAAAGGAATGAGAAGAACCAATGATGGATTTTGTTCTACACCATTCCTACATGGGGTTGTGGCGTGGGGTCTCCTTCTGTGGATGCCTCATAAACCCAGAGAGCCAACTTCACAGATTGCTAGGAAGAGAACCAGTGACCAATATAAAATGTACTCAGAAGTTTCAAGGGGTTCATCTAGCTTGTTAGATCACTCTGTTCTAGACTCTACAGGGGTTTCTAGTCACTTTAAGCTGATCTCATCTACTGTAATCTCATATTTGTGTTCTCATGTTGACTACGTACTAAGAATTTCTTAGAACCAAGATCAGAAATGCAATTTTCACAGCATCCTCACAGAGTTTAAGATGGGCTACAGCCTGGTAAGATACTCATTAGGAAAATGTTCCAAAAAATGAAGATGCCCTGATAAGTTCCTTCTCTTATATATGCATAGGGACCTAGTGCACTCCTCAGCAGGCCTGAGCACTTTTGAAAACTATTCAAAGAAAACAAAACAAAAAAATGATAGTCACACTCAACAAAATTCATTTCTAACTCAGAAATGTGTTTCTACTCCCTAGCAGTAGCTGAATCAACACTGTTCACAGAAAACAAACCAGATTATGAAAACTGAGTGAAAATGAAGCTCTTTGATGACATTTGCTACTGTCCTACTTAGCATTCCTTCTCCATCTTTCCCTTACAAACACAGTTCCTCTTAAGATGCCCTTTCTCAACCTCTACAGTTGTTATTGCTCAACATAACTACAGTCTCAACAATGTCAAACCATTTCACAGTGACACTGTGTCTCAGGCGATGTTAGGCCATTGCCAACAAGTAGCGAGTAACCTGTGCTGACAACACATTACAGCCCTGCCATAAACAATCATCGTCTCACTGAAGTAAAATGGCAGTCAAATTAGAGCAGAATATGTAGCAACATGCATAGTAAATTGGCCTAGCAGCTTGCTAAACAAAAGCGGAGCAGCAGTCACACACAAGCTGCGGAACAACAACTGTGCCACATTGTCCAAGCTCATGTCGGCCAGGAGTTGGACCAGAGCCTACTTCTGCCAAAAAAAAAAAAAAAATCCCTGTGGGGTGAATGGAAACCTCTGCACCTTTGCATGTTTTCAGCCTACCTCAATTCCTATGCTCTCCCTCTGACAAGTGTACAGGAAAATGATGCCAGATCTTTAGACTCACAGATGACAAGTAGTGCCATAGAGCAAATAAATAAAGTAGGGTAAGTGGGCAGAAGGATGGTGCAGCAACACAGCTATAGCAGAAAGGAAGGTCTGACCCATTATGCAAGGCCCACGATTAAGGAAAAGAATGTTCTCTAAAGTGAGCAGCATTAAGGGAGCAAGATGAGTGGTTATCAAAGAAGGTGGAGAAGTGCAACAGGGAACACAGAGCAATTCAATTTCTCAGAAGGGAGCCAACATTTTATCTGGAAGACCTCCCCCTTAAGAGAGCAGAGAGAGCAGAGCCCAAATTGTAGGGCTGGGGTTGCTAGAGCCAGGGCTAAACGGAACATGGAGGTCTTAAAAGGTCACTGGAAAACACTGGGAACCAAAACAGAGGCCAGGCATCTACTTCTGTTACAAGGTGGGGAGAGGGCTACCCATCATAGTTGGGACACAAACATATGATATGGTTGTGAGTCACTGCACAAAATCAAAGCTGAGAGACTACGTGGGTCGATTAGGAAGGTGGTTCTCCTTCCTTAGTCTCCTCCAGATTAAGAGCCAGGGTCAGTTAACAGATGCTTCGGTACTTAATATCTGTCTGCAGGATGAATCTGAAAGCTGTGATAGGGAAAGCAATACCTAGACACACGGGAAGGAAGATAAATAGACCCAACTGGGAGGCAAATAGCAGGAGGCTGAAAGGGAACAAGTAAAAGCCAAGTTTTCCTTATAAATCCCAGCAAAAAGGTATGCTCAACAAAGGTGATCTATGTTTATTTTATTTTATTTTTAACTGAGTAGTATTCTTATTTATATTTTATTTTTCTAACTGTACTTTTATTGTTGACACTATTACAGATGTACCCATTTCCCCCACCTAGCCGCACCCCATTTTCCCTCTGGTTATCACCATATTGTGGTAGGTGACTATGTGCTATGTATATGTTTTTTGGCTAATCCTGAGAGCCAACAGGCAGCACAAAGACACAGGACCCTGATGGAGCCCTGAAAGACATCTCTCATCTTTTAGTCTGAGACTGTCTCATTCACAGAGCAGACAGAGTAGTTCGGCAGGGCCCTGGCAGGCTCTAAGCCATTTTTGGATTATGGACCATGGGGCGAAATCAGCCCTCAACCACTATTGGGGCATGAAGGGAGGGGCACCATCACTGCCTCCTCTATGGTCCTTACTTCTCCCCCAGCTCACCTTGCCGCATACAATCCTTCTGAAAAGCTGAAGAAGAGAGTCCTAGTTTATTAACCCAACACACTGTAAATCTAATTAAAAGTCAAATACGCGATACTTTCTTCAAAATCCAAATGTTCTTTACAGAAACATCAAGGAGGAAGGGGGCAGAGCAGAATGGCCCCACGAAGGTAATCAGAATTCATCTTCAGGGACTCATATCCGATTACTCGCAGCTCATTATCAGTGCTCTGTGTAGTGGGAGAACACCTCGAGACCACATCATTAGCATCCTACATATTCATTATGCCACAAATGGAAACACCATAATAAAGCAGCACTGGTATTCAGGGACAGATAAGACTTCAGTCCCTAATTCCAGTACACTTAAGTCTATTCAACTTTTTAGCACAAATGCTACTAAAACTTGGGGATGTTGCAGGCTGATTCTTTCTACATAAAACCATAGCCTAATAATTAATAAAACTGAGCATTGCTCATTTTTAGTATATATAATTAAGAGTCTTAAAAACCTCAGGAAATAGTTTATGCTCACCTTTACAGTTCTGACAACACAAGGTAAATGGTGCTTTCGATAAACGTGATTTAGTATGTAAGGAAACAATAATCAAATTAGCCATATAAAAGTTGTCTCTTTCCATAAGCCAGCTGAAATGAAGAATAAAACCTCCCAAAGCAAAACTAATAAAACAATAAAGGGTTGGAAGTTAAATTGTACAATGTGAGCTACTAAAGAACATTAGCATGAAACCAGCTCTAGATAAAAAAGTTCTTCCCATATCAGCCAAAGTTATAAACACACATCTGAGAGAAAGCTTTGCTTGCCAAAGGAGCTCATTTATTTGAGGGCTTTGGTTTGGAATGCAGCTGTCAAAAGAAACACCACAGGAAAAAAGTGGAAAGGGGAAAGATAATCTGTTTTGTCATTTGAATTATTTTTTATGGTTAGTCTCTAACCATTTTTTTTTAAAGGCCAGCAAAGTGGTTTCTGATACAGAATACCCACTCTATTCAATAGCTGGATTCCTGAAGGCAGGTGAAGGGGGTCAGGTTCCACTAACCCTGCTCAGCCACTCTTTTTGAGTTATTACCAGGGTTGCTATCTTATGCTAAGAGGAAAAGGGCCAAGACCCTTTCAACCCAAAACACCACAAGCCAATTTTAGGGTCAATTTTAGGGTTTAAAACACACACATGTGGAGACAATCCAGGAGGCAAAAGTACAATTATCCCACTATGTTGCTATCTGCCCATTCCATTCAACAGAGAAGAACCATGTACTCTTATCTGTGAGAACACTCTGCTGCATAACATATACTAAAGAAAACATATTTGTAGAACGTGTTCTTAAGAAGCCTACAAACTAGTAAAGGAGCTCATGCAAGGCAAAGAAGAAGAATAAATGAAAGCTTTATGAAAGCAATAGCTTTTGAAGCATGTGCCAAAAAAAAAAAAAATGGTGACACTGGAACATGTAAAAATGTAAGATACTTGAAGTACAGGGAGCAGCAAGAGCAAGTCACAGAAGCAGGGAGGCACTGGGTGTTTTGCAAGGACATCAAGTGATTAAATTTGGTTGTATCAGCAGTTCTTGAACTTGGTCAGGTTACAAAGCACCTGGAATTCATGATGCTCTGTGAAACAAGAAGCAATTTGTAGAGCTTTATGGAATAATGAAATATTAATCCCTCTTACGAAGGAAGAATAATCTAATCTATGTTTGAAAGCATATGAGCAAAGACTGAAATGAAAGAAATAATTTAAATTAATGTTTACACTTTATCTTATTAGGAAAACAACACAATTGGTTGCGTTTTATAGATGAATATTTTGGTTCAGGTTGCACAGTGCCAATATTTAGCAGGAACATGGCTATTTTCAGCCTCATGCCATGGGAAATTAGGTAGCAAAACTTAACCTTCCACTGAAAACAATTTAAAAACTAAATAAAATGAATGTTAAAATATCCTTCTAACTATCCACGGTCACATAATAAGCAATATTCAAGCTAATAATAAAGCTAAGAGAAAAAAAGTAAAATTTCTAGTTTTTACCTTAGGAATATTTACCAAACTCTGTTGGAATTTAGCTTTGGTTTCAAATCCTTACAAATCCAGAGATCACAAGCCCACCTAAGGTGAGAAATCTAATAGGAGACCTCTCAACAGAGACAGACATGAAATATATACACATTCAGTACCAGCTGAACTAGAAACAAGCTACCCTGCCCTACAAGTAAATTCAATGAAAATTTCCCATTTCAAATGTTACTGCTGAGGAAAAAACACTCTTCTGATAATTCATAATGACAGGCCAACCATCACACAGATTTAATATCTTATATAGAGTAGTCTTGAGCTGAGAATATAAAAAGGTCCCATATTGGTGTAAGTTTTGCCTCAGAAATAAAATCAAATGCCTGATAAAAGCCACTGCTATCCCTGGTATCAAATGATTCTTATAGATAAGTTCCCAGGAAAATGAGCAACTCAAAAGAGAAAATCACTAAACAAGTAAGGAAACACAATACCACCAGTGAAAGCTAGTAGATACAATGAACAAATAGATAAGTGAATCAAAGCTAATGTTGATATTGAAATTTTAGTCACAAATATAAAGTAACCATGATTAAAGTTTTATTTAAAAAAAGATTCTTAAAAAAAGAAAATCATTTTAAAAAAGAAAAAACATAATTTCTTCTATAGATTCTGAGGATAAGACAGGGTAAATTTAAAAATGTCATCTTGTTATACCAGAAAGTAAAAAAGTGCTCAAACAATGATAGGATCACATCACGAGGACATGGGAGTCAGTTTAGAAGCATCTGCCACTGGCCAGATCTGGAACAATTGCATTCCAATCATTAACTACTAAAATAATTGAGTACTAAAATAATTACGTATAGTAATGAATTCAAGATGGTTGGGAAAAATAAAGTAATCTATTTTTTTTATTGACTAAATAAATCTAGAAAGGGGGAAAAGTACAGCTCTTGTTTGCTGAGGACTGGTAAATTAGAAGGGAGTGGTAGAGTTAAAAAATATCATCATTTTGTAACTATCCTGGTAACTCAGTCTGGGTCAGGCAATAGTCATCAATAAATGATAAACACTGGGGGAAATTTGATGATAAACAGATAGCTTTATCTGCATGGTCTTAAAATGTCTCTGTCCCAGAGACTGCTTCCTAGTTCCAGGGTTTTAAAAAAATAGTAGCCCTGGCCAGGTCTCAGTTGGTTAGAATGTCATCCCATACACCAAAAGGTTACAGATTTTATTCCTGGACAGAACACATACCTAGGTTGCAGGTTTGATCTCCGATTGGGGACTTATGAGAGGCAACTGTTCGATGTCTCTCTCTCTCAAATCAACAAAACATATCCTTGGGTGACAAAAAAAGAAAAAAAGTAATATACAGGAGAAAGGTTAGACAACACTTTAACTGGACGATCAAAATTAGTATCACCATTAAGGGACAGATGAATATTGTGGGTTCATGGATGTGATGACCTGAGAAAGAAGCCAGGAATTTATAACCTCAATATTAATTTCAGATAAGTCCCCAAAGAAAAACATTCTATTTCAGAAATAGGTATCGGGGATGAGGAGATGACTGTGTTATTTAAAAATGCCAATGTTAAAAGAAACTAACATGAGAATGTTTGAGATTAAAGAAGGCTAAAGACATATGACAACTAAATGTAACACTTGACCCTAGACTGTACTGTGTATTGAGGGAGAAATTACTGTAAAGGGTACTATTAAGTCAACTGAAAACACTGGACTACAGATAGCAATTAAGCAAAATTATCGTACTGAAGTTGATAATTATGCTGAGATTATGTAAGGGAATATTCCTATTCTTAATAATTATAATCTACATTATTTAGGGGAAAAAGGCATAATGTATGCAATGTACCCTTAAGTGGTTTAGGACATTAATATATATGACAGAAAACGCAAAATATAAAGCAAATAGGATAAACTGACAACTATAAATCTGAGTAAAAAACATACAGCTGTATGTAAGACCACACAGTTGTTCTTAAAATACTTTTTAAGTTTAAAATTATTTCCAAATAAAAAGCTAACTTAAAAAATTTTAGAAGTAGTCAAAATTTAAAATTTTAGTAATAAAGTTTAAAAACGGGTTAGATAGAAGAGAAGGACCAATCAGCAAACTGGAAGATAAAGAAATTTTCTGAAATGTCAAAAAAAAAAAAAAAAAAAAAAAAAATTAAGACTCATGAAAGAGAGAAAAAGAAGGTTTAACAAACATCTATCCTTAGTTTCAAGAAAGGAAAGAAGAGACTTCCGGCCAAGATGGAGGCTTAGACGGACACGCTAGGTCTCCCTCTACAAGCAGAGAGGAATACAACTACTTCAAAACAAAGGATAACTAGAAATTCCAGAAAATAAAACTACACGGAAGTCCAACATATGAAGTTATAAACCAGCGGTGCCATTTGGGCAGGTAAGAGTTAAAGTGGGCAGTGCTGTTTGCGGTCGCACCCGGAGCGGCGGGCGGCGAGGAATCCGGGCTGCGCAGGCCCCTGGCGGTGCGCGACCCCGGCGCTGGGGAGAGCGGCCGCCGCATCGCCTTGAACAGTGAGGCCCAGGGGGGCGGGAGGACGATCCCGGTCTCCTAGCGGAATAACTGTGTGAATCCATCTTGGACCCCCGCCCCCAAAGAAAGCACCACAGAGCTGCGAAATAGGTCGCGGACAGGCAGGCGCCGGCCGGTTGCTGATTTGTGACGCGTACACAGGCACTGCCCCCGACAGCCAGCTCAAGAAAACAAAACGCATCTGTCAAAATGAGGCAGGCAACTTTAGAAATACCGGTAACACAACTCACCAGGCAGCAGATAGAGAACCTGACAGATGAACAGATAAGAAACCTGTCAGAGGCTCAGTTCTGGGCCATTGTTATCAGGTGGCTTACAGAATTCACAAAAGAGCAGGAAAAAGATAAGAAAGAAGCGAAAAACTTTCATAACGAAAGGAACAAAACAGCATACGAGACAGAAGGAAAGGAAATAAAATCCAGAGTTCATTTCAACAAACTGGAATATGGAGAAGGAACAAGCAGTCAACCAATGCAGCGAGAGGAAATGGGAAGCAACAATGAAAGGATCAGAAACCTCTGGGACAGCTATAAAAGGCCCAACATAAGAATCATTGGTTTGCCAGAGAATGAGGAAGATGAACTAGAACTTGAAAAATTGAGTGAAAATATAATAAAGGAGAACTTCCCAGACTTGGGGAAGGGAATAGACCTGCAGGTCCAGGAAGCAAGGAGAGTTCCCAAGAGACTGGACCCAGGGAGAACCACTCCAAGACACATTATAATCAAAATGTCAAAAATTAAAGATAAAGAGAGAATCTTAAAAGCAGCAAGAGAGAAGAAAAGAATTATGTACAAAGGGGTTCCAATTAGACTATCAGCTGACTTCTCAAGGGAGACCCTACAAGCAAGAAGAGACTGGCAAGAAATATTCAAAGTAATGAAAATCCAAAACCTACAACCACGAATACTCTATCCAGCGAAATTGTCATTCAGAATAGAAGGACAGAGAAAGTGTTTCCAGGACAAAATAAAACTGAAAGAGTTCATTAGATCCAAACCACTGTTATATGAGATGTTAAAGGGACTGGTTTAAAAAAAAAAACAGAAGCTAGGGAGATGAAACAAAGGCAAACTAAATAGGCAACGAGAGTGGAAGAGAAACTGTGGGTACGGGAAGCATATTGGGGGGAGGTCAACAGGGAGGGGGAATGGGGAAAGGGAGGGAGATGATATAGGAATTGGGGATCAAGGTAGGAGGGAATGGAATAGACGGAGAGAGGTTGGGAGGAACTGTATGCACAACTAATGGACATAATCTAAAAGGGGGGGACAACTGGAGGGAGGGGGGCCACCGGGTGGAGGGGAGCAGAGGGAAGGGAAATTGGCACAAATGTAATAATTTAATCAATAAAACACATTAAATCTGAAAAAAAAATAAATAAATAAAATAAAATTAACTTAAAATGAAAAAAAAAAAAAAAAAGAAAGGAAAGAAGATAAAGAATGGGGAGTGGGCAATATTTGAATAAAATTCAAATTAACAGTTTTCCAAAACTGATGAAAAATACTAATCCAAAAACACAAAACTGAAAAATTATAAGCAGGACATGCAAAAAGAAATTTAAACCTAGATGCATTACAGTTAAGCTTCAGAACACTAAAAACAAAAGAAAGCCTTAAAAGCAGCCAGAGAAAGAACAAATTACATTCAATGGATTAACAGCTGAGGTTTTTCAACCACAATGACAGTGCAGAATTTGAAGACACAAGAATGATGTCCTCAAGAGCTAAAAGAAATTTATAATCTGAAAATTTAATGAGTAAAAAACATCTCTCAAGATATAGAAATCTCTAAATGGATACAAAGGATTACACAGAATGAAAATGACCCAAGATGGAAGGTGTGAGATACAAGGAAAAATGAATAAAAGATGGAAAATGAATGGTTACAGCTAAACAAACTATAGCTAAGTAAAATAATGATAATAATAAACAATGATGATGATAAATGCTGGCGTTAAAAAAACAGAAAGAAGGTATAACATAACAAATAGGAAAGAAGGTGGTGAAATTTCAAGTGTTCAAAGTTTCCTACAATAATAAGCATCTTTCTTCTTCTCCTGAATAACTTTAGACTTTAGCATATTCCTAGAAAATTTCTGGAGTAACCATCAAAAGAATTGAAATAATGTACATAATTTCTAAAATAATTGAGAAAACTAAAGTGAGAAAAATAATCAATTCAAAGCAAAGTAATAAAATAGAAGAAAATAAGTCCAAATGTGCTGTAATTACATTGAATGTAGATAGACTAAAACCAACCTACGGATTGCTTGTAGAGACATGCCTAAAACATAAGACAAGACACAAGTATATGTGGAATCTAATGAACAAACTGAACTAACGAGGAAAACGGGGACAGATTCACAGATGGAGAGCGGGATGACAGCTGGCTGGGGGATCCCAGGCGGTAGAGGGACTGAGCAACAATAAGAAAGGACTCATGGACATGGACAACAGTGTGGGGACTGCCGGGGGAGAGCGGGGTATAAGGGGACTAAACAAGAGGGTGAAAAAAACAACAAAGATTAAAAAATAATTTAACTTTCACTTCAGGTATGATTAGGTTTTAACGAGAATATTGTCACTAGATTTTTAGATAAATGACATCATTTTAAATATTAGAAAAAATATACTTAAGAAAAATTAGGGAACCAGCAACTACAAAGTGGCTACTGTAGCTATAATAAAGTCAGGCTAAATAAACTTTAGAGCAAAAAAAAAAAATCTATAGATTAAAAAGGTCTCTAGAATAATAAATTACTCAATTACTCAGGAGGACCTAACAATTCTAAAATTATTGCAATGTCTCACAATCTTGAGGACAGAAATAAACAGCAAAATTTGAGAGTACTATAATCCACAATCATATTGGGATATTTTAATAAACCTCTCTCAATACCTAATATAGGAATAAAAAAATAAGCACTAATATAATATATAAGTATATGATTTCAACAAGAAAATTAAAATGCTTGATATACTGTACATATAAACACTAAATTCAACAACTGCAGTTTTCAAAGTCTCATAGATCACTTGGACAACTAACAACATAATGGGCCATCCAGTAAGTCTCAATAAATCATAAAAATAAATAGTTAAATCTAAAGAAATTGGGAAAAGAAATAATAAAGTCATGATTAAAAACTAAAATTAAAAAACACACAAAGAAGAATATAAACAATGAAGAAAATAAACAAGGCTATAAACAGTTGGCTCTTTGAAGAAGTGGAAAGACTGATAAATTTTCAGCAAGAAAAATCAAGAAAAAAGAAACAACAAAAAATAGCATAAACAATTGACAGGAAATAGAGGGCACTTAATTATAAAGCTTCAGTGAAATGGAAATGTTACTGGAAATGTAAACCAAAATTTTGATGCAAGAAGGAATAAAATATCTGAATGGTATTCCAGCAAAGAAATGGAGAGTGAAAAAAAATTCAAATATTCCCTAAAGAAATTCTAGTCTCAGATGGTTTAAACCAGGAGTTGACCACAGGCCAAATCTGGCCTGCTGTCAGTTTTGTAAATAAAGTTTTATTGGAACACAACAACATATGCATTGTCTATGGCTGCTGTCATAATACAATGGGGAGAATTGAGGACCTGCACAGAGACCATGTGCTTCATAGAGCCTAAAATGTTAACTCTCTAATCCTGTACTGAAAAAAAGTATGACTATTCTTGGTTTAAACAGTAAATTCTACCAAATATCAAATAATTCCACTATGTAACTAATTTAATAGGTTAATATAACCTTAATAACAACTCTCACAAAGACAATTTGAGAAAAGAAAAAGACAATTGTATTCATGAAGTTGGGTGAAAAAATCCTAAATAAAAGTAATAAAACTGAATCCATCATTGTGTGAAAAATATAGCACATCATTATTTATTTTCGTTTCACTGAGGAATTACAGATTGATTTAACAATAGAGAATCAATTATTGTATTTTATCATACTAACAGAGTACAGGAAAATCATTCATTTCAATAGATGGAGAAAGTGTATAATAAAATTCAACAGTCATTCATGACTAAAATTAAATCTTAACAAACTAGAAATAAAAGGAAACTTCCTCAGTCTGACAAAAGCTACCTAAAAACAAAACAAAAGAAAACAACTTGGCCCTGCCTGCTGTGGCTCAGTGGATTGAGCGTCAGCCTGTGAACCAAGTGTCGCTGGTTCGATTCCCAGTCAGGGCACATGACTAGGTTGCACGCCAAGTCCCCAGTTGGGGGCGCGTCAGACGCAACTGCACATTGATGTTTCTCTCCCTCTCTTTCTCCTTTCCCCTTTCTCCAAAAACAGATAAATGAAATAAAATAAAAATAAAATAAAGTAACCTTGTTAAAAAATTAATCAATTAATTAAAAAAATGAAAAGATTACTAGTATATAGATATTAATTTCTAATTTATTTAAAAAAAACAACTCACATCTTAATCCTTTAGAAACATTAAAAGCACTTCTTTTAAGATTAAGGTGGGGGATCTTGCAATCACCATTTCTATTTGTCATTTTACTTAATGTCCTAGGTAACTGGGTAAATTAGGAGACATGTAAATGTAGCACTATTTGTCAGAGCTCAAAGTTGATATAAGTCTGTCTTGTCCATTGTCCATCAATAGAAAAGATATGTAAACTGTGGTATAATGATACACTGGAAGACTAGACAGTAGTGAAAATGAACCGTACAATGCATTACAGCTCCAGACAACAACACAGTTGGCTCTCAGGAACTGAGGAACAGGAAACAAAACTGCAGAACTGATTCTGTTTATATAAAGTTCAAAACCAGCAAAACAAAATAATTGGTTAGTAATACAAAGATGAATTTTAAAGAAATGGTTGCTGCTAGCAATTTATTTTAAGTGTTCAAATAACAACTCATGTACACTGTCAAACAAATAGACTGGTGGCTTTAAAATTATTACAAGTCCCCATCATGACTCCTTAATGGCAGTCTAGTGTATTATATTATTAGCAGTACCTTAACATAATCCTCAAAAGAGTTAGAATTAAATACTACCTAGATAAACTTTTCAAAACTGTGATCTTTCTAGGTTGTCTTATATTTATTTTTAACAGCTAAGTTTAAAATTTCTGAACAGTTCAAGGACAAAAAAACCAATCAAAACACCACTCCTTTCATTGAAAACTGACCACTATTTATAAGATGCAAGTGATCATGAATACAGGCACCGTCTATGCAGAATCACATTAGAATGAAAAAGCCATAATGCTCATCAACTGCATCAAGCAGTGCCAATGTTCACATGACCTCCGTTCTTCCTCCCCTTATTCACATGATGGTTAAAAATGTGTCCTTTTAGAGAGATAAGACACTCAAAAGCCTAAATAACTGAGAGAATTTTAACCACTGAATCCTTTAAAAACAGATTCCTATGAGATGCTTTAACACAGAAAAAATATTCTCTTTGCTACAAGAGAACATGGATTAGCTGCTAGATTTCACTTAAGGGTTGGGTTCATTTTTAAAGGCAGTTTATAGGTCCTAGATGGCTACCCAACTCCACAAGAATCTGTCTTAACTTTTAAAACAGCTCGAATTTAACAAAACCTTCTTAATAAAGGCTTATGTAATTAGGTTAAGTGAAAAAAAGGCAGACATAGCATCTAGAATATTCACAGTATACTTTTTGGGCAGTTTGAGCACTACTGTGTAAGGAAATATAGAAAGATGAGGAGATAATATATAAAAATGTTATTTGTGGAAAATGGAGGGAAAATAGGTAACTTTCTCTTCTACTCTTCTGTATTTCCAACTTTTCTGTATTGAGCCCAAAGGATGGCGGGACCATTATAATAGTAATGTTTAATGATGATAAATTACATATATATAAAAATAACTCAGTACTTGACACACAGTAAGAGCACAAGTGTATATGGTAGTACTATTATTATTTACATACAGTATAAGGGCAGGCCCAGTCTAATGACTTCTAAGTCAGTGGAAGCCCACCGTCTTATAATAAGCTTCATTACAAATCAAATCTATTACATGAGCCAATGCTGTTAAGAGTAGAGATGTTGAGTAGAAAAGACTTGTAGTAGTACCCTTTCTGTTGATGATGTGTGAACCAAAAGGGAGGTAATGTCTCCAGAAGATCATTGTTTTCTAGTTATCTTAAAAATGAAATGTGCTGCATGTCGCTGCTTTGGGACAAGTTATAACACAGTTGGGAGGAACAGCATATTTATCTTTTATAGCTGATTCACTACTTTCACCAAGGAAGTTTAGCCTAGATAAGACCCTGTGATGTAATACATTAATAAAGAGGTCTAGGGGGGAGTTCCTGTAAGATTAAATGTCTTAACAGGTATCGTGTACTGAACTAAATGAAGAAACCCAGAAATCCTGGGCCCTCAAAACAAGATTTCTGAACCAATTTTTCAAGCTGAATCACCCCTAGTGCCAGATCAACCTTCAGACAAACACAGAATAACATAAAAGTCATCTAACCACTGAGTAGATCCACTTTAGTGTTTTGTAAACTTATGTATATACACTAACACATTCTTCCCCTCCCCCTTTTTAAGGAGAACTGATTATGGAAACCTGACTTGAGGTTGTAATTTTGTAAAAGATGCCAACATAGTTCTTTTCAAGTTATTTTTTTTTAAAGTTGCACTTTTTTACTAAGAGACCTCTTGCTTTAATTTATGCAAAGCTTAAAACATTTTGTTAGGCCTGAGTGAGACCATCTGTGCAAGAAATAAAGGATGCCTGAGGGTAAAATAGGCAAGAATAGTAATGCTGAATGTGTGGAAGACGGCAGGCAGCTTACAAGTTTCGCAACTACTGCTGTGACCTTTACTACTTCAGAGAAGAAACAAGGGTAATTTCCATATATTAGCTCCTCTAGAAAAAGCTGGCATTCCTCTCCTCTTGCTTTTTTCCCCAATACCTTAATAACAACAAGTTGGGAAAGCAGACTACATATTAGTAGAGAACTAAAGGCAATTTTGCGCATCAGGCTTTAAAACACACACAGAAACACACACACGGACAGTTGGAGGGAAGAGAGACAAAGCACATGAGGAGATGAAAAACTAGATGAATGAGATTAATTCAGAAGGGACATGGTAACTGTCTCAAAGTTGTCATGTAGAAAGAAGGAATGAAGAAATTAACTGAGCCAAATACAGGATGCCAGGCACTTTGCAAAAAAGTTAATATTTTATTTTATTTAACTGTTTAATGATATTTAATGTGAAAATGTTATCTGATTTGTATAACCCCAAAAAGCAAAATAAAGATCAATGGGAAAAAAAAGGAGCGAAAAGGGGACGTAGGTAGAAAAGAAAGTGGAGGAGAGAGAGAACCAAAGATGGAATGAGTGACCTCTGAAGATAAGAGACTGGCAGTCCCTGGCAAGTCTTAGCATCAACTGAATGACCGCTTGTCTTGGGCCCTGTGTAGGAGAGTGGTTCAGATGTTTCATGTTCTTTCTAACCACACTATCTGCTCTATGAAGTTGACAGGTTGGTGAGGAGGCATCAATGCCACCTGTGGTGGAGATCAGGGTGCCTGTGTCTGCTCACTACATAGCCAAGATACCTTCAGCCAACATACTGTACTTACACTGTGTGCTAAGACTTCTCTCCTTACTGCCAACCATGGAAGAGGAGGTGGGCACCGGGACCAATCTCCCTAAAAAATAAGGAGAATACCATACCCAAACTGAATCAGCTGTTTTGACCACAAGAAAACAGGATTAGCTCCAACAGGCTTCCTTCAGCTTTAGCTAAAGCTGAATTAAGCATCGTGAAGAAACATTTTTTTCACCCAAGAGGCTTGGCAGCTGAAGGCCCAAGGGCACTAAGGCCTAAGGGCACTGGTTTAATGCAGGTGTGTTAGAACAGCCTTGCTCTGTAAATCAAAGCTTTTTTTCAGAGAGCAACATTACTCTTTAAAATAATGGCTTTCTTTCTACATCTCTAAAATTAACATTACAAAGGCCTGACCTTATGTGCATTAGTATTCCCCAAAGAAGCACAAGAATATTTTGTGAGTTTGTTCATATTGCATTTCTTGCTTTTGATTACCTTTGGGACTTATTAAGGAATCCATGCTTTTTCCCCCTCCCATTTTTTTTATAGGGGTCCCACAGGGGTTGGGGATGAAGGAATTGAAAAAGAACCCAAACCAAGAGTTTAATAGTCACATCAAAGCCAAAAAGACTTTTGTTTACCGAAAGAAAGGTTTAAAAAAACTTCAAAAAAGTAGTAATCACTTTTATCTAGGGGTATATTTTACAGAACATTTGTATACAGCTACAGTATATGGCTAAAAATAAGATCTTTTATACTCAACCTCTTAGGGCATAGAATTAACTTTAAAACAAAATCATCTATATAGTGTTAAGGCACTAAATGTTCTCAAAAAATATCAAAATTACTTTTCTTTTTCCCATTATGCATTCTTATTCCATTCCTGTTGTCTAGAATTTTATGTACAAATCAAAATGGACAGGGCAAATACGCACCAGGGGGCCCAAAGCTGATAAAGACATCATTCGGGATAGAAACATCCATGTCTCACTTCAGGATTCAGGACCATGTATCTGCATGGTAACTGAGGTCTTAAAGGAGACAAAAAACCCTGGCTGGAAAGGCTTTTCCTAATTACCTATACTTTATATATACACAATGCCACTGACATCATGAATTCTCCAATGCCATGGGGGTTGGGGTCATTGTTAAACATTTCCAGATAGCAAGGACTTAACCTTGGATTCAGATCACTTCACTACTGCATTTCAAAACCCTAAGTGGACCCAGTCCTTAAGTTTCTTTCTCCTAAGGATAAGCTTTGACGTATTTCACAGTCCTGAATGAAAGTTAATTTAAATAGGAAACCACTCTATTAATAAACGTATGGTTCTCTAATACAAGCATTACGTAGCCTTACCCAAAAAGAAGAGAATGAATCACCTATAACCCCATGAATTAAAGGTGAATGTTTTGATGTATGTCCTTCCAGTGTTTTTGATATTTATTTTCTCAAGTTACCAGGGTGAATGCGATATAAAACCAGGGGATCATATATGCAATACCCAGAATGAAAGCAAATCTTGAGTAGATAAAACAAATATAGGCTAGTGATAAAGACACAAAGGGCCGGAACTAACATCAAGAAGGATTGTTTCTGGGATGATATAAGTCATACAGAAAGAAAGAAGAGGGGCAGAGTACAGTAAGACTCTCTAGATCTTGTTCTGCATTTAATTCACTCCTTCTGCTCCTGAGATTGTAAGTGCACTGCCATCATTAATCCAGTGCCTTCCAAGAGCCAACCATATTACAATATGTTCATGAAAGCCACATGACATAACTATTATTAAACACTATTTTACAATCAAAGAAACTTAGACTCGTAAAGGTAAAAAACTTTCCCAGAGTTGAAGGGTGGTTCAGGGGATATTCACAACCAGATGTGTCTGGCATCAAAGGCATTGCTACTAGTTAACAGGTTACATCAATTGCACCCAGGGCTCTAGGTGATGCATCCTAGAGAACCCAGCTGTGTTGCATTAAATCTCTTCTGCTGGTCGATTACCTATTCTCCTTTTTCTGTGGCTAGGAGATTCTGGCTGTTAGGAATATCAAAGTCACTCCAGGTAGCTCAGGCAGCCTCTAGGAACTACACCAGTTCTCAGTCATCTCTTCTTATTCTGCACTCACAGCTCTAATTCTATTATTCATTGATTCACAAATCCCATCTGTCCAATGATCTCTGTCTCAGCACTATTTAAACCATAGCACCACTTACTATGCATTCATGTGTTATGCTGTGCTATATGCAGAGGCCTACAGAAGAGGCAGAGTCTCAAACTTCTCAGTATCTTCCACATCCTTGGGTACACTGCTTGACAGACAGTAGATGTTCAATAAATACAATTAATTTTTCAGGAATCCCAGGCTGGTATGGTTCATGGAATGAACCTTTCCATCCTCTTCTAAAAGTTAGCTCCCAGGGCAGGTTCTACATAAACTTATAGGACAGGGAAGGAGAAAAGAGGTAGAAGAGGTTAAAATTTATTATTCTTGGTTTTCTAAACTACACAAGAGAACTAAACAATTATCTTCTCAAAAGACAAATTTATGAACCAGAATAGGTATTGGGGCCTGGCAAGAAAGAGCAGTTAGGGAGATCCGGTGGATTAATTACTGAACATGGACTGCCCAGACCCGTGGGGGCTGGAGGGGACACTGGAGAGGGAAGGAGGCAGACAGTCTGAAATATCGAGGGAAGGCTGATGACTACGGAGATTTGAAAAATTCAGACAAAGGACACGGAATAGTATCTGGACAAGGAAACATCAGGAATGTTTATCATATGGGTAACTGCCTCACTTCTGCCAAGTTACCTCAACACCAACAAGAGCTCTACTCCTGAAAGCAAATACTTAATTAGGAGTTTATACTAACTGATACACTGACAGCTGTGACATGGTACCATCTCGTCAGGCCTACCACCATCCAAATGCGCGCGCATGTACACACGCACGGAAACCCATGTTGCTCTGATGACATATGCATGCACACCTTGTTTCTCTGTAGCCTAGAAAGTGGTATAAATAAGGAAGGAGAACTGTGAGGAGGAAAAAAGCTGGAAAGAGGAGAAAGATAACAATTCGTGTTTACCAGTGACATGCAACAAACCTTAGTCCTCTCATAGTTTAAAACAGCAACAAAAACCAAGGCAAGAGAGGCTGTCTGCTGACAAGGAGAAAACATAAAATGTAACGCAGATTCTGTGGTGCTAAAAGAAACTCGCTGAAAGCTTCTGACTGACTGGATGGGAAGGAGGCTGGTGAGACCTAGGAGCATGTTAACGCTGGGCAGAGGAGCTGAGAGGCTGAGAGAGGAAAGCAAATAAGATGGAAGGAGGGCATAGTCTAAAACCCAAGACGGGCAGCCACATGGAAGGTGTGCAGGCACCACAGGAAGTGGCAGCGATGGTATAAGCCCATTTGGAAGGCCTTGCCAACACAGCCAAGGTGGACAGCGCTAATGTTCCTCTGCTCACTGGGCCTGTTGGAGACATAATGAAACGCAGTGCGGTCGGGGTGGCCCCTGGGTAACGTTTTCACTTCTACATTCCATTTTCAGTTGAGGTCGAGATTTTTAAGAAGACAGCAAGCGGCACTCGAGTCCCAGGTGACAAGATTTGCTCAGATTTAGTCTTTGAATGTTGCAAATTAAATTCCCTCATCAGGCCTCTAATCACTCTTACCAGATGGGGCTTGCGCTCAATTTTGGATCCACAGGAAATTTAATGGTTATTGTTTCTGTTTAAATAGGAGATTATTGCATTTTAATAAGTTCTCTTTGGGACTTGCAGCAACAATAGAGCACTATGAATTACTGTAGATAGCTGTTACTGCATGCTGGGGAAAAATCAAGTTACTAAGTGTGACAAGTTGCTTTTTCTTCCCTTCCAGCAATCGCTCCGAGTGTATTTACCACCAAATTAAGTATGTGCCGAGGGGATAATATTTTTATCCTGCCGAGGGGGAGAAGGAGCTTGTCTGTGGATTTTCATTAAAATGACACATCTGTTCAGCAATTTCACAAAGTAATTCTGCTGAAAGTTTTATCAGCTAATTTTAATTATTCACTCCAGTGGGTTGAATACAGGATTCATCATGTCGAATTAATACATTTGACGGGAATTTCACAAAGAGGGGGAGAAAAAGCAATCAACAAATTGAATTGTCATGCAATACGGATTAAATTGAGATTCTTTAATTAGGATAAGCCTGCGATTTGGTATTTTGAAGGTATTAGAAAGCTTAGCAATACAGTGGTAAAGATTAAGAAAATGCAATTAAATATTACACTTTGGACACAGCCCTGCTATCACGTGAGTAGAAGGGTCCTCCTTGGAGCAGACTGGTTAACAGTGCCAGTTTCTAGACTTGCTCAGTGGTGGAAATGTGGCCATGCCAATGAGGGACAGCTGCTGTTTGTTTGCCAGAGATGATCTGAAAGGTCACTGTGTTTTAAAAGACTGGAAGCTGACTCCCTAATTTAAACAACAATGAGATAATTTTGGAAATGACAAATAACTATGAGACAAGTTCTAGTTCTCAACGGTAATCACAGAACGAGCTCAAAATGGTTCTGTCATATTTAATGAGATACGGAGTTATTTTTCAGAGATAACAGACCAAAACAAAGTCTTGCAGCTGAAGCATGTGCAAAGGAGACTTTGACCTACAGTTGCACCCCAGGGAACCAAAGGACCAGGACATAACTGGAATTTGAACACCAGAACCCTTTCAGAAGCAAAGGGCCTACTGTCCAGGAAGATCCTGTAATGAAGCCTCTTAGCCATAAATGAGCAAGCTCCAAGTCCTCCAATTAAAACTTGCCCACCAGTGCTTCTGCATACCAGTTCCCCTATACCCCTTAAAAGCCCTCCTCGAACCCTGGATTGAGGTTGTGCCATTTATAAGAAAATAGCCAATATGTGCCACTGCAATTCTGGGTGTCTTCTGTTTGGCTCTGTTAGCACTGGGTGGACAAACTCTGTTCTGTAACACAATAATTATTTATATGCCCCTGAAAAATACAAACTTTTAAAGCGCTTATTATAGAGACTATATCAGATATGGACAACATCATAGTGAACAACAGCCTTACATTCTAGTGCAAGACCCCTCCATGGCCCTCAGACTCTTCCTAAATGATGAACGGATGGGACCTAGTGAACTAAGTGTCTTCTACTTCTGAAATTCTATAACAGGAACTAGAAATAATTGTACTGGGCTTACTTTATGAAGAAAGTATATGGTTACAACTGAGGATTAAATAGAGCATTGCAGAGAGCATGGAGTAAAAATCATTATTCCGTAGGCTCCCTTTTTCCACGTGTGCTGGCCTGGGTGATGGGTCTGCATGCACAGCTGTCCATATAAGCCTCTGCCAATGTTAAGATGGCCTGGGAGAAAAGAAGCATCATGGATAGTGGACCAGGAAAATAAAAGAGTAGGGTGAAATTACTGTCAGCAAAGGCATTAAAAAGTGCATTGTTATATATGTATCAGGTAATGAGATAATGAGGCAAGCTCCCAAGGCTTGCCAAAATTTGTTTATACTTTTAAGAGCAAACAGAAGCTGAAAGTGTGAGGAGAGAAAAACAATTTCCATTGAGCATACAAAATACTTGCTGAGGTAGAGGATACAGTTACTATGCTGAAATGGTCTAAGGCTCATTTCTGCTTTAGTTTCTAAAACTAATACACATATATCAGGATCGTGATCATTATAATAAACATCAATGAAAAAGACAAGAAGGGAAGAAAAAGCATTAATGAGAAAACTTACTGGGAAGACAGTGTTAACCTAACTAATTAAAAAGGTTGAAAACTCTTCGGTTCCAAACAAAACATTCACTCACTCCATTTGCACAAAGTACAGCAGGCCATTTATACTCACCAATGAAACTGCACATGCTGCCACATTGTAACAATAACAAATATTAGACTATCTCATTAGAGATATCAACAACTGAACCCCCTCCCCCCCAAAAAAAACCCAGGCAAAAAAATAAATTCAATTTCTAGCTAATAAGCTCATCTTTAAAGTTTTTCTAGGAATTTTTATAATCATTTATGTCCACTATATACCAGAGTAGAGTGTTCTTCTGGACAGTGGGGACACCAATAGTGAATATGGTATAGACTCCAAGGACCTTACATTTTAGTCTGGGTTGGTGGCACAGAATATAAAATATAATGTGAAATAGAGGCAAGAGCTATGAAAAAAGAGCAAGGTTAAGGAAACAGAAAATGAGGAGAGTATGGTTTTATAGAGGGTGGTCAGAGAAAGCCCCTCTGAAGAAACTACAGCTGAGAAGAAATCTGCATCAAGTATTAGTCATCTGATCTCAACATAATTTTCCATTTTGTATTTTTGTTTTCTCTACTGTATTCTGGCTTGGCTCACTGGACATGATCGTGGTACAGTAGAAGAAATACAAAGAGCAACTGCTCTATAATCTCAGGGAAGCAGTGATCTGAGCCTTGGTTTTCCCACCTAAGAAGTGGTTTGTTAGGAGGGATAAATGAGATAATATACTTAAAGTACCCAAAACATTAGGTGAAGCAGATATGTCAAGTAGCTACTGCTTTTTTTTTTCAGTTATTTCAAATAATCTTTTATTTAAAATATTTACAATATGACAGCAAGAAAGATTCTTAACAGTTATGTAGATTCAATATCTTCAATTTACCAGTGGTAAAAAGACCTTCCAGAAATGAAGCAAAAAACTCATGACTGGTCATCCCATCAGACAGAATTTCTACAAATAACTTCTTCTGCTACACTAGTGTTTTCTAAATTTTTACTTTTACTTGTGAAAACTTTTTTAAAATGAATGCTTACCAAGGAGTCCAATATCAGAAACAAATAAGGAGGAGCTGAGCATTCCCAAACCCTTGAAGAATGAGATAGAGAATAAACAAATGGACTTACTGATGATGAAAGGCAGAAACACCATGAAAGAGTCATGGAGGTTCCTGAAGGAAAATAAAATTACTGACATTCTTAAGCAGGTCCTAAAAGAACTGCTAGAGCTATTTCCTTTATCACCTGGATTAAAAAATATATATATATTCAAGTCAATTTTGGTAACATTACTAATCCATTTCATTTCTTTTCTTGTGGTCACTAGGTGTTCAGGCTTTTTTTTGGTCTTACTTTCTTTCCCTTAATTCTGGCCCTTGTTTATCTCACATTCTTTTCCTTCACATGCTTCCCAAGGCCCAGCTGTTTCCTTTCTTGCTTTTCTCTCTAGCACTCATGTCAGCTCAGCCACCCTCCCTACTTACCTCTGTTTGTTCCCAACTCAGGAAGGTCACTACCCTGACTCTCTTAAAATATGGGGATGGGGGGAACAGGAGTCTGTATTTTACTCTTAGCAGTTAAGCATCTCCAACCAACAAAGAACCAATGGGCTCAGCTGTCTGCTTCTACTCAAACTCCTGAGAATGAAGAGCTGAAACAGGGAAAGAGTCACCCTCACAATGATCAGCAGAATGTCTATCAAGTATCTACCGTTAGGCACTATGCTTAACATGTATTATTCATTCAAAAAACATTTACTGGAACCTGCTAAAAGTCAGCACCCTGCCAGATATTCATCTAATAGGCTTAAAACAGTTTTATGTCAACATACCCAATATGGAGGCTGTTTTGCTACAAATCATTGTCCTACTAAACCTTTATAATTGGTGGATGTTGAGGAAAGCCCTTCAATAGGTACAGTTAGCTAATGAATCTTTAATGTGAATATTTTCTGTAGCCTCGAGGAGAGAAAACCACACTTTCATGTTCCCACCATGGCTCCATCAGTATGTGCCCGTCATTGAGGACATGAGCTGCCCTTGCATGGGACCCAGAGGAGATTCACAACCTCTTCCCTTTGTTTCTTCCAATCTTCCTCTGTGAGGATCAACTTTTCAGGGAGCTCATGTTTTAGACTTTAAGCAAAACAACATTCAAAGGCCCACCACCTACACAGTGCAGCAGTAAATGTAATTCTAAGTGAGCCTGAGTTGTTTAATGGGAGCATAAGGTTACCAGCTCAGTCTGAGGAGAAGGGCTCAGAGAAGATGACAGCAACATAGGCTCAGTTTTGTCTTCTGTGTAACATGGAAAAAAACACCACAGAACTGTTAAAAACAGCAACTGAAAGAATACATATAAAAGCAAATGGCGCAGCACCTAGTACATATATAAACATGCATAAATGTAATAATTATTACTACTATTATTATTACAGGTAGAGGAGTGAGGAACTGTAAAAACCAACATCTTACAGTGAAGAAGAAAAGACAAAGAAGAGAGGTGAGAAAGTTTGCATAAGGAGGAAAACAGGAATTTGAACATTTAAAAAAAATAAAGTAATCCCAACACCTAGAAAGTCTTTTTTGTTTTCTTTCCCTTAAATAAATTTCTTGTTGTCTTTATTTCCCTCAATCTAAACCAAAAGTCAGCAAAATGAGTCAGGGAGAATGAATAGCAGAAAAATGTGGGAAAACAGTGAAAATTCAATCATGGCCCCTCCCAGACTAAAGATTTCCTAGCCAAAGACAGGCCCAAGCAGAGAGAGCAAGAACAGTTATAAGGAAATGAAAAACTAAAGCCTTAATATTAGATCACACTAGATTTTTACCAACTAAAAAAAATTTGGTGGAACTAGTTTAAAGGGCAATGTTGAAAAAGGATCAAATTGTTGTCCTTGAACCCTACTGATTTCAACTTACTCAATAATATGATTATGACACTATTTAAAAATATATATTAAATCCGCTCTATTCAATGCTGACTTACTAATGGGTCTTTGGAAGCTAATCTATCACTGAATCTTCTTGTTACAGATCGTATTTTAACACCAAATATATTCTATTTTAATAAATGCCTTGTATAAATTTATGGCTTTATTTTCTTAGCTTTGCTTGGTGTTTAATAACCCTATCAGAATCATAAGAAAGTATCTTATTAATTTTCTTTTGTATGTTTTTTTTCCTTTTTAATATGCTTTATTATTTATGCTATTACTGTTGTCCCAATTTCTTTTCCCTCTGTTCCCCTCCACCCAGTGACCCCCCCTCCCTCAAGTTGCCACCCCCCCCCCCCCCGTTAGTCCATGCACATTGGTTGTGCATATAGTTCTTCTCAACATCTTCCTGTCTACTCCACTCCCTCCTACTATACTTCTTAATTTCTGTACCATCTGCCTGTCTTTCCCCACTTCCCTCTCTCCGCTGACCTCTCCCCAAAATGTTCCCCATACCGATAATTCTTTTTCCACTCTAGTTGCCTACTTAGTTTGCCTTTGTTTCAATTCCCTAGCTTCTGTTGTTGGTTGTTGTGATACGGTTTTCATTTTAATGTTCATAGTTTTGATCCTCCTTCTCCTAAACAAGTCCCTTTAACATTTCATGTAACAGTGGCTTGGATCTGAAGAGCTCCTTCAGTTTTACTTTGTCCTGGAAGCACTTTCTCTGCCTTTCTATTCTGAATGACAGCTTCACTGGATAGAGTAATCGTGGTTGTAGGTTTTTGCTATTCATTACTTTGAATATTTCTTGCCAGTCCCTCTTGCCTGTAGAGTTTCTCTTGAGAAATCAGCTGATAGTCTTATTGGGACCTCTTTGTATGTAATTCTCTTCTCTCTTGCTGCTTTTAAGATTCTCTCTTTATTCTTAATTTTTGACATTTTGATTATAACGTGTCTTGGTGTGGTTTTCCCCTGGGTCCGGTTTTGTTGGAACTCTGTGCTTCCTGGACCTGTAAGTCTATTTCCTTCCCAAAGTTAGGAAGTTCTGCTTTATTATTTTTTCACATAATTTTTCCATTTCTAGTTCTTCTTCTTCACCTTCTGGCAACCCTATGATTTGGATGTTGGCCCGCTTATAGCAGTCCCATATATTTCTGAGCCTCTCCTCATTTTCCTCACATTTCCTTTACTCTTAATGCACTGGTTGACTGTTTGTTCCTTCCCTATGTTCTGATTTGTTGATTCGATCCCTGGTTTTCTTGCCCTCACCACTAGTTTTGTATGTATTTTTGTTCATTTCAGCAGGACTAGCCTTCATTCCTTTCCCATCTTGTTTAAGATCTGCTGTTAGGTCTGTAAGCATTTTTATAACCAAAGCTCTGAACTGAGCCTCAGAAAGATTTCCTATCTGCTGCTTCGTTAGATTAGATATTTGCTGTCTGGTCAGCTATGTCACCGGGATCTCTATCATGATCTGTGCCATCCTGAACAGTTTTGTGTTTACCTTTGCTTCCTGGGCAGGGCTGTCACACCTCCTACACTATAGGGGGTGGAGCCCTGTGCACTCGTCACAACCAGGCGACCTGTCTCACCATGCTGTGGCATTTTCTGTCTGGATGAGCACCACTTCTTTATAACTTCATACGTTGGACTTCCGTTTATTTTCTGGTACTTCTAGTTATTTCTAATTTTGCGGTAGTTGTGTTCCTTCTTAGTTGTGGAGGGAGACAGAGCGTGTCAGTCTAGGCCTCCATCTTGGCCAGAAGTCTCCTGTGTTTGTTTGCTTCCGTGTCCCAGGGAGAGCTGTTGCTCCTTCTACGTTGCAAGGAGTGGAGACTTAGGTTTTCATCAGTAACGGGCGATCCATTTCACCACGTTGTGGTGCAGTACATGGGGGAGGGGTCTGAGAGGGAACAACACTGCTTGCCCAGCACTCGCCCCTTTTCCAGGCACCTCTCCCACTTCCGCACCGGACTGGCGCCCCTCTAGCTGCTGACTTGGCCGTCGTCCCCAGAGTGGGTGGGTCTGTGGACGTTCTAGGACTGTGGGGGCCCTTTAAACAAGTGGACTCTGCTGAGAGACAGGCACTTTCTGCCTCCATCCCAACCCCCACTGGTTTGCACAGTCAAAAGCAATGAGGCTTGATTTACCCCGGTGCTGGAACCATGAGCTGTGATATCTGGTAAGGAGCTGGGAATGCTCCCCAGGTGTCCCTCCTGACTTTTTAAAACATGTAACTGCGTTTTCCGCAGGCCCGCCACCACTGCTGCTACCACACCACATCCTCTCTGCCCTGGCTCCGCTCCTCCTACCTGTCTGGATGAGTATTTCTTCTTTATATCTTTGTTTGCTGGACTTCCAGGCACTTTGGTTTTCTGGAACTTCTGGTTGTTTCTAGTTTTGAGGCAGTTGTATTCCTTCTTAGTTGTGGAGGAAAATGCAGAGTTTCTGTCTACGTCTCCATCATGGCCAGAAGTGTCTAGAAAGTCTTAACATGTGCTCCCCCAGTTAGTATCCACTGCGGAGCCTAAATAAATATTAGATATTTACATATAACAATAATATACTATATATTAAGTGACCTACAATAATGACCAAAGTATCAGAAAAAAACATAAATACCTATGACTAAAAGCACAAACACCTACTAAAAGCACAAATACTTATGACTTCTGACCTACATTCTGCCTAGAATTTCTAACAAAACCATGTACCGCATGATGGAATTCAGTCCTGATGACTACAGACCAGCGATTTTCAACCAGTGTGCCACAAGAATTTTTAAACATGCAATAGTTCACTATTTAGTCAGGGGCACTGACCTATTTTCCCTTAGATTGTCAAATTAAAAAATGATAATAGCCAACATAACAATAGCTATCCAGTGTTAATGAATCAGAATTATACCATTTTTTTGGCACATTGGCAAAAAATGTATTTTTTGGTGCGCCACAGAATTTTAGTAATTAGTTTGTGTGTGCCATGAGATGAGAAAGGTTAAATATTGCTATTATGAAACATGAGCTTGGTTTTCTCTTGTTTGAACACTGTAAAATCAGAAGTATCATCCATGCTTTCATGATCAACCTTTTGAACAATGGTGGCATTCTGACAACCAGATAGTATGTTAAAGGAGCAGACACTAAGCAAAAGTCTCCTATGTAGTAAAGCTGGTATAGGGCTATAATGCCACTTATTTTATGACTGATTTGCTAGTTCAAGTCTAGTGCATACTGAGTGTCACTTTACTGGCAATGGGAAATTCAACCTTGGTGACTCTTATGGTATTCTCATCATAGCCTGAAGCTTGATTAGAACCCTAGGGGAACTGTTTAAGCATCAAAAAAGAAAAGAAAATCTACGAAAAAATACACCCTTTTTGTGTGAAAACAGAGATAAGAGGTATACTGCTGTTAATGGGAAAATATAGATCATATAAAAGCCAAGGGATTAGGTCAAACTTACAAATTTATCTTCCCGCTATCCCATCTTTAAACTCAGCAGCCCTGGAGTCATAATCACAATTATGTGATGTCCATTAAGCAATTCCTTTCCCCTCCTATTTTTCTTGTGTCCCTCACAACTTATATTACTCATCAGAAGTCTCAAAAGTTTTTGAGAGGAAAACATACCATTCATTTAAGAAAAAACGCACAAATCCTATACTTGCACAATTCTAATACTCATTTCCAGATGCAAAAATATTTCCAAGTACAGGGTGAAGTCTGGGTCCCAGCCACAGAGACTGGTGTGTACTTGCACAAATATTAGTGCACAGGTGTTAGCTGATGTGGGACAGAGGGTAGAAAAGAGATGGAAAAGTGGTAACACCAAAAGCCTTATTAAAGGGGGTCAATTCTTTAAGCTAAATGGAGAAGGTGACCTTGGCTGAATTTCTCATTGCCAGTAAAGGGATGCTCAGTATGCAGTAGGCTTGAACTAACAAATCAGTAACATTATAGCTGTGGTAAAAGGGGTTAGGGAGCTCAGTGGGATTTCTTTTATAGGAGCATTAATCCCATTCATGAGGGCTCCATCCTCGTGACCTACCACTTCCCCAAAGGATTCACCTCCTAACACCATCACATTGCACATTAGAACTCAAACATACGAATTTGCAAGGAAGAAAACATTGAGACAATAATAACTGACAGCCTTAGTTCCCATGCCATTCCCCCTTGCCCCCGTCCCCACCCACCTACAGCTGTCTGGGAGTTTCCCATGATAGTAGAGTACATCAACATGAGCTCCGTTTGGCCTTGATGAGCCCTAGACTCACAGCTCTGAAATAACAACTGAATTAAATAGTTTTTTTTCTTCCCCCTATAAAACAGCCCCTCCCTTCCTTTCCGAGGACCCCGGAGTCAGGCCATTCAAGGTACGGCTTCCTCCCCACTTGCTAATTCCCTTAAATAAATTTCTTTCTTTCTGCTCGCTGCTTCCTCATGGTTCTCTGAGCAACACCGTTCTTACAGTAATCAGTATACTTTGTAGTATGTATGTTATTGAACAACAACAAAAATCTAAGAGAGCAGAACTTCTGGAATGGCTATGTAAGAAGCATGTCAAACCCTCATCACAAAAAGAAATAATAAAACTGGACAAAATTGTCAAAAACAACTTTTAATGGCATTGAAAATTGACCAAGGCATACAACAAAATGAGAAATGTTTATTCAAGAAAAGTTATTGAACAAGTGGAGTCTGTAGAATTAAGCCTTATGCTACTCTCATGTCCCACTCTCTCCCCAGCTCCATGGGGTAGAAGTGCTATCAGGATGGGCCAGCTGTAAAGATCAAGGCTCTGCTGCTTCAGGAATGACTTTATTTGGAGCAGAACATAGAGAAGTCTTTGCACAGAGGTGTTAAAAGCAACACTGATCTCGATGGCAAACAATCAGGGAAGGGCAACATTGCAGCTAGTCTGAAATCTCATTACTGATTAAAGCAGGCAACAAACCAGCAGACAAGTAAAAATTAATAGGGAAAGCCCAGGAACAAAACAGGGCCTTGATAAGATCCAGTTTATCTCTGATGGTACGGAAGGCTGGGCATATCCACAAAGCTGTGCACAAGCTCAGTTGAGACTGGACAAAGACCTAGCAAATGACTTATTAATGCTGGGCATGAGACCTTACAAAGAGAGGAGGTAAAATTTCAGGCAGACATAATTTGGCTGAACAGTGATTCATTCTCCAAACCATACAATGATCCAGTAAAAAAAAGGGAAAGACTTCATGATTTAGTGAACCAAAGTATTGAGCTCAAAGTGCTTAAACAACCACAGACCAGTCTCCAGCTAAGCACTAAGCTATTCTCACCAAGAACTGATTCCTAGGAAGCTAGACTTAAATATATAAAGGAAGGTGATGTGGGGATAGCATAAGGGAGGAAGGGAATGCAGGAGGATAACAAAGCAAAGACATTAGTGGACATAAATTAAAAATATAAGTTGCATGAAGTAATAATTTTAACAATGTATTAGTAGGTTTATGAGATATATAGATATAACGTACATGATGATGAAAGCACAAAGGAGGATGATATAAAACTATACTGAAGGACTTCCAGTCCAGATAGAGGTGTGGACGGACATGCTGTGTCTCCTGCCAAAACTAGGAGGGAATACAACTACCTCAAAACTGTAAACAACCAGAAGTTCCATAGAATCCGGCTGCATGGAAGTCCAGCAAACAAGGTTATGGGGAGGAGATACTCATCCAGATGGGGGGGGGGGGTGAGGCCAGGGCAGAGAGGATTCAGTGTGGTGGTGGCGGCAGCAACGGAGGCAGTGGCAGGCCGGTGGAAAGCGCAGTCACACGTTTTAGAGAGTCAGGAGTGACACCTGGGGAGAATTCTGAGCTCCTTGCTGGAACTTGCAGCTCATGGTGCCAGCACCGGGGAAGATCAAGCCTCATTGTTTCTAACTATGCAGACCAGTGGGGGTTGGGTAGAGGCAGAAACTGCTGGTCTCTCAGCAGAGCCCACTTGTTTGAAGGGCCCCCACAGTCCTGGAGCATCCGCAGACCCACCCACTCTGGGAATGACAGCTGGAGCAGAAGCTAGAGGGGCACCAGTATGGTGCGGAGGTGGGAGAGGTGCCTGGAAAGGGGACGAGTGCTGGGCAGCTGGCATTGTTCCCTCTCGGATGCCTCCCCCACATACAGTGCCACAATGTGGAAAAACAGGTCATTCTGTATGGATGACTCCCTAAGGTTTCGCTGCTTACAGCATAACAGAAGTGACAGCTCTACCTGGGACAGGGAGGCAAACAAACACAGGAGCCTGTCAGAATGAGGAGACAGAGAAGTTGGCCCAAAAGGGGAAACGAATCAAGGTTCCAGTGGGAGAACTAAGCAACGAGAAGATAGTCAACCTAACAGATGAGGAGATAGACAACCTAACAGATGCAGAATTCAAAACACTGGTGATAAAGATGTTGACAGGCTTGACAGATATGCTTGAGTATCGCAAATGCATAAGAGAAGAAGTGAAGGCTATGCTAAGTGAAACGAAGAAAAATTCACACAAAACCAATAGTGAAGGGAAGGAAACTAGGTTCAAATCAATGATTTGGAATATAAGGAAGAAAACAATAGTCAACCAGTGAAGAATGAGGAAGCAAGAATTGAAAAAAATGAGGAAAACTTCCCAAATTTTGTGAAGGAGATGGACATACAGATTCGGGAAGCACGGAGGGTCCCAGGCGAACTGGACCCAGAGGGGACCACACCACGGTGCATCATGATTGAGATGCCAAAGGTGAAAGATAAAGACAGAGTCCTGGGGGCAGCAACAGAGAGGCAGAGAGTTGCCTACAGAGGGGTGCATATAGAACTATCAGCTGATTTTTCAGAGGACACTTTGCAGGCAGGCAGGGACTGGCAAGCAGTATTCAATGTGATGAAAGGCAACCTGCAACCAGGATTACTCTATCCAGCAAGGCTATCATTTGGAATGGACGGGCAGATGAAGCGTTTCTCAGACAAGGTAAAGCTAAAGGAGTTCATCATCAACGAGCCATTACTATATGATATGTCAAAGGGACTTTTTTAAGAAAAAAAAGGTCAAAACTATGAACACTAAAATGAAAACAAACACACAACTATCAACAACTGAATCTAAAAAATAAAAACAGAATCCAACTAAGCAAACCAGAATAGGAACAGAATCATAGGTATGGGGATCATGTGGAGGGTTATCAGCTGGGAGGAGGGGGGGGGTGAGAAATGGGGAAATGGTGCAGGGACTAAGAAGCATAATTGGTTGGTACAAAATAGACAGGGGGAACTTAAGAATAATATAGGAAAGGGTGAAGCCAAAGCACTTATATGCATGACCCATGGACATAAACTAAGGGGGGTGGGATTGCTGGAGGGAAGGGGCATACTGGTCAGAGGGGAGCAAAGGGGAAAAAATTGGGACTACTGTAACATCATAATCAATAAAATATACTTAAAAAAACTATACTGAAGGAAATTTGTGCATGTTACTGGAATTAAGTAATAGATTAAGTTACTGGAATAGAGTGTAATAAAGTATGATAAATATTTTAAAGATGTAGCTCAATCACTCAGAAAATAACTCTAAAATTATAGTAAAAAACAACAAAGAAATTTAAAAGATACACTACACAACACCTAGTTAATGCCAAACATCACTAAAGAAGGAACAATGGAACCACAACAACAACAAAATAAGATAAATGAAAAAATAAAAATGGAGACAAATCTAATTAGATGACATTAAATATGAATAGGTTAAAACCTCAGTAAAAGGAAGGGATTTTGGGCTGGATTTTTAAAAATCCATGTATATGCTGTCTAAGAGAAGTATACTTTAGAATAAAATACAGATACAAATTAAAAGAAAAATGATTATAAAGGCAATAAACAAAAACAAAAGATCTAGAGAGTACACTATCACATAAAATAGAGTTTAAACGAAAATTGTTACTAGAGACAAAGAGGGATATTTTATAATAATGATAGAATCAATCATGAAGAAAATAAAACAATTATACACACACATACCCCTAACAACAGAGCCCACAAATACGCGGAGCAAACACTGGCAGAACTGAAGGGAGAAATAAATGACCTAGCAATAATAGTTAGAAACTTAAATGTCCCATTCTAAATATGGATAGAACAGACAGACATAAAAATCACCAAGGATATACTTGTTTTAAACATTATCAATCAAATTGACTTTACGCATACAGAATACTTTGTCCCAAAACAGTATAGTACACATTCTCTGCAACACATATGGTACATTATCCAAGACAGAGAATATACTAGGTCATAAAATGAGTATCAATAAATTTCAAAGGACTGAAATCATAAAAAGGGTATTTTTGTATTTCTCATTAAATTAGAAATCAAAACAAAAGGACATTTGGGATTTGGGAAATCCACAAATATATTTAAACAAATCAACATATGTCTAATTATTCTATGGGTCAGAGGAGGGATCATGACAAATTTAAAATTATTTTTAACTTAATGAAAATAAACACACAATACTATATCAGAATTTATGGGCTTCAGCTGAAGTGGTGGTATAAATACCTATGGTAGAAAGATCAAACTGCTTCCATCTTAAGAAACTAAAGAATGAGGATGCAGAGCAGATTCATGCAAATGGTCCAATGCTGGATTTTTTAAAAAATTTATTTCTTTGTGTATTTATTTTTAGAGAGAGGGGAAAGGAGAAAGAGAGGGAGAGAAACATCACTGTGTGGTTGCCTCTCACTTGCGCCCCCAACTGGAGACCTGACGTGCAACCTAGTCATGTGCCCTGACTGGGAATCGAACCAGTGACACTTGGCTCGCAGGCAGACGCTCAATCCACTGAGCCACAGCAGCCAGGGTGTCCAATGTTGGATTTTGGTGATGGTTACAAAACTGTAAACTTAATATAACTCATTTAATTATACACTTAACACGAGTGAATTTTATGGCATATACATTATAAATTCAATAAACGTGTTGTTTCCTTTTTAAAAACGCATGGGAAAAAAAAAAAACTACAAAGAAATAGGCCTAAACTGTCATTATGTTAGATTTGGAGAGGTATAAGTTCTTTTCCATATCTATATTTATAACAAAAATAATTATTTAAAATTTAAAAGAATTATTAAATTTCCGCTTTTTATGCGCATTGAAAACTGCGTTAGATGTATTAAAGGCATCTTCAGACAGCTATCTAGTTAAACTTCCTGCCTCAAGACAATAATACAACTAATTCAAAAAGAGATGACAATTTTATCAAGACTGTTTTTAGATAGCTTAATGGAGATAAAAAACAAAAACAAAAACCCAGGAACCACCATTACACCAACCCCTCATTTAAGAGTCCCTTAAGCATCTATTCATTTTAGGAACTTCTTCCTACTGCATAATGTTAAACACATTCAGCACAAATAAATTCATTTTGACACAATTAATATTCTGAGATTTGTGTTCACATCAAAGTTCTACCCATCATTATACTGTGCAATATTTTGCCTCCATGTCTTCATCTGTACAATGGAGCACAAAAGGATATTGTTGCAAAAAGTAAACAATATAATGCTTAAAACATGCTTAAAATAGTACCCAGTGCATAGTGAGCACTTACTAAACCTTCTTATAAAGAAATAAGAGATCCAAGATGGTGGAGGAGTAAGTGGAAGCTACACTAACCTCCTCCCAGGACCAGTCTGGATTTACAACTTAATTTTGGAGAAATCATCTGGAATAACCAACCGAACACTAGCTGGAAAGAAGTCTTATAACCACGGAGAGACAGAAACGGCCGCTACATCACAACTTGACCGGTAGGGAGTGCGGAGACGCGGAAGGGCTGGCTGGGCTCACACGGGTGGCAGATGAAGGGACTAAGAAACAGCTCAGCAGCCGGGGATTCCCCCTGAGAAGGGCAGGGTCTAAACCCCCAGCTGGGCTTCCCAGCCTACAGCAACAGAGTGGAAAGTAAAATAGTATCAGCTGTGAAAAGCGAAAAGCCACAGGGTTTCTTGCTAGCCGGAGAGAAACAGCAGGAGAAAAAGAGCTCTTAAGTGGATCACATATGAAAATATTTTGGCAACCACTTACCCTGGGCTCAAGCAGAGGGAAGGCAGAGAGGACTGGAGACACTTGGGGAGAGTATGGCACGGTGGTTTTGAGGGGAGAACTGGAGGAGCAGCCGACTGGGTCCCAGTGCTGACTCATCCCCAGTATTGCAGGTAGACCATTCCCCTCCAAGTGGCGTCAGCCTGAGGGCAAGCAAAAGCCCTGCCTACAGGAATTAAGCTGCCACGCCCACGGTCCTTAAGCCTGACAGCTAATCACAGATTGAATAGATTAACAATTAAAGAAGACAGACAACAGCAGTAGATCGCTGGAAGTCTCCAACAGGATGCCTAGGCCCAGACTGGTACAGGATCTGACGCCACCAGGGGCAGATCCAGGAAGTGCAGATCATTCTAAGAAGCACCAACAAACAATAGGAGTCACGAAAATAGGGAGACAGAGAAACAACCTCCCATCAAAAGGAAAGGTAGAATCCCCAGAAAGAGTGCTAAATGAAATAGAGGGGAGCGAACTATCAGATACGGAATTCAAAACATGGATTATGAAGAAGCTGAATCAGCTCAGCGGAAACTACAAAGAACTCCACGGAAACTACAAGGAACTCCAGAAAAACTACAAGGAACTCACAGAGAATTACACGAGCATGAAAAAGGACATAGAAGCTATCAATAAGAGCCAGGAGGAAATGAAGAATACGATCTCTGAATTGAAGAACACAGTAGAAGGAATTAAAAGAAGGCTAGAGGAAGCAGAAGATCGGATCAGTGAGCTGGAGGACAACGTACACAAAAACTCCCAGACAATGCAACAAAATGAAAAAAGACTGAACAAGACTGAAGAGGTTCTAAGACAGCTGCAAGACAACATGAAACGTAATAATATCCGTATCATAGGAATTCCAGAAGGAGAAGAAGAAGAGGAAGGGATAGGAAACCTCTTTGAAAAACTAATGACAGAAAACTCCCCTCACATGAGGAGAGAAAGAGTCATGCAGGTCCAGGAAGCACAGAGGGTCCCAATGAAGATGAACCCCAACAGGCCCACCTCAAGACACATCATAATTAAAATGGCAACATTCAAAGACAAAGATAGGATCCAAAAAGCAGCAAGAGAGAAACAATAACATACAAGGGAGCTCCGATAAGGCTATCATCAGATTTCTCAGCAGAAAGACTACAAGCCAGAAGGGAATGGCAAAAAATATTCCAAGCAATGAAAAACAAAGGCCTACAACCTAGAATACTATACCCAGCAAAGCTCTCATTCAAAATGGAGGGTGAAATAAGGAGCTTCCAAGACAAAAGAAGGCTAAAAGAATACATCTCCACCAAACCAGCAATGCAAGAGATGCTAAAGGGTCTGCTCTAAGAAGATAAAGAAACAGAGAGAGACAGAGAAGAACACAAGTACAAAGGGGAAAAATGACAATGAATAAGTACTGATCGGTAATAACCTTAATGTAAATGGATTAAACGCTCCAATTAAAAGACATAGGGTAGCTGAATGGATTAGAAAGAATGACCCACATATATGCTGTCTACAAGAGACCCACCTTAGAACAAAAGATCTACACAGACTGAAAATAAAGGGATGGAAAAAAGTATTTCAAGCAAATGGACATGAAAAAAAAAGCCGGGGTAGCAATAGTTATATCAGACAAAACAGGTTTCACAGCAAAGTCCATAAAAAGAGATAAAGAAGGGCACTTCATAATACTTAAGGGAGAAATCCATCAAGAAGATATAACCCTTATAAATATATATGCACCCAACTTAGAAGCACCCAAATATATAAGGAAAATTTTGAAAGACTCCAAGAAAAATATAGACAGCAACACACTCATTGTAGGGGACTTTAACACCCCATTGTCAACAATGGACAGATCTTCGAAGCAAAGAAACACCAAAGATATTGAGGCACTGAACAACACTCTAGATCAAATGGACTTAGTCGATATATATAGAAGTTTTCACCCCAAAGAAGCAAAATATACATACTTCTCAAGTGCACATGGAATATTTTCAAAGACAGACCACATGGTAGGACACAAAACAAGCCACAACAAATTCAAGAAAATTGAAATTATATCAAGCATCATCTCAGATCACAATGGCTTAAAATTGGAAATCAACCTCAAGGAAAAAACTCAAAAACATTCAAACTCATGGAGAACGAATAACATGCTATTAAATAATGAATGGGTTAACAATGACATCAAGGCAGAAATCAAGAAGTTTCTGGAAACTAATGATAATGAACACACAACAACGCAAAACCTATGGGATACAGCGAAAGCAGTCCTAAGAGGAAAGTTCATAGCAATACAGGCCTACCTAAAAAAGCTAGAAGAATCTCTAATAAAAAATTTAACCCTACAGCTACAAGAACTAGAGGAAGAACAACAAGCAAAGCCCAGATCAAGTAGAAGGAAGGAAATCATCAAGATTAGAGGACAATTAAATGACATAGAGACTAAACTAACAATTCAAAAGATCAACAAAAGTAGGAGCTGGTTCTTTGAAAAGATAAACCAAATTGACAAGTCTTTAACCAGGCTCATCAAGAAAAAAAGAGAGAGGACCCAAATAAATAAAATCAGAAATGAAAGAGGAGAAATCACAACTGATACCACAGAAATACAAAGGATTATAAGAAATTATTACGAACAACTGTATGGCAAGAAATTTGACAACCTAGAGGAAATGGACAAATTCCTGGAAACCTATAGTCTTCCCAAACTGAATCAAGAAGAAGCAGGAAGCCTGAACAGACCAATAACAGCTAGTGAAATTGAAGCAGTAATCAAAAAACTCCCAGCACACAAAAGCCCTGGACCAGATGGCTTCACAAGTGAATTCTACAAAACATTTAAGAAAGAACTAACTCCTATCCTCCTCAGACTATTCCAAAATATGCAAGAAGAGGGAAGACTGCCAAACTCATTCTATGAAGCCCGTATAACCCTAATTCCAAAACCAGGTCAAGACACAACAAATAAAGAAAACTACAGGCCAATATCGCTGATGAACATAGATGCTAAAATCCTCAACAAAATATTGGCAAACCGGATCCAGCAACACATTAGAAAGATCATACACCACGATCAAGTAGGATTCATCCCAGGGATGCAAGGATGGTTTAATATTCGTAAATCAATAAACGTGATACACCACATAAACAAAATGAAAGACAAAAACCACATGATCATATCAATAGATGCAGAAAAAGCATTTGATAAAGTACAACACCCATTTATGATAAAAACTCTCAGCAAAATGGGAATAGAGGGAGCATACCTCAACATAATAAAGGCCATATATGAGAAACCTGAAGCCAACATCATAATCAATGGGCAAAAACTGAGAGCATTCCCCCTGAGATCAGGAACAAGACAAGGATGTCCACTCTCTCCACTCCTATTCAATATAGTCTTGGAAGTTCTAGCCACCGCAATCAGACAAGAAAGAGACATAAAAGGCATCCAAATTGGAAAAGAGGAAGTAAAACTGTCATTATTTGCAGATGACATGATAGTGTACATAGAAAACCCTATAGACTCCACAAAAAAACTACTCAACCTAATAAGTGAATTCGGCAAAATAACAGGATACAAAGTCAATATTAACAAATCAAAGGCATTTTTATACACCAACAATGAAAACTCAGAGATAGAAACTGAAAGAAAAATTCAATTTACCATAGCAACAAGAAAAATAAAATACCTAGGAATAAACTTAACCAAGGAGGTAAAAGACCTGTACTCAGAAAACTACGTAACACTGAAGAAAGAAATTAAAGTAGGGCAGCTAACCGCCTTAAATTTTGTTTCTTCTCATTTAAAATATGGTTTCACTTGAAAATTAAACCGTGTCTGTGATATCACCAAAGAGATTCAAGTTGCAGGCAAGTAGAATGTCAAGTGTCTTGCAACTGGATGTCTTCCCAATTAGACAGTCTTACAGATTTAGAGACTTGTTTGTTGGTTATGTTACATAAATTAACATGTGTTTTCTGTTTTCAAAGGGCATAAGCCTATGACTGCATTACCTGAGTGATTGTCTGTACGCATAAGCCTCACTTAATCCTCTCTGCAGCGCTGCCTCCTGAGACTCAACGGTTTGGCTAAACTAAACGGCTGGGTTGGTGAAGAATGGGGTGGTCTGTGGGCTTCACTTTAAAACTGGTTTCTCTTTTCTATCCTAATGGCTTGGACAGAAAGGGCCCAGAGGTCTGAGAGGGGGGAAACATAAACTATTTCCCTCAGCCCAAACTAAATATAATGGGCAAAAGGGTTTTGGACAGGCGAGATGTGCCTAGCACACCTTCCTCCAAAGAAGCCCTTTTTTTTTTTTTCCCTAATGTGGAACATTGAAAAATTAATCCCTGCCTTTTGTCATCTAGTAGTTATGGATTGAATGATGTCTTTTAACCCTTTTGGCCAAATCTGTTGCCCCAAGAACACAACAAGGATGCCAGCCTGTTAAACCAAGCACACCGTTGTCCGGAGACAGCCAACTGACCTGGAGTCTGCACAATCCTTCCCCATGTGGGAAGGCCACTCTCCCCTCCACACCCCCACTGTTATTAGGGATTTCTGGACCCAAGGGTAGGTAGGACGACGACCATGTCCAGCTTGAAGCAGCTAGAGGAGCTTGAGACCTTCGCCCATTGTCCTTTACAAGATTACAAAGGGTCTTAATATCTGAGAGGGAGGGATAGTCATTTTTTACAAACCATGGGTATGGATTTTGTGGGGGGGGATTGCTGGGGGAGGGAGATGCTGGGTGGAAGGGAGTAAAGGGGAGAAAATTGGAACTATTGTAACAATATAATCAATAAAGAAAAGCTGGAAAAAAATAAAAATAAAAAGATAAAAGAAATAAAAAGGTAACATTTCTTTGAAACAAAGAGGTTATGGCAGGGTGACTGGACAAGTTATTTTAGTCTACATTCATTCTTTCATGAAAAAAGTTGGTTTATTTTAAGTTAACTGAATGCAGGAAAAAATGTTAAGAAGATAATCTATGACATGTAATTTGTTATAAATTAAGGGGTGGGGAAGCCTCTAAGGAATTCAGTTCCATGTTGAATAGCTTATACTCATAAAAGTAACAGAAGAGCTTTTAAGAAATGACATAAATGTTAAACCATGTCATGGATGAATACACATTTACATGTTCAATTCAATAAAGTGGTCACTTTGCTTTGATTAGTCCTACTTGAGTTAATTAAAATATTTCCATTTCTTCTAGCATCCATAGCTCTCTGTGCAGTTTACAGAAGTTGGAGATTAATTTTTAATACTGTTTACCAACTGTTAAGGTTTTGATAGACACTTTAATCATGTAATACAACTGCAAAATCTACCATCAGGAGCAAATACAAGTCTTGAGCCAAATTGAGAAAAGGAATTACATGGACAAAGCCATTTTCTTGTTGGCATTAATTTCAGATAAAGGAGCAGGAAAAGTTTATAGTACAATCTTTTTTTTTATCAGTCAAATAATTTTTCAAGTGTCATAATCTTCTTAAAATTAATACCTTCTATGATAATCAATGTTTTTGTGCTTTGCTGTTTCTATTTTGCTAGAAAAATATTGCTAAACTTTCTACAAATGTTGAAGGATCAACATCTCAACTGGCAGCTGCCTTGTAGAATATCATAGGGTCTTCGACATCTAAAGTACAAAATGAATTAAGAGTTTTCACATGAGAAAGCTTTTGGGGGTGGAATAGATTCAGTCCTCCTTTACACGGGATGTCCACTCATCTAGAAAGCTATAAGAGAGAGTCAAACATTGGAAAGGGTATTTCTAGATAAACTTTCCAGGAAACTTACATCTCTAAATGATGCTAGTTTAGTATTCTAGAGACTTCCTAAACTGATTTTTAAAAATGTTTTGAGGAAAATGAGAATGAGAGACAGATTCAGATACTAAAAAAACAAGAACAAAAACAAAAAAATAAGTAATTTTATTTCTTTCTGTTGTATCTGGACATATTAAACCCAAAGGAAACACTGATTGAATGCAATACTGCTTTGGTATTTTATTGGTACTTTATTAATTGCTAGATATATTGATTTTAAAAGGAGGGAAAATTCTCTCTTACATTCAAAACTTAATTCAACAGTTTTTTTTTTAATAAGGAAAGTTTTAAGTGCTTAAATAAGCTCCTTAAGCTAATGAAAAGCACCACTTTCAATCAACAGTCAAGACCAAGCCTATGTAAAAGACAAACTATAAAGATTGTAAACTGATTCTCAAATGACATTAAATGTTGCCTATTTTTTCCATAGGTCACAAACACATATGGAGTTCAGTATTAAAAAAAAAAAAGATATATTAACTATGAAAAACAATGATAACGCAAATTTCCAGGCAAGGAAGTATTCTCATAAGCAAAGCAAAGGATATTCTAATACTCTAAGCTGGTCTGGAGGCAGAACAATGGGAACATTCCACCTCTAAACAATAAAGCCAGTTCTCTCCAAGCACACTGTACTTGGCTTTCTCCAAACTTTGAGGGGCTTTTAAATGGAGAATCTTACAATGCAAAATTCGTGGAGTAATTTTCAAACATTGCAGTGGAAATAAGGGTCTAAATGATTTGATAGTCATAAAGTACCTTGAGATTTTTAAATAAATATAACTCTACCAGTTAAAGCCTTGTACTAAGAAGATAGCATCATTTAGTCTCAAACCCTAACATTCTACACTATACTATTGGAAAAAATAATCCACATTATAATTATAAATGTTAAATGTAGCCCTTGAATTCTCTAGTTCCCATCCCTTCTTTACAACAGAAGAACAAATTTTGCGTGCACCTATTGATTATCTCCACTTCTACATTCTACCCATCACTTGATAAGAACTGGTACAGACTTCCAGCCAAGATGGAGGCCTAGACAGACACGTTGGGTCTCCCTCCACAACTAAAAAGAAATACAAATACCTCAAAACTAGAGACAACCAGAAGTTCCAGAAAATCGAGCTGCATGAAGTCCAACAAACAAAGATATAAAGAAGACATACTCATCCAGACAGGTAGGAGGGGCAGAAAGGATGCGGGGTGGTGGCAGCAGTGGCGGTGGAAGTAGCAGCAGGCTGGCAGAAGACGCAGTCAAACATTTAAAAAAGTCAAAAGGGACACCTGGGGAGCACTCCCAGCACCAGAGCAGATCACACAGCTCACAGTTCCAGCACCGGGGACAATAAAGCCTCATTGCTTCTGACTATGCAAACCAGTGAGGGTTGGGGCGGAGGAAGAAACTGCCAGTCTCTCAGCTGATTCCACTTATTTAAAAGGCCCCCACTGTCCTAGTACATCCTCAGACCCACCCACTCTCGGAAACACAGCTAGGGAAACAGCTAGAGAGGTGCCAGTCCCATACAGAAGTGGGAGAACTGCCTGGAAAAGGGGCGAGTGCTGAGCAATCGCCATTGTTCCCTCTCTGGCCCCTCCTCCACATACACTGCCACAACATGGTGAAACGGGTCGCCCATACCGACGAATACCCAAGGCTCCACCCCTTACAATGTAGCAGGTGTGAAAGCTCTACTTAAGACACAGAAGCAAGCAAACACAGGAGCCTGTCAAGATGAGGAGACAGAGAAGTATAGCCAAAAAGGGGGAATGGATCAAGGTTCCAGTGGGAGAACTAAGCGATGAGGAGATAGCCAACCTAACAAACGAGGAGAGAGCCAACCTAACAGATGAAGAGTTAAAAACACTGGTGATAAAGATGTTCACAGACTTGACAGATATGCTTAAGTTTGGCAAACACATAAGGGAAGAAGTGAAGGCTATGCTAAGCGAAACGAAGGAAAATCCACACAAAACCAGTGATGAAGAGAAGGCAACTGGGATTCAAATCAATGATTTGGAATATAAGGAAGAAAAAAACAGTCAACCAGTACAAAATGAGGAAACAAGAATTGAAAAATCAAGAAGAGGCTTAAGATCTTCTGGGACAACTTTAAATTTGCCAACATCCAAATCATAGCGATGCCAGAAGGAGAAGAGGAACAGCAAGAAATTGAAAGCTTATGTGAAAAGATAATGAAGAAAAACTTCTCAAATTTGGTGAAGGAAATAGATATACAAGTGAGGAAGCACAGAGAGTCCCAAACAAACTAGACCCAAAGAGGACCACACCAAGACACATCATAACTAAAATGCCAAAGGTGAAAGATAAAGAATCTTAAAAGCAGCAAGAGAAAAGCGGAGAGTTACCTACAAAAGAATGCCTATAAGACTCTCAGCTGATTTCTCAAAAGAAATTTTGCAGGCAAACGGGACTGGCAAGAGTATTCAATGTGATGAAAAGCAAGGACCTACAACCAAGCTATCCAGTAAAGCTATCATTTAGACTGGAAGGGCAGATAAAGTGCTTCCCAGACAAGGTAAAGCTAAAGGAGTTCATCATCATCAAGCCATTATTATATGAAATGTTAAAGGGGCTTATTTAAGAAAAAGAAGATCAACACTATGAACATTAAAATGACAACAAACTCACAACTATCAATAATTGAATCTAAAAAATAAAAAAAAAAAAAAAAACTAAGCAAACCACCAGAATAGGAACAGAATCACAGGTATGGGGATCATTTGGAGGGTTATCAGCTGGGAGGGGGAAGGGGGAGAAATGGGGAAATGGTGCAGGAATTAAGAAGCATAATTGGTTGGTACAAAATAGACAGGGGGAAGTTAAGAATAATATAGGAAAGGGTGAAGCCAAAGAACTTATATGCACGATCCATGGACATGAACTAAGGGAGATGGGATATCTGGAGGGAAGGCGGGTACTAGGAAGAGGGGAGCAAAGGGAAAAGAAATTGGGACTACTGTAACAGCATAACCAATAAAATATACTTTAAAAAGAAAAAAAGAAAAGAAAAACTGTTACAAAGCAGCTCCACAATCATTCACCTCTTAAACACTCATTCCTGCCTTTGCTACCCTCCAGTCCCCAGCTGATAACTAAAATGGCAACAGGAGGCAAAAAACAATGAGATTAAGCTACTTCAACTCCCTGCCTCAGTTTTCTTTTCTGCAAAACAGGATAATAGGTATCACAAAGACATTAAAGATGATGAAATATTCAAAATGTGGACATTATAGACATTAGGAAATGTTAATGTGAAAAATTTAATCTGTAGGTCATTTAACTTTACAATAATTAAATATAATATATATATATATATATATATATATATATATATATATAATAAATTGAACACAACTGTTGTTTTGGTTAAAGGAACACTAGACAACTTGCACTCAAGAGCCAACTTTCCTCTTGAGGAAATAACTGCATTCAGACCCTTCTGCTTTCAATAATTGTACAACCAAGCAAGACAAAGTATGTGATGACAAAAGGCCAAAACCAAATGAGGGGTGCTATATGATGCCATTTATATGAAATACTAGCATAGGCAAAAGTCAGCTACAACAGAAAAACCAGAACAGTTGTTCCTCAGGAGTGGGATAGGGGCAAGGACTAACTAGGAGGGAAATTTCTAGGGTGATGAAAACACTGTATATGTTCAAGTTACATAGCGATAAACCTTGTTAAATCTCAGAGAATGTACATTTAATGCTGGTATACTTTATTGTATGTAAATTTTATAACAAAAGCAAAAACTGCAACCATTCTTAAATTCCAATTAGTGATATGCATACTTAAGTATTTATGGGAAAATATCCTGATATCTTAAATTTACTTAGAAATAAACCAAAAATATAATGTGTAGATATGTGATGAAACAAGTGCACCAAATCTTAACAGTAAAATCTAGATGGTGAATATTTGGTATTAACTGTAAAATTGTATAAAACTTTGCTATATGCCGAAACTGTTCCATAGTGATATAAAATGAAGAAATGAGTGAGGACAAAAATGATAAGAATAACTAATTTGTGGTTGCTGCTTTCAACATCCCGAGGCATTAACCCCCTCACCCCCACCCACAAAAAAGGCATTATGCCCTTATATCTTTCTAAAGGTCCACAGCACATTCTTCAGTGTCTGCCTGAGATCCAACCATTTCCATGTGTCCTTACTTAATTAGGTCAGGTCAGGTCTCAACAGAGCATCTCCTTCAGCTAAAATGACCTCCCTCTTCAAAACTTGTAAAGCAATGGTGGCATCTGTTACAGAGTGACCTTTACCATGTAACATGTAATACTGTGTCTCTCAGTCCTGTCTATATGTTCTTTGCAGATCAATTGTAAGCTTCTTCAGGACAGAAACTCCCTTCATGTCTGAAGATCCTTCAGTGCACAAAGCAGATACTAAAGAAAGAACCAGCGACTGCCTGACATGCAGCAAGCACAAGAGCAAGGACTAGAAATGATAGCCTGTTGGCCAAATCCAGCTCACTGCTAGTCTGTACAGTGCATGAACAAAATGGCTTACCACAATCCAAAAGGATGATTGGTATTTTGTGACAAATGAAAATATCAGATTCAAATTTTTGTGTATATAAATTTAATTGGAACACTGTCACTCATTCATGTATTGTCTAAGGCTGCTGTTGCATTACAACATCAAAACTAAACAGTTGTGACAAAGACTGTATGGCCCGCAAAGCCCAAAATACCAACTGTCCCTTTAGAGAAAACATTTGCCAACGCTTGCACTAGAGAAGTAACTATTGATTGACTGGCAGTGTTGGAAATAACTCAACTCTGTGAAACTTAATTATATTTAAGAAAGTAGTTGCTATCTTGGTGCACAATTTGGTCTTGTAAAAGAAAAAATATACACTTGTTCTTAATTTCTAATCACATCCCAAAACAAATGTTACATACAAATGCTATTCCATGGGTGGGAGGAAGCTTTTCCTCTGTGATGTCTATACAATGAGATTTCTGAAGTGATTTTTCTTTTGGCTATCTCTTAAAGGAGAACTTTGCCACATCATATATCTCACTTTTATTGGAGAATGCATTAGCGACAGTTCTGTGGATTATACAACATGTTGTTCTGGCTAATTAGTTTACTAGCAATTAAAAATAAAATCATGGCAGAGGGCCACTTGTCAATTTCACCTTGTCATAAATGTGTTTGATGCTCACTGTGCCTTAAATAAAAATGATAAAAATGTATCACTAGCGAGGAGAGAGATGTTTTCCATTGGATTTTATTCCATCATTTGGTATAATTATTCCTGACAATTTGCCTGTCATACGGTATATCTCTCTCCAGAAGGAGAAAAATGCTACTTTGTGTTCTCATGATCACAAGTCTAATTGAGCGAAAAACAAATCTGTTTTTTTAAATATGAGAAAGAGAGATAAGCTACTGTTTTACTGTGTTAAAAATAATATGAATAACAAAATAGGAAAATATGGCAGCAAATAGTGCTCTAAAACATAACACTATTTTTTTTCTTTAATATTGAGACTTTTTTTCCCACAAAAATGTCAAGATCATGATTTGCAGATACACATTGCTAGGTCTCCCACATTGTTTTTCTGTTTTTGGCAGAGAGTAGGATCCAGATGATGGTCAGCTAGCTAGTTGTCAGAGGGTAAGCAAAGTTGTTTAGTAGAGGAACAAACACCACATCCCCATCTACAGAGAATGAAGAAAGTAGGTGCCATGTTGCAATTTCAGCTGACAAGAAGCATTAGCATTATTGCACATTTTGTGAATTAAGTAATGATTTAATTAGTGCCAGTCTGAATGGTCATATAATGTTGTAATTAGGAGGTTGAGAAAAAAAAAATAATTGGCAGAGGTGGGGCTGGAGCTTAGTGGGAAATCAGAATAATGAATGGAACAAGGGAAGTGGGACTGTGTGCCTCAGTGGCCAATCACAGACCTTTGAGAGCAGGGGCTATGGCTTACTCTAGTGTACATGCTCACAGCGCCACAGCACATTAGGAACTCAATTTTTAATTTTTATAGCCTTACAGGGGAGTCTGAAGCACTGGGCTCTAAATCTTTCTCCTCTGGCAAAGATGAGGCAAACTATTCTACTTTTCCACGGCTCGCCTTATTTCTAAGGTGGGAAAGAAATAGTAAAATGGAACCTGCTTCAAATCATGAAGGAATGATGTGGTATTCAGCAGAGAACTGCCTCACTGCCACTCTCCATGGATGAATGTACAGAGGAGCTAGGAGAAGGTCTATGGAACAGGACCTCAAGAGCTAAAGCATTAGCTGCTGTGTAGCATAACTAACCCTGGCTGGTTTGGCTCAGTGGATTGAGCGTCGGCCTGCGAGCTAAGTGTCGCTGGTTCGATCTTCCAGTCAGGGCACATCAGAGAAGGAAAACTCTGATTCCAAAAAACCTCCGCTGCCTTGCGGCATACCTCTTCAGGGGAAAGGCCAAGGGAGTAAACCCCGACAGAAAATCCGGAGCCGGAGTCCCTAAGGCGGTTTGACGTTGTAGTCAACACCGGCAACTCCTGCGGCGCACCTGAAGCCAAGCTGTATTGACTCCGTCTTTCCCTTGGACCCTTCAGCTGCGAAGAGAGGGGGGGTCTGCAGACCCTCCATATCACCCTGCCCAGGCTCTGTAGCTTCAGCCTCACTGGAGAGGACACTCCAGCGTCATCGCAAGATGTCGATTCAACACGGGAGGAGACAGATACCGTGTCACTCCCGAGTCGGACTGCACAGCCATTCTCGGCGGTGCAGATAGACTCTTAAGAAGCTACACCATCATCTCTCGAGGCTCTGTAGCTTCAGCTTCACTGGAGAGGACACTCCAGCGTCATCGCAAGATGTCGATTCAACACGGGAGGAGACAGATACCGTGTCACTCCCGAGTCGGACTGCACAGCCATTCTCAGTGGTGCAGATAGACTCTTAAGAAGCTACACCATTGTCTCTCGAGACGGACGGCTGCCGACGAGCATAACTAACAGGGGCCTTGTTCTCTTGCAGATACTGGATTGTGGAGTTGCGCATGCACTTGCAGGCCTGCCAATGTCCTGCTGCTTCTTTCTAGTCTCTTTTGTTTTTCTCTGGGTCCGGACTTTTCAAGGACTAAGTTTGCCTCATTCCACCTATATCAGTTAGGGTACAGATCAGAAAACAGAAACTACTTGAGAAATTTTAGACAGGAAGGAGTTTTATGTATAGAAGCAGCTACTTACAAAAATCATTGCACACAGTAAAGTATAGCCTTTTCTCTGCCACAAACAGGAAGGCATATTAGGGATGGCACAGTTTAAAAATACACTGACAAAGCTGAGATCCAGGATCAAGAACTCACACCACAACTGCCTTTTAACTGGATGGTGGGACACCACTGGAGAAAAACCTTACTTTTCCATAACCTGGCTTATCAGACAAAAACACCTAAAGCTGATGACAAATAGCCTATACTTCATTTCTATGTTCCAAATATTGAACAAGTCCAGTTGACCCTTGAACAACATCGGTTTGAACTGCATGGGTCCACTTACGTGCTAATGTTTTTTAAATAAATAAAGCAAATATATTTTCTTTTTCTTATAATTTTCCTAGTAATAGTTCCTACTTTCTAGCTTACTTTATTGTATGAATAAAGGCTATATAATACATATAACATATAATATCAAATATGTGTTAATTGACTTCTAGTCAATGGTAGGTTATTAGTACTTAAGTTCTGGGAAAAGCAAAAGTTTTATGTGGATTTTCAATGGTGTGGAGGGTCAGCACCCCTAAACATTGTGTTGTTCAAGGGTCAATTTATACCTAGTTCAGACTCAGACTCCTAGCTTCACCGGACTCTAGGAAATGAAGTTTTCAAGTTTCTAGTCTTTGTAGTTATGAAAGGATAACAATAAGGTAGGAATGAACAGTGTGGTCACTTGGCCACATCTACTACATGAGAGCTGCCTATGAAACCTCTCAGTTAATTTTTCCTCTCCTCTCTTCAGCAGCGCCTATCTAACTAGGCTCTACATGTGGATCTGAAATTGCTTCTAACCAGTCTGTCATAGCCACATTTTTTAACTTCTAGTACCCACCTTGAGAGTGACTACATGGACTGAAAAGCCTGTTATGTGAAGACCAGCGAGAGGAATGATGGGGATATCTATGAAAGCTGAAAAATAGAAACAGAGATAGAAGACAGCAACCTGATATCCAAGACTAACTTGTTTTCTCTGCCGGATTCTATTAGGTGCAGATAACATTTTTCCTCGCTAACAAACACCTGAAGCATGACAAGTAAAACTTCAAAATAATTAGTCCAGATAGTGGCAGTAGCCAGAAAAAGAAACAAAGAAAAAATAAATTAAATAAAGCTTATCAAGTATCAAAGATTTTAACAGAAACATAATTGAAGATGCATGGCTAAAAAGTTCTAGCATTAGTAAAACATTTTTCTTTTTTGTTACAGTGAACTGTATCATAGAGCTAGGAGGATGAGAAAGGAAGCAAGGAGGGTGTCAAGACTAGCACAGTAGATGGTAGAGTGTGACGGAAGGAGGGAAATTTTAAATACTCAGAAAAAAAATCAAAGCTAGGCTCCCTTCTTCAGGGAACAGAAAGTGCTCTTCTTCAGAGACACTGTACACACCTTGTCCTACAGGCCAGTTTGAGAGGCGCAGGTCCTGGATGCATCTGATCCAAAGTTACCTCTGTAGTCAGAGCTTTCCCCCAAAACCTGGAATTCTGACAGTTCACAATCTCAACCAACAGACTAATCTGAACAAAAGAACAAGAATTTATTTTAACTGACAGGTGCAAGTAGCAAGTGACATACAACCAGGAAGATTAACAGAGATGGCGCCCAGTGGAAAGTGACCAGTTAGTCAAACACAATCCTTCTAAAAATGAGAGCCTGGCCAGTGTGGCTCAGTTGGTTGCAGTGTAGACTAGAAAGGTTGTGGATTCTATTCCTTGGCAGGGAACACACCTAGGCTGCGGGCTGGATCCCCAGACTGAGTGTGTATGAGGCAATTGATGTTTCTCTTTCACATCAATGTCTATCTATCCGTCTGTCCTGTTTCACTTTCTTTAAAAGCAATGAAAAAAATGTCCTCAGGTGAGGATTAAAATTATTTTTTCTTTAACAGAAATGAGGAAACCAAAGCTTACAGTTGTCTTAGCACAGGTTCCCCAAAAGCATGCACTGTGAGATAAGCGTGGGAGTTCACCTGGGAGGTAAAGTGAACGACAGCAGGGGAGTGGGGAGGTGAGACAAGGACAACGGGTAGGAAGTAAACGGTGCGTAATCAAGCCAGCTATCACTGTGGGCAACAGAAAGTTAATGCCACTGCGGAGACTCTGAAAACCTGCGTGGAACTCACACCTCAGCATTATCCCACTTAGAGAGCAAAGGAGCTGGGGTGTTTATATGACTCTCATTAGTCATTGACTGAAGGTTGCTCAGGTAATTAATTCCTTTTTACTTCTTGCCTGCCCTGTGGGCAAAGCACAATTCAGTGACCACTGAAAACTCATAGGTGAAAGAATATAGTGGCTGGCAGGTATAAAGAAGGTAGAAATAAGGCCAGTGGCACTAAAGTAGAAGGGCAAAGAGGATACGGGTGGGACCCCAGAAACATAAGCTAGGGCTGAGTAACTTAAAGCAAACATTAACCAAGTAGTAGGACTGAAGCTTTAAACCAGTCCTACACCCATCAGGATCTACATTTTTTCCCCAACATTCTGTCCAGCTTAAACATAAGATGAAAATTGTATATACTGGAAATTTGGGACTGGAAAGAGAATATACCCAGTTGAAGGTATGGGGAAGAGTAAAGAGTTGTAATAAATGAGAAATGGATCTGTTTAAATGTTACAGAGTAGGAAGATTCACAAATATCTTCCTAGGATGCAATGATGGAAAGACTAAAGACAACTGGACTAGGACATAGGAATTCTAAAATTACTTATTTTTTTAATCTGTTAAATTCTTTATGGGTCACCTTGTGAGCTGCTATGTTTAGCTCTCAGTAGATGACAATCAAAGGAGAGAAAGTCTATGATTTAAGCCAACTTTATTGTTCAACTGTGACAGAAGATATCCTGTAGAGAAAGATTCTAATGCCACCACATTTTATGAGCTTCTGACCTCTGACTTTGATGCTCAGACAACATTAGATAGGTACAGAAAGTATTTTATCTTCAACATGAAAAATTACTACCATCTACAAATAGCTGTCAATCTAAAATCCAGGTGTCATCCTTAATGCTTCCCTTTTTTTCAAGTTCAACTAATCACAAGTCCTGTCCATGTTACCCCTAAAGAACTTTAAAATTAATCCACTTCTCACTCTCTATACTGCCAACACCATTGTCCACTAGGCTACCATCATTTCTCATCTCTCACCTGTACTACTGCAAAGCCTCTAAACTTGTCTCTCCAACCACACTGCCAACCATTTTCCAAACACACAGTGTGATGTTTTTCAAAATACAAACAAATGTGCTTGATTCAGTCCCTATCTAAAATCTTTCACTTCTTACTGCCCTTAGAATAAAACCACCTGTGGTGTTACATGGCCCTTTAGAATCTGAGTCCTGCTAACCTCATGGTACTCTGCCCCTTGCCTTCTTCAAAACTTAATCTTCTCCACAATCACAGCCACTTTGTATTCAATGTCCTTCCATGCTTTCTCTGCATCTAGCTAAATCCCAGCCATGTTTCACATCTCAGCTTAATTAATACTGCCTTGAGAGGGAGCTTTCTAAACTCCCAGATACAGTGGGATGTCCCAGTTATGCTCTTTCAGACATCTCAGAACCTCTGACACAATTCTGCTCTTGAGTGGTTAATATATATAAAATCACTGTCTTCCCATGCTAGGATGTCATCTCCATAAGGGAAAAGACCACATTAGTTTTGTTTGTCATCTCATCCTGGCACCTCTGAACAGTACCTAACACATACTACATGTGCAATAAGTTTTGCTGATTCGTTGGTCAGTATTGAGAAGAATATGACCAAGAGTACCAACCCTAGCTAATGACAAATGGTGGGCACAGTTACGACATGAGAACTTTATGTTAACTGTAATGGCAGGAACTTTTCTAACTAAGATGGTTCAAATGATATACAGTAGCAAACTGAAAGTAAATGGATCCTAAAGACTTGGGTAGCTACACCAACAATCCAGATAGCCATCACTTAGAAGTAATCCATAAACTTCAGAGTTTGTAGCCTTTGAAACTTCTGGATATCTAAAAGGAAGTAATCTGAATACTACACTAAAGCTTTCTTTCTCAAAAATTATCACGTGGCTATAAACCCATAAAGCCGTTATTCTAGAAAGCCATTACCACTCGCATATATTAAGCCAAAGGTACAGATCCAAGGTATCAGAGTGACCACTCCAGAAACCTTCTACAGAACTATGTCTGGGAAAACCATGAATTTTCAAAAAGGTACTAGTGACATGCTACACATAATTTTTACACATTAGCCCACTGCTGGCTGTCAGGGCGTATGTATTATTCAAACAGAGTGCACATTCAGTAATGGAAAGGGTGAGGGGAGATGCTGCCTTTAATTTTAATGTGCCTGACATACTGGAAAAAAAAATATTGGCATCTGTATGTGTATGATTGAGTGTTCTGTGGAACATGTGTTGTATGCGACACTGTTTATTATCAGTAAATGAAGCCAAAAGCTAAGTTGAAAATGAATGCTAAATTAAAAATTATATAAAATGAAGTGAAATGATTTAATTAACAGATTATAAGTGAAATGTTGCAGCACAAGAATGAATTTAGGAGAAAAAAGAAGGAAAAAAAATGTGGAAGGGGGGAAACTTGTCTTTTCCTTTTATTTCCTCAGAAATACTAATAGACACATGATGTTTGCCAGTTTTTAACCACAGTCTCTGTGACAGTCAATAAACTTACTTAATTAAGTCACCAGTTTAAAGCACAGAGTTCAAAATAAATTGCCTCCTGTTTTAAGTAAAAGGGGAGAAACAATAAAATACGATACACTATTTTCAAGACCCTAAAAGTGTAATTATTCCACACCTTTCTGGAAGTATAACAGTTATCCTCTAGAATGAAACGATATAGATATTTATTAACCACCAAGTGTCAAAAACTGCACCAGGTCCTTGGCATCAACCCTCTTACTTCTTTTCTTGCGATAATATTGTATGTATTACCACTATGATGACTCTAACTTTGAGGAGGTCACATTATTTGCTCAGGCCATCCTCGAAGGATAAGTCACAGAGCCAGAATTCAGACTCAGACCTGTTGACTCTAGTGCCCATGCTATTTCCCTTTTACCATATTGCCTCTTTCCAGAAACCTTTGGAAAAGAAACCATGAATACCCAAATAAAATTATTTCCCCATTTTGAGAGACATCTCTTAAGAACTTACTACACAGGTATATTATCTATCCCTAGTTAAGGCAACAAAGTATTTTCCTAAAGAAGAAAATAATAATTTTCATACATTAGTATCGTTCAAAGTTTCAGTACATTTAAAATAGTCATCTTTTAACCCTGGCTGCTGTGGCTCAGTGGATTGAGCATCAGCCTGCGAGCCAAGTGTCACTGGTTCAATTCCCAGTCAGGGCACATGACTACATTGCATGTCAGGTCCCCAATTGAGGGCGCAAGTGAGAGGCAACCACACAGTGATGTTTCTCTCCCTCTCTTTCTCCTTTCCCCTCTCTCTAAAAATAAACAAATAAATAATTTTAAAAAATTAAACAGTCATCTTTTTATATCAATTTATATTAATCTGATTATCTTTGTATGATTATATCTACTTTTTATACATGGGTGATCCTATGAAAAGTCCCAAGTCTTGAGGCTGGGCTTTTTACAGCTGAAATTAAGAAAAAGAGAGACAAAAAGGAATTATATATAAAATCACCAAATTACAGAAAAAAAATGACTTGAGTCTCTGTTCAGTGTGTCTATGTGGACATTTTGCATGACACAGTGTCACAAGATCCAACATACAGTTTTTCCTGCGAGGGGATATAAGATAAAGGGGAAGCAAATCAATGTTCTCTTTTTAAAGTAACTGATCCAGAGATTCTTATGCCAAAATTGTGTTGCTTTTGCCTACCAAAAAAGGAACTAAGAATTCTTATAACACAAAGCAAGTGCTGGAGTTGTCCAATTCTTTTATGAATTTCAGTGAAGAGAAATAAATCCAAGCGTTCCACAGTGCCATATGTTGTCTGAGCTGGGTAGCACAGAAATATGCAAATCAGTTCAGGAGCTTGGTCCCAGCCTCCCTAGTAAGGGAGCAGAGGTAAAAGGAAAGGGATTCTGACAGAGGGATTAGTCCCAGCTAAGCAGATGCCAGTTCACTCAGCCAGACAACTGACTGCTCTCCCCGTACTGGAAAGCCCAATGCAGCAACCAGGGAAAACTACAGAAGAGTTCAAGCAATGAGAAATGATAGTACTTTTGGTCTCCAAATTTAGCATCCGTTCATTCCTTTTTGTCACCACTCAGCAGTACTCAGGTCCTGTCACCACAAGACTATCCTTGGAAAATGAGGTCCTTCCACTTCCATTGACAGGCTAAGAATGTGTGACATTACGAATGTGCACCATTTGAAGCCTTTATCTCACAGGTCTGAGTGGTTACTGACATTGGATTGTTCTCCAAAGTCTTTTTTATTTCTTCTTACAATGCTAATGCTCTCAATATGGAGTTCTTTTTCTTAAAAAAAGAAAAGAAGTCCAGGGGAAAGTTTCAGGAAGGATAAAAAGAATAGTAAGAGGAAAGGAAGACAGAAAGAATTGAAGAGTTAAAAAGACCCACTTTTGATATGTCTGTTTGAGAGGGGAAATACCTAGGATTTTCTTCCTTTAGTAATGTTAAAATGTTCTGGCATTCCTGAGAGTAAATCAATTCTAAGCATAGTCTAGGCGACACTGCCATCTTAAACGAAGCACAGACTACAAAATAGACACAAAAGACACATGATACTCTCTGAGGTCCCCAGCAGCCACAATATCCATCGCTGGCAGTTCATTTGACATTGAATTTCCCTGCTTCCCAATCTTTTTTTCTTCCTTACTCCTCACAACGCCTCCTCCTATCGCTACCCACACAGCACACTCCAGCTTTCGGAGACTTCCTAGGAAGGTGAAGATATAAACAGATCTCTGGAAGATTTTAACTTGGGAATATATCCTATGTTTCCCAGGAAATGATGTGCACAATAGAAAAAAATAAATATGAGCTTCTACGAACATGAACTTGGTTCTTAAGGAGCTCAACCAAGAAGAGTCTTAAAATGTTACTATATATGTTAAATGGACACTGGGTTTCCTGTTAGATCTTATCACCGTTATTTCAAATGGCTTCTTTTTTATACCACTTGCTAACCTTTACCTCTGCCAGAGTGCACTGACGAGGGAAAAAAACAAAGGGCCCTCTCCACTGTCTTGGTCTCTTCTAGAAATATTCTTTAGAGTCATGAATCCACAGGGGCTTTTGAATTTAGATCACTTTTATGGTTAAAGCTAAAGCCTTTGCTGGTAATAGGAAATGTCATATGGAATCCACTGAGTAGTTATAATTTCCACTTATAAATAGAAAATATGAAGAGGGTGCCTTATCTGGGTGATTTAATACATGTCTCTGCTTATTACTGTTTTCAAAGTGCCTTTTGCACAAATCTGATTTCAACTGTGCAATAAAGATTCATTATCCTTTTACATAGCAGTCTTTGCATTTCTATGGAGGATCTAATTAGGAAAATAGAAACTATTCTATAAACAGATGCTAATCGTAAGGGAAAATGCTTTCATTTTAGAAAGAAGGTATTGCTAAACTTCACTCAGAAAAGCACTACCTCTGCGCATAGAGTGAGGGGTGGGCGTGAGAAGGGTGAGAGGAGAGCAATTGTACTTTCTTCCTGACAGAAGCCACGCGAGGATCTCACGGTAAATGTGCCCAGCAAGAATATTACTATCAAATTGAGGTGAGAGACAGAATGTACAAAATTTAATTCCTACTTAAATTTTTGTTCCTAAGAATTACTTTTTAAAAATATTGTTCCCCATTTTCTTCTCTTTTCTGTTTTCTTACAAAGACCCTAAAGCTTTTATAACTGGGGTGGGAGAGAATCCCAATAAACAATACCAGGAAAAAAGTCCTTCTCCATTTTGGAGAAAGGAGCTAGATATAGTTTTGGGGAATAACTAAAAAAGTAGACTGGAGAGATCATCTGTAAGAGATACACTGGCTTCTAGGTTAATTTTTGTTTGTTTCATTAATGAGTGATATAAAAGGAGCAATATAAAGGTAAGTTTTCTAATTAATGAACAATTCTCTGTCCTGACTATATTTAACCTCTCCACAGCACAAACATGGCTGACCATATCATGTATTCTCATTTATGAAACACTTTTTTCTCTATTTCACTGACCCTTGTTTGTCTTATATTATCTTGTACTCCTTCTCCACCTCCTTCCACTGAGTCTTCTTTCCTACCAGGCTTCTGTATGGGAGACTCTGTTCTGAGTACTCTTCTTTATTTACATTCTTCTAGGGGACTCGGCCATTCCCAGGGTTTTACATGCTGATGACTCCCAAATTCAGTTCTCTACCTTGAATGTTCTCCCAAGCTCCTAGGCTCTAACTGCCCGGCTAACATATTCTTTTGGCTGTCAATTGGGATTCCTTTCACAACATGTCAAACAAAATTACCGATTCCCTGGCTTCTCACCCTACAAATTCCTCCCTGTACAATCTCCCCCTGTATCTGCATATGGCATCCGTCATTCCATTGCTCAAGCTAAAAATCCTGGAAGTTATGCTTGACTCCTCTTTTTATCTTTGCATCCCATATCCATTCCACCTTAAGTCCTATCAAATCTATATCCAAAATAAAGCTGAAATACAACCACTTAATATTTCACTGCTACCATCCTGCCTTAAGTTACCACTCTCTCTCCTGGCCCATGCAAGATGATCTTCTAGCTCCCACACTTGTGAGTACAGTCCATTCTCCACACAACAGTGTTTCTCGAGAGCAAAAATCAGCATCACTCCCCAGGTTAAAACAGTCCTAGGACTACCCACTGCAATTAAAGACAAATTTCTACCCACAATCTTCAAAGACTCTGCACGAGTCATCCTTTCTTTCCCTTTAATTTCTCCCCTCCAACACTAAATTCCAGCCATGCTAGCCTTCTTTCTATTCCTCCAACACAAGCAGCTTTTTAGTGTCTCAGGGGCTTTGTACTTGCTCATCCTCCTGCTTGGAACACTTGTAATCCCTCTTACTATTCTTCAAAAGGCTTCCCCTTCACTCATCCCTTAAATCAGATCTTCACCACCCATACTCTATCATGTTACGGTAAGTTACCCTCTCCATAGCTTCACAGGTACCCAAACTAATCATCTGCTTCTTTATGTGTTTACTATCTATCTTTAACCTAGAATGTAAGTTTCTTGACAACTGGGTTTCTTTTTTATTCAGCATTAGAGTCCAGAACAAAGAATAATGCCTGTCTCAGAGTAGATACTTAAGAGAAAGACTTTTGTAACTAACTGACTTAACCTGAATTTTGCCATAATAACAGGATGGCATGCAGTTAGTTAGTCTAAAAGAAGTCCCTGGAATGTTGCAATGCTAAAAAACCAAAAACAGCAACAAATACACAAACCACCCTTGGAAAACTGCAATGCTACGGTTTATTCTAGTTATTTAAATAATAATCTAGTAATTTAATAGGGTAATCAATGTACATTTCCTGACTTGCTCCAAGTTGTTGATCACTGTACATAGTAGAAATAATGTTAAAATGATAAGTGAATTTGATTTCAATGCACCATATAAGTGACTTTTTAAAAAAAGCTGTCTTAAGCCACTTAATGATATTAATAACCACTCCTTAAATATTTCCTTACTTATTTTGGAACTTCACATTAAGATTTCTTAAATGAGGTGGAAGATGCATAATAACAAAACAGGACACAAACAAATACACACATACTTTTTATTATAAAAGAATATACTAATAAATCATATATTCAGTGCAATAGTGCTAAATACTTTATACTGAATTTTCAAGCATTCCTAAAAGGTGAGTATCACTGGTATTTTCATATTACACTTGAGACAACTGAGGCTTATAAAAGATTAAGTATAATCATGGTCAAAGTTAAACAAGTAAATGGTGAAGCTGGGATTTGAACCTATGGTGATCTAATTTTAAAGCCTATATCTTTATCCCTGAATACTACTTAAATGGTTATAGTGGAAAATCAAGTTTTTTTTTCCTGTATTCTTTATTAACTTTTTGAATTACCCACAAGCTTACTAAGATACTAAGGGAAACACTTCAGTGCAGATGAGCACACTCTTATTCTTTCAGATATGTCTACATTTGGTTAGGTGCCCAAATACCTACATGAGTAAGGCAGACAGCATTTGTACTGGTAGCACACAGCAGGACCCCACCCAATCTAAACACAAAGATTTGTCTATGACAGTCCAAAGCAATCCTTGCTTCTACACACCTATATAAGATATCTGGCTCCTACTAAACTATTAATGATAGAATTCATTGCAATAAACTTTATTTGAAAGATTTTAAAAGAACAAAGCCTTCACTAATGACTTTTTAATGAGAAAATACATAGTCTAATTACACCCAAGTGAAGTAATATGTGCTGATGCCGACTGTACTGAAAAAGTTTTGTTCTGTATTTCAAATTGTTGAATAAAGAAAAAAAAAAAATAACAGGAAAAAAACCCCACCTCAATCCCCAACTACAGAATGCCACATAAGGAGAATAGGATTAACAGGATGTACTCAGAGCAAGATCAATGTTTTTCAGTGAGTATTTACACAAGTCCCAAATTGCTTGTTTAGCAGTGTGTAAATTTGGCCCAAAAACTTGGTTAATGAAACCGACTAAGCAACATCAACACCACATGATGGTAATACATTTTGTAGTTAGGAACAGGTGAGGGCGGGGGAAGAGACAAGCCAGCCAGTATCTTGCATTTCTATCTTATATATACATCCACATAGATTATCTCATTTTATTCTCACGATGTCCTTGTGAGCTGGTAAGTAGCAGATAGAACACTGTCTAATAATCATTAGTGGAAATCAGAAATATCCCAGGTTACTTACTTAGCAGGCTGAGAAATCATTGTGGAACATTGTCATAGACCATATGGAATTTTAAACTAGTTTTGTTTTTTTTTTAATTAGGGTTTCATTTGTATTTTTCACTCAACTCACAATTGTCTATCAATACTTATGGAAACAAATAGAGACAAGAATAAAATAAAATACTAGAAAAAACATATAGATACAATAGATAGATATGTGCATTTCTCTGTATCTCCATATCTCCCTCCATATCTCTGCTATCATTCTCTTTCATGCCAGCCCTGAACCTTTCCTGGCTTGATTTATCATCATACATAGATAGGCTAGGAATAGAAAGTCTCAATTTCCAAGCAGCAAAATATTTTTAAAAGACATCAGAATGTGATCTTGAAAAACCAGACATAATATGAGCCAAATGTGCATAATGGGGAGAAAATAACAAGGATGGAGAAGTTAGGAGAATAGCTCTAATGCCAATTAATTAGCCATATGTCCTACAGCAAGTCACTTAACCTCACAGATCCCAGATCTCTTCCCTGTAAATTAGGGGCTGGGAACAGATGGTCCTTAAATTTTATTGTTCTAAATCTAATATTTCAAAATTCTAAGACGCTAGCACATATCCAGTTCAAGATATGACTTATTCCTTAAGGCCCATGTCTTCCAAAAAGTTTTCCTTGATACAGCTAGCAGGAACTAACATTTTCCCTCTTTTTAAAGCTTATTCTACTGTGTCTGTTCCTCTCTGCAGTGATCAAGAGTTCTAGTCAAAGGCCTGAGTTAAAATCCTAACCAACTGTCAGACAGAGATAGCAACAGTACCTACCTGATGGGATTATTAAGAGGATTAAATGAGATGATGTACACAAAGTGATTAGAATAGTGCTTACCACATAATAAGTGCAGAATAAATATTAGTATCAGTGGTTGCAGTTGTTATTTATGGTTGAGTTCACTCAGCTTCAGGTATGCTACTATCTTGCCTAATGTTTCTGTATCACACCTCTTCTAGGATTCACAAAGCTTTTAAAGATGGCTATTTCCTTGATCTACCAACTCAAAATCTTATGAGCCAGAGAAACATGAACCAAAGTGCTCTTCGTTCAAGGGTATATGCCTTTCTTGCTCATCCAATCATGAGTCCCAGTCAGGAATGAATTGTGGCTTATCCATTTCTTTTTCTCCCACCTGGTGCCCAAGATATTCCACAAATTCACTGAATGCGAATGCTAAGGGCGCACTACCTGGTTTTAGCAGTAGACGGCGGTTGTCAATGTTTAAATACTGGAAAGCTGGCTTTTGCTACTTACATAATGGTCTGATTCATTCTTTCATGTTCAACAAATATTTGTTGAATCTTTACTATGTGTCAAACCCCGTCTAGACCAGGCAATTCTAGAGTGTACCACACTGACAGTGTATCTGACCTCCTGGAGCTTACGGATTAGCAGTGACAGCAGATACTATATCATTACAAATACAATTAATCACAAACATGATTAGCATTACAGAGGAAGCTGGGGTTTGATGTGATACAAGTGAAACTAAAAAACACACACACACACGCACATACACAATGTAGATATTTATTAGGTTATCTATTGTGATTTCAGTGGTGAAGCCAAGGTGATGGGTACAGCCACCAAACTCAAATAATCTGCTCTATTTGCTATATAGTCAAATTAATATTAAAATTTTAAAGAACTGGTCTTGATTTCTGTAAGTTTAGAATATTTAAAATAAAAATTAAACCCACAGGTGGAAGATTATATAAACATAATTACTATGGTAAAAATGTGGATGTTTCATTCCCCTGGACCATAAGGATAATACTTAGTCTTTCAGATGGGGAAATCTCATATATCAATTCAACATTTATTGGTCACCAGGTGCTTGTGATATGCTCTGGGGATACAATGATAAATAGAAGGTGCCTCCCTTTCAAGAGTATGTATTACAGTGTGGGGGTAGCAGGGCAATTAACCAAAAGGAATCCTAAGGGGACTAAAACCTTTAAACTTAGCTTTTCTTATCTAGCTGCAAAATCTATGCTGCTATAAAGGGTCTTTATTGAGCCACAGAGCACCCTGTTATTTGTGAAAAAATATGTATAACCACACTTTCTCTCTTTCTGTGTCTATTTCTCTTGGCCAAAGTTGAATAAGGCAAAAGACTAATTATTATATGGTAAATGCTGACTCTATTACTTAATCAACTTGTTCATGACATTTAAAGAAAATGAGCTCCTGGAGAGAGCAGACAATGTCATCTAGTCCTGCAGTTCCACTACAAACATCTGGGCAAGCAACCTGGTATTAACAATGTAGGAATACAGTAGTGAGGACTGGTTCAACATACTGAATGTATTACCATCCCTCTATAGATTCAATCATATACATCTATAATTCTAAAAGTACGACCCAGAAAAAAACATTTTCATTTATTCAAATTGCAATATATTCTTCCTCGGGATCTGGATGCCACCATCTTTAATCAACCTGGATAAATTGTAAGGAAAATAAATAATTAAAAGATGAAAAATTGGTGTTATTTTAAAATGTATAGGTGTGTGGACATACATGTCTATGCACATACAGATGCTCAAACTAGCATTATACGAGATCTGTCTGAAAAAAGTCCAGCCAGCTACTGTTAATATAATGAAAATGGTTTTCGCAACATCCACGTATCCTGGCAGCCAAAAAGAGTAGACTGGAATTCGCGCGTGTACTAGTCAGTGGGGGTGGTAGATACCTTTGAGTGAGCATGTGTACTGCTGTGGGCCTCACATTCAAAATGACTGAGCAGGTAGAGCAAGGAATCTGCATCAAATTTTGCATTAAGCTTGAACTTTCCTCCACATAAATTATTCGGATGATTCAGAAGGCAGCAGCTGTGGGCAACTGGTGATGGGCAGCTTCATCACAACAACGTGCCTGCTCATGCATCACCTCTCGTGCGGAGTTTTTTGGTGAAACATCAAATCACCCAGGTGACTCAGCCCCACTACAGCCCAGATTTGGCGCCCTGTGACTTCTGGCTTTTCCCAAAACTAAAATCACCTTTGAAAGGGAAGAGATTATAGAACTTCTATGAGATTCAGGAAAATATGATGGGGCAGCTGATGGCAATTGGGAGAACTGTGTGAGGTCCCAAGGCACCTACTTTGACAGGGACTGAGGCATCATTGTCCTGTGTACAATGGTTCCTGTATCTTCTTCAATAAATGTCTCCATTCTTCTTATTACATGGCTGGATACCTTCTGGACAGCCCTTGAACAGTGACTTTAGAAGTAGAAAGGATTAATTTGCATTTGTGTGTTTAGGAGGTGAAAGAATTAGGAATAGTAAGAATTTCAGCAATTATTTAGTCTAGTTCTCTCATTTTTTGGAGAAAACATGTTAAAAAAAGTTTATTTGTTGCTCAAGAACAAATAACTAACAGGTAGTAGAGGTGGAAATAAGAACCATTTCTGACTCCAAAAACAGGGCTTTTTTCACACATAGCAAATGTGTATTAAGAGAGTGTGTTCATGTATACACAAAGATGAAGTACGTAGTTAAGATTCTGGCACAAGGAAAAAGTATTTAATTAGCAATAATATGCTATACGTTTCTATTTATTCTTGATATTAGCCATAATTATCATTTTGTATGCTGAATGTAAAGAAGACAGCTTCTTAAATCTTTTTCTTAAAAGCAAAATAATGGCTATCTCAGGCTTGGACTTAACTACTACTGTAACTTTTCTGACCTCAAAAAATAGTCAGGCAAATGAACACTAATAGTACCTGAACTCTTGAGCCTACCCACAACTAAAGTCCACCAAAAGTTTGCCAATCAGTATGTCTTGATGGGAAAAGTCAGTCTAATCTTACTGTTTGCTGATTTCAATTTATTCCTTTAAAATGAAAGTAAATACAGGGAATGATGTTTTATTTAAGAACCTAATTCCAGAGACATCAAGGCATTAAAGCATGTCTCTGTAGATGGTGCCATTACTGATCAAATCTGGATTATTTTTATTCAGCTGCTGCAACCAAATATCCAGATGTGTAGAGAATAATACAGCACGTGATGGTTCCAAGGTGACAAGCTCTAAATCCTCCCTGTGCCACATGAAATTCAATTATATCTGTTGCTTTTATTATTCAAAATATATTAGCAGTTCACCTAGTCAGTAAGAAATTCTCCTCTACTTGATTCGGTATAGCTTTTACAATAGAAGAAAGGAGGGGAGGAGTGTTGGGGAGAAGGACAAAAATGTGTTTCTCTCCCCCGTTCCCCACAAGCAGATGTGAAGCCACTGAAGCCAACTGATTTCCCAAGCCCAATTATTTCATTGTGCTTCTCCTCCTCAACAGTACACTTTACCTAGGGACACAGTCTGCCCCAAACACCACAGCACCTAATGCAGTCCCTGCAGCAGTCTCAATTTCATCGCTTCTAACTAATAGGCAGTGGTATTTTATCCCCAAACAGATCAGAGCTCTTCTCTCCACATCTTCCTCCTACAGAAAGAAAAAAAAAAGGGGGCGGGGGGTGGGAGGCAGCTACTCTGATGAAAGAGAGCATTCATTCTCACTGCCATCCCTTCCTAACTGCCTAATACCTGCCTTTCTTAATGGCTCAACATCCTCACTTAATCCAATCGAGGAGTTTCTTCCAGATAATGACAATAATAGGTGTTTCCTCGTTACTGTTAGCAGTAACACTAAACATCAGGAGTCTATACATTCTGCAGTAGCTACAGGCAGACAAACCAAATTTTGCTTTCCTTGAAGGACCTCTAAAATTGATTGCCCAGAGAGTATTTTAGGATTGAGAGAGAAAATAAGGAAGTAAGAGGACAATGCACCTCTCCTGAAATTCATTAAGGTCTTTGGGAGATGCTGGCCAGAGGTCGAAAACAAGGATTACAAAATACTCCCATTCTCTTCCACCATTTCAGAGTGGATTTAATATTCCTATGACAAGCATAACTCTAGTTCTCATTTGGGTTTATGTCTTTAAAATGAATCTGATCTCCAGAGGGAGTTTTCACTATCCAAGGCCTCACTTTATCTCCCCACAAGATGATGGAATTCATGTTTTTCTTAATCCTTAACACTTACGTTAATAACTGTGTCTTACTGAAGTTTTCCCATTCAATAATTTAAACATTTTTAGGAAGGACTTCTTAAAAGAGTCTACTTATTATTTTCAAAACCGATTCTTTAAAAAGGTTGCACATACTTTTAGATGGCATTCCTGCCATCTTCCAGGGTTCCCACCCATGTGGAGAATTCAAGAAAATGTATTGAGAAACCCAGTCCAAAGTCAGGCTGAACAAATACTACAGCTATTTCCTAAAATGTAACACCTCCCAATTCCCCAGGGACAACTTCTGTGCTGCCTGAGATAAGGTCTCTTACATAATGTGGGAAAGAATCAAAACAGTTAATTCAAATAGCTCTTAACATACTGCTAGGGCTCAGCAGCTCTCTTCTTAAGGCAAGATACCACAGTAACATTTAATTACATTTGACATTTAGCTTCAGGTTCCATAAGTCTTCCTAAATTATCTTTTGGGTCAAAAGAGACCTGAATTTTCCGACCTAAGACAGTTACTATTAACTTCAAAGTTAAAACCCCTGACTGGCTTGGGATGAAAGAGACAGCAGACAGGTAGTTATAAACACCACAGTCCCTCAAGGAAACAAAGCCCCCTTCCTCACTGATGCTCCTGTCTGGAAGATATGTGAGCATTCTAACAGCATTCAATGTTCCTGAACTAGCAAGTGGGGCATGGTTAGTCCAGAAGGCAGCTAAAGTGGGCTATAATAAAGATCAATGAAAATGGGCTTCTGATAAAGCCATTATACTTATATTCATTAACCTACATATATGGACACTTTCCAGGTTCAAAGATGGTCCCTTCTTTCATCTTTTTATAGTACAATGACAGATTTTGGTAAATAAGTGACCAAGAAGAAGAAAATGTTCTGATTATTAAAGGCAGACATGAAGAAGCCTAGAACTAAGTGAACTCATTGTGTTGAGCAATATTCTTTACAGAAAAGAAAGAAATCATAAGAATATACAAGAAAATAATAAAAGATTATAAAAGCGAATTCTAGGTTGGATCTGAGACTTAAATAACCCTGACAGTAGGTTGTATGAATTGCTACAGTTTCTTCCCCAGAGGCAAACCTATCTGAAACAGTCCATGGCTGGCAAAGGCCTGCTTTATCAGGTTAGGAAATTATGCTGGGTTAGTTTAATCTGAATAGTGCCCTTTGTAGAGATTAACATTTTTTTAAATCTTCTTCCCAGTGCTTATTATTTTGTTTTGTTGCAAAAGTCAATGATTGTTTTTTAAAAGGCTCTTCATTTAGGCTCTGCTATGAGAACCTGAGCAAGTTACTTTACCTCTCTAAACCTCAAGATTTCTACCCATATAATGAGGTACTATTTAGAAGTCAATGGTGTGGTTTAAACACAATTCTGCATGTAAAACATTAGCACTGTGCCTAGCACAGAGTAAGGGCTCACTAGGTGTTAGTTTCTGTGAGTATTTGCATTCAAGATACACACCTGTCTATGTTTTTACTTCATTGACTTATAATCATTTCTAATTAGTGTCTTCAAAAGAAATTCATTTTCTTACTGTGTCTGATAAGATGAAAACACATATTTTAGATCATGTCAAGTAACCAAGAAGGGCTCAGGGTTCTGTAGCCTTTTGACTCTGTCAAGGGAGGATGCCATCAAAGTTTAAGGAACACAGATCTGGCATAAAACAGCAGGTCTAGGTGTAGTCAGGCTTTGTACAGACTGAAAACAAAGGCAGTAGAGTGCCATTTATGATTATAACTATGGATTACAAGAATCCCACTGGGTGGTCACCATCCAAATTCAATTCTTTTTCATCACCATTTATCCTCTCTTTACCTTCTTCTACCTGCCCCCATACCTCGCATTTCCCTCTTGTAATTACCATAGTGTTTCTGCATCTATGAGTTTGGTTTTTCTGTTTAATCCCTTCACCTTTTTCACCCAGCCTGGCTCTGACAGCTCTTAGTCTGTTTTCTGTATCTATGAGGTTGTTTCTATTCTGTTTATTTACTTTATTGATTAGATTACACATATAAAATGAAATCATATGGTATTTGTCTTTCGCTGATTGGCTTTTACACAGTACAGTATACAGATGATTTACTATAGAATTGTACACTTGAAACCCATATAACTTTATTAACCCATGTCACCCCAATAAATTCAATAAATTTTTTTAAAAAGAATATACTGTCCTATGAGCAACAATGGCACAGAACTGTTTGTAAATGCCAGAATGGTCAGTATGAATACAAAAGGGGAGGGTAACAGGGCTTGCCTAGGAGCTGAGGGGACACGGGATAAGACAGATACTTCACTTTTCCTTATGTGCTTTGTTGTACTCTCTGAATTTATTTGATGTGTGCATCACTGTTTCAATGTAAAAGAGAGAGGGGAAGGGACGTAGTTATGTGGTTTTTTTAACAAACAAACAAAGAAACAATCCCACTGGGTTAACTACATTCTCATCATTTGGCTTTCTTCCTCTCTTCTCTGTGCACATACTGGCTTTCTCAGATTAGTGCTAATATTTTCCAGGGTTCAAGTCTTGCTTTCTTTTTGCCTGTCAGTCAGAATTCTCACATTCACACAGGAGAAGATGATAGCAAATGCAAGGAGCCTCTCTTTAACACCCTGACTCCCCCTCCATGTCATTTTTCTCCCTAAATTAGGAGTCCATCTGTCCATCCATATTCCATTTAGAACATCAGTCGTCTCAGTGGAGATCATGCCTTCAGAGTTCCTTTATGCCTTCAGCGTTCCTTTATGCCTTCAGCTTTCAGTTCGCTGCAGTGTGACATGTTCAGACCAATAAGGATTTTCCCTGTCTTTACACTGACAAGTGAGAAGTGAGAGTTTAAACATGCTAAAGGTAATTAGCACTAAGGCTTTATACATTCTCAAGTTCATCTTAGCGAGCATGAGGAAGTGGCAGCCTTATCCTGCTCTCTTATTTAGTTCCATGATCTTTTCTCAGCTTCTCACTTTCTGCATCTGTGTTGAGTTAGTAGCACTTTCCAATTAGTCAACTATTATTAAAGACAGACTTTGTTTGTTTGTTTTAATATAGACATTGTTTGCTGAAGATACATCAAAAGTGACTTGAAAGTAGTAGTATAAAACTTTCCTTTCATTTGGCAATTTTACGGAAACAAATTCCAAATGAATATTCTAATTCATCAGAATTAGAAGGCACACACTGAATTTATGCACTAACTAAGAAATTTTACATGAGACAGGGATTTTTTTTCTCCTTGATATAAAAGTATAATCAATAAGAGACACTCTTCTTAACAGAAAGAAAGGGAAGAACACAATATTGTTAAATGCCTACTGTAAAATTTATAGTAACCTACTGAGTTCACAGTAAACTCTATACGTTATTATAAACTACTACAGGTTACTGTCACCATGATTTCATTTAATTTTCTCAAGATCACTTTGAGTAAGGTATTACTGGTCCCATTTTTATAGTGAGAGTAACTGAGATGGGGTAAAGTTAAATAATTTGCTTAAAACCACACAGTTATTTAAAGCAAGTGTCTGAAACCAATGACCACTTCCTTTGTCTCCCCTTATATGGAAAAAATTGTCCTTTTAAAATTAAATCAGGATAGTTAAAATGGTTACAAATGATGTGTTGCACTTATTCACATGGGAGACAATATATTGCAGCAGAAAAATGTGAATAAATCTGTTAATTGTTTTATGATTATACTTTAAATCAAGAAAAAACTACAGTCATTATAAACTACAATACAAAATACACCCTCCTACTATGCCTGACTATGAAATAAGATATGTAGGGTGGTAATTTGACACATAAACAGAAACTTGGGCTTGTATTACTAGCTTTCACATTATTAGGAAAGTAGTGGATCACGTTATGGAAGATCCATATACAATGTGACATATCATTATACTATCAAAATGCACAATAACTGAAAGCAAATTCAACAAAGCTTCAATAATATATTGTACTTAAACCTAATGCTTGAAGAATATGCTGTGTTGATGCTTCTGGAAAAAACAAACCATCGAATCTCAGGGGTATACGTTACCTACAGATAAATTTTACAAAGTGTGAAATGGTTAAACACACTGAAATGAACATCCTATGGTTGAAATGTTCATTTTCTTCATTCTGGACAAAATTATAAGCACTGGGATTATACTAGAGTGTATACATTGTAAATCCTATAATAAACTCCTATTGCTTTTATAAGTATAAAAAGGGCTATGTTAGGTTAAATAGAATTTAAACAACACCAGTAAAAAAAGAGCAACACAAATGGCCACCAAATTCTCATTTCTACAATAATCAACTCCAAGCAGATTTAGGGAAATATTACCTCATGATAATATATGAATGACAGCTAATCTTGTTACTGAAATGGAGTAACTAGAACTCAACCAGACTGTGAGATGAACAGCCCTTGGGTCAGAATTTGATCCAGCAAAAAAAAATGCAGCAGTGAAGAAATTTGTGTAATGATAACTGAGTAAGCAATAGACAATTAAGGAATTTCCAACAGCTGCTAGGAGTTAAGATGCGCCAACTGGCATGAAAGACAATTTTAATACTAATTATCATATTTAAAAGAAAACAAAGTACTCCATTTACTCTTTAATGTACAGTATTTCTCATTCCATTCAAACATCCACTTAAGCAAAATGAAATCTAAGACGCATTACCTAGCAAAGGTTTTACTCTGATTAAATGCCAATCAACACTTACTAATGCATGTTTGGCTAAAGCCTCAGGTATGGGAGAAAGTGCAAAAGGAAATGAGAGCATAAAAAGGGTGCTAAGCTATTGAGCAATATTCCTTCTAACTGTGGTTTTTGTTAGGTACATAACAAACACTTTGTTCTGTAGTCTCTTGTGCTCAGAAGCAATCTAGATATCACTAAGGAAACAATCTGAAAAGATATTAATCATACATAATGAACCATTCAGCTACTGTTCATCCTTAACACGCTCCACCCCAAACCACAATTAGCATTGCACCAGGGACAAATAACCCCTTCAGGCTGATATACATTGCTCTACAGAACATGGCTTCACTAGATGGATAACAAACAGATAACAGCAAACTCAATGTGGGTAGGGGGGTCAGTACCTTCAAAACAGCTGAGATCTCAGGTGATCTGTATGTCATAATTCATCCTCCCTCCCTCAGTATCAAGAAATGAATGAAAGGATCTCTCAGGATGCTCAAGACAGAAAAGAAACTGTTAAGTGTCAGCAACCTTACATATACCATCTCATTTAGTATCTCACAGATATGTTTATACCCATTTTACAGATATAGAAACTGAGACTCAAGCAGGCAAAGTAGCTTCTCACATAGATATGATGGCTCCAAGCCTTATATACCTAAGAAACTTTCCTTATTGAGGAAATCAATAATTAAATATTGCCTGGAGAAAAATTCAGCGTCATGGCCGGGAATCTGGCTTACATAAAGCAAAATACTACAGTCCCATTTTTCCTCCTCTGGTGTTTACTGTCTTCTTTCTCAAAGTCCACATATATTAAATTTTGGCCATAAGATTTCCTTCTTTGGTTTTTGATTGACATCATTTTCCTTCATTACCATCTAATTAGAATTGGTAGGGGAACTTACAGGCACACTCTCCGTTGAAATGAGGGTGGGCCCGGGCAGTCGGCTCTCTACTTGCAGCACTGACATCATCTTTGGAACAAAGAACTCAGTCCTTCTTTCATCAGGTTACTCTGGGTAATCACCAGTGCTGAGCAATCCTTGCTATAATTCTTATAATTCTTGGAAACCTTTGGCTTATTTCAAGTTTCATTTAGGAGCCCTTTTCTTTACTAGAGATATAGACAAATACATATCTAGACTTATAGACAAACAGCTAGACAATAAAAGAAAACAAAACACCCATCTAAGTTCACAGGCTAGGAAATGGTGGAATTCCCTAACAGGGAACACAGCTCATATTTAGAGGATGCTGAGAGTCAATCTCATATGAAGTTCTTAAAAGTTCTAAAGAAAATACAGGGTTCAGTCCTCTCATTCTTCAAACTGCTGGTGTAATTACCAAATCCTACAGTTCTTTTTCTCAAGCTCACACCTGATGGGCTGCTTATTTCAGACAGAATCACAGGTAACCCAACTCATTTCTACTCTACTGATGGAGATTACCCCTCCTCCCCTAGTCCCTCAGGACATATCTTCCTAAATCTCTTTCTATGATCATTCCCACATCAGGCAGATCTCATCTCCATTTTTCTGCGCTCCTCAATCTCAAGGCGCTGTCCACCTATGTAGCCTCCTGGCCCTTCTCAGAGCAGCTGCCCTCCTCTCTCTCCTGGAAGATCTTCCCTAAAATACTTGGCCTTCCCTTAGGCCGTAGCTTTCTAGACAAAGGTTACCTTAAGTGAGTCTGCCAATTATCTTTGTGCATCTAAGATAACATATCTTTGAAATGTAAAATGCTTTTTTTTCCAGTCACCTCAAAGGCACAAGAGTAGGCACCACAGCACTAGACTCCATTGCTTTCTTGTTCCCCACATACATCTACATGTGATGTAAATGTTAACGATCCTGTACCCACCAACGTAAAAGAAGTATGTGTCTCTCCATTTTGCTTTTTATCCAATCTCAGAGATTTTCTACCACCAAAGGATTTCACATAAACCCCACTCAAGTCTCTTCCTTTTACTTGAATGTATACAATAAGCCACAAAACTGTCATTTTCTGGAGTATTTTCTTAATCTGTTGCTTCCCATTAATTGCCGTCAGTTTGACTCAAATAAACTCATAAAAATTCTTAAAAACAAAACAAAACAAAACAACAACAACAACTTGGCCTTTCAAGGCTGGCCCTTACTCAAACAGCTGTGGAATCATAATCCTGGCCTCAATGAGAAGTATGTATGTCTGCACAGAAGCACTCAACAAGTCCCTGGCACACAATGCCCCTCAATAACTGTCAGTGTATCACCAATATTAATGAATGCAATAGGATAAGGAAGTAAATTAAGATTTATAACCAATTTTAGGGGGTTAATATGACTTGTTTATCAAAAACCTGGACTTTATCAAGTGAATTATTATATACTCAAGGCTTTAGACCCTTCCCTTTAGTAGAGAAACAGTCAAGTCATTCTGGCAGAAGTAATGATGGCCGGAGAGTGCCGATTGCCATTAATATGACAAAGCTATCTTTCAGCTACTTGACACAAGCACCAGTAATTTCCTTTTTGGTGGGATTCCAAAACAAGGCTAGTTGAGCATGTCTGACAATCTATATTCTTCCTCTTAGTCTTATTACTACACTTGTCGATTCTTAGATATCTGATATCAACAGAACAGTCCTTTGAAATTTATTCAGTCTAAGGATCCATTAATTTGAATAATAGGTTCAGATGCTTTTAGTGTCAGAATTAGTAGTAGCTGTGACAAAGCTTCCCTCATGGAAAATCAAGGCTGAATAACTGCTTTATTGCAGTCTAATTTTTCACTAGATGGCCTCTTAATCAAAGAGGAAAGCTTTGGCCACATGAATATTTAAGCATAATCCAGTCTATATGCACCTGGAAGACAAGGGAAAAATATTCATGCAATCATTTCAATCAGAAGCCATTATAAATGATTTAACAGTTAATTATCTTAGTTTATTTCCATATATCCATATGATCTAAGATATCTTAGATCAAGGATAAGGTGGCCATTTTCTTAAACTTATCCTGAACACCATGATACACACTTTAAACATTATTCTTAAACTTGAAAGTATAATATTCTTAAATTATACATTTAACCTAAACATCACATAAACACTATTCTTACATATGTGACTATCATGTAAAGATTAAAATGTTACAAACAAAAATGGAGTGGAAACTCTTCCCTGTCACATTATATTCTCAAGTCCATATTTTTTTCCCCATATTTTTTAAAAATGTGGACTTCTTTGTGAATTTGTGTGTTATTCTTATACAGGGGCCATGCTAATCTTTTTTATATCATTCTAATTTTACTTTATGTTCTACTGAGGCGAACTCATGTTCATATAAATTTAAAAATTCTTTGGAATAGCTTTTCTACTAATCTCCTACTCTTACATTAAATATATTGTCAAGTCAAAATTAGATTAGCAAAGTCATTATATTGATGAGTGGTTAAGAATATGGATTATAGAACTAGAATACCTGAGTTTGAATCCTGACCCTACCACATATTAGCTACAAGACTTTTGGCATGTTCTATATAACCTCTGATGCTTCAGTTTCCTTATCTGAAACACTGGGATAATAGAAGTACCTACCTCATAAAACTGCTCTATTATAATTACTCATTTTATATGTGCCATGAGTGTTAATAATCATTATCATTACCAACACCTATCTTTATAATATGTGATCAACTTATGTCTTGGTTCAGGAGTGGCAGTAAGCAACAAATGTAAACAGAAAGTCAAAACATATTGACAAGCAACATCCTACTCTCACACAAAAACAACTTGACAAGAGTATAACAAAATTATATATTTTTAATCCTCACCCAAAGATATGTTTATTGATTGTAGAGAGAGAAGAAGGGAAGGAGAAGGTGGGGAGGGAGAGAGAAAGAGATCAGTTGCTTCCTATACACACCCCAACTGGAGATTGAACCCACAATGTAGGAATCAAACCCGCAACTTTTCTGGTGTACTGGATGATCCTCAAACCCACTGAGCCACCCAGCCAGGCAGAAAGACCTCCTATTAAGCAGAAAAAAAGACGTAATTAAACCCTCCTTAAGTTTCTTATTTAAGCCGATAAACAACAAGTAAACAACAGCTGGTCTTCAGGCTCAATCATCACCCAATGATGAATGCTTCCTGTGTGGCTTCTAAGGGAAAATTGTAGAAAATAAATTCCTATAAACAAATTGGTGTAGTTTTTCCTGGCTTTCAAACATAAAGACAACGTTAGGTTTTTCAGACATCATACCAAAATTTCCATAAAATGCAACCTCATTATATATAGCTGTATTGATAATGTACTTTAACTCTGATAAAGCCCAAGCAACTAAGAAATTACCTTTTGCCACCATGAATGCTAAAATTTCATTCTGAGAGGTAGATCTAATCCATACTGAAATATTTCCTGTAATTATCTCCTTCAAAGCAGACCATATTTTTTTTTTTTGAAATCCTCATTTTCCAAAACAATATATATATATATATATATATATATATGGACAGAAAAGGAATGCTGTATGTAGTAAATCATACATTTCTAACCGGGCAGGTCTTGGTGGGAAGTCATGCCCCAGGCACATAACTTTTTAGGCAAAAGGCCTATCTTTGCCTTAAGCAAACCCTGTCCATTCATTCAATGCATCTGAGATCACACACCTTTGAAAAGCCTCTTTTCAGACTCCTCCTTCTAAGATAGTAAATAATGTTAGCTATTCTGTAATCCAATCCTGGCTTTGCTTTCTCCCACCTTCATGTGATCTTCCTTAAGTTCTCTCCTTAATTTGAAATGCATAAAAGAAAACGCAGAACTGTTATTCTATGGAGCATTTGAGATCTTGCTTCCTGGCATATGTTGTCAGTTTTGCTCAGATAAACTCTTATAAAAATTCTCTAGAGATTCAGACATTTCTTAAGGCAACATATTTTTTTAATGTAAAATTTCAATATTTAATACAACATTTTTTCCTCAATAAACTCTAAGTCTAGATCTCTTACTCTCATACAAATCCTGTTGGCCTGCAGAGCAAAGAGCAAAGCACTACTATGCCACTAGTGATGACATGTTCCAAGAATAATTTAAAACTTGTATCATATATTAATCAATTTTTATTCTTTGATTGCACATATGGAAATACTCGAAGGTCTAAACTATATAGGCCTGAGTCTAGGTTGGTAATGCTTCCGAAAAGCACATGATCTCCAAAAGTAGAACAAAAAGTAGTATCTTCGTGACTGACTTTTCAGTCCTAAATAGCATGAAACAAAGCCTCACTTTGACTCTTCTTTCTCTGCAAGCCATAATGAAATTATTTGTTCAATCTTCAGATTAATGCCATACATATTCTTCTGCTATTATAAACAGTGAAACAAGTGGCCTCGCACACAAGAAAAGGCCTAAAAAAAGCATTGATTTCATGATTAGTTAAGGTCATAAAAAGTAGTTTAATGTTATCTGGGCCCAAAACGAAACCTTTGGTTTTTATGCCTCAAATTATTTGCTGTACCTGATGGACAGGAACAATTCAAGGGTGTTGGAATGAACTGTCACAATACACTAGTGAGTATCAATTCCTGAAGGGTCTACTATGTGCCATCCTTTACTAAATAGTGGGAATAAAAAAATGAGTAAAAATTACTTCAAGAAGTTTAAAATCTAATGAAGGAGACAGATATGCATAAATACCTATATAATGTGAGGTATTAAATAGTATTTCAAAAGCATCTGATAGTCACATTTGGTGGCAGACATATTTATCTCACTGTCATCTATAAGTTATAATTAAGATGAACAGTTCTAGGGTATGTACATCTTACAGTAAAATATAACTTGAAAGAAAGGAAGCCCCCAAAGAAATCTGTACAAGTCACAAAACAGAATTTAATATTGAAAGAAAAGGACCTTGCCTGGGTTTAGTATCCTCAAAGGCACATCTCTAACTACTGAAGGTACTTCTAATCTGTAGCCACTAGATAAGTACAATGGATTTTTTTTCTTCTTTAGTTTCAGACAGCCTTTGGACCAGAAAATAAGAGGGCTGAGAAAGCCTCAAACCTTGGAACAGTCAAAAACCTGTCTAGTCAAGAAGAACAGTTATATGTGAATCTTTGCTTCAATTACTTCATAATTCAAAAAGTACATATTGACCATGAGGTCAGATATTGTCCTAAAACTTGGGAATACTAATAAGAATGACAGCTAGATTATACTGCAGTGGGAGAGACACACAACCAACAAAGACATAGCCAGAAGGGAAAAGGTGTAGTACCTTAGTTCTAGAAGAAATGTAGGGTCAGATCCAGAACTTCTTATCTCTGGGAGGCAGAACTCCTGGGAAGCCTTCCCTAGCATCTGCAAAGACTTTTTCCTCCAGCCTTGGTACTTGCCTTCTCCGTGTCTAGTTTGGGATTACTATCCACATTCTGTGGCTACTCATCTTTTTATTGGTACACAACCAGTTGGTTTTCTTCTTGAGTTCAGGCATGGTAATTACACTTATCTGAATATGCTCTTCAGCAAAAGAACAATGTGAAAAAATTTTAATCTAAGAAAAGCTGTCAACTGAAGAATTGACAAATCACTAGTACACTGAATTAACGGGACAAATGATAAATTTTATTTATTTTTTGAGAGAAGGAAAGGAAGAGAGAAAGAGAGGGAGAGAAATATCAATGTGTGAGAGAAACATCTATTGGTTGCCTCTTGCATGCACCCAACCAGGTGATGCCTGTACTCAATCCACTGAGCCACATCAGCCAGGGAGTGCTGACCCTTCTTAAAGAAAATCTTACTCTTCAGAATTTCTCTCAAAAACTCACCCTCACTGGCCAAACTGGAATAGATACTTCTGCTTCCTCTTTAAATTTCAGTTCTTTTGGTTGTTACAAAATGATAGAACAAAATTAAAGGAGTGTTTGTGAAGCTTTCTTTGGCCCCAAGCTATTTTGGCCAGAGAACAGTTAGAAGAAAACTCCCTTATTTCATGGTTAATTAGTGAGAGTGCTTCATGCATGCCCATGGAGGGTTTTCCAGCTGTCCAAGTCTGTAGGGTGTGGTAGGAGCAGATAATGGCTCTAGAATATTGTTCTTTGGGATTTTTCTTGCCATATAAAGTTCTAAGAATGGCTTGACTATAAATAAACATAAAGATGGCTCCCATAAAGAGAGCAACTGAGAAAATGATTAACCAAATTGAAGACTTTTACAGTACCACTCCTACAATAGTAAGCTAAATACTATATAAGTTAATTGGCACTTGATGCAAAAACAGTACTTACATTTTCATTAATGCCACCACTGTTTCCTGATGAGGAAATTAAGGCATAGAATGGTTAAATTATGTGACTAAAGTCTAATACCCAAAACTAGGTATCCAGATTCTAAGAGAGTGAACCTTAAGTTTAAACAAACAAAACTAGCTTATTTCTATACAGACATTATTTTTTTAAAGAAAGTTTTATAAGATAGCACTTTTAGAGCTGATTTGTTTTATAAGTATTCCTCCTAAATGTCTAATATTATCTTATCTGATCACACTCTTTACCACAGTGTTCTGATTCTACTCCATAGGAATCATTAAATAAGGAGGCTGCCACAATATGGTAGATCTCACTTGAAGCAGGCAGGAAATAGACGAGGGGAAGGCAAACTCACTTAACAGTCCCAATGAATTAACACGCTGCTGCAGGGGCGGAAAAATATCTTTTCCTATTTCCCCTCTAAATTGTCAGCTGAAGCCTCGGTAACAAGAGACAGATTAACAAGAAGCTTACAAATGTTATTTATTACAAAGGTTTTTCTCCTACTAATCTGAATTCAGAAAGGAGGGGACAAGGATGAGAAATGTTTATGTTCCTCTCTTGATAGGGCACTACAGACAGATTTGGGAAACTGAGTTGCTAAGAATTCTTGCCTTCTGTCAGCTTTTGTCAGCTTTTGTCCCAGCCCTCTGGAGCAAGTGGAGTGACCAGTCTTTTACTGTCCCTTTATGTTAGAATTGTAAGGGAGGAAAATTATCTTTTCCTTTTACCCTTATACATTCTGTGCTGCAGCCCCTGTAACAAGACATTAAAAAGAAAAATGCATACAAATCTATTTAATTTTAAAGTTTTACACAACACAGAAGTCTTCATAAGGAAATAAAGACCCAAAGAGGTGGTTAAACCTGGACATTTTTATGCTGGGTTTGATGAAGAGGGAAAAGTCCTGGAAAAATGCCAGAGAAAAAAAGGTTTGAGCTAAGTGTAGTGAAGTGGGGGAAATGTAGCAAAGCCTGTTCACTCAGATTCCTTTTTGAATTCCTCCATCTTGAGCGATAAGGACACTCCTTTCCTCTGGATACAGGGAGGGCTCATAGAAGGGTTTTATGACCCGCTATAGGGAAAGGTCAGAAAGTCTTTCCTGCATCTGGCATTCTCAAATTCCTTCATCTTGAAATGGTCAATATGTCAAAGAGCCAGCCATATTTTGGGGTATTATGTCCTAAAAGCCATTACTGTCTACAAATCACACTCCAAAATGTCTTTAAAATTTCTAAATCACTAGAGGAACCTGAAAACTACTTATACAATGAAATATGTTTTAATGAAATCTGTTTTCCTGAAACCATCAGTGTGGTACCTGTAAATGGATCTACAGCAGACCTAAAAAAAAATGAATGTTTAGTTTGAGACTAGAAAAAGGATCTGGGTAGATGGACAGCCATAAGCTGAGAGATACATCCATTTGGCTGACCCTGTGAACTTAAGAGAAAATGGTCACCTCACAAAGAATGTCCTGAGACTCCCCGGAAAACCTTTTCTCACAAAATCTCTACACATTCGTGGAAGTTATCCTTCAATCAGGTGCTTCTATACAGAGTCTCAAAGATTTATTAAAATGTAAACCATTTGTTTCATAAAGGTCAGTCTTAAGCTTTTAATACCCACTAACATAATCACAAAAATACAATCAGCAAATGTATTTATTACTGCACTCTTGGAAGATTAGGGCAGTTGACTAAAGATGAAAGGAAGGAGTGAGTCCAGGGAGAAAATGGCCACATGGGGCAGGCGGTTGTAAAGAGGAGTCCTATAATGAGTGATGGCCAGTAACAGAAGGGGTACCCCTCCACCAAAAAAAGACAGAAAAAAGAAAAAGCACAATTTACCTGCTAACTCAAGTTGTCTAAGACAACCTCTGTTTCTAATCTCCTCCAGGGGGCTATTTAGAGTGAAATGACCCAGGCCAGGGGTGCCATTTTCAGTTATTAAAGAAGCTTCTGGCTCTGAGTAGCACTTGACCCAAAGGGTGACAGGCAGGAAGAAGAGGAAAGGGAATTAACCAGATCCCCTGTGGTTCGAGTCTGCACAGGCAGGGCTGAAAACCATGTCCCTCTCAGCATGGCTTCCAAGGAACAGTTCTTTGATTGCAAAAGCTACTGCTGTCCAGCGCTGAGCTGCAGGGAAGGACTAAGGGCCAAAACCATGAGGGTAGGGAGCAGCAAGAGAAGTCTCAGGTAAGAAATGTACTAACTGACATATCTGTCAACTGGTGGTGTAGAGCCCTAAAATTGCGATGACAAAACAGAGGCAACGCTGGCCTAATTACCCTCTTACAGCCAATTGCCAAAGGTCTGGTGATTCATCAAAGTCTCTCTAGGCATTTCTCTAAAAAAGCCAGCCTTCAATCCCAGTGTAAAACCCACAAGCCAGCTTCTGGGAGTGAGAAACAGGCAGTTGACTTGAGGATTTTTTTTTTTTTTCATCTGGAGAAACGTGAATAAATCACACATCATCAAGTTTATCATTTTTCTCCTCAGAGAAATATGAAATATTATAGATCATCTCCAGTACATCAGCTTCTTCACACTCCATTAGCATGAAGGGACTATTTTTGATATAATTTATCAAACCACTGGCCTCATTTCTCCCATTTCCTTCAAAATGGAAACACGGACACACAGTGGACTCAGACTTCCCTTATTCACAAGCTGCCACAATCTGCCTTCTACCCTGGGAGCAGGAGCTAAGTTGAAGGGCCTAATTGGTGACAGGTGATCAACCTGTGCTAGATCACTCAAAAGGCTGAAAGGATGTAGCCAACACACTGGAACAGGGCTGCTTCAAATATGCTTTAGGTAGATGCTGCTGAGGTGAGAGTATGTTCTCTCTCTCTTTTTTTAATGAAGAGGCCTCCTCCTCTCTTACCAAAGTCTGTTTTATCCTTAACCTGCCCCACCCTGAAGTGGAAAAGGGTCCCACTAAGGATGGCTGCCTGGTTAGTAAACTACATACTGGAAGACAGAAATGTCTGAAAACTGCAGTAGAGAATTAAAACATTTGCTTGTTATCTACTTCGTCTCCCATTAACAGTATTAAAGTGTTTTAACAGCAAGGCTGAGAATCAAGTGATCTATTCAATTTAACATGATTGTTATTTTAATTAATGAGGTCCTACTGTGTTTGAGGCATTTATCATGTGGTTCCTGCTCATGGTTAGCTAAGCAAATGTATACCTAACTAGCTGTAATGTAAGTTAGAATCAGATGTACATAGATAAGAAAGTATTTCATCAGGATCTTGAGTAGAATTTCAACATCCTGGATAAAGTTTAAAACAAGAAAGACAACTAAGGATAAAGAAAGATCACAGGAGGCATGAAAGAGAAATGACACTGGAATGCAAGGATTGAGATGTAAACAATACAAAGACCAAAATAAGGTTAGGCTAGGATGGTTCTTGAATAGCAAGCTGAGGAGTATTAGCTTTATACCATAAATAACAGGAAGCCATGGAATGTTTTTGAGCGTAACAGTAAAGATTAAGACTGTGTTTATGAAATTAACTTCAAAAGACCCATGAAAGATGGCCAAGGAAAAGCGAGATGAGTGTTAAGAGGACTGGTGAGAGGATTCCTGCCACCAAATTTCCCTTAAAGTCCCCTCCAGAGCATACAGCTGGAAGATAACAACCTGGTTCAGCAGCCATGCACCAATCATGCCAAGTGCTAATAGGTATTCAATACAATTTGCTGAAATAACAAATGAACACGTGTGCAAGGAGATTTGTACAAGAAGGTTCATAGCAGCGTTATTTGTAACGGTAAAAAATTGAAAACAATCTAAATGTTCATAGATAGAATAGATAAATGGTGGCGTAGCCTTAAACTAGTATATAACACAGTAGTAGAAGAGCCAAACAGAGCAATTGAATTGAATTAATCTCATAAACATATTGCTCAGTTTTAAAAAGCTGCTAAAGTGCAAATATATATGTAGTAAGATGGAATTTTTCAAAATATAAGCATACTAAATAATATTTGCTAATTTATGCAGATAGAGTATGTATAGATGCATAACATAAACATAAATTCAGAATTGTGGTTATCACTTCTGGACTCAGAGGAGCATATGATCAGAATTATAATAAGAGCTTCAACTATACTGAAATGTCTTACTTTTAAAGCTGGTGTTGGGTACATGCTTATTATATTATTTTTCATACCTTTATTTAATAAAATAAGGATAAGCAATAATAATAATGAACCGTGAGGGGAATCTTGGGGGACTAGCCATATTTAAGGATATGGATGGTGACAATCATCAGTGAAGTAGGCTAGAAAGGGCAGTGAAAACGGAGAAGTCAGACCACTGACATATCCTAGGCCTGGAAAGTGACAGGTACGTGCAGTTAAAGGGCTGGCAGAAAACGCAGGCTGCCGTTCGTACAGCTGGTCCAAACCGCACAGGGAGACAGGAAGCCAAGGGCTGGTCAGAGAACTGGAGTGAGGAGGGACCACAGGACTGACACAGGGCAAAGGGGAGAGCAGGGAGAGCTGGCAGGGGGACATGGAGGCCCCAACGAAGGTCCTCCTTGACAAGGAGTATAGGGACACATTTATTGACCTCCAGGGGGAATGGGGGAAAAGTGTGTGTGTGTGTGTGTGTGTGTGTAGCATGTGGCATGTGTTTTAAGAAAATTCCATTAAAATTTACTCCCCCTCTGAAAGACTGACTTTTGTACTATCATTCTTTCTCAAATGATAAAGTATGCATTTTCTTTCATTTTAAGACTGAACTGGGATAGGACAGCATAGGAAGTGAATCAAAGCAGAATAAGAACACACCAACCTCTTAAATTTTTCTTCTTACAGAAATGCATTTGGATAACTTATTTTTTTAAATCTGAAGTTTATTAGGCTGGTATTTATTTTGGTTTCCTTGGAGGATACAATTATGCCTTAGAAAGACCTGTGGCTTAACTACTTTCACAATAAACTATTTCTATGCTTACCACATGTACCAGGAGCAGCACAGAAAGTCTCCTTTGTGAGATATTTTTCAGAGAGAGGACCCCTATTATTTTCTGTTAACAGCATCATACGTTCTGGTATTAGTTTCTCTGACCTCTACCCAAGCTACAGAATTACCTCATAGGAGTTATGCAAAAAATGATTATGTTGAGCATCCCAGCGGGATCTGAAAGAGTCTGAGGAGATAAAATACCACCCTGAAAGAATCTCTTTGCCCAACCAAAGAACTGATCCCAGCATTTGCAATGAAGGTTACACCAAGGATGGTGACAAGCTAGAAAGAGTTGGTCTCAGAGTCCTATAATCCCCTCTAGATCATAAAATTTATATTAAGTTTAGAGACCAACTTTATAAATAAAGAAGGAGCCTTTGTTCTTAGGTTTCTGCCTCCCATTCCTTTTTCTGGGGAAATCCCACTTCATAAGTTGAGTATGTGGGTCCAGTTCACCATTCTTTAGCAGAGCTGTGAAAAGGTAAATAGAAATTTTCAGAAAATGTCTGCCAAATCATGTGATAAAAACCATCCATATGGACACAGGAAGTAAGAAATGGGTTTGAGAGTCTCTGGTCTGTCAAACTAGCAAGTGACACTGCTGGAAGTGCCGAGAAAGGTGATGATGTGCAGGTGTCAAAAATACATGAGGAGAAAGCACAAGGTAACATCTCTGGATAATCACAGCTGTTCCTGAAGAACTGTTCACTTCTTGGCCTGCGAGTAACTAAGACTCATTTTTCAGGACCTGCATAATTAACTTCTAAGATCAAGAAGGAAAAGAGATATATTTATTTGGACTCAAAGACATATTCATGAGAATGTGAAATATATGCAGACTCACAAACCCATGCATTTTCTCCACTTGTATAGGCGTGGCTGGAGACAAGCACCCAGAGTTTAGTTCTAATTCTCTCTGAGCCATACATTGCCAAGGGGAGATGAGTTACCTCCTGTGATGGGCTTGCATTCCAAATGACTCAGGTGAAGCCCATGGTGTCCAGCTGGGCCAAAGGTGGAGCAAAGGCAAACAAAAGAGAAGACAAGACAGGAAAATGAGATGGCAGGAGGCCTAGCCCATTAAAACACAGCCATAAACAACAGACTTGCCCATGAGTCACAGTGGGCTGTTCACTGCCACCCACTTGCTGCCAAGGCATTCCAAAACACAGACCCAAGACTCTGTCATACAACAGTGGAGATTCACCAGGGCTTTGTAGGACCTGCTAAAAGTCCATTCTATATCTTTAGCAATGCATAGCTATGTGAAAACAGGCTATTCTACTGCAACAGGAAAAAGAAAAACAACTTTCCATTAAAATCCCTTTTTATTACACCAGAAGTTCTAAATGATGTCAGTAATGGCAAAGAAAACAGACAGCCAACCCTCTGTGTCTTGGCAGGCTTAAAGAGGACTCAAGAAGAGCTTTATTTTTAACTAGTATACAAGTGGTGCTGCCATTCAGATTTCTCTTAAAACGTTCTCGGGACATTGGACAAGCTGCTAATGGCACCAGAGGGACACTCACTCTTCAGGGGGCTAACAAACATAATATTAGGGGTCCAAAACTCAGAAAAATTGTACTTCTCACAAATGACAAAAAAGAATGATGTTAACTGTAATGGTCAAACAATCAAACACAAACCACTAACAGGAAGAAGAACCAGTATACGTCAGCAATGACTTGAAGAAATTCTGTGAACAGAAAGAGATGAGATCATTCCAATGCAGTACAAATAGATTCAACTAAAAAAACAATAAGAACCCACAAATCCTTGCTAGGGGTGGGGTGGTATACAGGAAACTTACCTCTCTTACACATGATGAAAACAACCTTTCTTAGAGAGAAAGTTCATTTGTTTAATTATATCCCAGGCCAGAACCTGAATTTGTGTTGTAAGGTTCAAATCTCTGCTCCCTCAGTTATCCACAGCCTCATAATCTTGGTTAACAGCCTCACCTTTTCTGAGTCCCAAATTCTTCATTTATAAAGTATCAATAATAAAATCTACCCGATAGAATTGTTTTGAAACTATACAATATAAACAAAGTATCTAATCAAACACCATGCAAAGCCCATAGTAAAAGTCAGTAAGTCCGGATGTACTCTTCTATATCCCAATACCTTTGAGGCATCACAGTGCAGTGGTTATGAGCACAGGTTCTTCTATCAGGCTATTCAAATACTGGCTCAGTCAGCTACTCGCTATATGACTTTAAATATCTGAAACTTTCTAAGCCTCAGTTTCCTTATTGGAAAAATGGAGATAGCAGTTAGTGCCTCCTTGATGAAATGGTGGTCAGGAATAATTGAGTTATCACCTGAAACATGCTTAGAACAGTGCGTGGCACACAGTTAAAGCTCAATAACTGCTAGCCTGGATCATAATTATTATTATATATAAAATCTGGAAACTTGACAGAGGAAATACCTTCTTTGAAATTTTGAAAAACTATAGGCAAAGCATTTAATCAAGTCAGACCATCTAAACATTCCATGACTCCTATGAAGACAATAATGGTATTTTACATTGGTACTACGCTTTTTTTTTTTTTTCGGTGTGACCAAGGTAAGTTTTTATTTCACTTTAAGAAAAAAACTAGGTAAAACACCAAGAAACCAGTTCATATAAGCAATTTACTTATTAAAAAGCAACTCCAAGGTATGGCTTGAGAACAGAGCAAATCCAGGCCAACTTCCCATAAGACTTTCATTTTATATCCATTTCTTGGTATAGAAAGAACTGCATTCCAATATCTTGGCCCCATGGCTATGCAAGATGATCCATCATCAGAGAGAGATTCAATTGTAATTGCTAGACCATGCTAAGGCAAAAATACACTGAATACATTATAGAAAGACTTTCAAGAACAAGCATATTGAAACAACATGTTTTTTGAAGAATGATCCAAATTTAAAATTAACACTACTTCATTCCATTTAACAGTTTTACTGTGTTATCTTCTTAATCAAGAAGACTAAGTATTATGAAATGGTATGGGAAAGCAAGGAGGGTTAACTATTTCTAGGAGTTCAAAGCCTGTAATAACATTTCCTTCATGTAAGCATTACTGAGAATAATAGTAACAGTGGTTTGGACAGGCAAAATCATTGCCATTTCACAGAAGAAAAAACCAAAATTGAACACCAGAAAGTTGAACAATTTCTCTTGAGTTAGTTGCTCTTGAGCAAGTGTCAAGAATGTAGATCTCAGACATCCTGTCCCTGGCTGTGGATGGTAGACAGTGAGACTCTGAGGCTGTCACCAATTAGTAATTTTCAGGTAACTGCTTGGACTCCACAGAATATGAGAAAATGCCAACACTCTGGCCAGTTCAGGGACTCCTTCATCACAATACATACACATAAGGAAATCAAAACATGTGATTGGGTGTGCAAACTGGACGTCTCTCCTTTCTCTACTATCCCATTCCCTTCTAATAGCTTTGGAAGTTTGGGGGTAAAGTTTATAAATCATGATGAATTTTACGGGCCAAATCCAATGAGCTAAGTTAAAGTAATCATTTCTCATTTATTAACCAAGTACAATCACAATGATTTTATTGTAGACATAATAATAATGAAAGCAAATGTGATTTGCTTTCAGTAAACTTTGGCAGTCAATAACAGTTCCTAATAAAAATGAGGCCAGGAAAATAGTTTATGGTGTTGAGAGAGATATTAAAATATGCAAAAATGCACAGGGGAGGAAGACATTAGATATACATATTTTCAAGTTATTAAAAATTGAAAAATATAAAGGTGAGATTAATGTTACAGAACCTCTCTGCATCTTTAGAAATGAAGGATTTGGGTATATGAAACCTCTTCTGCTCTCAAGGATGTACTACAGCTAGCAGGAGAACCTGTGCACAGAATTTGAATGAGTAATGGGCTGAAAAGCATCCGATGAAACTGAGAAGGAAACTAAAATTTCCCATGAAAGAACATTCTTTAATTATGAAGAAGGTTGTCTGGGATTACCCTCCAGAAATCCTGCAAATCCTTGACCGTTATACGTGGGTAAAATCAGAGCTACCTGGAAAACCATATTTCCTGCTTTACTCTCTCAGGTCCATAGAAAAGTCTGAGAACAGAGAAGCAATAGCATCACAGGCCATCCTGCAAATGCTGGGAACAGAGGCAGAGGCGCAGGATTCAGCACTAGTAATTGTTGTGGCTTCCAATATAGCTGCATTGCACATGCTGACAGAGGAAGTTAGGAAAAGCAAGGGGAGAGTGGGGAAGCTTGGTAGGAAAAAAAGTTTCCATCACACAGCAACAGCAATGAGGAGAAACTCATGGCAGATGGGGAAATTCTGCAGTCATTTCACTCCCAAAAGGTAAAAAAAAAAAAAAGTCGTCTGCCTTAAAATCTCTGAGCAAGAAATGAAAGGGGCAAACCCTACCAGGAAAAAAAAAAAAAACTTGTTTATAATAAAGACTACATTCTGTAGCAATTTCCTAGATTCCTGGGGTTAGAAATCTAGATTGCCAATGGATAAGTGAGCCTTAAAATCACATCCCTGCTGACAAAAATTCATTTCTTATAACTGTCTCCATTTACCGGAATGCTGAATCTTTCCCATGGGGAAGGAACAAATGAAAATGTTATTTCTCTGCTCATGAACTCATACCTTTCTGTCTGCTTTTCACTGTTGGCAATTTCATTCTCCTCCAAATTTGACTAAAGCCCGTGACCTGAGGGAAATAATGTCTATATAATAATCTTCTGAAACTCTAATTCTGAGTCATGTTTTTTTGGATGTTGCCTTGCAGTTTATGAAAATTGCACTGAGCTATGAAATGTAAGTGATGTGATGTCTCTGCCTAACATAATCATTTTGTTGGGGAACATGTTGCAAATACTAATGAAAAGGAGGCTCCCACAAAAGCCATGAAAGCTGCTTAACGGCAACAATCCAGCAGTGGTGGTCCCATCTTCAGTGCTGCTCCTCGTATTCCCCTCAGAACAGAACTGCCAAGGGTGAAGACAGGTGGTCAAAACAGTCAGGGAAAAAGGGAAAGCGTTCACTTCTATTGTAATCCCTCCCTCATCTCTACATGCCAGAAGTACCTGACATCAATTCCTGTGAACTTGGAACAACAGCATGGAATCTGACAGTTCCAGAACAATGGTATAATGACTTTCCATTTTAAAGAAAACCTCAAATTTGAGACAGGATCAGTTATTTCTTCCAATGAGTTTAGTCATTCAGTGTAATTAATGAATCTCTATGAGGGCAGATAACTGTTGTACCTGGCAGCGGACCCTACAAGGCTGAAATTTCCATCCATCATTTGGTGAATTTAACACAACCAAATGGAATTCAGACCATTATTTTAATTTCTCTCTAGCCCTTTCAATCTATTCAATGTGCACATGAGGAAATTAAATAATGTTATAAAGATAACTTGTTCCTGGTAAATCGGATCTCAAATAGGAGACCTTTAAATATAAAATTCTGTGATCTACGATGCCTGTGCACTGACTTACCTACCAGTACTACCAAAATAAATAAATAGATAAATGGAAATAATATAAAATATTAAAATTAATATTTAGTTATAAAACTGCCTTTTGAGAGATGGTAGATGAAAAAAAATTAACTAGAAAGCTTTGTTATCTGAAATCTTCTCTCTTCTTTTGATTATCAGAAAAATGAGGGGTTTTATAGTTTCCAATTTTCAGCAAATATTACTACTACTGTATTTGATTCTTGAAACTATTTAGGGAATGATGCAATGTTAGAAAATTGAGCAGCAAATAAATTTTTGTAAGAAACTCATACATATGTGACATTATTACTTATGACATGCCAACCCCCATTTAACTAGTAACACTAAGAGAAAATAATTAGCAAAATTATATTCAACATTATTGTGAAAATTATGGCATATATTAATATCATAGATATTTCAATGAATCCTAAGCATCATGAATTACTTCTGACTTACACTGAACATATTTTATGCAAACCTCTGCATTCTACAACCATATAGAACTCATAATTTAAAAAATTAAAATCAAAACATTAAACTCATGACTATAAAGTGTTCCAAAAGTTAAAGAAGGAAGAAATACTTCAGGACAGTGGCAGTATATTTGTTTGTCATAAGCTTTTAATAGTTTGAAGTACTTGTTCCAGAAATGATCTTTCTTCCTTAAATTAAAAAGCAAAGCAAAAACCACCTTATTTGAAGAAAATTTACAAATAGGCTGGCCCATGTTTGATGCAATAAATCATCAAAATAAAACTTTAGTCCTGGGTCCCAATTTTATATCCTCATGCTACTAACCTAAATCTGCCAAGAACATCTAAACATGTTTAAAAAGAGACTTTTCTACTAGGATTATGAACATACCACTCTTTTGAAATCTCCACCAGTTTAGCAGAGCTGTAAATTACGAATTCAATATTTCTTACTTACCCTTAATTTGGAGAATTGTTCATACTTCTCCTGAGAAGGAGAGCTACTATAATAAGGTCAATTATGAACACAAAAACTTAAATTATATACTTTTCTATAAGACAACACCTTTTATTTGGGGTAACCTCACAATAAAGTTAATAATGAAAAATGATCGTCTTATACTTTGGGCAAAAACATGATGACCTCAACAGCTGCTGATTAAAAAATATGTATTTCCAAGAGTAAAATTTACAAGTTCACTCTCTCACCAGCCCACAAAGATCTTTTTATTCTTCATTATTATAGTTATATCTGTCACATTAAACCTAATAAAAATTTCTAAGTACTCCTAAGATTTTTCCAGACCCAGATTTAGAGACATACTGAGAATTCATTATTTTTCAGCAATTCTATTATACTCTGTACCCCTGGCTGGTTTGGCTCAGTGGATTGAGTGTCGGCCTGTGAGCTAAGTGTCGCTGGTTCGATCTTCCAGTCAGGGCACATCAGAGAAGGAAAACTCTGATTCCAAAAAACCTCCGCTGCCTTGCGGCATACCTCTTCAGGGGAAAGGCTAAGGGAGTAAACCCCGACAGAAAATCCGGAGCCGGAGTCCCTAAGGCGGTTTGACGTTGTAGTCAACACCGGCAACTCCTGCGGCGCACCTGAAGTCAAGCTGTATTGACTCTGTCTTTCCCTTGGACCCTTCCGCTGCGAAGAGAGGGGGGGTCTGCTGCATGGGCAACAGCAGACCCTCCATATCACCCTGCCCAGGCTCTGTAGCTTCAGCTTCACTGGAGAGGACACTCCAGCGTCATCGCAAGATGTCGATTCAACACGGGAGGAGACAGATACCGTGTCACTCCCGAGTCGGACTGCACAGCCATTCTCGGTGGTGCAGATAGACTCTTAAGAAGCTACACCATCGTCTCTCGAGACGGACGGCTGCCGACAATTATACTCTGTATGTTATTCCAAAATATATGACCAAATTCTGCTTCTTTAAAAGTGGAGTAGAACTTTCCACCTTTTATTTTCAATGGTTTACTGGGTTGTGACTCTTGAAGACATTATTTAAGTCTTAATGTTTCCAACTTAGGGAGCCAAAACTTTTGGGAGTGCTTAAAACACAATGAGGAAGGGCCCCCTGCTCAGCCAACACACAGTAAATGCTTCCTGACAGACTGATGGGTCGGTCATACATCTTAAGCACCAATTCACACTTCAAACCCAACAAGTTCAATCACAAAATGTCTAATAGTACCACTACAGTATAAAGCTAAAAGTAGATTCATGGCAACTACATTATTACTAATATTTCTGAAGGCATAAAGTGTTATTTTTTTAAGACTGATAACTTGTCAAGTTTCAGGGATTTAATTTTATTTCCAGGAATTATATTCCACAAACAAGTCATGTAACAGAGTATGTGCTACTTAAGCCAAGTGTACTTAAAATATTTTGTGTACCGTACTAGTACAGATCTCAAGTGAATATAATTGTCATTAATTCCATATATGTGTGGCACACACTATATTTCTACATATATTTAAATGCCTAGAAATAAGAACAATTTAAAAAGTAAAAACAAATTAGATTTTTAAAAATTCTCCTTTAATCTATGAGTTATTTAGAAGCATATCATGTAACTTCCAAATATTTGGGATTATTCTAGGTATCATTCTGTTACTGAGTTCAAGTTTAAGTCAACTTTGGTAGGTTGTAGGGAACAGCTCCTCCTGGTTTAGGGAATTGTAGCCCCGGCCTGAGCATGACTGCTACCAGCATCCCGGTCGTGCTTGTCTTTAAGTCTCAACATAAGGCTGCGCGGGAGACATAACCAAAAGTCACTCAGAGGGTTCCCATGGGAATTGGGTTTAAAGAATGCTTATTATGCTTTAGAACTTGCTCTGCTTATCTTTTAATATAACATAAACAACAATCTCTAGCAAGAAATGTATGAAACCTTGCACCTAATGCCAGTGTGGCATCAAGATGTTTGATAGACCCTGACACAGACTGGTCACTGTGCCCTCTGTACTGGTACTTGTAATCTGTTACTGTCAACTGTAATCCTAACACCTCAAACTATTGATGATTCATGGATCTTGACCTTGCATCTCTCATGTGTATCCTCCTCAATAAAAGGCATGAGAGAAGAAGGTCTAATCGCTGCCTTCCTTCCCCCAGACATAATGAAATGTCCTGGGTAAAAGTTTGTTCCGCCGTGGTCACGAAGGCTCTGCTGGACAGAGCAGCTTCCAACCAAGCCTAGGGTGTGTGAGGCACATCCACCTCAGTAGGTGAAAATAATTCGCGTTATTTAAGTGTCATTATATTTACTGAGATTTATTTTATACCTTAAAATATGATCCATTTTAATGATTATTTAACACGCATTTGAAATACAAAACTGTAGGACTTCTGTCAAGATGAAGGCATAGGTAAATACGGCTCACCTCCTCCCACAACCACAGCAAAAATTACAACTAGACTTCAAAACAAATATCACCCAGAACCACCAGAAAACCTAGCTGTATGGAAGTCCGACAACCAAGGAATTAAAGAAGTCATATTCATCCAGACAGGTAGGAGGGGAGGAGACGCGCAGATGTGGAGACGTGAATAGAGATGCAGAGACCTGGAAATGTGGAAGGGGCAGTCCCACACCCACATGTGATGGATGAAAATCAGGAGGAATACCTCAAGAGTGAAGGATCCCAGCCCCACACCAGACCACCCAGCCCAGAGTTCCACTGCCAGGAAGATAAGTCCCTATAACTTCAGACTGTAAAAACCAATGCAGGTTGGGGTGGCAGAAGAAACTGCAGTGTTCTCAAGAGTCTCCTCCTAAGGGCCCACAAGAGCCTTAGGACTTACACAGACTCATTCCCTCTGGGCTTCAGCCCCAAGGGGCAGCAGCTGGAAGGACACCAGTGGCATACAGGGAGAAACTGAAGTGTTTGGCATCAAGGCAAGTGTGGGAGGCAGCTTCATCCCAGAAAATATCCCAGAGGCCAAGTGGTGGCACTGTCCCCTTTCTGAGCCCTCCCCCACACAGAGCCACAGAGCGGCGACACCATATTGGAGACTCCACCTACCTGGTTCACATGATTTGCCCCACCCTGGCTATTAAGTAAAGCTCCACTCCATCCAATTTACTGGTGCGCTTTTCTACAGTAGGCATCCTACTAAGACAGGGAGTCAAAGCAGCTCTACCTGATATATAGAAACAAACGCAGGGAGGCTGCCCAAATGAGGAGATAAAGAAACATGGCCCAGATGAAAGAACAAAACAAAACTCCAGAAAATGAACTAAACAAAATGGAGATAAGCAATCTATCAGATGCAGAGCTCAAAACACTGATTATTAGGATGCTCAAGGAACACTCACTCAGTACTTCAACAGCATAAAAAAGATCCAGGCAGAAATAGAGTTTACACTAAGTGAAATAAAAATTTACATGGAACCAACAGTGGAGTGCATGAAGTTGAGAATCAAATCAATGATCTGGAACATAAGGAAGGAAACACATTCAATTAGAACAGCAAGAAGAAAAAAGAATTGAAAAAAAACAAAACAGAAAACAAGGCTAGGTTAAGAAACCTTAGGGACAACCTCAAAATTACCAACATTTGAATCACGGGGTGCCAGAAGGAGAAGAGAAAGTGCAATAAATTTAAAAACTTATACCTTTTAAAAACTTGCCCTTTTTTTTGTTGTCCTATTTTTTCTTTTCTCATTCTTTCTTGTCTTCTTTTGCTTTAGTTGAACATGTGTTACGATTCCATTTTGTGCTTCTACTTTTTTGCTTCATTTTTTCCCAGTAGCTGCTCTATATTTCATAATATACATCTTTAAAATATCATAGTCTATCTTAAAATTTTTATTAATGTTACTTCACATATAGTGTAGGAAACTTACAACAGTATATTACCATTCTTCTCTTCCTGTCTTTTGTGCTATTATCAAAATTTTACTTTGAAATATTACAAACTCCACAATGCTTTATTATTTTTGCTTTAGACCAGACAGTAAATAATTTAATTTTGAAAGCCATATATAGTCTCTGTTTCATATTCTTTGATCACTGTTTCATAGTTTTTTTTACAACTCTTTAAAAATAAACATTCTTAGTTGTTAGACTGAACAAAAAATCAGAGGTAGCATGTAGCTCATGGCTGTTTTTGTGAACCCTTGATCTAATCTCTTTTCAAAATACTAAAAGAAGGAAATGTCTTTTAGATTTATCTACACATAATTTCAAGTGCTTTTCATTGTATTGTGTAATACTAAATGTTACATTCAGCAAAATACGCCTACCTAAAGAACTTCCTATACATATTTTTTGTAGTGTGGGTCTGTTAGCAAAGAATTTTTTTGACATCTGTTCATCTGACAAAGTCTTACTTCTGCCTTCCTTTTTGAAAGGTATTTTTCCTGTATATAAAGTTCTATATTGAGAGTTATCTGTTATTTTAGTTCTTAAAAGATGCCACTCCATCGTCTTCTGGCTTTCATAATTTCTAATTAAAGTCTGCTATGCTTTTATCTATATACATTATGTACTATTTCTTTTGCTCTAATGTCAGGATTTTCTTTTATCTTTGATTTTTAGTATTTGACTACAATATACGCAGGTATATTTTTATTCATATTTATCCTATCTGTGGTTTGTTTTCTTTCATTTTGGAAAATATTTTTTCTGCCTTATTTTCTTTCTCTTCACATGTTAGATTGTTTGATATGTCCCACAGTAATATGTTCTGGTTTTGGATGCTCTGTTTCAGTGTGAAAGACTCCTATTAGTTTATCCTCAAGTTCACTGGTTGTGTTCCTACTGTATCCAGTCTGTTAATAAATCCACAAAAAAATCCTATAGGATAATGTCTCTCATTTCTAGCATTTCCATTTGACTCTTATGTATAGATTTTATTTCTCTGCTGAAATTCCTCATAATATATTTATATTGTCCACCTTATCCATGAGGACTCTTAATATAATAATCATAGTTATTTCAAAGTATCTGTTTAAAGTTTGAATATCTAAATCATCTCTTGGTTTGGTCCTATTGACTGTTAAACCTCTTGACAACAGGTTTTGGTTATTTTTTTCTTTCTGTCTGTATTGCATAATTTTGTAAATTGAATTCCAGACATTCTGTGTGAAAGAAACTAAAGTAAATAATATTTGTCGAGAAATGGGTAAATTCTTCCAGACTTTTCGTATGGGGGATTGAGTAAATCTAATAAGTAGTTGAACTGGGTTTGCATTGTTTTTTTATATAATTACTTTCAGTGCAACACAGAATGAAAATTCCTCCTTTGATGGACTGCCATGACCTAATTCTTTGTGAAAGTCCAGAAGTTCCAAAATTGAAGACAACTGAGAGCATGAACATGAGAAAAACATAAGAAAAAACATTTTTAAAAAAGCCAGCAATCAAGAAACATTCTACAAAACACCTGACCAGAACCGAAAACTTTCAGAGTCATTCAAAAAAAAAAAAAAAAAAAAAAGTCTAAAAACTGTTTCAGTCTAGAGGAATCTAAGGAGACATATGACTAAACATATAATATTGTATCTTGGAAGGAACTACTTCTGGCATGAAGAAGTTTCCTGTACCTTTGCCTTAGGCAGTCTACTGCTGCTCTGTATCAGTGAAGAATCCTGGGCATCATGATCTCCTCCAGTAGCAGATAGTTTTAGCCTAGTGTCATTCAAGGTGAGCAAGGAGCATGTATGCATACCCATCCTCTCCCAGTAGCTGAACTCTGTGTAGGACTAGAAGGGTGTATGTGTTCCCTGACCCTTCCCCAAGGGCATAGGCTTTTGTTTCATATGGAGAGTGGGAATGACAGAATAAAATCTAAATATCAAATTTCTGCTTCAGTATCAACTGTGAGAAAGAGCTAGTGATTTCTCTCTCTCTGAACCCAACATTCATTTTTTATATCAATGTACCTAGCACCATTTGGAATTTAATACTTGCATGTTTTTGCATACTAGATTTATTTCTATTAATTCTGTGAGCTCTGGGAAACGTCACACTGAATTTTTAAAGACATAAACTATGCTGACCCATTCTAGTCTCAGTTAACTTATTTAGACCAGGCCATGAGGTGGCTGTCCATGATTCCTCTGAATAAATCTTCTCCCTAAGCTTATTTATCTTCACTAGCCAGTTTAGACACCGAAGGGAGAGTCACTTCTAAAAAAACACAAGCCTGTATCCTGGCCCCCACTCTACATAGTGTAACACTGTGGTAAGAGTAAACTTAGCAGCTGTATATGGGACTGGCCAAAAGTTAATACTGCAAGTTTTTGCAGAAAGGGTAAGATTTAGGCTAATGAGCTACATCATTTTTGTGCCTTTTTCTACTATGTAAATTATTTATGATAATGCTGTATTATTTTTATAAAAATAATATTTTCTTTAATAACACAATTCATGAACAGTGTTTAGATTGGGAGTCATTTGCCTCTGTTTACAGTAGCAATCATGGAAAGCTAGAGAAAATCCAAGGGTTAACACAGTGGAAGACTTGCAAAAAAACTGACAGCATAAGAACCAAGTAGTACGAATGACACAGGACTTTTAATTTCATACTCAGGAGAAAACTAATGACTCTCTTTTAAAAAGTTCTTAAACCTTCTCTAAAAGATATACAGAATATGAAATTTAACATTGTGGATTTTTTTTCAATAAAACTATCCCCTTAAAAGTTGTCCTCAATTGTGTATTTTTCTCAGATCTTGAAATACTTGGAATTGATATAATCACAGGTTGTCATTCTTTCATTCCGAAATGAAAAAATGAGTAACTGTTCTCCTGATAATCCTGTGACAGGGGATGCCAGTAACTGTCTGGAAGGTAATACAGTCAGGGAACCCCCTTCAATAACTCCAGCTATATTTTTCTTTGACAGGCAATACTGCCCCTGTAATTCCTTTTGGAAAATTTTGTAAAAAATTACACCATGAAGCCACTGGATGTCACTGCAGGTTTATGGAGTGTTACCCACTAGAGTTTAAACTGGGCTATAAGTAAATGAACTCTTAAAGCACTCTAAAGAGTTTGGGAAGTAAGCTGTCAGGCTCTGAGGATTTACAGGTATAATACTAGTGCACTGGTGATACACAATTTGCCAGTTATAAGACCTTCCATCTGCAAGTTCTTGAAATAGAAGCTTGAAGAAAAGGTGAGGAACAAATAACAAGTCTAATAGATCTAGTGGACAACTATAAGAATAAAAGGCAACAAGCATAATCCTAATAATCAAGGAAAGTGAGAAATATTGTGAATGCAAGCAGACATTAAAAAGTCAAAGATGGTGATGTTTCCCAAAAAGTGAGATTTTATTGCAATGATAAAAACAAACCTGAAAATAAAATATTCAAACACATATACACACAAACGAATGCACACACACACACACACACGTTAATCAAACATGAATTGGGATCCCTCTAGAAAATTGATATAAATGAGAGAATATACCATTTAGACCATCTGCATACTTAAAATAAAGACTGCATCACCTGATATATTTTAAGCCTGGAATTGTCAGTGGAAAAAAAAATGAATGAGAAGAATTGGGGATATGATTCATTAAACAGGCACAATACATTAAATAGGAAATATCAGATGTCCCAACAGAAGTCAGATGCTTAGTTTTTCTCCTGTTTTCTTTATAGTATCTCTCTATCCTCCCAAAAAGTTACTAGAAGACTTAAAAACAGGACTTTATCTTCAAGAAAAAAGAGAGACTTAAATAAAAAGAAATGCTTAATTCCCATGGAAATAGAACTCCATGGAATTAGTTTCAGCATCATTACATCAGAAATGTACAAATTCTGTTTGTATTGATTAGTTCCTGCAAAGTTGAAATTTGCATGCAATCTACAATCATTCCCCTCCACAAATGTCTTCATTTAGTAGTACTCTGGGCTTGGCATGACAAAGATTATTTTAAATCATAGCTTCACCAAAGAAGAATCTGCTAAAAAATATCACAATTTCATTGAAAACACTGCACAAGACAGTGACTGGTTTAGAAGGAACAAATGGTTTTACATAGCTAATACATTATTCCTCAATTCACCAGTGCCAGGCATCAATGAAAGGCCTCTCACAAAATGTCTTCCGGCCTACGTATAAAGCATAGTTCCTGACACTGATAGCCATGCATACAAAAGTCAACAATAATATGATGTATTTGGGTGATAAAATGATGTTAGAAAGCTTACAACAGTGTGAAAAGAAAAACTTGTTTCTCAAGCCATCTTTTCTGTCAAATTTAATCACCTATGCCAGCAAACAAGTCATTAATCATTAAAGACAACCCATGAGGCTAGTTTTGGGCGATTTAAGAATTGTTTAATGAGTTAGTATTTATTCCTCAAGTTGTCAGTTAGGACAAGTGTCTCAAGGTCTGTGTGGTTCTTACTAATTGCTATTCTTGCTAAATGTTAAAATGTGGCATAGTATTTTGCAGATGCAGCTGTAAACATGTTGAGCTTGATAAAAACCCAAGTGGGTAAGGGTAGCCTACTGCAAAAGAAGAAATTAACATGTAATTAACCAAATAGTGTATGTAAGCACTGGCTAAGACTTCCTTTTGGGAGACAAGAGCTTTGGATGGCATTCCATCTCCTTTACTTGCTGCAAATGAACAAAAGTACCTAACAATATCCACCTCTCATTCTTAAAAAAAAAATAAATAAATAACCTGAGCAGGAACTCCTTGAGTTTGATAACACAGTGAGCCTTGAATAAAGTAAACTCTGATAAAAGTCCTCAAGTCAAGAGTTCACACACATAGAATTAAGGTGACCAAAGACCTTTTCATAGGAGGAAAGTCTAACATCACTGTGGAAAGCAGAAGGGTCATCAGAATCCAGGGCAACTTTCTTCATATGGTTGGCTACCTTTCTCAGGTATTTCAGCAACAGCAACACGGTATCTAAACAACTCATCTAAACATATTTGGCCATCAAACATTTCACTAATATAGCATACCGTATTAAATTAATAAATCCTCTTCTATGAAGATAAGAGTATAAACAATATTTGGGCAAGATCACTTAAAAGTATGGGTGTTGCTAAAAAGTCACATATGAAAATAATCGGGGGGGGGTTATTATTGAGTTGGCCAAAATTTTCATTTTTTTTCTCTGTAAGATGGCTCTCGCAGTGCTCAGTTGTCTTTAACTTCATTTGAAACAATTTTGTTATACTGTATTGTGATAGCTGTCATATCACCATGCATTAAAAAAAACTTATCAAAATTGGTGAATTTTTGTGCAGCCATTTTAATACTGAAAATGGAAGAAAATAAGCAACATTTTCAGTGTATTATGATTTATTGTGTGAAAAAAGGTAAAAATGAAACTAAAACGAAAAATGATTTGCGCAGTATATGAAGGTGCTGTGACTGATCAAACATCAAAAGTGGTTTGTGAAGTTTCATGCTGGAGATTTCTCTTGATGGACAATGCTCCAGGGTTGGGTAGACTAGTTGAAGTTGACAGTGATTAAATAGAGAAAAATCAGCATTATACCATGTGACAGGTACCCAACATACTCAAAATATCCAAGTCAATAAAGTTATTGGTGAAAATGAAAAATGTGTCTTTCATTTAACAAAAAAAAAACTAAACAGACTTTTTTGCTAACCCAATAAATATAGAAAAGACCAAACTAATCAACCTTTGATTAGACTGAAGCTCTAAGGGTAATGGGTAAGCCACAAGAAATGTTTGATAAACACCCATTCAAGACTGCAAAACAGCAGTGGACATAACATTAAAACTAAAAGGATGCTAACATCATTAATACCCCTCATCCCGACAAACAAAATAAACAAAATCTTATGTCTGAACTATAATAAAATTCCATGCTCTTCATTTGCTGGACACTCACATTAAGAATTAGTGAAGCTGGCTCTGATCGGTGTAGCTCAGTTGGTAGGGGCATTGTCCCTCAAAGCGAAGTGACAACGGTTTAATTCCCAGTAGGGGCACATGCCTAGGTTGTGGGCCCATCCCCAATCAGGGTGTATATTAGAGGCAACTGACTAATGTTTCTCTCACACACTGATGTTTCCCTCCCTCTCTTTCTCCCTCTCTTCCCATCTCTAAGAATAAGTAAAAGTCTTTAAAACAAAATTAATGAAACTAAATGAAAGCTGAAAACATGAGATAAACAAATTAAAATGGTCATTGTTTGACATTTCAAAAAATATTCTTTATGATAAATAACATACTTTATATATATTTTATGTTACCTGGTTCCTCCCTGAAATTTTGCACAAATTTAGTATCCAAACATCCCCAGCACTCCATAGCACTGCGTTATGGAACTATATATAATAAAAATTATTATCCATTTGTAATGTTATCAGATATAACCCTAACTAATCAGAATTCTACTATACTACATGCTTCCCATGTGTATTATTCCCATAAAATATAAAAACTCAATGTAAAAACTGACCTAAAAGTTCTATGTTCTATTTCTGCACTATAATCCTCAAGTTTCTTTTGAAATTCATAGGCACTTTTTGTTTTGATTGACACACAAATTCAGAGACATTTAACCACATGAATTTCTCACTGTGTTTCACACTGGGGTCATGCCAACATTTTGTGATACCTACATATAGTGATCTAACAAGTTACATGAGCTAGCAGAGAGAAGAATAACTGCTTCAAATATGCGTGCAGAACAGAAATCATGGTATCCTCCAAAGATGCCATATCATCATCTGATGCAAGATGTCCTCAAAATAGCCTTAAAGAAATGGAACTTCCCAAGATGTATTCTAACAGGGCTGCAGAATCATCAATGTTCTGAGAGGAGATGATTAAACATGATGCAGGCTGATACTACAGCAAAAGCAATCAAAGGAATGCAAAGCAATAAATAATAAAGAAAGCTGTTTATCCAGAGTTTCATAAAATTATGCTTGGTCCAAAGAAATATGTAATATATTCTCACTAAAAATAATGAGTGGAATGTATCATGGGATAGATCATTATTTATATACTTACTGCATTTGATCCGGTCAGCTCTACAGTCCTTTATGTAAATCACAATGAAATAAGAATCTCAAGTTCAACACACAAATCAGTGTAATTTATCACTTCTATTTTTTTCTGAAAGGGAAATTCCATTCACGGACTTGTATGGAACACTAAACCACATCTATAGTGTAAGCTACTGCCCTAAGCCACAGATTCAAACTCTCACAGGATAGCTTTCTTTCGATATCCTGTAAGACTCTAAAATCAGCATGTCCAAAATTTAACTCAGTTAACAAATGGACACAAGTACTTGCTTTTAATCACTGCTCTAGACTGCCTTGCTTGTGAATCACACTAGTACTCACTTGATTGCAGAAAGCAGATACTCTGAAGTCATCTTGGAAGTTTCTCTAAACTCACTGACATGTTTACTCAGTTACTTAGTCCTGTTAATTCTCCCACCCCACCCCCTTTTTGATTTAATCTTTATTGTATTTTTCCATTACCATTTAGTCACCTTATACACCCTTCTCCCCAGCAATCACCACACTGCTGTCCATGTCCATGAGTCCTTTCTTTGTTTTTGCTCAATACTTCCAGCCCCTAACCTCCCCTACCCAGCTGTCATCCTGCTCTCCATCTGGGAGTCTGTCCACATTTTCCTTGTTAGTTCAGTTTGTTCATTAGATTCCACAGTTGAGTGAAACCATGTGGTTTTATCTATCTCTGACTGGCTTATTTCAGTTAGCATAATGTTGTCCAGGTCCATCTATGCTGTCACAGAGGGTAAAATTTTCTTCTCTTTTTTATGACTGAGTAGAATTCCATGGTATAACTGTTCCAGAGTTGTTTTATCCAGTCATCTACTGATGGACACTTGGGCTGCTTCCACATCTTGGTGATTGTACATAAGGTTGCAATGAACATAGGGTTGCTTATGTTGTTTCAAATAAATGTTTTGGGCTCCTTTGGATATATTCCCAGAAGTGAGATCGCTGTGTCAAAAGGCAGATCCATTTTTAACTTTTTAAAGTATCTCCATACTGCTTTCCACAGTGGCTATACTGATCTGCATTCACACCAACTATGAAAAAGTGTTCCCCTTTCTCTACATCCTGGCCAGCACTTGTTGTTTGTTGATTTATTGATGATAGCCATTCTCACAGGTGTGAGATGGTATCTTATTGTGGTTTCAATTTGCATTTCTCTGATGATTAGTGATGTTGAGTATCTTTTTATATGTCCATTGGCCATCTGTATGTCCTCTTTGGAGAAGTGTCTATTCAGGTCCTTTGCCCATTTTTTAACTGTTTTTTGTTTGTTTTTGTGTTGAGTTTTGTAAGTTCTTTATAAATTTTGGATATTAACCCCTATCAGATGTATCAGTAAATATGTTCTCCTATTTTGTGGGCTGTCTTTTTTTTAATTTTGTTGATAATTTCCTTTGCTGTGCAAAAACATTTTAGTTTGATGTAATCCCATTTTACTCTTTCTCATTTCCCTTGCTTGGGGAGATATATCTGATAAAATATAGCTATGAGCAATGTCCGGGATTTTGCTGCCTGTGTTTTCTTCTAGGATTTTTATGGTTTCAGGTCTAAAATTTAAGGCTTTGATCCACTTTGAATTTATTCTTTTGTGTGGTGTAAGAAGGTGGTCTAGTTTCATTTTTCTGCATGTATCTGTCCAATTTTCCCAACACCATTTATTGAATAAACTATCTTTAGCCAATTGTATGTATTTGCTTCCTCTGCTGAACATTAATTGACTATAAAGCTGTGGGTTTATTTCTGGGCTCTCTATTCTGTTCCATTGATTTATGTGTCTATTTTTAATGCTAGTACCTTGCTGTTTTAATTACTGTGGCCTTATAGTATAGTTCGATATTAGGTAGTGTGATTCTTCCAATTTTGTTTGTCTTTCTCAGGATCACTGTTGCTTGGCAGGGCCTTTTGTGGCTCGATATAAATTTTTGAAATATTTGTTCTAGTTCTATAAAATATGTCATTGGAATCTCTATAGGAATTGCATTGAATCTAGATTGTTTTAGGTAGCATGGACATTTTAATTATGTTAATTTTTCCAATCCATGAACACTGTATGTGCTTCCACTTATTTGTATCTTCTTCAATTTTTTTCTTCAGTGTATTATAATTTTCTGAGTGTAGGTCTTTTACATCCTTGGTTAGGTTTATTCCTAAGTATTTTATTCTTTTTGTAGCAATTGTGAATGGCATTGATTTCTTAATTTCCCTTTGTGTTAGTTCATTACTTGCATATACACTTAGTATCTCTAGAAATGTTCCCCTTTCCTCCCAGTAGCACTGTCATCAGAATTTTTTCCTGTAACATTTTTGCCTCCAAACTCACCCTTAAAAAACCTTCACCTACAATACTGAGTGATCTGTCTCACATACACGATCTAATTCCTTCCCTCTGCTATCTACAATCTTTCAGCAGTTCTCTGTCATCATTACAAAAAGCAAACTCTTTAAAAGGACTAGTCAGACTATTTGTGATGTGCCACCTTCCTAACCTCATTTTTTTCAGTTCCCATGCATTCTGGAAAACCTGTAGGTCCCTGAAAGCATCAGGTCCCCCAGCCTTTGGGGTTTTCCACATGGTGTTCCAGAGAATGCAACCTCTCCCCAACTCTTTAGTCATCTGGCTAACTCCCACTCCAATTCCAAGGACCAGTTTAGGCATCACACCTGTTTGTGCAGTTAGATTCCTTAAAGAGGTATCACAATTATATTCTAATTGCTTGCTTCAGTATTCTCCCTCCCCTTACACTTATCACAAGGCCATAGAACTCATTCACGTAGCTATTCTCAAGTTAATTGGCTTCCACCACCTGTAATTTTCAAAGTCCCAATGGGCATTCCAGTATAAGATTCTAGCACTTAGGAATAGAGCCTATATCTTTCATCCCTCTAAGATGAGACCTTTCCAAGTGCTTGAGTCATTACAGGCTCTAAAGGAGGCTGAAATGAATCAAATAGCAAAGCATACAAATAAAAATACCAGAGGATGAGCACAATAAAAGTGATGAAGTGATTAAAAATATGGAATGATTTCACAGAGAATAAAGAACATTAAGAAATAGCAAGTGCTTAAAAAACTATAGAATAATGCAATTGGGTTAAATAAAAATGCTGATTTAGAGACTTCTGGTCAAGATGGAGGCATAGACAGACACGCTGTGTCTCCCTCCACAACTAAGAAGGAATACAACTACATAAAAACTAGAGACAACCAGAAGTTCCAGAAAATCAAACTACATGGAAGTCCAGCAAACAAAGATATAAAGAAGAAATACTCATCCAAACAGGTAGGAGGGGCGGAGCAGGGGCAGAGAGGACGTGGTGTGGTGACAGCAGTAGCAGTAGCAGTAGCAGCAGCAGGCCAGCAGAAAGTGCAGTCACAGGTTTTAAAGTCAGGAGATATACCTGGACACTGTTCTCAGCTCCTGACCAGACCTCGAAGCTCACGGTCCCAGCACCAGGGAAAATCAAGCCTCATTGCTTCTGACTACGCAGACCAGCAGGGGTTGGGGAAGAGGCAGAAACTGCCAGTCTCTCAGCAGAGTCCGCTTGTTTAAAGGGCCCCCAAGGTCCTGGAGCACCCGCAGACCCACCCACTCTGGAAACGACATCCAGAGCAGCAGCTAGAGGGGCACCAGTCTGGTGTGGAGGTGGGAGAGGTGCCTGGAAAAGGGGCGAGTGCTGGGCAGGTGGCTTTGTTCCCTCTCAGACCTCTCTCCTACATACAGCGCCACAACGTGGTGCTACAGGTCGCCCTGTACTGACGGATCCCTAAGGCTCCGCCCCTTACAACATAACAGGAGCAACAGATCTACCTGGGACGCGGAGGCAAACAAACACAGGAGCCTGTCAGAATGAGGAGACAGAGAAGTATGGCCCAAAAGGGGGAATGGATCAAGGTTCCAGTGGGAGAACTAAGCGACGAGGACACAGCCAACCCAACAGATGAGGAGACAGACAACCTAACAGATGCAGAATTCAAAACACTGGTGATAAAGATGCTCACAGGATTGACAGGTATGCTTGAGTACAGCAAATGTGTAAGAGAAGAAGTGAAGGCTATGATAAATGAAACTAAGGAAAGTTTACACAAAACCAATGGTGAAGGGAATGAAACTGGGGTTCAAATCAATGATTTGGAACATAAGGAAGAAAAAAAACAGTCAACCAGTGCAGAATGAGGAAACAAGAATTGAAAAAAATGAGGAAAACTTCCCAAATTTTGCGAAGGAGATGGACATACAGGTCTGGAAAGAACAGAGGGTCCCAGGTGAGCTGGACCCAGAGGGGACCACACCAGGACACATCATGATTGAGATGCCAGAGGTGAAAGATAAAGACAGAGTCCAAGGGGCAGCAAGAGAGAGGCAGAGAGTTGCTGACAGTGGGGTGCCTATAGGACTATCAGCTGATTTCTCAGAGGACACTTTGCAGGCAGGAAGGGACTGGCAAGCAGTATTCAGTGTGATGAAAGGCAACCTGCAACCAGGATTACTCTATCCAGCAAGGCTATCATTTGGAATGGACGGGCAGATGAAGTGCTTCCTAGACAAGGTAAAGCTAAAGGAGTTCATCATCACCAAGCCATTATTATATGAAATGTCAAAGGGACTTACTTTTAAGAAGATCAAAACTATGAACACTACAATGACAACTCACAACTATCAACAACTGAATCTAAAAAATAAAAACAAAATCCAACTAAGCAAACCAGATTAGGAACAGAATCATAGGTATGGGGGTCATTTGGAGGGTTATCAGCTGGGAGGGAGGAGGGGGAGAAATGGGGATATGGTGCAGGGATTAAGAAGCATAATCAGCTGGTATAAAACAGACAGGGGCAAGCTAAGAATAATACAGGAAAGGGTGAAGCCAAAGAACTTATATGGATGCCCCAAGGACATGAACTAAGGGGGTTGGAATTGCTTGAGGGAAGGGGGTACTGGAAAGAGAGGAGCAAAGGGGAAGAAAATTGGAACTACTGTAGCAACATAATCAATATAATATACTTAAAAATGCTAATTTAATTTACTGTAATCATTTTCCCCAAAATTATAATGGAGGACCTTTTATTAGGCAGGGATACAAAACTGAGAAAGTGTTCTTCAAGTATACAAATGACAAACCAAAACAAAATGAAATCCTAAAATCCTCACCCATACAACCAGAGCACAGTATGGAGCTCCATAAGATGTATGCTTGTAAAAGATTATTTCACCTTAGTCACCGCAAGGCCAAAGACTGAATTCATAAGTCACTTGGCTGTTTCTGAGCCCAATTATTCCGTGGAAAGGCAGAAAGATGGGACTTGACCATTTGAAATCCTACCTCACAATTCTGCCCTCACAGGAGCCCAGTGAAAAGCCCTCTCTTCTATCTTGCCCACAGCTGCCCCAACTGTGAGTCATTTTCCAATTCCCCATAGCAGGGCACTATGGGAAAACAACTGCTTTGGCTGCAATTTGATAGGCACAGGTGGCACCACCAGCTGCAAGTAATTTAGCTCTGACTGGCATTCCTCTATCTCTTGTACTGTATATACTGTGTCAGCAGAGGAGTATGAGGAACTGGAGCCAAGAGGAAAAGACACCACAAGAGGGTCAAAGGTGATGTGTGGGGGAGAGAATGACATCCTCAAGGAGCAGGTCCATTGAGGTTTTCACTTGTGTTCATTCTTCTGCAAAAATGGCTAGATAAAATCATAAATGGAGACAATCAGGTCAGACATTAGGTTGTATTATCCACATATCAGCAGGCAAAATCAGCAGGATGCTTCAGATGTCCCCACCAAGCCAGAAACTGGTATCACTCCCTCCCTGGCAGATGGCAATATTCCAGGTGCAAATGATTCTTGTACAAATGAACCCAGACTTATTCCTCTCTTTCCTTCAAACAAGTCTGGTGTCCAGACACTATCTTTCTGAACTCCTGAATACTACGTCACCTTAGTAAAAGTGTAATCCCAGGCTTCACTATGGATAATACAATCCCAAGTGAAAATACAGGACTTGAGTGTCTGGCAAGTTATGATTTACTATTTATTTTCCTGTTGGCCCCCTCCTATGTTTTGATTCCTAATGAAGATGGGGACACCCAAGGATGCATACCAAGTCATAAGATTAGGAATGAAAGGCAGGCAGCCACCAATGAATGCTTCATTATGAATGCTAGCTTTCTCTAACGAGCAAAAACCTCTGATCTCTAAAAAAGGAAAGGCAAGGGCTGCTCAAGGGTTAACTGCTCCTAAACGTATGAGACTATAAACAGCAAGAAATAGCTGGATTCTAGTCCCCATGCAGATTTTTTTCTTTACATCTCCCTTCTTAATACCTCCTTGCCCCACCTTTCCAGGAGCCTTTCACTGTTTCATAAAAGCAGGAACTTGACTTTAATATCCTAAGATATGCTTTATTTCCCAAATCAAATTCTCCTCAGTGTTCAACCTATGGTTTTGCTTACTCTTCTCCCCAAAGCTGAACAGGCAGCCATGCTACATGAGAGACATCCCATACCAGGGCCACCAAGTAAGGCCACTATCAAACAATATTCCTGGGCAAACATGATTCCAGGGCTCATTTCTGTAACCAGGCTGGCAGCAGGGAGGGTGCTTGTTGTGCTATCAGCTGCTTTCTCAACAAACCTGGAGAGCAGGTCCCCAAAGGGGATCCCACAGCTCATAAAGCTAACCCTTCCATCAAATACTGGGTGCTATAATTTGATCCAAAAAGCAATTATCAAATGTACCCTTCCAATACTAAAAGGAAAAAAAAGTGCCAACCTACCACAGTCAGAAATACAAACATTGAGTTTCATCCTGAAGCCAGTCCAGTGGATCTTATGCCGTGTTTGCCCTCCTTCCTGTTATCATATTCTACATTGGAGCCACCATGTTATCATCAAACTTGATCACGGTAAAGTGATGAAATTGTTTTTAGAACCTTTACAGGGTGAGATGCAGTCTGCTCACTTTAGGACAGGAGGGATACCAGAAAACAAGCTAAGGCACTAAGGAAAAAAAAACTGCTAAATATTTTTATATTGAAGTAACCTAACAGATATAATTAAGAATAAAAATAAACCTTGTTTCACTGCCTTTAATATTTCAATAGTAGTAGCTTTTAGAAATCATTGTACTCATTACTATCTCAAAAACAACAAATATCTCTTCAAGTTTTCTCTTCATAAAATGTATCTTCAAAATACACAGATTTGCATATTAGATCAGGTCAACTGCTCACTGAATTCCTTCCACTCAAGTCAAAGGAAGAAGTTGTTTTTCCCCTTTTTCCTCACCCCTTTTTGCTGGCACACCAACATTCCAGTCCCCAAAGTCTATAGAAATACTCATCTGATGGACACATTTTCACCAGGAAATGACATAGTGGCATAGGTAAAAGGTTATTTGGATAGACTGCTGTGTCACAAATTGTCAGGATCTGATTTAGAGACCATGCTTTTGTCAAGAAAGACAGTTGGGTGTCTGCTTTAAAGAAGTACTGGGAATATTTTCATCAAAAGTTTGAATTGAAAAACAGTAGGTGGTAAATATCTGAGCTGTTGCCGAGAAAGACTGCTATATCTGTGCAATTACCATTAACAGAGGACAGCAGTAGTTCAATGAAGTAATTCAATCTGGTGGCCTACATTTTATCAAGACAGCAATTTTGAGCTCTGACATAAAAGGCTGCCACAGAAAGGACTAGTCTTATTTTTGAATGCATTTTTCTCTCCCCTAATTTTATAAAAACAGGATGTATTTGCTTAGTAAGGCCCAATTAAGTATCTCTGAATATTTAACAAAGGACCATGAGATAGTTTCTCATGACAACATGCACTTAGACATTCTTCAGAGTTATTTTATGTGTTTAGTTGTCTAAGATAGAGAGATAGATATTAGGGTGCAATACAGGAAGAGAGAAAAAGAGGTAGACAGATCCCAAGGCATTACAAACAGCAGGGAGAGTTTTAATAAGTCTTTTTAAAACAGCTTTATTGAAGTATGATTGATATATAATAAATACATATTTACTGTGTACAATTTGATAAATTTTGGCATATGAATATATGTTAAACTTACTCAAGTTAAAATAAAGGACATTTTCATCATCTGCAAAATTCTACTCATGCCGCTTTGTAATCCCGCTATCCTAAACCTCCTTTTCTATTCCTGCCTCTCCAGGCAACCACAGATCTTTGTCACTGCAGAGTCAACGACATTTTTAGCATTTTCTATAAATTCAAATGTATAATATGTACACTTTTTTTGTTTCCCTCTCTCAGCATAATTATTTTGAGATTCATCCAAGTTGTTGCACGTAGCAGGCTTTTTTACTTTTTATTGCTGAGTAGTATCCTTTTGTGTTCGTGAATGTATATGTGTATACATATGTGTGTGTATACATATACTCACCATCGTCTCTCGAGACGGACGGCTGCCGACGATATTATTTACATCACAAATGTTCATTCATTCAACTGATAATGAACATTTCCAACTTTTGGAAATTAAAAATAAATCTACAATAACTCTCATGCAATGTCTTGGTATGGACATGTGCTTTCATTTCTCTTGGGTAGAAACCTAGGAGTTGAATAACTACATCATCACACGGCAACTATGTCTTTAACTTTTTGAGAAACGGCCAAACTGTTTTTCAATATGGTTGTAGCATTTTATATTCCCACCGGAAGTATCAGAGATTTTTTTTTTTTTTTTTTTTTTTTTGAGAAAGAGATGGAGGGAGGAAATGAGGGAGGGAGGGAAAAAGGGAAAGAGGAGGGTTGGGAAGAGATGCATCGTTGGTTGATTTCTGTATGTGCCCTGACCTGGGACTGAACTTGCAACCTTGGGATATCAGAACAACACTCCAACCAACTGAGCTATCTATCTGGTGAGAGCTGGAGAATTTCAAATTATTGGGTTGGCCAAAATGCTTTTTCGGTGTTTTCCATGAGATAAATCTAGTAGCGTTTAGTTTTGTCTTTAACTTCATTCAAAACTATTTTGTTAGGTTGTAGAGTGACAGCTGTTATACAAGCATGCATTTAAAGAAAAAAACGTATGAAAGTTTTGAATTTTTCTTTATTCATTCTAATATTGAAGATGGAAGAAAATATACAACATTTTCAGCATTTATGCTTTATTATTTCAAGAAAGGTAAAAATGCAACTGGATTGCAAAAAAAGATTTTTGCAGTGTATGGTGAAGGTGCTGTGACCAATCAAACATATCAAAGGTGGTTTGCAAAGTTTCATGCTGGATATTTCTCTTGCTGGACAATTCTCCAGTTGGGTAGAACAGTTGAAGACGACAGTGATAAAATCAAGATATTAATTGAGAACAATCAACACTATACCGCATGGAAGAGCCAATATACTCAAAAAATCCAAATCAAACAATGAAAATCATTTCCACCAGCTTGGTTATGTTAATCAGTTTGGTGTTTGGGTTCCACGTAAGTTAAGCAAAAAAAATCCCTTTTACTATATTTCCACATTCAAATCTCTACTTAAACATAATGAAAATGTTCCATTTTTAAAACAAACTGTGATGGGCAATAAAAAAGTGGATACTTTACAATAATACAGAATGAAAGAGATGGTGGGGCAAGCGAAATGAACCACCACCAACCACAGCAAAGGCTGGTCTTCATCCAAAGAAGGTGATATTGTGTATACGGTGTGACTGGAAAGCAGTCTTCTATTATGAGCTCCTCATGGAAAACCACACAATTAATTCCAACAAGTACTGCTCCCAATTAGACGAACTGAGAGCATCACTCGATGAAAAATGTCCAGAATTAGACAGAAAATGCATAATCTTCCATCAGAATAACACAAGACTGTATGGTTCTTTGATGACCAGCATGTTTGTTGGAAGGCCAGGCAAAAACTGTTGCAGCTTAGATGGGAAGTTCTGATTCATCCGCCGTATTCACCACACAATTGCACCTTTGAATTTCCATTTACTTCAGTCTTTACAAATTTCTCTTATTGGAAAAAATTTCACTTCCTTGGAAGACGGCAAAAGGTACCTGGGGAAATTCTTTGCTCAAAAAGATAAAGTTTTGGGAAGATGAAATTATGAATTTTCCTGAAAGATGGCAAAAGTAGTGGGAAAAAATGTTGAATACATTGTTCAATAATAAACTTACTGGCAAAAATAAAAAATGTTATCTTTTATTTCTACTTTGAAACCGAAAAATTTTTTTTGGCCAACCCAACACTTTACATCCTCACCAATACATGAAATAGTCATTTGCTTTCAGTTAGGCCATTTTAATGAGTGTATTGGTAACTGTTGTCTGTAATGGCTAACAATGTGGAAAAAAGTCTTTTCATATTCTTATTTACTATTTGCCTATATTTACTAGTAAAGAGCCTACTGAAAAATTTTGCCCATTTTTCAATTAGGTTACTGGTTTTCTTTTACCTGGTATTGGAAATTCTTTATATATTCTGATTTTTTTTTTCCATTTACTCTGTGCATGTTTATTTTCAAAGATAATTCCTTTTTTTCTTTCTTTTTTTAAGTATATCTTATTATGTTGCTACAGTACTTCCAATTTTCTTCCCCTTTGCTCCTCTCTTTCCAGTACCCCCTTCCCTCAAGCAATTCCAACCCCCTTAGTTCATGTCCTTGGGGCGTTCACATAAGTTCTTTGGCTTCACCATTTCCTATATTATTCTTAACTTCCCCCTGTCTATTTTATACCAGCTGATTATGCTTCTTAATCCCTGCACCATATCCCCATTTCTCCCCCTCCTCCCTCCCAGCTGATAACCCTCCAAATGATCCCCATACCTATGATTCTGTTCCTAATCTGGTTTGCTTAGTTGGATTTTGTTTTTATTTTTTAGATTGAGTTGTTGGTAGTTGTGAGTTGTCATTGTAGTGTTCATAGTTTTGATCTTCTTAAAAATAAGTCCCTTTGACATTTCATGTAATAATGGCTTGGTGATGATGAAATCCTTTAGCTTACCTTGTCTAGGAAGCACTTCATCTGCCTGTCCATTCCAAATAATAGCCTTGCTGGATAGAGTAATCCTGGTTGCAGGTTGCCGTTCATCACACTGAATACTGCTTGCCAGTCCCTTCCTGCCTGCAAAGTGTCCTCTGAGAAATCAGCTGATAGTCCTATAGGCACCCCACTGTCAGCAACTCTCTGCCTCTCTCTTGCTGCCCCTTGGACTCTGTCTTTATCTTTCACCTTTGGCATTTCAGTCATGATGTGTCCCGGTGTGGTCCCCTCCGGGTTCAGCTCACCCAGGATCCTCTATGCTTCCTGGACCTGTATGTCCATCTCCTTCACAAAATTTGGGAAGTTTTCCTCATTTTTTTCAATTCTCGCTTCCTCATTCTGCACTGGTTGACTGTTTTTTTCTTCCTTATGTTCCAAATCATTGATTTGAACCCCAGTTTCATTCCCTTCACCATTGGTTTTGTGTGGATTTTCCTTAGTTTCACTTTGCATAGCTTCCACTTCTTCTCTTATGCGTTTGCCGTACTCAAGCATATCAGTCAAGTCCGTGAGCATCTTTATCACCAGTGTTCTGAGTTCTGCATCTGTTAGGTTGCTTATCTCCTCACCTGTGAAGCTGGCTATCCCCTCGTCGCTTAGTTCTCCTACTGGAAACCTTGATTCGTTCTCCCTTTTGGACCATACTTCTGTATCTCCTCATTCTGACAGGCACCTGTTTGTTTGTCTCCGCATCCCATGTAGAGCCGTTGCTCCTGTTATGTTGTAAGGGGTGGAGGCTTAGGAATTCATCAGTGCAGGGCGACCTGTTTCAGCACATTGTGGCGTTGTACGTGGGGGAAGGGTCCGAGAGGGAACAAAGCCACCTGCCCAGCACTCGTCCCTTTTCCAGGCACCTCTCCCACTTTTGCACCGGACTGGCGCCTCTCTAACTGCTGCCCTGGCTATCATTCCCAGAGCTGGAGGGTCTGCGGGTGTTCTAGGACCATGGGGGCCCTTGAAACAAGCGGACTCTGCTGAGAGAACAGCAGTTTCTGCCTCCACCCCAACCCCCACTGGTCTGCATAGTCAGAAGCAATGAGGCTTGATTTTCCCTGGTGCTGGGACAGTGAGCTGCGAGGTCCGGTCAGGAGCTGGGAATGCTCCCCACGTCTGCCTCTGACTTTTTAAAACATGTGACTGCGATTTCTGCCGGCCTGCCACTGCCACCGCCACCACACCGCGTCCTCTCCGCCCTAGCCTCACCCCTCCTACCTGTCTGAATGAGTAGTTCTTCTTTATATCTTTGTTTGCTGGACTTCCATGTAGTTTGATTTTCTGGAATTTCTGATTGTTTCTAGTTTTGAGGTATTTGTATTCCTTCTTAGTTGTGGAGGGAGACACAGCGTGTCTGCCTACGCCTCCATCTTGGCTGGAAGTCCTATTCTGAATGTCTTTTATCACATATATACTTTGCAAAAATTTTCTAATAGTCTGTGGATCATCTTTTCATCTTCTTAATCATTATGTTTTGAAAGATATACTGGGTATAAAATTCTATATTGGCATTTTTTCACCAATCAGTACTTTAAAGATATTGATTGTGTTTCTCCCCTGGCAATTTTTTTTTTCAAAAAATAAATCTGTTGTTGTCCTTACCTATGCTCCACTACACTTAGACATTTTTGTTTGTTTGTCTTCTAGCTATTTGTAAGGCTTTCTTTCTCACTGGTTTTGAAAAATATGATTCATTTTCCATCATGTGCCTACAATGTGTCCTTTATTTTCCTGTATAATGTTTTCTTCATGTTTCTTCTGTTTAGATCTCTAGGTTTATAGTTTTAATCTAATACTGAACTTTTTCAGACATTATTTCTCTACATATTTTTGTCTCCTCTCTATTCTTTCCTTTGGCAACTCCAAGAACTCGTGTGCTAGGGCTGTATAACGTTAACACACAGCCCACTGTTGGTCTGTTCATTTAAAAATTTTCTCTATTCTCCTCATGTTTCATTTTAGATTCATTTCTATTCCTAGGACTTCAAGTTCATTGATCTTTTATTCTGTAATACTAATATGCTGTTAATATTATCTAGTATATTTTTTACCACACAATTTTCAGTTGTTATTTCTATAAGTTTAATTGATTTTATATTACTTAATTTTTTGAATATATGAAATACAATTATAGTAACTTAAAAGATGTCCTTATCTGATCATTCTAATCTATATCAGTTCAGGGTTAGTTCTGTTTGATTCATTTTCTCAAATATTCTCTTAATTCCTTGCATATCTGCATTATTTACAATAACCAAGGTTTGGAAACAGTCCAGGTAGATGAGTGAATAAAAAAGCTGTTTGCACAACAGAATACCACTCAGCTGTAAAAAGAAGGAAATCTTACCCTTTGGGATAGCTTTTATGGACCTGGAGAGTATTATGCTAAATGAAATAACCTAGTCAGAGCAAGACAGGTACCATATGATTTCACTCATATGTAGAATCTAATGAACAAAATAAACAAACAAACAAAATAGAAACAGACTCATAGCTGTCAGAGAGAAGGGGTGTTGCAGGGCTGTGTGAAAAAGGTGAAGAATTTAAGCAAATAAAAAAAACCTCATAGACAGACAACAGCATGGTGATTACTAGCAGAGAAGCAGGCTAGGGGGAGACAGAAGATAGAAAAGGATATGGGAGAGAAATGATGATGGAAGGAGATTTGATTTATGGTGGTGAACACACAATACAATATACAGATGATGTATTACAGAATTATATACTTGAAACATATATATATAATTATATACATAATATATGTATATTCCCTGGCTGGTTCGGCTCAGTGGATTGAGCGTCGGCCTGCGAGCTAAGTGTCGCTGGTTCGATCTTCCAGTCAGGGCACATCAGAGAAGGAAAACTCTGACTCCAAAAAACCTCCGCTGCCTTGCGGCATACCTCTTCAGGGGAAAGGCTAAGGGAGTAAACCCCGACAGAAAATCCGGAGCCGGAGTCCCTAAGGCGGTTTGACGTTGTAGTCAACACCGGCAACTCCTGCGGCGCACCTGAAGCCAAGCTGTATTGACTCCGTCTTTCCCTTGGATCCTTCAGCTGCGAAGAGAGGGGGGGTCTGCTGCATGGGCAACAGCAGACCCTCCATATCACCCTGCCCAGGCTCTGTAGCTTCAGCTTCGCTGGAGAGGACACTCCAGCGTCATCACAAGATGTCGATTCAACACGGGAGGAGACAGATACCGTGTCACTCCCGAGTCGGACTGCACAGCCATTCTCGGCGGTGCAGATAGACTCTTAAGAAGCTACACCATCGTCTCTCGAGACGGACGGCTGCCGACGACGAATATATGTATATTATATATAATTTTATTAATCAGTGTCACCCAATAAATTCAGTTAAGAAAAGTTAGCAAAACACTGGACATACAGCAAAGAAGGGCAGTGGTCCTTGAGGGACAATAAATTAATGTAATGATTCCTGTGATTGCCTCGGCCTAATTTCTTTAAAAAAGTGCAGGCCTCAATGAGAGTGGAGGGAGCTTAGTGGTACCAGTGTAAGATTTCCTTCTTTTTATGGCCAAATGCATTTCTGTTGTGTAAATGTACCACAGCTTTTTACCCACTCATCTACTGATGGACACTTGGGATGCTTCCAAATCTTGAGTCATAAGGCAGTTCCATTTTCAATTTTTTGAGGTAACGCCATATTACTTTCCACAGTGGCTGCACCAATCTGCATTTCCATAAATAGTGCACAAGGGTTTCCTTTTATCCACATCCTCACCAACTTTTGTTGTTTGTTGACTTATTGATGATGGCCATTCTGGAAGGTGTGAAGTGACAGCTCAATGTGATTTTAATTTGCATCTCTCTGATAATTAGTGATGTTGAGCATATTTTCATATATCTATGGGCCATCTGTATGTCCTCTTTGGAGAAGTGTCTTTCCAGATCCTTTGCCATTTTTTAATTGAAAGTTTTGAGGACATTTTATGTAAGTTCTTTAAAAACTTTGGAAATTAACCCCTTTCTTGAAAACTCTTGTTTGTATAATTTATTATTTCTTTTTTACTGTTTCTGATGGAAGAGTAAATTCAATCCCTGTTACTCTATATTGTCTAAAAGCCCAAATCTTTTCAAAGCTATTTTTATTTAGGTATCTTAACATCATCTGGCGTATCATGTATGAATTAATTAGATTGACTCTCATCATGAGAAGACATTTTGTTCTAGTCACTGTTGCTTTACCCATAGAAACTAAAAGCAGACACAAATCTGTTGAATTATCAATGAGAATGACAATACTAACTACAAATTCACACTATAACACAGAAAATATTCTATAAGAAATGTGCCAAAAATTAAGTGTGAATTTCATCACTAAGAGCAATAAAAATTCTGACTTGTTACTCTTTTTTGTTTGTCTATGAGTCCCTTTTAAGCTCAAATAACTAAGAATTTTGTGTCCACTGGGAAGGAGAACATCTCTTTGCAATTTGGACCAGTGAGGTTTTTGTATGTATTTCTGTTTTTACTCCTGACCTATAGCTAATATTTTAGAATTAGAGTTGTAAACACTATTTATACGTCTGTATGTCTGTAATTCAGAAAGGCCTTTACCTTTGAATGTATAAATGTGTAAATGTCTTCTATGCCAAGATGGTATTGATAAGATTATAAAGACCCTAAGATTAAAATAATTATGTTCTAATATGCTATTGGGTATAAATAATGGCTAATATAAACTAAATATCCCTAAAATGCCCAGAAAACAAGTTAAATTTCCAATACTTTATATGTGGTAGATTTAAAAATAAATTCTTACATAAATCAACTCAAAAGCATTTTGCAAATCCAAGTTCATATAAAGTAGGTTAATTTCTGCCAAACAACATTAATTTAATAAAATTTGGTTTAATAAAAATAGTTGTGCATTCTCTGATTTTTAAGTGTTAAGTATAATGCCAGTATATATTTTAATTCTACTTTGAATGTTTTTCCTAACATATATAGTTTTACTGATGAAATAAGCCAGTATTATTTTCACTTCATTTTTAAGATTACGAAAAAAGTACATTTGACAAAATTGAATCATTATTCTGATAAATTGAATTTTAACAGTAACCATGTTTTGTATTATGTCAGCTTAAATATAATTTTCAAGATCTTCAAGTAACTTAAAATCTTGAACTAATACTGAGTTATTTAACAGATTGGTTACCTAGGCCATATCTAATTACTTAACTACTAATGCTAATTTTAAATGTGTATGCTTTTGATTTTTATCTTTATAAGCTATAGAGAGGCTCTATATTTCAGTAAGGTTAATAAATATATATATATTTAAATATATATATATATATATAGTTACTTATGAGTTTATATAAGAGATGTGTATGGCTGTAAAAATTTAGTAATATTTATTCATGACTTCTGCTAAAATGCTGATATTTAAAAGGCAGTTCACATTTACCCACCCTAACAGTTTTTTTTTCTGGAAATGGAAGTTAGTTACTTTAGATAAATGCTGCAAAGTAAAAAACTGACATTGTATTTACTGTTTCTAAGAAATAGAACTGCATTTTACAACCCTGTGTATTTATTTTACAATAAAAGAACACTTTCTTCCTAAAACAGTGGTTCTCAAGGTTTCTGTTTTCTAGTAACCTTTGCATCCTTAAAACTTATTGAGAGCCATGATGAGTTTATTTTTTGTATGTGTGTGTGTTATAACTATTGATATTTACCATATTGGAAACTGAAACTGAAGAAAACTTAAACAGCTATTTACTTATTTATTTCTAAGTAGTATAATGAACATGTTGCATATTAATAACATATTAGTATTATCTAATTAGTTCTGACCTTATGAACCCGCTACCTGAAGTAAAGTGTCAGTTTTCTCCAGAATATGAAAAAGCATAATGAGAACAAAACTTGAAAATTAAATTTATTTGCATTAGTTTATAATATTTGAGTCTGAAAAACAATGAAGTGTATTAAAATCTTAACAAAATTTGTTTAGTTTTGATGGGCTTGTTTCTTCATGATTTTCTTTAATTACCTTTGCTTTGCATGCCACAGAAACACCAAGTTTCCTTCTTGTTTACATTATTCTTGTTATAAACTCTCACCATATTTTCTACTTTTAAAAATTATAAATGATTGATTAACCACAGCCATTTTAATTCTGAAATGTACACATAGCTTTTTGTCTACTTTGTTTCCTTGAAATCTCTGCATTCAATACCTGGCTAAGCCAGAATTCTGACCTTCAACAATAGAAGACTGTCTCATAGCCCCATGTAAAAGGATTGTACCATGTGCTTCAAATAATTAACACTTTAAAGAAGAGGCTTGAGTACACAGGCTTCTGAAGTCACTGCTTAAACAACTTTAAGACCAGACCAGTGGTCAGGATTTCCAGAACTCTCCTTAGTTGAGAAGGAGATGAATTCATGAGACTGATAACCCAAGACCCAGTGGCTCAGGCATGAATTATAGAAAACTGAATCAACTGGTAAGGGCTAAACACTGGTTTGTTTGGAATATCACTGATATTTTTAAGTACTATTTTATGTATATATAAGGAAGCTATTTCTTTTTTTAAGTTATCTATAATCTATAACAATTTAGTCAATTTGCTTTATAAACTGAAATATTTTTAAGCGATATCTTAATCTCACTCACCCCTTGCCCCCAAAATTCAGAAACTCAGTCTTCTTACTTTTCATGGCTTTATAGTTAATTGCATAAATTCAGTAAGAATTGGTTTTCTTATAACAGGATATGCCTGAAAAAATTCCAAGGCATTGTCTGAAATGCTGTATTTAAGAATGATGCTCATTTAATCAGATATAACTAGACACTTTTAAGGAATTAAGGTTGATTTTATTAAGCTATTGTTACTTACAAAACCTTCCTAGAAAAACTAGCCTGGAACCTGGGGCTTACAGGACCCAGTGATACATATAGGAAGATCACTTCCTGGCAGGCCACCTTGGGATATTTGGGGCACTTTAAGAAGAAAGAAACTCACACAAATAGACAAATGCTGGAGGTAGTGAGGAGAGTTTCTTGAGTTTGGCTTTCTAGCCTCAACACAACAAGTACCAGAGACTTCTACAAGTGCAGAATAGGATAATCTCGTAAAACCTTCCAAAAAAAAAAGTGAACTTTAAAAAGGTGTACTCATGTAAATAATTTAATGGAACCAAGCTTCCTTTGAGACTATTTATGATCAAATAGGGTAACTTTGTGCTTCACAGGAACATGGTTCATTGTCTATGGCATACTCTTCAGCATTACGTTTCTATGAGTACATGGGAGCTAATTTCCAACTCTTAAGTAGCAGATATGTGATAGCAATGCAAAATAATTACTGGCTATATCAAGCAAATTCTGTCTTGTCAGGGAGAAGTTCAACTGACTTCTTTCAAAGACAGTTCTGTGTCCACAAATTAATTTCAATATTCCTCATCTATATTTGTGTCTGTTCTTTGGATTTTCCTTTAAATTGGTTACATCTGCCAAATTCCATCATTATTAAATAATATCTTTAAGAGATGTAATTTTATAATATATGGGAGTCATGATTTTACTTTCACTTTGTAAACCCTCTTTTGAAAAACTCATCAACTCTACAAAACTTTAATACCATAGGATTTTATATTTTATTTATAAACACTCCTAGAATATTTCCTTATGCTGAGGGTGTTACATCAGAACCTCTTGTTTGCTTTAATTCTATGAAAGCCTTCCTTCCACTCTCACAGACAAAATATTAGTCACTAAATGATGTTTAGATTCCAAAGTTTTAATTTTGTGCAAATGTGGACTATATCCAAAAATGAAAAGTTGGTATTAATAGCCACCTTCTTACACATATGTACACATGTACACTTCAAAAATTTTAAATAAAATTGTCACTGCTCTAAAATTGTACACCAGCTTTTTATTCAGGCTCAGAAACTGTGGGTGATCTTTATAAGAGACATATTTCTTCCAAATATTAAAAGTGAGCTGTTTACTAAAGTACAGAGCACTCAGTTTCACAATTTTTACTGAAACCCCAAGAAGCAGAAGGCTGTATATGTGACAGCTTAAATGCTTGTAATCAAATTAATTGGTGGTACAATGATCTGAAATAAGCTTAAAAGCACTATAATACATGTTTAGCAATCACTGAAGAGATCCTTTATTTTTCAGGTTCAGTCAGCTTTTGTACTTTTGTGTTACAGGAGTAAATGAGGGTGGCAATGAAAAGCAGAAAATAGGAGAAAAGGAAAAATACATAAATACACAAATAATTCCATTGCTTCAAAAGAGTAAATGAACCAAGAATTAGACTACTGCTGAATAATGGAAAATAATAAAACGGGTTAAAATGTAATAAAGTTAGTTTGATGAATGGAATCAGGGGTAAAAACATTAAACCTGTTTCTGAATGCAATTTTGTGTACACAGAAACTGATAGGTTTAAGACTATGAATTGCTTTACCAAAAAAGTAACGTAATAAAACTGACAGGGGCAATTTCCGAGATAAAAAGGTAGCTGGACCCAAACAGAGTACTTCTAACAACAACCAATAAAGTGTTCTTCGTGCTCCCCCTAATTATGAAAGCATCTTACCCATGGCAGAGAACTGCAAATTAAAACAGTGGAATATTACTACACACCAATGAAAATTATCAAAATCCAAAACCCTGATAATACTAAATACTGGTGAGGATTAAGAGCAACTGGAAATTTCATTCATTGTTGATGGAAATCCAAAACTGTACAGCTATTATGGAAGAAACTTGGGCTGTTTCTTACAAAACTGTATATATTACTACAAGGTCCAGAAATTGTGCTCCTTAATTTTTACCTAGATGAGCTGGAAACTTATTTCCACACCAAAAGTTGTGTTCAGATGTCAAAAGCAGCTTTACATTTGGAGACAAACAAGATATCCTTCAGTGGGTTAATGGACATATAAGCTGAGGTGTATCCAACCAATGGAATATTATTCATCACTACAAAAAAAAATGAGTTATCAAGCCATAAAAAGACAAGAATGAATCTTAAACACACATCACTGACCAGTGAGAGATGTCAGTCTGAAAAGGCTATGTGCTGTATGATTCCAACTATATGACTTTCTGTAAAAGACAAAACTATGGAGACAGTAAAATGATTCGTGGTTGCCATGGTTTGGTTGGGGAAGGATTGAACAGGCAGAGCAAAGTGGATTTTAAGAGCAAAAACTAGTCTGCATAATACTGTGATGTCCTTATACACGGGTCAAAATCCATCAAACATGCAACACCAAGAAGGAATCCTAATGTGAACTATGGTTTTTCAGTGATAATAACATGTTGTACCACTCTGGGGTGTGTGTGATGTCATTAGAGAGGGGGGAAAAGGTATATAGCAACTCTCTGTACCTTAAGTTCAATTTTCCTGTGAACCTAATATTCTGCTTAAAAATAAAACTTTATTAATTTAAAAACAAAGCTAGCCAGGCCCATTCACACAAGCAAAGAGATCTGGGAAACCCGGAGCCCACTTCCTTGCATGGGTCAGGCTTTATTTGGATTGACCTACATATATTAGGAGGCACAAATGTTTATTACAAAAACAACAACAACCTTTTGTTTGGGGGAGGGGCTAAGGTTCTATGCTTGGCTGAAAAAGTAATAAACAGAAGATAAGGACCCATTGTTCTACTGTCCAACTAGTGAGGTAAAACAAGTATAGACAGATTTCATCATAAGTAACTTCCACTTTTCTATTGCTCAATGTGAATTAAATCAGACTCTTGGCAGGATAATTTTATATTATCAGGTTCAATTCTCAGCTTAACCCTTCTAAGTAGTATGACTTTGGGAAAGTTATTTACCCTCCCTGATCTTCAGTCTTCTCATCCATAAAATGTGAATAATAATAGTTCAAGCCTTATCAGGTTTTTTATTGACTAAAAAATTAAGATATGTAAATTGCTTAGAACAATGTCTAGCACATGGCCAACACTCCAAACACTATTCCTAATAAAGTCTCAGACTCAATTCATGTATGTAATGAGTAATATGTCATACACACATATTATACAGAAGTAAAATAGTTATAAATATCTATAATAATTAAAATGATTAAAATTATGGTCAATGAATCTATAATAATTAAAATGATTAAAATTATGGTCAATGAAGCTCAAATGCATAACATGAAAGGGAAAGTCACACCAAACAGAATACACATATATATCACAACAGAAAAAAAAAGGCAGATTTATTTTTTTCTGCTGTAAGATTACTAAACTCTAATAGTATTAACACTGAAAGGATATCTCAAAGCTTCAGTATCATGTCTTAGACTTAAGACCTTAAGACATGAAAATAGGGAAATACAACAACACTAAAACCCAACACCAAACACTCCACTAGCTAAGGAGGACTGAGAAATCCTTTTAGTCATAAAGGATAAAGAAGACCAAGCTTTTTATAAGACTTACATAAACAGCTGACTGCATTGTTTTTATCTTCGCTTGGTAACATTCTGAGTTAAAAAACCTAAATGACTGTGGACTGAATCAAGTTTATTGAAACAGTGCTCAGGCAGAGAATAATAGGTACCATGACTTGTATAAAAGACCCCTGAACATGTATAGTCTCTTCATTGGCTGTATAACACTGTTACCAACACATGTACTTACACTGAAATGCCCTCTTTGAAGAGCATCTTGATCCAATCCTTCATTTAAAACATGAAGAAAATAAAATGCAATAATGGTCATCACACAGAGATGAATATTAAAAATTTCATTAATTTCATGGTCCTACCAATTTTGAATGTGCAATAATTAAAAAATGAACTTATTATCCCTTTTATAGTCCAATTTTAAATGTGTCACAATTCAACAATTTTATATTTATAATGCTACTGTATATAATAGACCTAATATAAATACTAGAATGTTTTTTATTTATCTCCTTTTCTAATGATTCCACATGCATATCTATTATGATATGAAAACTACAGCAAACTGTTCCTCTTTTACAGCATGTCACTTAATCTATTTTACAAGACACCACTTATTCACATATACTATATTAGAATAATTTAAAGATGCTAGTTATAAATACATTCACATCACAACTAAATGTATAACTATATTTTGGTGGTCAATGACTGCCATTCTGAAGAACAAAGGTGTCTGCATGAGAATGTCCAGTTAATTTTTAAAAATTGATAGGATAAATACAAAGGAAAAAATACAGTAATACTAAGCATGTCCACATATTGTCTCAAAGCCTTTTCCAAATGCATGTATGAATAAACAAAACAAAGAATGTTTGATTTCTTCTGTGGCTCCAGATAAAATCACCAATGGCAATAAATGATCAGACCTATAATAGCCAGCCAGCATATACCAAATCCCATAAAGAAGAGGCATTATAAAGACAGCAATGAGGAAAACCTAATAGCACTTCTATATTATTGTGAATGAGTTGGATGAAGATCAAAAAGTTATGCATACAGGACTGGGTAATTTTCACCAGCATGGAGCTAAGAGAAGTAATGATGTATTAGATGACAATCTAAATAGATTAGAATGATGGGCCACGTGCACTAAGTGTACCATGATAAACTTTAGCAGAGGTTAAATACATATATCTATATAAAGAGAACAAAGGTTTAACAATATCAAATATGAAAAAGACATACTTAAGTATCTGCTGTCATCAAAAGAGAACAGTGAGGCATATATGTTAAGAAAATTGATGTGACCTTCAACTTTTCCAACCGCATGACAGTATCCAGGATGAGACAGGTCAGAGTTCTGTCAACCTACCTGAACAATACTTAGTGTTCTGTGCTATGTTTCAGATTAAGTCAGACAAGGTGATTTAAAAATTTTTTTAAATAATTTTTAGAGCTATAATTGACATATAACATTGTGCAAGTTTAAGTTGTATATATTGGTTTGATATTAATGTTACTACAGTAGCTTTAACACCTTTTTCAGGTCACATATTTATCATTTCTGCTTTGTGTTAGGAACAGTTAAGATTTAGTTGCTTAGCAACTTTGAAGTTTATAATATAGTATTGTTGACTATAATCATTATGTTGTTTTATATCTCTAGAATTTATTTATCTACCAGCTCTGAGTTTGTACCCTTAAAAAGAAATCTCCCAATTCCCCACTCCACAGCCCCTGGTAACCACCATCCTACTCTCTGTTGTTAACAGTTCAGTTTTTTAAAAATTCCACATTATAAGAGATATCCTATTATCCAATTAAAAATAAGCAAAGCCCCTGAGTAGACATTTTTCCAAAGAAGATATACAAATGGCCAACAGATATATGAAAAGTTGCTCAACTTCTCTAATCATGAGGGAAATACAAATCAAAACCATAATGAGGTATCACCTCAGACCCATTAGGATGAGTTTCATTAAGAACACAAGAGATAACAAGTGTTGGCAAGGATATGGAGAAAAGGGAAACCTTATACACTGTCAGTGGAAGTATAAATTGGTACAACAGTTGTGCAAAACAGCATGGTGGATCCTCAAATACTTTAAAATTGAACTATCACATGAACCAGCAATCCTACTGGCTGGGTATATCTACAAAAGAACTGAAATCGGTATCTCAAAGAAATATCTGCACACCCATGTTCATTGCAGCATTATTCACAATAGTCAAGATTTGGGAAAAAACCTAAATATCAATTAAAGGATGAATGGATAAAGAAGATGTGAGGTATCTCTCTCTCACATCTTTTATACACACATACACACACACACACACACACACACACACATATACTTTTGTATATATATATCTCATATATTATATATCGTCGGCAGCCGTCCGTCTCGAGAGACGATGGTGTAGCTTCTTAAGAGTCTATCTGCACGGCCGAGAATGGCTGTGCAGTCCGACTCGGGAGTGACATGGTATCTGTCTCCTCCCGTGTTGAATCGACATCTTGCGATGACGCTGAAGCTACAGAGCCTGGGCAGGGTGATATGGAGGGCCAGCTGTTGCCCATGCAGCAGACCCCTCCTCTCTTCGCAGCTGAAGGATCCAAGGGAAAGACGGAGTCAATACAGCTTGGCTTCAGGTGCGCCGCAGGAGTTGCCGGTGTTGACTACAACGTCGAACCGCCTTAGGGACTCCGGCTCCGGATTTTCTGTCGGGGTTTACTCCCTTAGCCTTTCCCCTGAAGAGGTATGCCGCAAGGCAGCGGAGGTTTTTTGGAGTCAGAGTTTTCCTTCTCTGATGTACCCTGACTGGAAGATCGAACCAGCGACACTTAGCTCGCAGGCCGACGCTCAATCCACTGAGCTAAACCAGCCAGGGACTATATTATATATATATATATATCTTATATATATCTTTTATATATATTTAAATATATAAAATTAAATATTAATAGCAATGATAAGAAGAAGTCCTGCCATTTGCAACAACATGGTTAGAACTTGAAAGCATTATGTTAATCAACATAAGTCAGAGAAAGCAAATAAAGTATGATGTCACAAGGTGATATCTGAAGTCCCATCTTACCCAGAGGTTCTGTAATTTAAGCCTATGTAAAGCCAAAATAATAGATCTATTTTAATCAGCAAATTGAAAGCTGTCAATTTAGCAACACATGGATAAAAATAACTTATGCCTCTGTAAAAAATGTAGCTTAAGGCTTTCACTTTGGTCATATGCTCAGCTGTTTAATATCTGATTAAAAGGATATGTTGGATTCCCTAGTTAATTATGATTCTCAGAATATTCTAGTATTTATGCTCGTCTCATTCAGGGAAATCAGGTTTTCATACCACAGAGCTAGTTCTGCTACAAAGTTATTTTAGAAATACATTTTATTCTGAAGGAACCAGTTTTCTTGTGTCCTTTGAATTTAAGGTCGAGATGCTAACTTCCCATAATTTTCTCTGGACAGAATACAACCCTACCTTCCCTTGGCAAAGTCAGGCTTATTCCCAACAAAGGTATGAAAAAGTGGGTTACTGATCAGATCCTCTTGGAAAATATAAAATGTGAATGCTCTCTTTAGGGACTAAAATGGAAATGGAGGACTCTTGGGAATAATTACAGACACATGGCACACAGTGTGTATTTGGATGAGTTCTCAGTGGGTCTCTGTAATCCTACCTGTATGATTGAGAGTCTTCCCAATTTCCTTTTTGGGCAGTCCCACTGCACATATAATCATTTGTTGATCTGGACAAGATTTTATGAGATGTGATGAACATATGAAGTATTAGGAGTACACTAGGAACCACAGCTGTTATGACTTCCTGTGTTTTTAATGGCTCCTTAAAATCAGAGGCCACTATACACAGCAGCACATTTAGACAGGAAACACTGCAATTACCTAGCTTTAGACTCCATTGCAAATCTGCTAGAGCATTACAGTTCACAAGCCCTAATAGGCAGGCATCACCTATGCTTCTGCTTGAGAATGGCCACAATCTGGATTTATTACGAGGAAGTTATTAATAGAGACTGATAGTTCTTGTCATCTTTTTTTTCATTTTGTTTTGTTTTCACCTTGCAAATCAGACTGCAAAGATTTCAGAGCAGAAATTAAAAGTGTAGTATAAGGCAGGCTCCTTTAACATGACTGTTAGTCAAGCTACTTACTACAAAAATATTGAATATCATTCATTAGTCTAGTAAGCAAATTATGATTTGTTAACAGTGATTTATAATGCCAATTCTTGGGTAACTGTGCTGGTCTTTTCAAGGACATGTGTACCGGACCTGACAGTTTATTAACTATGCTGTATTTTGTCACCAGGGCGCTTGTCACTAGGGTGCTTTTGTTAAAATGACATTGTATTTTAAATGGATAAACATTTTTACAAGAGAAAAATATATTTTAAATGTTTGGCTCCTGAAGTCAAGTACTGGGAGATAAGTGAAGTGTCTCAAACTATCTAAGCCTCCAATAACTCTTGTTTACTGCTAAAGCTGACTACAGGAAAATGTGACACGTGGAGTTAAAACAGCACTTTTCCTTTTTTAACAAGCCCCAGTTGTGTTTTTTAACCTCTTTTCAAATAATACTCTTGGTGTTTCACCAAGCTATAAGTTTCTTATTCAATGGATTGGGAGGCACCTAATTTACAATTTCAGAAAAACAATATATTTTTTAAACCAGTTAAGCAAACGATTGAGTCCTTTGATTTGAAAGATGCTGATTGATATTCCATAAAACTCCAGGCGAGATAAATCTATCAAAGGTCGTTTGGGTAGTTAGAAAAAACCCCAGGGTTTGACAATGCCCGTGGCTCATTGTACTGCTATATAGCTCTTACCAGCTAATCCAACATTTCTGCAATTTGGGAATCTCCAACTTTCCTTAAAATCAATGTCAGGGGAAAAAAAAAAGAAAAGAAAAAGAAAAATGGAAATAAAGTTACTTCCTGATTTCCACGACATGATCCATCCATTCCCTCTGGGATCGCCAATGCACTATGCTAAAGGCTTTACTGCATCATCTCTATGACCTATTGGATATACTAACTATATGACAAGATAAGCCTATAGCCTCAACGTTTCTAAGAGTTAACCCTAACTGAATAATGCAAATATAACCCTTTATCCATTATTATTAATTTCAAAGAAAGGCAGCCTTGTCCACTCAATCGAAATCTGGACTCCTTTCAACGTTGACTTTGGAGAGCATTTAAGCAAGGAGACTATGGTACAAAGAACAGCTAAGAAAGGCAGCAATGGCATCGAAGGCACTGGTCCTAAGTGGCAGACATTTTTAGGTGATAGGTGGCTAAAATAATGGATCTTGGAATGTTTGAACCAACAGTCCAGGAGCTGGCAAAATCTTTTTTTCTCCAAAATGATTTATGTTCTCCAAATGTGAGGGGTCAGGAAGCGGGGCTGAGAGAGAGACAGGGCCAAAGGCTATTTCACTATATCCATTAGGAGTACCTTGGTTTTCAGCTTATCTCCCTAAATAATTTGTAATAGTCACTAACAAAGATCCCTGTAGGTGGCAAATATTTAAAAATACTTATCCTATTTCCTCACTTAAGTGTTGAGAAAATGAAAGCAGAGTTAAGAGAATGGTAGCAATTGTAGACACTGCTTACTCCTTTCCCATTCGATCATCCTATTCACCAAACTTCTCAATTCCTTTGTACTGAGGAAGAAAGCTGAAGCTAAAAATGGTGTGCAGATGGAAGACAATGCTCATAACTCACTTATCCTATTCCCCAAATTAGAAATTAACAACCAGTCAAAAACATGAAAAGAAAAAAAAAAGAACTGAAAATCAAAAATACAATTATATTTTTCGTCTAAGTCCTTGAAGATAGTTTCTCTGTGATTAGGTGGAGGAATCTGTCATAATGTAATACTTGGTTGAGGTAAAAATCAACCCTCCAGTTTAAGATTAATTGTGTGGTTCCTAATCTGCACAAAATACCTACTTGAGTATCAATTCTGGTTCTGTAACTTTATGGGGGACAAATGTACGATATATAGTTTAAAATAATATTAAAAGTTACAGTTTAAAAATGTGGCAGATGTTTACCATTAGAAAGTATAACTGATTTCATTTGTCCAGATGTCTCTGCATAGTATAGAGATAGCTTCAAAATCAGTAGTAATGTACTACATTTAGTTGAGTGATGGTTTCCAAGGTTTTTGTTCCATTATAATCAAAATAAAATATTCATAACAACTATTTTTATATATTAAATATTACAAAATAAAACATTTTAGAGACACTGTGCTCACTCTGAAGACAGGGTATCTCTGAGGCCAAAGTTTCAATGTATTTTGGTAACTCACTCGGTAATTATTAGGGGTCACTGAGGAAAATTACATACACAACCACATTTTGTGACAGACATAGGCTGAATTTTAGAGATTTACTGAAGTTCTTACAAGTTATTACTTCTTTTTATATGCTTTACTATAAATTTAAATTTGGGTGGAAATGTTTGGTTCTTCCTGTTATTCTGGTTACTTCTTTAAAATATCATTGAAGATACATACACAAACAAATATCTATCTATGTTCCAAATTCATTATTGTCCCAAAATCAAACTTCTCCTTCCAGGGAGTCCTATCCCAAGGAAAAGAAGCACCATATTCATCAATTTATGTTTGACATCTTTTTCATTTTTAACAGGTCACTAAGGCAAGTTCAGGTCTACCTATAAACCATCCTTCCTACTCACCCAATTTTATCCTTGGTTTGCTCCACCTTCCCTATAACAAACAAACCTAAGCCTGGTCTTTTTCCACAAACATGATACAGTCAAACCATTTCCACTCTATGATGTTATTTCTCTATGATATTGTCTTTGTTACTCCTGCCTCAAATTCTGTTGAAAATCTAAACATCCAGCAACTTTTACACAACTTAAGCCTCCTACAATTAGCGGACCCATACTCCCAAGTACTCTACTTCTACTTCTCATAGGACTGATTAGTTTGCCTTGTACCAAGTCATCTACATACCCTGGACTTGAGGACCAAGCTTACATCTTATTTATCTGAAGAACTAAGAAGAGATGTTTAATGCATTCTTGACACTTAAAATGAACTGAACTCTCCATCTGGTGAACTTTACCAATGTGTCCAAATGTCTCAATAAAAACTGGCGATCCCTGATGGGATTCCAAATGGAATTTGGATTAAAAAAATTTTTTTTCCATTACAGCAAAAAAAGTCAGTACATAATAACAATAATTTCTTCAGAATTAATTAACATTCATTCATAGTTAATATCTATTAAATATAAATGTTAAAGTCTTTTGTGACTCTAATGTTACTTAGCATGTTTCATCTTAAATATAAATACTGAGCAGGTTATGAATGAATCCTCTCTCAGCATCACCAGCAAGTACTGGCAGATGGAAAGAAAGAAGACTCTTCTGCTTTGGATGGGGTTGTAGTCAAGGTGGTGTTGACGTATCTGAACTTTTAAACTTAAAACTCACAGAAATAGTATTAAATAATTTTAGGTTCTCCGAAGACCCCAAATCCTCTTGTTTAAATACAATGTGTCAAAAGTATTTAAAAACATCACAAAGGGAAGACTCTGGGTTTAGGAAAGACCCCCTTGAGAGAAGGGCCATGGATAACCCATCACCAAGAACATTACCTGACAGAGAAGGTGTCTAATACTTATTTAAATGTAAAAATTTACACAATGGAATACTATGCAGCAGAAAGAAAGAAGGAACTCCTACTTTTTGAGACAGTATGGATGGAACTGGAGATTTATATTTAGTGAAATAAGCCAGGCAGCAAAAGACAAATACCATATGATCTCACCTATAGCAGGAACCTAATGAACAAAACAAACAAAGGAGCAAAATAGAACCAGATGCATGGAAACAAGGAAAAGAGGGGAGTGGGGAGGGGTATAATGAGGGAAAGAAGGGGAAGGGCCTAATCAAGGACTAGTATAAATGACCCATTGACATGGACAACAGGGTGGGGAGTGACTGTCAGAGGGTATGGAGAGCAACAGGGGGAAAATTGGGACAGCTGTAATAGAACAACAATAAAAAATCATTTTAAATAAAGACAAAAACTAAGAAGTGCCTGTTTAAAGAAAAGCCCAGTCTATCAAATAAGAAGTTGTGCCCCCCCCAAAAAAAACAACAACAAACCTGCTCTTTTTAAAGAAACTCACTCCATTCTCAACTATCAATAAAACCCACTCTGATGTGTAAAAAAAGCAACTATGGTTATACAAAATACCACCAATTAGTTTTGAGAGTTATACAAATTACAACAAGAAAAAAGAGGAGCTATTTCAAGGGTCTATAGTTAAAAACAGAGATCAAGGCAAAGAATTAAAGCTCTTTATGACCTTTTAACTCTGGATGGAAAGCCACAGGTCAGTATTTGGCACCTAAAACATATTACCAGTGCTAGCAATAAAATTTCTTAAGTTACTCAACTGCAAATGAAAACAGTAAATATACAAAGCCCATTTCAAGATGTGTACCACTACACAATTCCCCTTTATTATACTATGTGGTAGTTTTAATCACTAGGTAGAAGTAGGTTAGTTTCCTTAATAATTTTAAAGTATGTACATTACTAGGTGTGATCTAATTAAGGATGAAAATTATTAGTTGAGAACCATTAAGAGAAACCTCTGGATCACTGGAGTTTACAAAAGCAGGATCCAAGCTATTTGAGACTATGGGCCTAAGACACTTAGATTCAAACCTGGAAGAAGGTTGAAAAGTATCCAGAGAAGCTGGCAGGATATGTCACCCAAATAAAGGAAGGATTCTCCTTTATGTATACCAGGGATCAAGTTCAGCCTGACAAGTCATTCATGCATATACCAACAGTAGATCCCAACTGGCATATGGATTCAAGTGCTTACAAAGAAGGAGTCCAGAACTTTCCTATGACACACCAGACCCCTCGCAACCATGAGATGTTTTGGCTGGGCTTTTCCCTCTACTGCCCTCAGTTATTTCATTCAGGTATCCTAGAGCACCCACTTTCCTTTCCCATGTCAGAGAACAGCAAACATGTGACATAACCTCATAAAACTCAAATATAGGATGAAAATTATTTTCTCATTTAATATTCACAGTTCTATTAGGTAGGTACAGATGATAATACTGTCTCAAAGATATTAAATGCTCTGCCCAAAGTCACACCACTAGTCTTCAGACTATTCTGTCTCTAAGTTGATTAATAGAATTATGCATAATAAAATTGAAGAAGTCTTTCTTATCCTTACAGTCCAAACCTAAGATCTATTAGCCATCTTTAAATGTCTCAAGTACAAAAAATAAAGTAAACAAGTTACTTTAATAGACAAAATTAACCTTCTATAATGTTCATTATAGAATACAGCCTATAGAATAGTTCATTCCAACATCATGATGATCATAGAGGTTCATAGAGAATGGATTCCATATTTGTTTTATATTTATATACAGAGTATATAAGTATACTGCTGACTAAACACAGCGTATTAGGCTCCTGAGAGAGGTACATGAAGACTATAACAAGAATAAAATATTCCCATCCTACAGTGACAAATTACAAAACGCACTTTTGTATCATTAATTTCTGGTAGTAATTCTCTATTACCACAACATTGCAAGCCACTTAATGATACCAAGATTTTTTTTCTTTTCTTTTTCCATACTACTGTTGGAAAACAGAAGACAACATTTATTATTTGCTATTATTGAGTGCTATTCTCTGTACATTGAATATTTTCTCATTTAATATTCACAGTTCTATTAGGTAGGTACAGATGATAATACTGTCTCAAAGATATTAAATGCTCTGCCCAAAGTCACACCACTAGTCTTCAGACTATTCTGTCTCTAAGTTGATTAATAGAATTATGCATAATAAAATTTCAAATACATATTTAATAAGAGAATTTAGACATAAACATTTAAACTGGAAAAAACAAAAGTGTTCACTGCATTAACATTAAAAAAAAAAAAGAAAGCCTGCACACTACGATAAACTTTTGGTATTCTTGCCAAAAAATGAAAAGCAAATATATTCCAGCTAGTCTATGATTACATTTATATTTAGAATATGAGCTAGGCATGAGTATGTAATGAATTTGTGAATGTGTGTGTGGTGTGCGTGTCTGTGTGTATAACACCCACATTATACAAAAGCTCCCAAAAATGTGAAAAATTTGTTCCAATCCTTCTCTATTTTGTCTGCTTTAAGAATTTTTTGCAATATGCTTATATAAATACTGCTTTTAGCTGCTGTTCTCATTTCTCAAATCTTAAGCTTCTAAATGGATTGGAAAAGTGACAGACCTAAGTAGACATCTTTGCAACACAAAACCAAGGGGGTATAAACAAATATAACTAAGTCAAAAACAAAGGATTCTTTAAACCCTTTAACTTACCACTATTAACAAATGAAAAGAATTAAAAGAAAGTAGAATATACTAGCTGTGGATTAGGGATGTGTGTGTGCACATGTACGCGTACACATACTCATGCATATACTAAAGTGGGTGTCTATTTTATTAGCACACACAATAATCAACATTTTACTTCAGTTCACTAAAAGCCTATAGAAGCATAACAACCTAAACAAAAGAAGATTCTGAAGTTAGAATAATGTTGGGGCATGGGAGAGTATTTAAGAAAACAGCTCTGGATTGTTAAACCCAATAGCTGAGTGCCTTCGATTTTCTTATACCAGAACTCACGTTATGATTCAACTGCAATAATAGCTCACTGACTCTGCAGATGATTTGCCTCTGTTCACAATTCAAAGAGATGCTGAAGAGGATAAGGATGGAGTAGAAATATCACCATTTTACTTACCTGATGCTGAGCCTTCATTAAAGACATAGGTAAAGACTACTATAGCATTACAGATCATAAACCACAGTGTGAAGAATATGTTAGCAGTAAACTACTCAAAGTTATAAATATACTATTTCCACTTAGAAATGTGAAACTCACCGATGTTGAAGTTAGTACCTGAAATTAAGTATTACATGTGATAGTGTTGGAATCAAAACTGAAACAGAAGACACTTTGTCTGAGGACTTGGCAATAATATCAATGGATTTTGCACTTTGATAATATAATTATCCCATTATTGGAAACACATTCTAAGTAGAGCATTTTTGCCAGAGTTGAGAGATGAATATACATGTGGTATGTACCTTTTCCATGTAAGTTAATATTACTACAAATTTTCTAATAAAAGCAAAGTAATACTAAGAACAATTTTATCAAAATAAGAAAAAACATTTATACTTATCCAACACTGTGTAAGTGTAAAAGCTATTTTAGATTTATAATTGCAGACTCTTTAATCATAATAATGTATTATTAACAAATAAAAACAAACATTCCTAGAACTAGAGAGAGAAAAAAGTGACAAAAATCATAATAAAATTCTTGATGTTTCTAGAGTGACTTTCTTCATTCAGGGTGTTCATATTGACAATAAAAATATAATAGAATATTCAGTCTGGAGGTGATCAAGGGCTAAGGTAGTAGCTTTGGCCTTATTCTGCTGAAGAAAGCACTGAGGAAGAATTTAGCTTTTAGAAAGAGAATAGATATTGGCAGTCTTCTGATCTTACTTGGATCATCTCAACCCACATGCAGACATGGTGTGAAGACATGGCAGATGGGATTACTTCTGTTATTTTGACGGCTGAAGTGTCCTGCTTTCCTCTGCAAGCATGAATATTCAGCCACAATAAGGAGCAATGATAAGTGTGCTGACTGTATTAAGCAGATACCAGAAAATCTTTATGCTTTTTCTCCTATCATAGATTAATACCAAAAAATTTTAGAAAATACTACTTCTGCCAAAATTGAAAAAAGACTTATTCAAAGATGTGATACTGTTTTTCATGTTTTATGTAAATGTATGGATAGAAATGTGTGGGCAGAGAAAACAAGAGTAATTAGCATTTTATAGGAAAGAAAGGTAAAAGCAACTAAACTGAATCAGTAATTATTTTCCATTTGATTTTATTTTCATGATTCGTTATCTCAAAAATTGCTGAGCTGGCATTAAAGTATCAGTGTTCATCACTCAGAACACAAATCAGATTTTGAAAAATTCCACAAGAAACCTCTACACCCACATGCTATTGCCTTGTGTAAATAATACCTATTTGTAAGTCTTTTGTGTTTACATTTTAAAAAGGAAGGTTGAATCACAAAAGAGTAATTTTGCTATAAATAATGAAATAAAGTGACTAGTTCTCTATAAAAAATATTGAGACAATACCTGAGGTATATCACCAACTCTACCCCTTCCAAAGGACAGAGAAAATCTAGAAATAAAATTATACACCTATTTTCTAAAAGGAAAAGTTTAATGGTTACTGAAAGGAAATCTGAAGGCTGCCTGCTTAAGACTGTGAGGGAAAACATCCATTAAAACACCATATCTCATCAAACTGTTTTTTTTTTTTAAAGGTGACTCATTATATGTGTGGGGAAGTTCTTCAAGAGATTTTAAAACTGAATAAATACCTCAATACATAATATGAATTCCATCTGCCACATGACACTTCTCACTAAGAAACAATTGCACAGGAAAGGTGGCATGAGCCAATCAGGTTTACCTGTAGCCCCTTATGCCACCAGGTAAGGGGCAAATGTCCTACATGATGGGAACCAGGCAGACATTTCAGACTGACAGATGACCCCCAGGGCCCAACAAGTTACTTATTTTAAAAATAAAACAATTCTTAATAAAAGGATGGATATCAGTCTGCTATTTAGGACTGAGAGGGGACTTCTTAGATTTTTTTTTTTTGCATCCCAATGAGCATACATTATAGAAGTAAATAAATGCCAAGGCAAGGCACACATGTGGAAGTTGAGATAAACTTACGAAGTAGCCTGTTCCCAAGCTGGAAGGAGCTGAACTCTGCAATAAAGCATAAAGACAAAGTGGAAAATCAGCAATGGTTTTTAACACGTTCCAATCCACACAGCTCATTACCAGTCCTTCGCAGGCTTTTCATCACTGCATCCCATCACCAGCGTATGCTGCCCCTTGTCATCTGCTCCTGATACAAACACCGTGTTGCTTAATTTCCCCCTTTACATCTCTCAACAACTCCGAGATGCTAACGTGCTATTCACTGAATTCCAAGCTTCTGCGGTGGACATAATTGCCAATTTATTTGACAGGCAGCTGGGTAATGAATTAATGATGGCATTTTGCCCTGCACTGAGACTAAACAGACACACATCAGCCTGCCTCCCTGACTTGCTGACATTCAATGCCCTGGTCTCAAGCTACTCAGTTTTGTGGCCGCAAAGGGGCAGGCAAGAGGAAAAAGCCCAGACTGACTTGAAAATAAAAAGCCCAGTGGGTTTGGATGACTTTTCCAGTGTGTGACCTATTTGCCAGTTTATTCCCCAAAGGCACTAGTTAGTACACACAGAGTGCTTTTCAAAAATGAGACATTTTGTAAACATAATTAGTAAGCTAAAATGCAAAGAATGTGTGGGTAAAGAAAGCAGTAAAAAGCATCATTTTTCTGAAGATTTTAGTCCCAAGAATTATCAATGTAGGTTTCCACAGTCTGACACACAGAGACTAAAAACCAATAATTCTGTAAGGTATGCAGAATATCACTTCTTTGGGGAAGGAGGCCAAATAAAGGAACTTGGTTTGTGTTTTAGACTTGCCTGTGATTTTTTCCTGTATTGTTTCTTTTTTCCCCCTAAAACATCTTAGTATAAATTCTTTAATTTTTAGTGTCCTCTTTGTGAACAACAGAGGCCCCAAGTAAGCTTGAAACAAAAGCAGTGTTAAGTGCTTATGCAGCCTTCAGATCTCAGGGTCCTTAGGGTCCTTGCACAAGCAAGGCCTTCTCCCCAACTAGCCTGGGTAGAGTGTTCTGCCTTCCCTGAATGGCTTGACTTTCACTCTGATGCAACAGTTATTCAGTTTAGCTGTAGTTCTTCAACCTAAATATCCTGTTCCTGCTCTGTAAAGTATAGGTAGTAGGAACCATCTGGTTTGCTCATAATTGCTTCCCTAGAGCTTAGTACAAAGCCTTACTCGGGATTTTTTTTTTTTAAGTATTTGTTGAATTAATGCATATATAAATGAATAAATGTACTGTATAGGGGGAGAATGGTAAATCTACTATCTGCAAAAATACAGTAGATATGTTTCCTCTTAATTTTAAACTGTTTCTAAGAAGGAAATACAGTGCTGTAAGTACAGATAGCATTAGTATCAAGCAAGGATAGTGTGCTCCAGGGCATTCCTAAATGCAGTTCCCAAAGCCAAACTTTCTTCACCTCTGTGTTTCAGACAAGCTCGGGGGAATAAAGGACCACAGATGTGTGATGTTGCCCACTGGCCTTGGCTTAAAAAAATCCTGCTGCATTCTTGATCCCATAAATGGTACATAGGGAGATCCACAGTAGTCATGGAGACAGTTTCTCACAGCAGTGATTAGCCATGTGACAGCATCACCTGTTTTCACAACCACAGCCTTCCATGGAATAGAGGAAAGCAAAAACTAGGTTAGGTCTCCACCAGCCTAGAGTCATGCCCCTGGGATGTAAAATCATTTTAGGAAGAATTACTCAGAGAAACGTGGAATTTGTTTTTTTCAGGGATTTTTTTTTCCATTTGTAAATTATTTTTATCCCAGAAGTGGAAGTACCTCTCCAAACCTATCTTCCCACCCTCACACACATCTCATCTTATTGTATACGAAAAAAAATTACATACTCCAGGTCTTGGAAAGCTCTGTTATACTCATTTTGCATATATATTGTGCATTACTCAGGGAGCTGGGTGGAGAAGAGGGCTTTGTTGTGCATATTTGTTCTGGCTATTGTTTATGCAGGTCTGACTGAATAAGAGAACAGTGGGTATCATTTCAATTTCTGATGTCAACATCAAATTACTTATTTAATTTCATGCCTGGCGAAGCATTGTATAGCTACACGCAGAATCATTTCACTTCATTTGTTATGCTGTGTTTTCGTGGCGATTGGCTTGCCTTCCAACTGACAGCTTTAATTACGACACGAATTTGATTGCACTGCCGAGGAATTAACATAATGCAACAAAGCATTTAAGGCCCCTGCCTCATAACATCCCACCCCCCAACTCACACACAAACACATCATACACATAAAGAAACACAGACGCTAGACCCTCTCATACGCTATAGGTCCACTGGAGTTTTGATGTTTGCTAGAAAGCACACAGAACCAGAGAGTCAAAGGCTACCAACATTTTTCAACCCTCTGTATTCACTTTTTTTAATAGGAAAATTTTGTGCCATTAAGTTGTGATTTCTGGACCTGACAGAAAGTGTGGTAGAAAAAACCTTCTACTCTGCTTTGCAAAATATCCATGGTACTGACACTTCCTCACATCTTCCACCCTTCCCAAACATATTTTTCTTGGCCAATTTCCAGCTTCCTTCACTCATAGCTGGTGAATTTGGAAAAAAAAAAAAAAATCTCTAAAATAAAGAGATTTTTCCTTGTCCAGCTCTAGATTCCCAAGAATCTGACTATGGCTTGGTACTCAGGGGAACACTACCCCTCTTAGCTACAAGGATCTTCACCATCAGATATAGGTGAGTTCTGAGACCAGTGTCAGGGCAGGAGGCAGTTTCACTGATAGCTTATAACATGCCTTACATCCCTGAGACCTCGCTGTCCATAAGGCCCAGAAGAGCCTCAGTGATGTATGCCTACTCTAAGTCTGTATCCAAATATAGGTGCAAATATTTGATAGCAGTAGCATTTTTCCAAATCAGAAATTGCATGAATACCCCAAACCATGGGCACCAACAGATTATGCTACAAGAATTCAATGTTTAGAAATATTTTTATTTGTAAGATGTCATATTAGTTACACATTTACAAATGTGCATTTAGTGATTGGTATTGCTTTTTCATGTTATAGAAGAGGAGTCAAACACGAAGAGTTAAAGGCCTAACCCTGACCATTGAACCATTTGATGAAATAAAGTTGATTTCAAAAATTTCTACTGAGAAAATGGATCTTCCATTTTTCTTGTTTAAAGAGAGAAGGCAAAATGTCCAAACTATATAACAGAAGTATCTGAAGAATACAAAGAAGCCTGAGTCAAACTGTAACGGGAAAAGGAGATGTTTTTAAAAAGAGATTTTTAATAATGCAACAAACAGAGGCATACAACAGCATTTGAAATAACACCATACACATATGTTTAGGCAAATACTTTCTTTAAATAACAAAAAAGCCTTTGTTCTTATATCTTCAAGTGACAGAGTTGCCAATTCACTCATTTTCAATATACTAGGTTGAAATTAGAGATATAGAAAGACTGAGAAACTAGAGTTGGAAAAAGTGTTTAGCAGTTTTCTTGAGAAGACAAGACTATCAGAAAATACCTGACAGCTGACTGTGTGATATGTGATTTCTGGGCTCATTATAAGAGTCATCTCCTGTTTAACATGGTCTTTTCATTCTGCTGTGTTTTTTTCATATTTTTTTTTTTTCAGATTTGACCACTGCTCTAGCAATCTCTGCAAATTACGCACCTCGATCTCATTATGTTGCAAAGGAGAACTTTCTTACAAACACACTCTGCCTCAACCTCCAAGCTACCATGGGCAGCAGGAATTGTATGTAATAGGATGCGGAGTTGAAAGACATTTTCCAGGAGACAGAATGTCGCTGCTGACATTCTAGTCAGCAAGTGGATATTCATTAAATGTTCATTCTACTCTCTCTCACTACCCCCCATCTGACTTTCTTTCCATCTCTGTCACTAAGCTATCATTGAAGCTACTCATTAAACTTGTGAAGTTAACATTTCTGTGTTAACAGGCTTACCTACAACAAGGGATTTCAAAATTGATTATCCATCTAAAATAGATGTGCTCCATTCATTAGAGATCTACACAGAGAGGCTAGAGCTACTATTATAGCTCCCTGGGTATGAAATGGATATGTGCTCCACCCCTAGATGAGACGGGTGCTCTGACCCTAGGGCTAATTTAAATAGAATATTTAAAATTGTTCCAAACCATCAATTGTGTCTGACATCCCTGCCTATCCACCTCCATATTAATGCTTTTTTCTCCTGGGAGTAAAAGCACAAGGATCATGGCCAAGTACATTTCTTGGAAAGGTCATCAAACAGGCTCATTATGGATTTTCTGTAGTGTTTTAGAAAACAGTGACAATTTAAAGAACCTGAAATCTTAATCCCAAGAAATGTGCCTTGAGGATATGATTACTAATAGCTGATAAAGATACCAAATAGAATATCTGAATGGGGAAATGAGCTACTGGAAAAATTCAAGTAAAAATGGAGGGAGGGTAGTAACTTGGAAAAAGCATCAGCTGTAATGAATATGGTCACTTCCAACTTCAATATTCCAACCCTCCATTAGAGCCACTTCAAGTTGTCACCAACTATCATCTATACTCAACAGCCTTTTGGCCTCTTTCACTGATTTCATTATCTATCTGCAGTTTTTCATATAAAAGGCAAAGCAAACATTTTAAAGTAAAATTTATAATGACATTCCTTTTAACACCTTATAGAAGCCTTTAAAATAATACATTATAGTGGGTTGAAAAGTGTTCCCCTAAAATTCAGAACATGATTGTGAAGGCTTATTTTATGCGTCAACTTGACTAGGTCACTGGGTACCAAGATATTTGGTCAAACATTATTTTGGCTGTTATTGTGAAAAAGTTTTTGAATGAATTACATTTAAATAAGACAGACTAGACTTCCAGTCAAGATGGAGGCATAGGTAAACATGGCTTGCCTCCTTGCACAACCACAGCAAAAGTTACCACTAGACTACAAAACAAATTTTGCCCAGAATCATTAGAAAATCAAGCTGTATGAAGTCCAACCACCAGTGAATTAAAGAAGTCACATTCATCCAGACAGATGTGAAGGGAAGAGACGTGGAGACACACATGGAGATGAGGAATGGGTGGATAAAAATCAGGAGGGTTACTTTGGGAGTGAGGGATGCCAGCCCCAGACCAGAACATCCAGCCCAGGATTCTGGTACCAAGAAGGTAAGTCCCTGTAACTTTTGGCTGTAAAAAATCGGGGGGGAGGCGGGGGGTGGGCAGCAGAATAAACTGCAGGAATCTCAGGAGTCTCCTTTTAAAGGGACTGCAAAAACTTAGGACTTACGCAGACTCACTCCCTCTGGACTTCAGCACTGGGGCAGCATCTAAAAGGGCACCAGTGGCACATAGGGAGAAATTGAAATATCTGGCATCAGGGCAAGTAATGGGGGTCAGATTCCTCCCAGACAAAAGTCCAGAGGCCAGGAAGTGGCACTGTCCCCTTTCTGAGCCCTTCCCCACACAGAGCCACAGAGCGGCGACACCATATTGGAGATTCCATCAACCTGGTTCACACAGGTTGCCCTGCCCTGGTGATTACCTAAGGCTCACCCCATCCAATTTACTGGTGCACTTCTCTACAGCAGGCCACACTATGAAGACAGGGTGGGAGTCAAGAAGCTGTGCCTAATACATAGAAACAAACAAAGGAAGGCTGTCCTAATGAGAAGACAAAGAAATATGGCCCAAATGAAAGAACAGAACAAAACTCCAGAAAATGAACTAAACAAAGTGGAGATAACCAATCTATCAGATGCAGAGCTCAAAACACTGGTTATTAGGATGTTCAAGGAACACTCACTGGGTACTTCAACAGCATAAAAAAGACCCAGGCTGAAATAAAGTTTACACTAAGTGAAATAAAAATTTACACAGAATCAACAGTGGAATGGATGAAGTAGACAATCTAATCAATGATTTGGAACATATGGAAGAAAAAAACATTCATTCAGAACATCAAGAAGAAAAAAAAATTGAAAGAAAAACAAGGATAGTTTGAGGAGCCTCTCAGACAACTTAAAGCGTTCCAACATTCAAATCAAAGGGGTGCCAGAAAGAGAAGAGAAAGGGCAAGAAATTGAAAACTCATTTGAAAAAATAATGAAAGAAAACTTTCCAAATTTGGTGAAGGAAACAGACAAGTCCTGAAAGCCCAGAGAGTCCCAAATAAGATGGACCCAAAGATGACCACATCAGGATCCATCATAATTAAAATGTAAAGGTTAAAGATAAAGAGAGAATCTTAAAAGCAGCAAGAGAAAAGCAAATGGTTACCTACAAAGGAATTCCCATAAGATTGCTGATTTCTCAAAAGAAACTTTGCAGGCAAGGAGCTGGCAAGAAGTATTCAAAGTGATGAAAAGTAAGGACCTACAACCAAGATTACTTTATCCAGCAAGGCTACCATTTAGAATCAAAGGGAAGATAAAGTGCTTTCCAGAGAAGGTAAAGGTAAAAGAGTTCATCACCACCAAGCCATTATTATATGAAATATTAAAGGAACTTATTTTAAAAAGGATCAAAACTATGAACATTAAAATGGCATTAAATTCACAACTATCAACAACTGAATCTAAAAAACAAACTAAGCAAACAAGCAGAACAGAAACAGAATCATAGATATGGAGATCAGTATCAGTTGGCAGGTGGAAAGGTGAGAATGGGGGAAAAAGATGCAGGGAATAAAAAGCATAATTGGCCTTGGCTGGTCGGGCTCAGTGGATTGAGTGCCACCCTACAAACCAAAGGGCTGCCAGTTCGATTCCCAGTCAGGGCACATACCTGGGTTGCAGGGCAGGTCCCCAGTTGGGGGCACATGAAAGGCAACCAAACATTGATGTTTTTCTCCCTCTTTTCCCCTCTCTATAAAAATGAATAAATAAAAGTTTTAAAGAAAAAATAAGAAGCAGCATAACTGGTAGGTACAAAAAGACGGGGATGTTAAGAACAGTATAGGAAATGGAGTAGCCAAGGAACTCATAAGCATGACCCAAGGACATGAACTAAGGAAGGGAGGGTTGCTGAAGGGAATGGGGAGTAGTGGGTGGAAGGGACCAAAGGGTAAATAGTGGGACAATTATAATAGCATAATTAATAAAATATATTTTAAAATGACAATAAATAAATAAATACATAGACTGAATAAAGTAAACTGCCCCCTCCTTAATGTGTGTAGTCCTCTTCCAACTGGTTTAATGAAACAAAAAAATATTGTCATCTTCAGAATAAGAGGGAATTCCTCTGACTGGATTCAAGCTGAACAACAGTCTTTTTCTGCTTTCAAACTCAAACTCAAAGAAACACTGGCTCTTCTGGGTCTTGAGCAGTTCCGGCTTTGGACTGGACCTAACCATCAGCTCTCCTGGGTCTCCACCTTACTGACTGCACATCTTGAGAATTGTCAGCCTCCATTACTGTATGTCAACAGATTCCACTGGCTTGGTTTCTCTTGAAAACCCTGACTGATTATGACCTTGTTTAGAAATACAGTCTTTTAAGTTGAAATCATACTGAATTTAAGGCATGTCCTAAATCCAATGACTGTTACCCCTACAGAAGAAGACACAATAAGCTATAAATAAGCAGAAGGCCATGTGAAGACACAGACAGACATTAGACTGATGTAGTGAACAGCCAAGTGAAATACCAAGGATTGCTAGCAGCGACAAGAAGCTAGGAAGCAAAGCATTCCTCTGTAGAGGCTTCAGAGGGATCACAGACCTGCTGACACCTTAATGGTGGACTCTTGCCTTGAAAACTATGAGATAATATATTTCTGCTGTTTTAAACTACACACTTGGTGGTTACTCTTTACAGTAGCCCAGGAAACTAATATAACACCTAGCCTCCTTACCACAGGCTAGGAGAAAAAACAGAATATCAAGAGTCCTTTACAGGTCTGGGTTAGATTTTCTTCTTAAATACAGAGAAACTCAGCAATGGTGTAGCCTGTAACTGTTTCTCCCTTAATAGCAGCCGGTAAGTATGTGAGAAGCTTCTGTGATCATTCACCATACTATAGCCACACTGGACCTTCCTTTCTCCCCCAAACATGGCATGCTTCCTTGAGCTGTCATTCTTATTGTCTGGAATGCTTTTCCTGCAGATCTTCACAAGGCTACCTCCTTTTCTTTATTCAGACTTCAGCTCAAATGTCACATACACAGAAAGGACTAATCCAATCACCCTAGTTAAAATAGCAACATAGACACTTCCACCCCTCATTTCTGTTTTGTTTACTTCATGAAATGCATTATTTCAAAAATAATTTTATTGTTTGCAAACAGGGTTGTCATTTGCTTTCCCCAACAGAACGGAAGTTTCATGACGGCAGTGAGTTCATCTTGCTCACCACCCAATCTCAAGTGCCCAGAACTATATCTGACATATAAAAGGTACTGATAAATATTTCTGGGAATCAAAACATTGATATTTACAAGAAAACACATATATGGTATAGAAAAAGAAAAGGGCATACACAAACTGTTAGGGGGAAAATATTTGGCACAGATGAAAAAGAGAGAGAGAAAAGGAGAAACAAAATATCCATAATCCTTCATAGGTCTGGATTAGATTTTTTTTCTAAACTACAGAGAAGTTTATTGATGGCATTGCCTGTTCTGTTTCTTCATTAACAGTAGCTAGAAAACATGGCATAGACTAAAACCCCAATAAAGGTATGGGGGAGGATAGGAAGAAGGGAGAAGAGGTTAGATGCTTACATGGATGGATGAAAGATGGCATGGTGGGATAGATAAATCAACAAAACCCCATAAGCTGGAAGAAAAGAAAAAAGCATAAGAAATGCATCAATTGAGACCACATTAAATGGGTTAAAAAGCAACAGAACAGTAAGATTAGAGAACTGTTTAGCCCAAAACTTAAAAGAATTTAATCCCTTTTCATTATTCTTCAAAATGTGTTAATTCCTTCAAAGTCTTGAACAATTAGAAGGTAATAAATATATTTCTGCCTTCTCAAAAATAAAAACCTGACCCAAACTCTTTCAGAGAGATGACAGAATCATGCCCATATTCTGATTTGAATAAAGAATTAAGAGTTTACTTCCACAGGGTGATGGGAATGGTTTGCTATAAGAATTGACCTTGTGGTTGGCAGAAGAAAAAGAAAAAGAAAAAACAGGAAAAGAAAAATGAAGAGGAAATAAAAGTAACAAAGGCAGGATGTCCTGAAAGTACATATTATTTAAGAAAACAAAGGTGGTTCAAAGGGACTACATATAAGGTACAAAGATGAGTAAGTAGAAGGGGAGAAGGAAGATGCAGAGATGACTTAACACTTCCTCTTAGAGAGCTCTGCAGATAATCCTCAAGAATGTAGACTTTGTCCAAAAAATCTTAAAGAAAAAAGTTTGTGAGCTCTGACTCTTAGTGAAACAACTCTGGAACAATTGTAGAGCTCAGCAAAAAGGAAACTGCCTGGGCAGCTAAAGTTACTGAGGTCACAGGAATCACTGGTGTAAGAAATGGTGAGAGCTTCTGAAGCACCTTTACTGTGAAGGAGAGGATGATCATACTCAAACGCCTCTTCAGAAACAAAGTGGGTAGAGAAAGGAGAGTAACTATGTGAATAGGATAAGTAAGAGGAAGAAACAGAGCCTGACCTGAGAATACTAGCTTTAAGACCCAATACTGGGACAGGGAAATAAGAGGAACAGTTCAGAGGTGTTAGGGATAAAGAAGCAAGCCAGTGACTCTCAAACCAGTAGGAGATAACTGACAGATGAATCATGGAAAGGGAGCAAGGAAATGACATTCCGAAGCTCCTCACACATATCTCTGGGATCAAAAGGAGGAAGATTGTCATCACCAAACACAGAGAAATGGGAAGATGTAGCTAGATAACTCTGCAAATAAGTTGGAGATAGACCTATAACTAGAATACCCTTAGTTAATCACACCCTGAGTTAAGTAGTTAATTGCATTAGATTGTGAACCCAGATTAACCAGTAATGGAGAAACGGGGGAGAAGGGAGGAGGAGCTAATCACATTAGGGACAGGAGCTAATCGCATTAGTATAAAACCAGTTTTCTTTGTCTACTTTGTGCACACATTCTCCTGGCTGGTGGTGCGCCAACTCTGCAGACTCATGAATAAACGCTTCTCTTTGCTGCTCAAGTCCTGTGTCCTGGTTTTTATTGTGAGCATTTCTCACAATTTGGGGGCTCGTCTGGGATCATCCGCCTGTGTGCGGGAAAAGGCTCTAAGCTGAGGCGGGGAGATACATCCTACCTGCGTTTGGGTGGCCCGCTCGACCCAGGGCCCACCTGCCTCACAGTGTCTGGAAATGGACCCGAGACTTCTTGTTGGGACAGCAGTAGAACTGACGCAGGGGAGAAACAAAAGTAAACACCACAGTAACCAGGCAAGCTCATGCATGGGCCACGGTAAGAAAATTGGGCTAATTACTGCCTTGGTCGTTAGGCATCCTCAGAAATCGAACGTGTGTGTGTGGCTGAGGGCTGTGAGCAAGAAATTTGCAATATGGGGGGTTGAGCACACAAGGCATAGACAAGAAACCTCCAATATGGGGTGTTAAGCTAATGGCACTTGCGTATACGAGAAATCTCCAGTAAGGGGGGTTGAGTATTTGGGGTCTGTATATAAGAAACTTCCAGTATGGGGGGGGGGGGTTGTTCAAGAAATCTCCAGTATGGGGGGCTGGGGACACAACCAGATTCAGCCATAGCCACAAGAATAAACTGAGGATGGGAATTAAAAATCTTAAGCCTAGAGAAACTAAAGAATTAGGGAAAATGTTGGAGGCTTCCGGCCAAGATGGAGGCTTAGACGGACATGCTCGGCCTCCCTCTACAACTAGAGAGGAATACAACTACTTCAAAACAAAAGATAACTAGAAATTCCAGAAAATAAAACTACACGGAAGCCCAATGTATGAAGTTATAAACCAGCGGCGCTCTTTGGGCAGGTAAGAGCGAAAGTGGGCGGTGCTGTTTGCGGTCGCACCAGGGACAGCGGCAGGGAGAGCAATCCCAGCGGCAGGGAGGACAATCCCGGCTGCAGTCAAACCCCAGCGGCTCGCGACCCCAACGCGGGGAGAAGCAGCCACCACATCGCCTCGAACAGTGAGGCCCAGGGGGCGGGAGGACGGATCCCGGTCTCCTAAGGGAATAACTGTGTGAATCCATCTTGGACCCCCACCCCCACACAAACCGCCACAGGGCTGCGAAATAGGTTGCAGATCACCACTGGTCGCTGGGCAGTGACGACAAAGCTCCGGCAAGAAAGGTTGCGGATCGGCGCCGGTCGCTGAATTGTGACGAGTACACAGGCACAGCCCCCTATAGCCGGCCCAAGAAAACAAAACGCATCTGTCAAAATGAGGCAGACAACTATAGAAATCCCGGTGGCGCAGCTCACCAGGCAACAGATGAAGAATCTGACAGATGAACAGATAAGAAACCTGTCAGAGGCTCAGTTCAGGGCCATTGTTATCAGGTGGCTTACAGAATTAACAAAAGATCTGGAAAAAGATGAGAAAGAATCGAAAAACATACTGAAAGGAACAAAACCACATACGAGACAGATGGTGAGGAAATAAAATCCAGAGTTCAAATCAACAAACCAGAACACAAAGAAGGAACAAACAGTCATCCAGTGCAGAGAGAAAAAACGGGAAGCAAGGAAAATGATGAGAAGATCAGAAACCTCTGGGACAGCTATAAAAGGCCCAACATAAGAATCATTGGTTTGCCAGAGGGCGAAGAAGATGAACTAGAAATTGAAAAATTAAGTGAAAATATAATAAAGCAGAACTTCCCAAACTTGGGGAAGGAAATAAGACTTACAGGTCCAGGAAGCACAGAGAATTCCAAAAAAACTGGACCCAGGGAGAACCACTCCAAGACACATTATAATCAAAATGTCAAAAGTTAAAGATAAAGAGAGAATCTTAAAAGCAGCAAGAGAGAAGAAAAGATTAATGTACAAAGGGGTCCCAATTAGACTATCAGCTGACTTCTCAAGGGAGACCCTGCAGGCAAGAAGGGACTGGCAAGAAATATTCAAAGTAATGAAAATCCAAAACCTACAACCACGAATACTCTATCCAGCGAAATTGTCATTCAGAATAGAAGGGCAGAGAAAGTGTTTCCAGGACAAAATAAAACTGAAAGAGTTCATTAGATCCAAACCACTGTTATATGAGATGTTAAAGGGACTGGTTTAGAAAAAGGAGGATCAAAACTATGAAAACTGCATCACAAGAAACAACAGAAGCTAGGGAATTGAAACAAAGGCAAACTAAACAGGCAACGAGAGTGGAGAAAGAACTATAGGTACGGGGAACATACTGGGGGGAGGTCAGCAGGGAGGGGGAAGAGGGAGAGGGAGGGAGATGATATAGGAATTAAGGAGCATGGTAGGAGGGAATGGAATAGACAGAGAGGTTGAGAAGAACTATATGCACAACTAATGGACATGGTCTAAAAGGGGGGACAACTGGAGGGAGGGGGGCCACCGGGTGGAGGGGAGAAGAGGGAAGGGAAATTGGGACAAATGTAACATTATAATCAAAAAAACACATAAAAAAGAAAATGTTAAGAGCATTCAGGAAGCCCTGGCTGCTGTGGCTCAGTGGATTGAGCGCCGGCCTGCAAGCCAAGTGTTGTTGGTTCGATTCCCAGTCAGGGCACATGACTCGGTTGCACATCAGGTTCCCAGTTGGGGGCACAAGTGAGAGGCAACCACATAGTGAAAAAAACAAACAAACAAACAAACAAAAAAAAACAGAAAATGGTAAAATATTGCTATCTCCTTTGGCCAAAGGAACCCAGTAAGGGGCAATCTGTTTTCTGGCCCCAATTTGGGTCTGATGAAACTTGGGTTTGTCAAGTCCTGATCTTATATGTGAGTGATCAGGCATCAGCTTCGAAGGAAGAGAAGGAATATGCTCTCTACTGGTTGCAACCTACCAGCAGGTCTACAGGTCTCTTCCCTGTAAAAGAAAAAGAAGATAAAGCCTGGGACCCTCTGTCCTGTCTCCCGCCACCTTACAGTCCTGGCCAGCCGGCGGCCAACTGGGCAGACAGACAGTACAGACGAATCAGGCCAGGGATACCTAACAACTGCCCAATTGGTAGCTGTGCCTGCAACACCCATGGCACTGGCAGGAACTTACTCTAGATTAAGAAAAGAATTAGAACAATGTAAGCAAGACCTGAAGAACTTTCTCATTCCCTCAGAGCAGCTGCTGTTTCTCTTTAGGGAGGTCTCCATGGGCCCAGGACACATTGGATAGAGTATTCCCTCACTTATTGCGGGTACTACATTCTAGAACCCCCACGAAGTAGGAACCTTACATTTATTCTACACTCTTAAACCTATGTAACTTTAACAACATACATATACAGTACCGCAAAATCCCACAATATAGCAAAAAATCTGCGATAAATAATTAAATATAATATTTTTAAAAATCCCACAATACAGTGAGGCAGCAATAAGGAAACTGCGATATAGAGAGGGACTACTGTATGTCAAATGCTCCTTCAATAAGCACTGAAGTTATAAACTTCAAGCGTGATATGAAGCACTTGGTAGAGGACCCCTTTGGATTGGCAGAACAATTAGATCAGTTCCTTGGACCCAGCCTATACATGGGGATGCAATTAATGTCTATACTAGACATCTTCAGTGGGGAAGAGAGAGGAATGATCAGATAGGCTGCTATGAGGATATGGGAAAAGGATCATCCTCCTGGTCAGGGAATTGTCCCGGCCAAACAAAAGTTTTCCAGTATAGACCCTAAATGGGATAACAGGCTGGAGGATAGGGCTCAGATGAGAGACCTTACAAGTCTCATCATCAGGGGAATCAAGGAGTCCATCCCCCAAGCACAGAATGTCTCCAAGGCATTTGAGATACAGCTGCATCAGCATTCCTACAGAAGCTCAGGAAGTATTCTGGTCTAAATCCAGAGAATGCTGTAGGGCAGGGACTCTTAAAAGTCACCGTTTTAATAGAAGCTGGCTAAATATTTGTAAGAAATTGCAGAAAGTAGATGAATGGGCCAGATAGAACAATTGAAAAACTCCTCAGGAAAGCTCAGAAAGTGTACGTTAGAAGAGAGGAGGAGAAGCAGGAACTTCAAAAAGCTGCAGGATATCTCTGAAAATCTAGGAACTTTCAGCTGCCAGATATTGAGTTTGAGTATAGTCCTTCACTGTGTGGAAAAGAATGATTATGGTTATGGTTAAATCTAAAGAAGTAAAGGGTATTTAGAAAGTTTGTGAATGTTGCAGAAGGTCTGTGGAAAGTTGTAATGATAAAAAGGAAAGTTATGGAAGTTTTAAATCTGGGAATAGGAAACCTCAGCTGCTTGTGTTCTCATTTTATAAAAGCGTACCTTCATCTGTTCTGCTGTGGAATTCTCTGTATCTATTTTTGACCAATGAGACCTAGGAAAGGTTGTCAATAAACTGGTTGGCAAAAATTTCTTTTGCCACTCAGGACCCAGAAAGGGTCATTCAGGGCTGCTGAGTGCTCCAGCCTAGGGCACATCGCTCTAGGAGGCCAGTAGACATACTGGAGAGAGAGAGCCTAGCTCTCTGTGTTTTGAATTATTGCTCTGTTTATGCTCTAAAAGGAAAAATTGAGGTTTCCGAGGGAAAGCTAAAACTTCACATGAAACAAAGGGAACCAGGGAAAGTGTAAATCATGAAAATGGAAAGGTTTGTTAGAAGTTTATAAAGGTTTTGAAAAGAAATTCTCTGGTTTTAGTAATGGAAGGTACAATGCATGGAAATGCAGTTTTGAAAGACAAAGATTTTCCTTCATGCCTTTATATTTTTCTCCCTACCTGAACCCTCCAGTATTTGACATTCTAAAGAAGTAAGAAGTGACATAAGGTTCCTTTGCATAAAACTAATAAGACCAGTTGCTAATGGTGCTTTTGTCAGCCAAGGCTTTGACTGGGATGTCATGCATGAAGGAGGCATGCCTAGGCTCTGGTTGTTACCAGAAAGCCCTGAGGAATGGGAGTTGACTTTCAAGGCTAATGAAAGCCAAGGAGGAAAAAGTCTGATACCCTGGTTGGTTGTGAGGTTCATGACAATCTTTCTAGGGAAGGAACGAAGATTGCTTTCCTGATACATGGCTAGGAGGAAACTTAAGGCACAATGGAAAACTTGAAGGACTTGTAAAAAGCATGGGTTTTACAGGCAAGGCCAGATGGCAGGTGTGTGGGTCAGCTTCTGCACCCAGAGGGCAGACTGAAGGTCAACATGAAGGTTCTTTGTGTGAGTTCCAGCAAAGCAGACTTAAAAGATTATATGTGATCAATTGCTGCGCTTGTTGTGTTTATGCAAATGAACAGGCTAAATTAAAACTGGACTTAATGCGGCCCCTTTAATAACAAGCAGGGTAATCTTAAGGAGAAAAATCACGATTTGAGGAAAATCACAGTGCTCAGTGGTAGACTATAAACTAGTGCAGCTAATTGTCTTTAAAAGTTTGCTTTCATTTAGAAGTTAAAACTAGGTTTGTAAAATCATCAAAAATGTTCAATTTACAGGCAAGAAGAACCTGTCAAATTGCTACTGTTAAATATCATTCCAGCAAAGGCCCTGTGGCTGGATGTCTCTACAGTCTTACAGATTCAGAGGCTTGTTTGTGGGTTATGTTGTGTGAATTAACATGTATATTCTTCCTTCTGTTTGCATAGGGCATAAGCCTATAATCTCATTACCTGAGTAATTGTATGTACCTATAGGTCTCACTTAAGAAGCTCATCTGCATTGCCGCTTCCTGAGACTCAACAGTTTGTCCAAACTAAGTGGGTGGGTTAGTAAAGTGTGGGGCAGTCTGTGGGCTTCACTTTAAAACTGGTTTCTCGGAGAGAAACAAGATGGCGGAGGAGTAAGTGGAAGCTACACTAACTTCCTCCTAGAACTAGTCTGGATTTACAACGTAATTTTGGATAAATCATCTGGAATAACCAACTGAACACCAGCTGGAGAAAAGTCTTATAACCACGGAGAGACAGAAAAGGCCGCTACATCACAACGTGACCGGTAGGGAGTGCGGAGACGCGGAAGGGCTGGCTGGGCTCACACGGGTGGCAGCTGAAGGGACTGAGAAACAGCTCAGCAGCCGGGGGTTCCCCCTGAGAAGGGCAGGGTCTAAACCCCCAGTTGAGCTTCCCAGCCAACAGCAACAGAGTGGAAAGTAAAATAGTATCCAGCTGAGAAAAACGAAAAGCCACAGGGTTTCTTGCTAGCCGGAGAGAAACAGCTGGAGAAAAAGAGCTCTTAAGTGGATCACATATGAAAATATTCTGCCCCCACTTACTCTGAGCACAAGCAGAGGGAAGACAGAGAGGACTGGAGACGCTTGGGGACAGTTTGGTGTGGTGGCTTTGAGGGGAGAGCTGGGGAAGCGGCCAGCCGGGTCCCAGTGCTGACTCATCCCCAGTACTGCAGGCAGACCATTCCTGGCCAAGTGGCGTCAGCCTGAGGGGAAGCAAAGGCCCTGCCTACAGGAATTAAGCTGCCATGCCCACGGTCCTTAAACCTGACGGCTAATCACAGATTGAATAGATTAACAACTAAAGAAGCCAGACAAAGGCAGTAGATCCCTGGAAGTCTCCAACAGGCTGCCTAGGCCCAGACTGGTACAGGATCTGACACCACCAGGGGCAGATCCAGGAAGTGCAGATCATTCTAAGAAGCACCAACAAACAATAGGAGTCACAAAAATTGGGAGACCGAGAAACAACCCCCCATCGAAAGGAAAGGTAGAGTCCCCAGAAAGAGTGCTAAATGAAATAGAGGGGAGCCAACTATCAGATATGGAATTGAAAGCACGGATTATGGAGAAGCTCAATGAGCTCAGCGGAAACTACAAAGAACTCCAGAAAAACTACAGTGAACTCCAGAAGAACTATAAGGAACTTACTGAGAATTATACCAGCATCAAAAAGGACATGGAAGCTATCAATAAGAGCCAGGAGGAAATGAAGAATACGATCTCTGAATTGAAGAACACAGTAGAAGGAATTAAAAACAGGCTAGAGGAAGCAGAAGATCGGATCAGCGAGCTGGAGGACAATGTAGACAAAAACTCACAGACAGTGAAACAAAATGAAAAAAGACTGAACAAGACTGAAGAGGCTCTAAGACAGCTGCAGGACAACATGAAACATAATAATATCCGTATCATAGGAATTCCAGAAGGAGAAGAAGAAGAGCAAGGGATAGAAAACCTCTTTGAAAAACTAATGACAGAAAACTTCCCTCACATGAGGAGAGAAAGAATCATGCAAATCCAGGAAGCACAGAGGGTCCCAATGAAGATGAACCCCAACAGGCCCACTTCAAGACACATCATAATTAAAATGCCAACATTCAAAGACAAAGAGAGAATCCTAAAAGCAGCAAGAGAGAAACAACTAATAACATACAAGGGAGCTCCGATAAGGCTATCATCAGATTTCTCAGCAGAAACACTACAAGCCAGAAGGGAATGGCAAAAAATATTCCAAGCAATGAAAAACAAAGGCCTACAACCAAGAATACTCTACCCAGCAAGGCTCTCATTCAAAATGGAAGGTGAAATAAGGAGTTTCCAAGACAAAAGAAGGCTAAAAGAATACATCTCCACCAAACCAGCATTGCAAGAGATGCTAAAGGGTCTGCTTTAAGAAGATGAAGAAACAGAGAGAGACAGAGAGGAACACGAGTACAAAGGGGGAAAATGACAATGAATAAGTACTGAAAGAAAGAAGGAACTTCTACCATTTGCAACAACATGATTGGAACTGGAGAGAATTGTGCTTGGCGAAATGAGCCAGGCAACAAAAGAAAATTACCTTATGCTATCACCTGTTGCAGGAAACTGATGAATAACACAAACAAATGAGCGAAATTGAACCAGAGGTATGTAAACAAGGAATAAACTAACAGTAACAAAGGGGGAGATGGGAGAGAGAGAAGTGGGTAAGAAGGGGAAGGGTCTAGTCAAAGAACATGTGTGGATGACCCATGGACATGGACAGCTGGGTGGAGACTGGATGTGGGGGGGGGGCAGGGTACTGGGAAGCAGGAGGGGGAAAAAAGTGAGACAACTGTAATGGAAAAACAAACAAAAAATTGTTTAGTGGGGGGAAAAAATGAAAATATAAAGAATGGAAATGCAAGTTCAGTGAATATTAGAAGGACAAGGATTTTCCTTCCGATAAGACAGTCCTACAGATTTAGAGACATGTATGTGGGTTATGTTACATAAATTAACATGTGTTTTCTGTTTTCAAAGGGCATAAGCCTACTATCTCATTACCTGAGTGATTGTCTGTACGTATAGGCCTCACTTAATGCTGTCTGCATTGCTGCCTCCTGAGACTCAATGGTTTGGCTGAACTAAGTGGCTGGGTTGGTGAAGAACGGGGTGGTCTGTAGGCTTCACTTTAAAACTGGTTTCTCTTTTCTATCCTAATGTCTTGGACAGAAAGAGCCCAGAGGCCTGAGAGGGGGGAAACCTAAAATATTTCCCTCAGTCCAAACTAAGTATAATGGGCAAAAGGGTTTTGGACAGGTGAGATGTACTTGGCATACCTTTCTCCAAAGAAGCCGTTATTTTCCCTAATGTGGGACATTGAAAAATTAATACCTGTCTTTTGTCATCTAGTGGTTACGGATTGAATGATATCCTTTAACCCTGTTGCCCCCAGAATACAACAAGGATGCCAGCCTGTTAAACCAAGCATGCTGTTGTCCAGAGACAGCCAACCAACCTGGAGTCTGCACGATCCTTCCCCATGTGGGAAGGCCACCCTCCCCTCCACACCCCCACTCTTATTAGGGATTTCTTGACCCACGAGTAGGTAGGACGACGACCTTGTCCAGCTTGAAGCAGCTAGAGGAGCTCGAGACCTTCGTCCATTGTCCTTTATAAGATTGTAAAGGGTCTTAAGTCTGAGAGGGAGAGATTGTTATTTTTTATTGTTAAAATATTTAACTAATTAATTATTTTTAAAAAAGAAGAGGAAGAATATATGAAAGGGTGAGGCGGGAGAGCTTGTATGTACGACCCATGGGCATGGACTTGGAGAGGGGATTGTTGGGGAGGGGGGGTGCTGGTTGGAGGGGAGCAAGGGGGAAAAAAATTGGAACTATTGTAACAATATAATCAATAAAATATACTTTAAAAAAAAAAACTGGTTTCTCTTTTTCTGTCCCACAGTTCGGAGAGAAAGGGCCCAGAGTTCTGAGAAGGTAAAAATCCTAAAATATTCCCCTCAGCCCTAACTAAGTTTAGTGGGCAAAAGGGCTTTGAACAGGTGTGACATGCCTTGAACACCTGCCAAAGAAGCCAATTTTTTTCCTAATGTAGGACATTAAACATTAATTCCTGCCTGTTGTTATCTAGTGGTTATAGTTTTAATTATGCTTTTTAACCCTGTTGCCAAATCTGTTGCCTCCAGAATATGACAAGGATACCAGTTTGTTCAGCAGTGCCAGCCCTTGGAAACTGAGCATGCTGCTGCCTGGGGGCAGCCAACTGACCTGGGCTTTACAAAATCCTTCCCCATGTGGGAAGGCCACCCTCCCCTCCTCACTCCCACTCTATTAGGGATTTCTAGATCCAAGGGTAGGTAGGATGACAGATATGTCCAGCTTGAAACAGCTAGAGGAGCACAAGACCTGCACCCATTGTCCTCTATAAGATTATAAAGGGTCTTAAATCTGAGAGGAGGAATTGTTACAGAGTAAGGTCCCTCCCAATTCCCCAGAGCTTGTAGTTGGAGGGTAGGGGAAGAGGACAGCCTTCAAGATGCCTTTGTATAGCTATGGTTGGTAGTTAGAATCTTAGTTATACAAATGGTTTGGGTTCTTCCAAGGCCCCAAGGAGATGGGAGGAATTTTGACTATAAAACAGAGATGAAAAAGAGGTCAACAGCCTCTGGTGGATAATTCGATCCTCAAATCTATATCGATGCCACTGGGGTCCCTAAAGGAGTTCCAGATGAGTTTAAGGCTAGGAATCAAATAACGGCAGGGTTTGAGTCAGTCCTCTTCTGGTGGTCAACAATTAGTAAGAGTGTTGATTGGGTAAACTATATTTATTATAATCAACAGAGATTTATTAATTATACCAGGGATGTTATAGAAGAAATAGCTCAACAGTTAGATGTCATCAAATGACCTGGGAGAATAGGATGACACTGGATATGATGCCAGCAGAAAAAGGAGGTGTATGTGTAACGTTCGGGGGACAGTGTTGCACTTTCATCCCCAATAATACAGCTCCCGATGGAACTATTACTAAGGCTCTACAGGGACTGATCACCCCACCAAATGAACTAGCAGAAAACTCAGGCATTGACAATCCTATATCAGGATGGTTAGAAAACTGGTTTGGCAATTGGAAAGGAATGATCATGTAGCTCATTGTAGTAGCAGGTGTCCTTACCAACTTTAGTCTGCTGTATTATTTCCTGCATCACAGGTTTAGTTCAGAGATTAATTGAGACTGCACTAACTAAACAGATGCCGGTAATTTACCAACAGAATAATCTCCTCCTGGAGGCTGAAGAAAATTCTTGCTATGAGGCAGAGAATTGAGAAATCCTCATGAGTTTTGAAGGGACAAATCAGAGGTTTGAGTAGTCAATTTTCCAAAAGAGACAGGGGGAATTGTTAGGGATAAAGAAGCAAGCCAGTGACTCTCAAACCATTAGAAGATAATTAACAGATGAATCATGGAAAAGGGGTGAGGAAATGACATTCCAAAGCTCCTCACACATATCTCTGGGATTAAATGGAGAAAGACTGTTGTCACCAAACACAGAGAAATGGGAATATGTAGCTAGATAACTTTGCAAATAAGTTGGAAATAGACCTATAACTAGATTATCCTTAATTAATCACACCCTGAGTTAAGTGGTTAATTGTGTTAAGACTGTGAACCCGGAGTAACTAGTAATGGAGAAACAGGGGAGAAGGAGAGGGGAGAGGGAGCTAATTGCATTAGGGAGGGGAGCTGATCGCATTAGTATAAAACCAGTTTTCTTTGTCCACTTTGCGCGCACATTCTCCTGGCTGGTGGTGCGCCCGACTCCGCAGACTCGTGTGTGAATAAACACCTCTCTTTGCTGCTCAAGTCCTGTGTCCCGGTTTTTATTGTGAGCATTTCTCACAGAGGTGAGAACAAAATAAGTAAGGGGACATTAAGAAAATGAGGATTTTCTTTGGTAGTAGCTTTATGTTTGTCATGATTAAAATAAGTTCTTGTCAAGTCTACTGTTAGAAGGAAATTTAAGTTAAAAGGGGTACAGAAGTTCTAAATCTGATGCAAAAAGGAAGAGGATGAATATTTTTGAGCATAGATCATGAGCTTTGAGCATCAAGAACTATGTTATGTGATTCAAATACATAGTACTAGGTCATCTTTAAAGGAGACCTACAAGGTAGGTGAAATTACATCCATTTCACAGTTAAGAAACCAAGGCTTAGAAAGAGCAAGTTCTTTCCGTAAGGTCACACAGACAATAAATAGCTAAACTGCTACTAACACTTGATATGTTTGTTATGAATGTCCATGATCCATTTTATAATTTGAGACTTTGTTTTATTTACCAAGAGCATAAACTTAGCCCCCAAGTTCTGACTACTTTCTCAGTTGCAAAAATCTGTATAACTTAGAAGCTGTATTTTCTCCTTTGAATAACCCATCATGAACACTGACATATTCCATTATTCCTCTCAACTCTTTCCTCTGTGACTAATCTAAATAAGTTACTATATATCCTTGATGTGGACAATCTGAAAGCCCTTATAGATATTCCCTACTGGCAATATGGCTTGGGAATTCATAATTTAGAAAAGCCAAGCACAGTTGATTTTTTTAACTTTACCCATAGTTCAAATCCTTCAGCTATACTAAAATTCTTTATTCTTACTCCTTTGGCCTGCCCAATTAAAAAAAAAAAACAAAAAAAACCTGAAGTAATACAGTATCTTGATTAGCTACACTAGAGAAAAAGTCTCAACTGCCAAAGCTTCATAAAAATAGCATTAAATGTGAGTGGAAGACTTCTGGGAATTTTTATTACAGCTGAAAAACCAGGAATGAGCATGAAGGACTAACAGGGACCAAATACACTCTCCCACTTTTAGTAGTTTAAGCTTAACCTACTAAAGAAACAGACAAACGTATTTTTTTTTTTAAAGGGTTTTCAGCCCTGGCTGCTGTGGCTCAGTGGTCGGCCTGCGAGCCAAGTGTCGCTGGTTCGATTCCCAGTCAGGGCACATGACTAAGTTGCACGTCGGGTCCCCAGTTGGGGGTGCAAATGAGAGCCAACCACACAGTGATGTTTCTCTACCTTTCTACTCTCCCCTCTCTCTAAAAATAAATAAATAAATAAACAAATAAATGAATAATTTTTTTAAGGGTTTTCAGAAACTGGACAACAGACAGTGAAGGACAGTGATCTCAGAGAGGAGGGAAGCAAATGAGATGATCCCCCAATTGCCCCAGCTTACTGCCTGGAGTTTTCATGTCAGAGTAGGGTAGGGTGGGTGGGGTGGGGTGGGAGATGATCCTTGAGCCCAGCAGCATCCCTGAGCTGAGAAAATAGAAAGCCAAGACAGCCTGAAGAGGCAAAACAGAAGATGGGAGAGATGGAAGTGTCACAGAGAATCATGAAACCTGAAGACAGTTCCCCTCTAGTCTTAACCTCAGTCCACATCAGCACATCTGTGGGAGATAAGAACCTGAGGCAAATGGAAAAACCACTGAAAAGGAGCATCGAGAATGACTCCAGAGTTCACACAGGTCAAGGAATAGTTGGTATTTCCACAACCCAGAGTGGAAAACCCTGGTAAAACCATCAAGAATTAGGCAGAGTATTCAGTACTGGCGGAAAATCAGCTATAGACTAAAGGCTGTTTCTACTTTTTCCTCTGATATTTTAATAACGTTTTTGCAAAAGTATAAATTTTAACAATTAATAAGCAACACAAACTCCAAGTATTTTAAAGGCTGCCAGGATTGTTACAACCCTAATATATTTTTTAACATTATTTCTATTGTGGAAAAATACAGATATACTATAAGTTTGACATTTTAACCATTTTTAAATGTACAATTTAGTCACAATTTGTGTAAAACTATTTCATCACCCACGCAGAAATTCTGTAACCATTAAGCAATAACTCTCCTACCCACATCACGGGTCCCTGGTAACTCCTATTCTACTTACTCTAGGAATTTGCATATTCTAGATAACTCATATAAGTGGAATCATACAATATTTGTGTTTTTTATATCTAGCTTCTTTCACTTGGCATTATGTTTTCAAAGTCCATCGATGTAATATGTATGAGAACTTCATTCCTTCTTATGGCTGAATAATATTCCATTCTTCATATATGTCACTTCTTGTTTATCCATTCAACTGCTGATAGACACCTGTCTTTTTGTTTTTATAAATGATGCTGGAATGAAGTGGCGTGTAAGTGTCTGAATACCTGTTTTCAATTTGTTTCAGTACATACCTAAAAGTGAAATTGGTGAGGGTATGGTAATTTGTGTTTAGCTTTTCAAGGACCTGCCTAGCTACTTTCCACAGGGGCTGCACCATTTTACATTTCCACTAGCATGTACAAAGGTTCCAATTTTTCCATATCCTTGCCAACATTTGATATTTTCCTTTTAAAAAATTATAGCTATGTTAGTAGATACGAAGTCATATTTCATTATGGTTTATATGTTCATTTCCCTATTGACTAATGGTGATGAACATCTTCCATATGCTTATTGACCAACTGTTTATTTTCTTTTACACAAATGTCTGCTTGAGTCCTTTGCCCATGTTTGAATTGGGTTGTTGGTTATTGTTGAGTTGTTCAAGTCCTTTGCATATCTAGACATTAAACCAGTCATATGACTTGCAAATATTTTCTCCCAGTATACAGGTTTCCTCTTCACTTTCTTGTAATGTCCTTTGAGGCACAAAAGAATTTGATGAAGTCTAATTTTTCTATTTTCCTTTTTGTTTCTCATGCTTTTGGTGTCATATCTAGGAATCCACTGGAAAATTCAAGGTCATAAAGATTTCCTTATATGTTTTCTTCTGAGAATTTTATGTCTCTAGCTGTTACATTTGGGACATTAATTTATTTTGAGCTAATTTTTATACATTGTGTGATACAGATGTCCGAATTCATTCTTTTGCATAGGGAAATCCAGTTGTCGAGCACCATCTGTTGAAGAGAAAATTCTTTCCTAATTGAATGTAATGGGCACTCATGTCAAAATCTGAGCAGAGATGTATGGGTTTATTTCTGGACTCTATTCTATTGGTCTATATGTTTATTCTAATGTTATTACCATACTGTTTTGATCACTGTAGATTTGCAGTAAATTTTGAAATTAGGAAGTATAGGTCTCCTAACTTTATTCTTTTCAACAGTTTTCTGCTAGGGGCCTCAAGCCAGGCCATATTAATTTGAGTATCTGCTTTTCCACTTCTGCAAGAAAAGACTGTGGAATTTTCATAGGGATTGCATTGAATCTGAAAATTGCTTTGTGTGAAATTGATATCTTAACAATGTTAAATCTTCCTGTATATAAACATGGGATATCTTTTGCCAATTTTTTTTTTTTTTTTTTTTTTGTCTAATAGAAAATAAGTCCAGGGTAACGAATCAAAAGATCTCTATGACTGTGTAATACTTCGCTCTTGTCCCTGACCTAACGTGGCTTTCATTTCTCCACTCTATGATGAAGTTATAACTAACTAATTCTGCAAAAATTTCCAGGTCAATAAGATCTCAGATTAAAAGCAAAATAAAACCTCAGAAGAATATCTACTTAAGTATTGTTGTTAACAAGGCAGGTAAGAAATACTGTTATAGTGTTATTATCATTTATAGGTATATCACAAAATTAATAAAACAAACACACAAAGAAATATTCTTATACACATATACTCATATTAATAGAAAAGACTGAGTTAACTGATTTTATTCAATATTAAGAGGAGACAATTATCTAAAAAGATATTAAGAGTACTATAGAAATAATTATACTTTGCTTATTTAACTTATTATTGTAATAATTCAATGCTGCATACATCGAATATCACCCTAAATCTCACACACTTTCCTGAGAGGTGTAGGAAGGTGGCTTATTCTTAGGGTTGTCTACTGTGGCTGATGGAGAAATGGATGGGAGATTTTTATCGGAATGACTCAATGCACTGCAATGTTTTCCAACCTTCTATGCTTATGGACACTTCTCAGTGAAAAATTCTATTAGCACATTCCTAAGATAAGTGGGCTTTTAAATTATAGACATGAACTACTCTCTGCTAACTAAACTGGATATTAGTAAAGTGCAATTTCTTACTTTTTAGACAAAAACTAAATAAGTACTAATACTTAATACCCATATGCACCATAATAAAGACAACTGCTTTAGAGCATATAGTAAGAGGAAGACAAGAGGGAATGGGTTTTACTCCCATTACACATCCTAACACTGTTTCTGCCTCTTAAAACTCAGAGAAGGAACTGTTATCTTCTTTCTTAAGAGTATCATCTCACTTAATCTGTTAATGTTTCTGTGTTGGTATCAATAATACAACTTTCTACCTACTTGATCTATTTTACAAGAAAGTTTCTAAGTATTGCTCTTAAGGACAAGGATGGGTCAAGATCCTGTTATATGACACATTAGGGAAGAAGGCAAGTTTCTAAAGAGTGCCAGGTGGTTCTTGGAAGTGGTAAAGGGGAATCAGACCCATCGGTGGGCAGGAGGTTGGAAAGCTGACAGATTCCTCAAGAGGCATGGTGTGTTCTCACAAGGGTTTCTCCCCTAGAAAAAGGCAGTGGTACATTGGGGAAATGACAACATTTAACTGTGGGCTATTTTTAATTTCTTCACCCATGAGGTTAGTAATAATCCCTTTCTGCCATTTATTTCTGCTGGAAGGGGTGACTAATCAGCCACTTATTTTGCAAGAGACAGAACTGAATTCCCTGTTACTAAGGTGACAAATAATCCCACCTACCTTATAATTTGTTAAAATACACTTTAGGTCAAACTAGAAAATGGAATGACACTATAACACAAGGCTCAACCACGTGTGCACGAAGAAAGGGTAAACTATAATACTTGGATATACCAAGTGGTATGAAGGGATAAGAGTGTTGGGTAATTGAGACTTTACTCAAGGGATGTATGGTCTGGTGGTTTTGGTTGCATTTTTTGAATACTTACATCACTGAGCCTTTCCCGAGAGCTGCTCCTGTGGAAGCCCTTGGATTCCCCACTGGCGCTTTCACTGTCACTGTCCCTGCAGCTGTTCTGTCCTGGTTTGAGCTAAAGGCAAAAGAAAAGAGAAATAAAAAGTCAGTCTTCACCCCTGTTCTTTAAGTCTCGTCAAAAGTGAATAATTTAAGATCTTGATACTTAACATTCTTCTCAGTTTTTGAATAGTGCCAGGCAAGCTGCCATAGAGAGAAACACAGAGGGTAAGATAAACAAAACGTTTACCATGAAATGCTGATGTAGATGAAAGAGTGAGCAAGCCTCAAGTAAGTATTTGAAAAATCTAAAAAAGGTCCATAAATCTTCAAACGTAATCTTCCCTTAGATTTTTCCTCTGTTCCATTGTGATATCTCATCAATAAAAAAAAAACCCAGAACACTGAATTATACCAATTATGATTTCCCACTTTACTTCTCCTGTCCTCTTCTGAGAAGAAGAAACAACGAAACAGAATAAAAACCAAGGTCTGCTTATCCTAAGAGAAAATGATGAGATGCTAGATACTATCCTTTAGCCACTGGGAAGACCACATTCTGGAGGTCTCCTACCAAAAATTAAAAAGTACCAGATTAAGACCTACAGTTCAAGTAAATTAAGCTAGCACTCACTCAACAAATAGGTATTAAGTCCACAATTTGGCCTGGTAGTAAGCACTAGAAATACAGTGCTAAACCCCCTGAAAAATTATTAGTTTAATTTAATTAAAAACAAGTCTCTGATCTTACAAAGTTTACATTTTAGAAGTTTCTATGCAGTTACGCAGCTCTGTTCTTCCATTAAACATGGACAAACAGAGAATTGCAAACATTAGTCTATGTGAGATCGAGTCACACACATAGGGAAGAAGAGTCTACCTATGATATCATCACCAACTGCATTTGCAAAGATCCCAAGCAATTCTATTCAGGTTACAAGACCTAGCCCCTTTACAATATTCTCAATCTAGCAAAGGAAAAAGTGCAAGACATGCAAGTATAACAAAAGGAAATACTTGCTAAATGAAAATCAAAAAGTAGCCAGTGATGTTTCAAGGAAAAGTGATTTTTCTGAAGGGTTTTGAAAGAGGATTGAGCTCATGTGGTTGAGAAGACAGTCCTGATGGGAGAAAGGAAAGCAACTTTCCAGGAAATGATCTGGGTCTTTTCAGAAACACAGTTCCTTTGAGGAGAACAAGAAGAAATCTTAGAGAAGAGCAGATGGACCAGAACATGGATAGTCCCAAACAAAACACAAGCCCCCTGTTTCTGGGTAGGAGGGAATTTAAGAGAGTAGAACAGGTAAAAGGCAGCAAAATGTTTGCCTGCAGATTTTCATATGACTCTGGGGCTAAGGGGCAAGATGAACCCAGATGAATGGAGAGTGAATCTGTGTATTAGCATTTCTTGTACCTTTAATGTGCTTCTTTAAAGACTGCAGTTCAAACTGCACTTTTGATCATGCTATCTAATTAGCTATCTCCAGGTCCCCACTTTTCGGCTTTCAACCTTTATATAAATATCCCTTTTTGAAATTATTGAAAGAGAGAAACATTGATGTGAGAAACACCCATTGGTTGTCTCCCATATGTGACCCCACCAGGGATCAAACCCACAACCCAGGAATGGGCCCTGACCCAGATCAAATCCACAACCTCCAATTACCGGAGCCATCTGACTAGGGCTCTAAAAATTCACTTTTAACACTTCCTTCTAATATCTCATTCTCTAGAAGTCTTCTCTGATGGAATCCCCAAAAATGATGCTAAATTTTACATTGTATCCTCCTGAGCCCTTAAGCACGTAGTTTCCTCCTAAAGTACTGCAAAACCTGTTAATTCTCAGTTAATTCAGATGCAAGCTCTGTGAGCCTTTTTTTATTACTATGGCACAAAGTTCAGACTATTGTCATTCTCTCCAAGTTTTCATTTTTATACTTACAATAAAAGGGAATTTAATCTAAAAGGAACATCACTTTCTCTCAATTTCCTGAACACATCATGTCCATTTCTGCCCCTCACTGATTCACCTAGATTTCTTCTCTCTGACATGCTCATCCTCACCTCCTCTGTGTTTTTTGGGTCAAGATTTTTTTAAAGTTCAGATAGTATATTCTCCACTATGGTCTTCGAAGAACTCTTTCTTTCTGTATTTATTTTTTAGCATATGTCCTCATTGTTAGCTAGCAGATCATTCTATCATACATTTTCAAGTTTAAAACAGACTTACTGTCAAGTATATCTGTACTGGTGATAAAATCAGTGTGGAAAGGGCCCACTAATTCATAAGCAATGCCAGAAATCTTATCCCACTGGAATTCTGAGTTAAGCAAACATAGGTAAAGCTACCTCCAATGTATGGATGAGGAAACAAACAAAACCAATGATGTACTCAGACGCGGGCATGAGATCTAGGACTAAATGCATGCCTTATAGCCTACTGCTCACATCATTTTAATTCTTAGTGCCCATTTAGATATTTATGTTTGACATGCAAATAATGCATCTCAAGTATGTTAGCATCTCCATAGAATTTATATTCGATACATCTGTGGTGCCTGATCTCATTCACGGAGAAAGAAATTTTATAAGGTTATATTTGATCAAGAGATATTTATAAAAACTCAGTCACCCAACTAAGATGAAAAATAGACATCCAGGGAATAAAGGATATAAGGATGTGAAGACTTTTCCTAATATCCAACTGGCTTAGTAAAGTGTGAACTTTGCATTTGGATCTTTTCCATGTTTTCTTCATGGAAGGAAAATGATACAAGGCCCAACAAGAGACTCCAATGGCCTTGACGTCAATTATCTGACTAAATGTTGATCTAGGCTAAGGGCAAAACCCAAGAAAGATTGAGATGAAGCACTTTGCTAGTCTTCCCTGAGCCCTGCCAGCAAAAGCACTTCAGTGAATTTTCTTCCCAGAGACTTACATAAAATCCTCCCCCACACTACCCATTTCTCCTCCAAAGCCAGGCTCAAGTTTAAAGGAAATTTAGGATTTTAAGCTGTCAGACAGCTCAATATTTCAAAGAAATGGATTGACTACAGTAAATACTAAAGCTAAACCACACGATTTCAGGCAAAAGAAGTATTCATTCCTAATCCCATGAATACATTTAAAGCTGGCATTTCCAGCCACATCCAATGGATCATTTGAGGTAGCATAACTAACTCAGAAGTTGTAATCCTTCATCTGAAATTCCCAGCTATTACCTACAACCAAGATACATTACAAAGGCCAGGTGCTGGCTTAAATATTTAAAGACCTAAGAAAAATTGATCTGCTTGCATTGATTTGTCCTAGCACCCATGGCGACTCTGTTATAAGAAAGCTTTTGCTGCTCTAACTGATGCAATGAGATTTCTTACTGTCAGCCTCTAAATATTCAGTATATCGTTTATTTTAAAAATACTGTAATTCACTCTCTAATTTCAGAAGTTTCTTCCCATCAGACTATTACATATTTTAGTCATAAGAATTAAAGCAAAGCAGAAGAAATGAAAGGACACTAGTGTCTGGTACGAGTGGCAGTAATGCTATCAATAAACGTAAGATTTTTAAATAAACTCTAAGAAGCCATTTTGTTTTTCATTAGATTTTGTTGTCAACAATATATTCTCCAAAGTCTGAAACTCTGACCTTGTTACAGACTTAACCGTTATTAATGGCTAATTAAGAAAATAACAGTCCATGATTTTATCACTGTTAATGAAAATATAACAAAGTCCCATCACACTGGCCTGAGTGAAGGGAGAGCAATACTGTGCACATCTGCCAAGATCTGTGAGCCAGGCTATGCTATTCTTTTCAGCCATTCTTGTTTAGTTCCAACAAGATGCTAGCTGTTCAGCAGGTGTCATTAACCCTTCAAAGAAAATTTATAGGGGGATAAAGTACTTAGGGAAGTTATCTATGCCTGGAGCTCTAGAGGAACGATCTGAATCATACAGTGCAATGCAGAAAAGCATCCAAATTATGCAGTGCAATTTAGAACAGCACATCATAGTTTTGGTTCCTCAAAGTAGCATAAATCCTATCTTAGACTGCTGAGTTCTCCTGTAGGGATCTAAATGAACTCTATACAAGGTTTTTAAAATGTGTTAATAAGCACAGAATCTTATTTCAAAGGAATTTTGTAATGCACGTTTACTAACATTAAAGCAGCAAGTATTTAAATCTTGTAAATTGTTTCTTTTTCTTTTCTTTTTTTTTTTTTTTCTTTCAAAAAATAACTCTTCACAAATGGGGAGAGTTTAATAGATTGGGTGGCAACTGTACTATTTTATTCCTTAGGCTTTAAAAGGTATTTCAGAGAGACACAGTATCAAACTCAAGACCTTGATGAAAAACATGACATGTCAAAATGAGCTAACAGGAAGTAACTACTAAAAACAAAACTTCACGGTTGTATAGAAAAAAAAACAAAAAAATTTTTCTTACAAAAAGAATAATATATTGTACTTTAAAATACAGTAACAAGTTGTACTGAAAAGCTAAAAATTAAATTCTGGAAACTAGGGAAGGGCAAGGAATTTACCCAAAATTTCTCTGGGATCATAGAGAACTTATCCTGTTACATCCTCAATATTTAGAGAAAGAATGTTAAATGAGAATCTGAGCATCTTAAAGTTAAGTATTAAAATTTAGGTAACATAAATATGTGTCTTACAAATTACCATAAAATGTAAAAGGAGTAAAATCATCATCAACTGAGAAATAAAGAAAAGATAAAGGAACTAACAAGAAAGCAAAAGCATATGACTAGGTATATTGGTTATAATAATATACATGGGTTAAGCTCCCACTGCTAAAAGAAAGCAAGGACATCCAGCTTGAATTGAGTAAAATAAATAAATATACAACTATTTGTTAGTTATAAAGAACTCTCAAATTAAAAAAAAGGGGGGGAGGACAAAAATATTACAAATAAATGGTTAGATTAAGTCATGTTAAAGATATCCCACTTTATAGTTATAAAACATACAATCTTTACATTTTATACATCTGTATTTTATACTAAACTGCTATAAATCTTGATATGCTAATATATAAAGTAAAATATATTTTAATTAATAAAGGAAATCAGTAAGAGATGGGAGATAATTATCAGGGAGTGAGATAACAATAAAAAATACAAAAAGACTGAGAAGTTAAAAAGCTATCAATATGACTTAGGCAAAAATTATAAATTTGGTAACTTGTAGAGATCATACTTTCTAAAGCATCCATGGGACATTACCACCAACTAAAGATATATTAAGTCACAAAGAATATCAGAATAAATTTCAAAATATAGAAATTATATAAACAGCCTTCTCTCTAATGAAAATTAATGACATTTAAACTAACTAGCCATATCACATAGAGATTTTTTAAAATCTTTAATTCAAAAGCTGTATTTTAAAATTCTATCCACAATTACGATTAAGCCAAAGAGGAAATCAACAAACATACCACCTGTATTTAAAAATATGAAAATTATATAAGGGGAAAGGTATAGTCAAGGAGCATGTATAAATGACCCATGGAAAACACGGTGGGGACTGACTGTGGGAGTGGGTGGGGTTGCAGTGAAGAGCAATGGGGGAAAAATTGGGACAACTGTAAAAGAACAACAATAAAAATAAATAAATTAAAAATAAAAACACAATAAAAATAGAATGAAAATTATAAAAATGTAAGTTAAAAGTTTACAGGACCTATAATATCTGTGCTAGAGTTTAACTGAGGTCTTTTTCATTAAATGAACAATAATAGAAACAACCTAATTATAAAGATTAAAAAAAACAAAAAGAAATAAGGCCAAATAAAAGCAGCTTTAGTAAATAGGAGATTTATAAATAAAAACTATATAATAAAATAAAAATTAAGATAGTGTACAATAAATGAAAGTAAAATTGGGAGCAAAATCTACAAAGATAAACCTCTTACAAATATAAATGATGAAAGAGATAAAAAGCAAAATCAAAAATGGAAATAATGTGATATCGTTATATAATAATGTAATAATATATAATGAGATAATAATATAATAATGTGACTATCATTACAAAATAGGCACATTTATAAATTATAATGATAAAATATAATAAGATTTATATATAAAATATAACAAGCACATATCTAAATTATCGTAATAAGTATTATTCTTTGGTACTTTAAAAATCATAATCAAATAGTTAAACATTTTAAAGAAAATTTAACAAAATTTGATTCAGAGCATGTAAAAAATATGCAAAGCTAATCTGTGCCCAAATATGATAATAACACAAAGGGAAATACAGAATAATACTCTTCATTAAAAAAGCCCCTAAAATATGATAAAATATAATAATAAAATCTAACAAGATTTTTCATAAGAATATGAGTCCATCAATTTGCAAGTTCATACAAGGGCAATATTTTCTCATTTATATTTCTATACATACACATATATATGAGACACACATATTTATATTTATTTATTTTTAAATAATGATTGGCCCACAGGAGGTTACAGATAGTACAGAGGGAGGGAGGGAGTGACAAGGCACCCTTTACCCTGTTTGCCCTGGTGGTTACATCTTACATGACTATAGTACAATATTAAAACCAGGAATTTGATGTTGATAGAGTGATAGGCATTTGTTTTACAGAAAATAGAGCAGTGAATGAAACACAAAAATCCCTGCTCTGCCCGTAATGGAGTTTAAATTCTCTATATTGTGTGTGGGTTAGACAATAAGTACAACCATATGAGATGTTAGTGCAATGGGAAAGCAAGGAACACGAAATTGGTTCATGTGGGTGTGTTTCAACATTTTATTATGAATAATTTCAAACCTTAGGAAAAGCTGAAAGAATTCCAGAGATCACCCATATAACCACCACGTTATTACACTTGTGTGTGTGTCCATGCAATTTTAAGTAGGATGGTCAAGGAAGGACTGTCTGAGAATGTGGCAGTGAAGGAGTTGAGAGAGAACAGTGAAAACTTCTGGGGGAAGGGTTTTCCAGGCTGAGGGCACAGCAAAGAAAAGGTTCTGAAGCAGGAACATTTTGGGATGTTGAAGGAAGGTAGAAAGGCCAGTGGGGTTTTAAAAAGGAGAATAGGTCAGAGAAATGTGTTGGGAGTAGAAGTGCGGAGACAGTGATGTAGGGCTTATGGTTTCTAATTTGAGTGAGGGTTTTGAGCACAGACTTGGCATAATGTGATTTATATCTTTTATCTTTAATGGTTGACACTATTACAGGTGTCCCTCACCCCCCTTTTGTCCCATTACACCCAGCCTCTGCCCCACCCCAGCCTTCACCACACTGTTGTCTGTGTCCATGGGGTATGCATATACTTGTATGCATATATGTTCTTTGGCTAATCTCTTGGCACAAAGCAAATATTTGAGGTGATAGCAAAGTTCTAAATTTGGAGTATAATGATGACTGCACAACACTGTAAACTTACAAAAATTCATTAAAGTGTACATTTTCACTGAATGGATTTTATGAGCTGTAACTTATATTTTAATAAAGCTATTTATTTTAAAAGGAGTAAAAGATCTCATTAGTTTAATCTTTTACTCCAGAAAGGAAAAAAGCTCAGGCTCACAGAAGATAACTCACTTTCTTCAACTCGACTGTGCATGTAAAATCTAATCATGGGAGTAAACAGGAGCAAGTATCTTGAGGGCCATCTTGGGGTCCTGCCTATCATGGTTTACAAAGATAGAAAAGGAGAAATTGCCTCTAAATCTGTGCATCATAAAATGACCCCCAATGAAATTAGGGAAGTTTTATTAATGTAAAATAAGACAAGAGTCACAGATATGCCTTGATTTTGGAGTGTCATTTATCTGTGTCACTGATGTCCCCAAACTAATACTTTAAAAACAGCACAGATAATATATTGAACAATGTCATAAGCTTGAAAAATGTAAACTATTGAAGCACTCCCACTTGCCAATCACCTATATTATTCAAGATTTTTAAATGGGTTCAGTGGACTTTATATCAGTAGAAAAACCGAAAGTTAATAAAGAAGGGTAAATAAGCCAAAATCAATCTAACTACATAGTCTCAAACATAAACAAGACGCAATTAAGACAATCAAGAACAATCTGACCAACTCTGATATCCTTCCAATAGACACACTCAACCCAGATAACAAAATTTACTATTCTACAGCTTATCAGGAGAATCAAAACTCTTTTATGATTTGGCCAAGAGGCTCTTAATATATTGTTTCTTCCTGATGTAATAATGTGAAGGGAAGAGAATGCAAGTGTAAAACACAATTCTTAATATATTAACTAACATCTCTAGCTACAACTTGGGTACTATTTCTAGATTAAATTACGTTGACAAAGGGCATAACAACATACCTTTTTATTTTCTTTCCAAAGCTAGTCTAAACTATAGGGGTGAAAAGGATGTACAAGAAAGGGGTTTAAGAGAAACGCCTGGATGAACAGAAGGTGCTCGGTATTCCTTGCATATGTGGACTACTAAAATAATCTGTTTTCGCATAGGCTCAGAAATTCACATACAATACACATATGCAATGCAAAAATAACTTGATGAAGGCATGTCTGACTGTTTTGGTACAGTTTCTAGCCTTCTGATAATAAGGTTTTGTTTATTAAAAAGAAACTCTGAGACAATAATATTTGGTTGGAGAGGATAAATATTCAAAAATAACAAATACACAAACACTTTAATAGTTTCCAATAAAAAACACACTTTCAAACTATTTTTTTAAATGGCCAAGCATTTTAAAATATAACCATCACCCTCACACATAAAATGTTTTATGTCTTTTGCTTTTTCCATTCTACCATGAAAAAACAGTCAACTGAAGTGTAAAGAAGGAAATGACCTCATTTAACATTAATTACTTCCTTACTCCAAATACATATGATTTTTATTTGGGGGCACAATTCAGTCCACAGCTTTTAACCTGTATATCACTAAACATTATTATCAACTAATGACTATTTCATACTAGGCTACATTACTTCTATGAGAACAGAAACTGGCTTAGCAAGCACTATATTCAACATTTTTGAAAAGCCACAGATATTTCATAGGTGGGATGGGTCCCACAAATGCATGTTCTAGAATACTTGAGACCCCTATTATAGATATAGACTGCACCCAAAATTCATATGTTGAAACCCTAACTTCCATTACTTGAGAATGAGACTGTACTTGGAGATAAGAGACTTTAAAAAGGTAATTAAGTTGAAATGAACTCATTAGGGTGGGCCCTAATCCAAGATGACTATTGTCCTTATAAAACGAGGGGATGGAGGCAGAGAGAGAGACACTAGAAACACACACACACACACACACACAGAAAAGGCCAGATGAGGACCAGTGAGAAGGCAGCCAGCTATAAGGCAAGGAGAGAGGCTCTAGGAGAAACCAAACCTGCCAACACCTTGATCTTAGACTTCTAGTCTCCAGAACTATTAGAAAATAAACTTCTGCTTCCTAAACCGACTCCGTGGTATTTTGTTACAGCAACCCTAGAAAAACAATATAATCCAGTACCATCTGACACAAGAGATCACTCCCCATCTTGGAAGCATGTGCTTCATTCCTGCTTTTCCTCCAGCCTCTCTGGCCACTCCTTATTAGTCTCCTGATGAGTCCGTCACATCCTCCCAACTCTAAAAGTTAGGTTCCCCAGGGTGCTATCCTTGGGCCTCATCTTTTTCCTACGTATACTCACTACATTTGATAATCTCAACCAGTTTCATGCTTTTAAATACTACCTATGTGCTGATGATGCCTAATTTATATCTTTAGTCCCAATCTGCCCCCAAAATTCCAGTCTTCTATATCCAGCTGCATCTTCCAATTTCACTTAAGACATCTAATAGGCATCGCAAACCTAAATTGACTAAAGAAATATTCTAAATGTTTCCAATTGTTATTAATAACAACTTTACCTTTCCAATTGCTAGGGCCAAAATCTTTTTCCCTCTACAGTTACCACTCTCCTCAAAGCTACTCTTGTCCCTTGCCTGGATTATGACAATCCCTTCCCATCTGACCTCCCTGCTTGGGCTCTCTCGCCCTCTATATCCATGCATCTCTCCCAAGAGCTAGATGGCGCCTGTAAAAAGGTAAGTCAATTAATGCTTTATTCTTCTCAAAATCTTCAAGGTCTTTCTATTGCCTTCAAAGTAAAGACCAAGGTCTTTGGAATGGTCAAACAAGGTAGCTCCCACTCTGTCTGGTTCCCCTATTATATCTCTGACCTCATTTTCTACTCCCTTCTGCCTTGCTCACTCTGTAACAATTTTGTTGGCCTCATCAACGTCCCTCACTTGCATTTGCTGAACTCTGTCTGAAATGTTCAGGCACAAGACTCACCATCTCCCTTCTTTAGTGACACACGGACATGGACAACTAAATGGGGATGGACTGTGGGAGAGGGGGGAGGTGGGTGGAGCAGGGGAGAGCAAAGGGGGAAAAATGGGACAACTGTAACAGAAACAAAATCAAAAATAAATTTAAAAAAATTAGATTTTACTTAAATGTCACTTTCTCCTTGAGAACTTCCTTGGTCACACTATTTAAAATTGTAACCCTCCCTCTACTTCACACCTTCTAAATGGTATATATTTTACTTATTTTATTCTTTCCCTATCTCCTCCTAACTTCTGCCCCCTCAGCCACACCACAATTAGATTATAAACTACATAATAACCAGATTTTTTAATCTGGTTTGCTCACTGTTCTATCTGCAGAATCTACAACAGTGCCTAAAATTTATTAGATGCTCAATAAATATTTGTTTCATTAATCAGCATGCATTAACTACAACATGTAAGTCAGCCTTTAAAATCTCTCACAGAATGGTCCTTGGAGCTACTAGCAAAGTGCACCCAGGTCATAAAAAGCTAGTCTTCTAGGACTGGCCAACAAGGAGAGCTCAAAAGCTGAGTGGCAACATGAAGACAGGCATGCACCCTAGTGAAAATGTGGGCTTTGTGATCATACAAAATCAGCCATTAGGTTCCTTATTCTTCAAAAAGTATTATTGCTAATTTTGTTCTTAAAACAGTGATCATATATAATTTAGGATATTTTAGATAGTCAGGTATAGGATTATAAAAAGAAAAGTGGTATATAATTAGTTTAATAAATCTTCATCCTGGCATTTGAGAATTTTAGAACTACTTGTTCAGCAAAAGGTCAAAAACCACTACCAAGAGAAGTTAATAGCTCTCTTCATATTATACATGCTTATTGATGAGATTGCTACTTTTAAGTAATTTGGATAATATGAAGCATTTAAGGATCGTATGTATTTTACCTTCTAACAAGTGCTTTAAAAAATCTTTTACTTTTAAAAATCAATCCAATAAAAAACCTTCTTCCAACACATTGCACACAAAGGCAGAAACATTCATACACAGTGTACTTCCAAACACTGATTTATTATGAACAACAACATTTACAAAAGAAACCCAATTGGTTATGGAAATAAATATATTCTCCCAACTGCATTTTTAAATGAGAAGGTACTTTCTATGAAGACGTATAAGTTGGTTTTTGTCACATGGCAAAGTAATGGTTTGTATGACCTCCAGCACTAGCTCACTCCACTGAAAACAGGAGTACTAGCTATATTAATTCTATAGTTACACAGGCTGGTTTTAGTGTCAATGGCAACGAGGTCCCCACATCCTACACTGTCCTGCATCAATTATTTGCATCATCCGCCTGGCCTCTGAGGAACCTGAATCAGAAACTCTGGCTTTATTTTTAATTAGTCTGTTATAGGAGGTGATTTTTCACTTGGCCCCAGGTGATTTAAAGTTATGAAGCCTCTACCATTTTTAACCCCGGGAAAATAAACATAGGGAGTAGGATAATTCAATTTGAATGAAGGGTAAGCAGGGTAAAGACAGTTTACAAAGAAAACCATAAATTTCCCAACTAAGAAATTCTTAGTCTAAATACATGGCATTTCCCCAAGATGTAGAAAGACCCAAATACATAGTTTCCAATTCTTGGCATGATTTTGTTCACTTGCATAAATTAATAAGAAAAACTTGACAATGTTTCCTAACCAAACTCAGAGATGAGAAGGCCTCTTGGAAACATAAATTGGGATTCCATGCAAAGGTACATTAGTGGTCTCCCTTGTAGATCTACACATCTGGCAATTAACTAAAGATAAGATGACAGCTTCATTTTGAAGGTAAGAATTTAAACACATGGATGTCTGGCTGTCAACACAGGGGGACAAGCGCTAGTAAATGAGGGCTTTGCTCCCGACTCTTGCAGCTCTAATGCTAACATACCTTTCAGTGGCTCCCAAAATATCTCATTGGCTCCACGTAACCAAGAAGAAAGCAATGAATAGGCCTACTATACAGAACAAATATGCAATCATCATATTATAACTAAGAATCACAAACACTTTGTAAATTAAAGTGCATTCCCCAATTTACAGATGGAGAAGCCAATGCTGGAAAGTCTAAATAATGTGAGCCAAGATACAACAGGCAGAAAGCAGAGGTTCTTCAAGGACAATAACCCTCAGTTGTTGCACAGAGCTAGTGGAATATAGTAGGAAGAACATGCCCTTAGAATGTCTGGCTTCCCTTCATTGCTATGAATGTCTAGATTCTGTCTTGACGTTGAATGTAAAATAATAAGTATGTTATAAGGGTGGATTTACAGTTTAAATGAGCAACAGCTCATTGGTCATTCTCATCCTATCTTGAAAATGAGTCAACTCATCCTACTTTTAAAAAAACTGTGAAAAATAACATACAAAACATGCACAGCAGGTAGGAAAAAACTGCAGTTATTTGGAACATTGGTGTGTTTTAAAATTATTTTTCACTTCCACACTCCAAATTCCCTAAACTCCAAACAGATAAAGTTTTACAGATTATCCCACACATACACAAAAAAAGACAAGAAACACAAATTAATAACTATTTAAGCATTCTGTTTCATCATGATAACAAACAGATGGTTTTAATATTCTGGAGGCTAATTCCTGAACAATTAAAAACACAGCAAGACATTAACATCTAATGAAACATTTTAACTACCAGTATATGCATCTGCCATTAATTCCCACACAGTAAGGTCTTGGATCTCCTCAATCTGTTCTTTATTAAGGAAAGTTTTTCCACTCTGAATTTAGTGAAGTAGAGAATTAACAACTGTTTCCAATCAGCAATCAGCAGGATATTTTGCCAATGTACACTGAAACCATGTACACTATCAGACTTAAATTTATTCTTAGGATGGCTTTGAGGTGCACATATTTGCAATTTAAGAACAGATCCAATTTTCTAATTAGGTGTTTTACCCCCCAAATGCATGCCATATTAGCCCGTTGGTGTACAACAGAAACTCTCATTGAACAGTTATTTTAAAAGGTGAGTGTGTTTGTTTAATAATGCCCCTAACTTTTGACTCAGATTGCCAAAAATACGCTAAACTACAGCTTCTACCATTATAGCGGCACAAAAGAACAACAATTCCAAGAACTGTGAAGGACAGCTGGGTATCACACTCTCAGATCTGGCAGGTTAAGACAGGATGAGCAGGTACCATGGAGCTGCTTTCATTTGTATGATGCTAACAATGCTGTACATATGTGTTTGCTGTTCTACAATTTTCTAATAATTGGACATAATTTATCTGATTTACTCATCGGATAAATCTGAGGTAAGCAAAGTAAATTGTAATATGCTTTTTTTACAGGCAAAAACAAACTAAAATTCAGAGAAATGACCCAACCCAAGACACCCAAGGCGGGTGGTGAGCTGAGCTACAACATGATCCCTGGTTGCTAGCTGAATCCTTAGCTGAATGCTGTGTTCACTGCTTTTGAGGCAGTGACTAAAATTTGTTACAAGCTACAGGTTCTTATCACAACAGCCTGTGAGGTGCACATAATTATTACCACTTTAAGGCTAAGTGGAGGCTTCTGCTAACCCAAGGTTAAACAGAAAGAGTTCGAACCTAGCCCTTAGCCCCACAGTCCGCTACTCCACAAGTTTACCCTCCAGAGTATCATTGCCATTAATTGGCAATGCTTACATGGCATAACCAATTGCAGTGTGTCTGTTCCTCTATGCAAATAGCAATCCTAACATTTTGTGATTTAGTAACAAAATATTTTGGGGGTAAGCAATTAGCAAATCAGCAATAAATAATTATATTTGTAATGGAAAAAAGTAAGTAAATATCACATGTCTTGGTTATTTTTACAAACAGGTCTCTCAATTATGAATAACTAATACATAATCTAATGTGACTGAAGCTTAATATATTAAATGTATTAATTTAGAAACTTAATGCTATAAAACTATCTCAAATTTCTTCACAGAATGACTAATTAAAACACTCTTTAATACAGGTTTTATTGGGTCTCATTAGACTCAGGCAAGCAATTGAAAATATAATATCATTTACTTTATCCATCTGAAGAAATTTTAGATTAATTTTGAAAACACAAAAAACTAGTCTAATCAACAAAAGTTATTTTTACTTCTTACACAAAATCTATAGCTGCCAAGCAATTCTTGTCTGGTTTATAACTTAACTGTTACCCTTAGATCTGGGTATTTAGTGTAAGATTACTAGGGGAAAAAAAGCATAAAAGCAGATAGACTAGCCAACTTATCAAAAACAGCTCTGCAAAATCCCACTGATCATGTGTATAATATATATTCATTTGTACGTATGCTATAGACTGACTTGTCTGTATCCCTCTCGAATCCATATTTTGAAACCTGATCCCAAATATGATATTAGGAAGTGGGACCTCTGGGAAGGAATTAGGTCATGAGGATACAGCTCTCCTGAGTGGCACTGTGTGCCCTTATAAAAGAAACTCCACAGAGTTCCCTCATCTTCCATCATGTGAGATAATGGGAAGATAAGACCGTCTTCGATGAACCAGGAAGCAGGCCAAAGCAAACGCAGAACCTGCCTGAATTCTGAGCTTGGACTTCCCAGCCTCCAGGACTATGAGAAATAAGTCTGTTTTTTATAAGTCACCCAAGTCTGTTGTCACAGCAGCCGGAACAGGTAAGGCAATGTACATATATAATTATACATGAAGATACATGTTACCTAAACAAAGAAAGTATAATACCAAAACTTGCTGCATAGAGATGCTGCAGAAATGGTAGCTAGTTGTAAAAAAAAAAAATCACCAAAAATATTACACATTGAAAATATTAAAAGATTATATGGGGCACCTACTTCACACCTGTTTGCTACTGTACAACAAAACTTTAATGTTGTCTTTGAACCAAAATGTTATGAGTAAATAAATACAAAAAAATATTTTTAAAAATACAAAATAAGTGGATTTTCCCCCTAGCAATCAGGAAAAACATAGTATAACAAATGTAGTATGTACCCAATACTCACCCAGAGCGATAATTGAGAATATTTTGTTAAATAATAAGATGGTATATTGTCACAGCAATAACTAGTGATGACATGGGAAGAAAATTTAAGTTAGGAGACAAAGGAAATATTTTTAGTGGAAATATATTTTATTCTTACAGAAAAAAAGACACAATGAAAAGTCATTATGGATACATATTCACTACCTATGTAGGATAAATGTAGGGGGAGGGATCTGTACCTTTTTCTTTTTATTGGCGGTTCTTATGAAGATTCATAAGCCAGATGGCATTCAATAAATGTAAAGAGCTAAAAATATTTAGTTTTATAGAAAAACATCAATTAGCATCGGGAAATTAACAATTAAGCAATCATCACATAACATATATCAATATTACTAATGAGTGAGCATATACACAAAATTTCTAACATGAACTCTGTTAGACACAAATACTTTTTAAGCACTGTTATTTTCCTATGAAAAGTTTATCAGCACTCTACTATAGCTGCCTTTAGGTACCACATCATTCCACTGCCCTATTGTACTGAATCTTTTCATAAACTATAGTAGTTCCTAAGTAATTGATCCATGGCCCAATGTAATTTGCTTTTTCTATTCAAAATGCAAGTATTTAAAATTTATAAACTTTTCCTGTACATGATTTTCAGTTTCATCCTCTTGAACAAAAGATTCTTTATTTAGCCATTACAGCCCTCTACTTCCACAGACTTTGTGGTCAGGTCTATAGGGTGATACAGTAACAAGAGATCTATTTAAACTCCACTCAAATGTTTCATCCCTAGATGATGTAAGACCAAACTCAGAGAATACCCTAGACCACAGAGATAATTTGTGAAAAGATGACTATAACCAAGCATTTTTGCTGATACTCTAAATGAAGATAAGACTCCAAATGACATTAAGATTCAAAACAGTAAGAGAAACTTGAAGTTCAGTGAGAGGTACAATAAACACACAGTAGTATTTTACAGTGATATTTCTAAAATAATTAACACAGTAACCAGGACAAGAGTCACTACTGAAGCAAATTTTAACCTTAAGGGATCTCTTTGTTTGAAAGCTGATGTCTCTTAAAACTCTGCAATACTACTTAAAATATATTTTTATTTGTAATTTTTAATTGCTTTCTCTCTACCTCCCCATTTTCTGTGACAGTTTACTTGCCAACAATATGCTTTTCAAACATAGTTTCATATGAAATCCAAATCAGAGCTATGGATATATATATAAGTAAGTGAAGGGTGAATATTGCAAAAGAATAAACACTCATACCAATTACACCATTTTATCATTTACGTTCTTAAAGCTAATGAAATGCATCTTTATACTACAATGATTGGAAATATTACCAAAGAAAGTGTTTGCAAAGCCTGACTTTTCTAAAGAGTTTTTTGAAATTTAAATATAATTGTGAAATACCCATCCTTTTATAGGGACTATAATTGAGACAGACCATATTTTTTCTGCACTACAAATGCAAAAGGTCATCCTAAATCAAAATTTCTGATCTGAGTGAAAGAATTAGCTACTCCCTGTTTCCCAGAATCCTTGCTATCATTAGGGAAGGGAGAAGACTGCTCACTGTGAAGCAGGTTCAGAGAGGCAAGGACAAGAAGAGCCCCACCAGCCAAAGTCACTATTCAAAAGTCTGTTATTTTAGAGTCACCTCCGGAAGAAATTCACCAAGTAGAAAATAGAAAAAAAAGGTGAAGAAGAAAGAAGTTTAGATCCAAGATTTTTAATCTAAGTTGATTTTTCATCCAAAGGAGAGTATACAGAAATTTACTTTCACACCTTTAAACTTGGGATTCCACCAAAAACATTGATGATGCACAATTTTTGGAGTCAAATACATGAGAAAAAGTACCAGATTCCCTTTCTTACTTTTTTCTCCTAACTTCTAGGCTAGATAAGAGAAAGGAAGAGAGAGAGATTTTTTCTTTATGTTGATGAGGTTACAGAAATATGCTAAGGCCTGGACCTTTGACCACAGACTAAATGCCTAGAAGGCAAAATGATGGGTAGAAAATTACAAATACCAATGACCTATGGAATTAAATAAAAACACATCTGGGAATAGGAAAAAATAGTTTAAAACCTCTGGGTTCATGAGGTCAAGGAAAAATAAAAGACATGGTCTACACCACCAACTACTGGAATATTGCAAAGGGAAAAAAAAGAAATCCCTTTCCTTTTTTTTTTACCCCCCTCCTCCTTTCAGTGAGACAGAAAACCTAGTGAAATCCTGGCTGTCAACAACTGGTACCCTACAGCTAACCATGGCAACAGCTGCATGGCTCTGTTGTAATAAACTGGAACAATTTAATAGCTTTTATTGTTCTGCAGTGGTGTCTGAGCATAGCCACTCTCCCCTCCTAGGACTCTAGGGCCCCACAAGGGCAGCAATGAGAGAAGATCTCATTTACCTAAAAGTACTTATAAATTTTTAATTTGCTTTAACAAGTAAATTAACAAGTCCCTCATTCAGGCAAGTTTTATGGCTTCTTGCCACTTGGGAAAGGCCGTAAAAGTTTTATAGATAATCCAGAGCTACCAAGACTGCTCATAATAAATTGTCTGTTTCCTGTATTTTATCAAACCACTGGGCTTCTAATGACTTAAAGTCACAGTTCTCTTATATTCAGGCTTTTTATGAGGCCATATTTATAAACTCCAAAGAATACTTTAAATTATACAGGGCCCCTGCTAATCATTACGAATAATTTTTTTTTTTTTTTTTTAAGTGGAGCTTACCTTAGTTCATGACCTGCTAATAAATGCTGCAACATGTTTTGGAGATAGCATGCTGATTCTACTATTATATAAGATGCTGCCTTAGCCAGAGATTCCATTAGTACATACCTTATAGCTGTAACCTGATCTGTTCTATACAGACTCACCAATATTTTTGACCACTGGAATGTGGCACTTTATCCTAGAAGGGTGCAGTCTGATGACAATATGTAGTATGTGATGGTGAGAGAAGCTGAATCTCAAATGTGTGGACCAGAGCTTGACCCTGAATTTATATTAAATTTAGCTCCTGGTTACCAGCAATTATTGGGTTGGCCAAAAAGTCTGTTTAGTTTTTTCCATAATTACACATTTCATTTTCACCAATAACTTTATTGATTTGGAACAATATGCCAGCTATCTTCTGCTATTGGCTTCTAATGCATAGAGGCTAGGGGTGCTGCTAAACATCTTCCAATGCATAAGACAGCCCCACAGCAAAAAGCTATTTGGCCAAAATGTCAATAGTACCAAGAAACTAAGCAAACCACTTTTGACACGTTCAATCAGTCACAGCACCTTCTCCATACACTGCAAAAATCTTTCTGTGTGTTTCAGTTGCATTTTTACTTTTCTTGAATAAAGCATAATTCACCAAAAATATCACGTACCTTCTTCCATTTCACTATTAAAATGGTTGCACAAAAATTCACCAATTATGATGTTTTCTAATGCACGCTGATATGACAGCTGTCACGATACAATCTAACGAAATTGTTTCAAATGAATTTAAAGACAACTAAGTACTACTAGAGCCATCATACAGAAAAAACTAAACAAACTTTTTGGCCAACCCAATATTTAGATCTAAATGAGCTAGAAGATATGGCAGTATGAAGGAACAGGGGCAAAGGAACATCTCATTCAAATTTTCCTCTCACTATCAAGTCCCCATTTTCAGCAGGGAATGTCGCTGGCAATGTGCAGAACAGAGAGGAGTAAATATTCATATTGATTCTAAGCTATATCGTCGGCAGCCGTCCGTCTCGAGAGACGATGGTGTAGCTTCTTAAGAGTCTATCTGCACCGCCGAAAATGGTTGTGCAGTCCGACTTGGGAGTGACACGGTATCTGTCTCCTCCCGTGTTGAATCGACATCTTGCGATGACGCTGGAGTGTCCTCTCCAGTGAAGCTGAAGCTACAGAACCTGGGCAGGGTGATATGGAGGGTCTGCTGTTGCCCATGCAGCAGACCCCCCCTCTCTTCGCAGCTGAAGGGTCCAAGGGAAAGACGGAGTCAATACAGCTTGGCTTCAGGTGCGCCGCAGGAGTTGCCGGTGTTGACTACAACGTCAAACCGCCTTAGGGACTCCGGCTCCGGATTTTCTGTCGGGGTTTACTCCCTTAGCCTTTCCCCTGAAGAGGTATGCCGCAAGGCAGCGGAAGTTTTTTGGAGTCAGAGTTTTCCTTCTCTGATGTGCCCTGACTGGAAGATCGAACCAGCGACACTTAGCTCGCAGGCCGACGCTCAATCCACTGAGCCAAACCAGCCAGGGGTTTCTAAGCTATAACACCTTTATTAATTGCACAGATATACTCAGGATTAGATATCAATGATGAAGCACAGAGAATAAAATACGTTCTCAAATGCAATCTTTGATCATATGAAGTTAGTGAAAGTGCTAAGTGGCCCAGTCTACTTTATGATTACTTTTCCATTTTGTATACATAGACATATAAAAGCACAAAGTCAAGATCAAAAGCATGCATGTGCTTTCTCCATGTAGTCTATCTAGAGATAGAATTTTAGGAAAAAGTCACCTACCACCCAGGACAGAATAATCTATGTAAGGCCTTTAAACAAAATAAAGCAAAAGGCCAAGAGATCACATCACAGTTTATGCAGATACAACATGCACTGCAGGATGTACACCTAGTTCTCATTTCATTCATATTAATTTCCCCTCAGAAAATACTACTTCACAGATTAGTATCACCCAGTGTAATCTTGCATGAAGGTTCATCACTTAAAAAACTACTGTTCCTCTGCAGCTTCCCATTTCTGATTCTTATTTTAATTATAGTACTTTGTGCAGTGATGCAGAGTAAGAACCCCATGGCAAAGGTGTCAGAACCCTGTCACTTGAATGCATTCGTAATGATTTTTTCCCATTTCATCCCTCTCCGGGGGAAACAATAATACAAGGCAGAAGACATAAAAAAGAGACTGCGTGATGGCAAAGCTTCGTGCCAATGCTGCCACAGATCACATTCCGAGGGTGATGGATACATGTTGACACCAGTTAATCTGCCTTTAGAAAAACTTCATTTCTACCCTTACTTCAATGTTATAGTCTAACTCCTCTGGAACACTCTTAGAGAAGAAGATATGATGATTTCAAATTTGTACATGAACTTCAAAATTATCTTCCTTCCGGATTTTTTTGTTGTTGGCCTCAATAAACATTATTCCCTCTAGAATATCTGAAGTAATAACAGTGAAAATAAAACTTGTAAGAGTATATTTCTTTACGAAGAATTTTAATGTACAGTCTGGTACCAGCATAAGAACAGACATATAGATCAGTGGAACAGAATAGAAAGCCCAGAAATAAACCCAGGCCTCTATGGTCAACTAATATTTGATAAAGGGGGAAGGAACATAAAATGGAGTGAGAAGAGCCTCTTTAACAAATGGTGCTGGGAGAACTGGACAGGGACATGCAAAAAAATGAAACTAGACCACCAACTTACACCACACACGAGAATAAACTCAAGATGGATTAAAGACTTAAATGTAAGCCATGACACCATAAAAGTCCTAGAGGAAAACATAGGCAGGAAAATTTCAGATATCCCACGTAACAATATTTTCACGAATACATCTCCTAAAGCAAGAGAAATAAAGGAAAAAATAACAAATGGGACTACATCAAACTAAGGAGTTTCTGTTCAGCAAAAGAAAACATCAGCAAGATGAAAAGGGAACCAACCATATGGGAAAACATATTTGCCAATGGTATCACAGACAGGGGACTGATCTCCAAAATGTATAAAGAGCTTATACGACTCAACATCAAGAAAACAAACAACCCAATTAAAAAATGGGCAAAGGACCTGAACAAACACTTCTCCGAAGAGGACATACAGAAGGTCCATAGACACATGAAAAAATGCTCAACATCATTAGCCATCAGAGAGATGCAAATAAAAACCACAATGAGATACCACTTTACACCAGTCAGAATGGCTGTCATCAACAAATCAACAAACAGGAAGTGCTGGCAAGGATGTGGAGAAACGGGAACCCTACTGCACTGTTGGTGGGAATGCAGACTGGTGCAGCCACCATGGAAAACAGTATGGAGTTACCTCAAAAAACTAAAAATGGAACTGCCTTTTGAACCAGCGATTCCACTGCTAAGACTATACCTGAAAAATCCTGAAACACTAATTCAAAAGAACCTATGCACCCCTATGTTCATAGCAGCACTGTTTACAATAACTAAGTGCTGGAAACAGCCTAAGTGCCCATCTGTAGATGAGTGGATAAAAAAACTGTGGTACATTACACAATGGAATACTATGTAGCAGAAAGAAAGAAGGAACTCCTGCCATTTGCGACAACATGGATGGAACTAGAGAGAATTATGCTTAGCGAAATAAGCCAGACAAAGAAAGAAAAATACCATATGATATCACCTAATACAGGAAACTAAAGAATAACATAAACAAACGAACTAAATAGGACAAGGAGCAGAATAGCAGTCAATAGGGGGGAGGGGGGAGGGAGAGAAGAGGGATAACGAAGGGAAGGGTTTAGTCAAGGAACGTCAACGGGGAGGGATACGATTGCAGGAGAAGGGATGGGCTGGGTGGGGGGAGCAATGGGGAAAAAATGGGACAACTGTAATTGAAAAACCAAAAAATAAAAGCGAAAAAACAAAAAGAATTTTAATGTATATGATTTCATTCAATAGTCACAATCCCAAGAACCAGTAATTATTTCCATTTTGCAGATGTGAAACTGTTCAAAGAGGTTGACAAGTCTTCCCAGTTCACATAGCTAGGAGAAGCAGGCCAGCTCTAGAACCCATAGTTGTGGAGATGCCAGTGAAGGAGAGATATAACAACGTCTTCAGTAAATACATCAGGGTATATATGTGTGTAAGAGAATGTTTTGCTAGAATGCTACCTTGCTGCCCTCACAACTGAATGCTAAATTAGTATCAAGAGCTATGTGGATCAGATGGCTTTGCTGAATCCCATAATCAACACATCCACTTTATTCACTGGAAACTGCAAACCATTGACTTCAACTAAAATTAAGCAAGGTGCTTTTTCTTTTAAGATCAGAACAGAGTTTAGAGCATATGGAAGTGCTTAATAGTTATTGAGTAAAAAACCAATATAAAAACTGTGAGTATATAACTGTATGATTATTTTAGTCTGTCTCTACAGCACCTTATAAACTACAATACAGCCAATACTGTATGTCTTTTTTACTCACCATTGGACCTTCAGTGCCTAGCACTGTATCTGGCATACAGTAGGTATTCAAAAAATGTTTGTTAAACGAATGCATACAAGGTGGGGCAAAAGTAGGTTTACAGTTGTTTGTACAGAAAGTATAATAATTAATAACTAATACAAGAATAAACTTTGTGATTTCCGTACTGACACTTGTAAATCTACTTTTGCCCCGCCCCTTATATTTGTGAATGACAGAACTAGCTTAATGGCCTCTCATTAACACTCCTAAAAATATCTCCAAAATAAGAAGTGTTGTATCTTCTTGTAATAAGCATTACAGAGCATGATCTCTGAATATAAAGAAAAGCATTATTAGGTATGCTCCAAGAAATACACACGGTTTATAAGACTTTCATATGCATATGAGTATGCACATGTCTACAAAGAAAGTCTTAACCACATAAACCAGAAACACACACACACACACACACACACACACACCCTTAATCTGTGATCTAATCCTCTCAGATTTACTGATGACTGCCTTTCATTAATCAAAATCATTAACAAAACATTTGTCCAGCACTCTGCTTGCCCATAGTAGGCAGCTTTGCCAAATGTTTCCACAGGAGTAAATGAGATCATTCCTTGGTTGCACCTAAGTCCTTTAGAACTCAGGAGTTTCTCAGTTCACATTTCAGGTTAATCTTTTCCTTTTTTAAAGAACAGAACATCCTCTTTGCAGATCTCCCTCAGGGCCTGGTATTTGCAACATCAAACAGAACACACAAACCACTGCACCCACTTCCAAAAGCCAATTATACTGTCAACTGGCTTCCTAACTGCAACCAAGGGAGAGGGCTTACAAATTCCTAAGCCTTTTTTTTCCTTCTGGTTGCTGGAAAGTATCCATAATTTCTCCAAGCTACCACTGCGTTTTGTTTTACTAAAGCACTCCTAATAAGATGGGCAACATTCCAAGGGGGAATAAAGGAACTCACTAACTATAAATCTCAACCCCCATTTTATTTCTTACTGTCTCAAACTTTCAATTGTTGGCAAGCTTTGAAGATGGGAAACTGTCATGCATGGCTACCAATGGGTCTTTTCCATAATTCTTAATGAATCATAATAAAATACAGATCCACAAAACACTTAAGTTCAGAACAGGGCGAGAGCTGGGGCAGCGCCTTACCATATGTACTCCATGAGTACTTACTCCATGTCTTATGTTTTACTATTCAGGCTGGGAAGCCTAACAAAGGCTAGGGTAACAAAGGAGAGAAAAGCAGGCACAGGCAGGTTTCTTCAATTACCTTCAATTCAAACAAGTATGTTCTACAGGTTTCCTTTGCTTCTTTAGAATCAATCCAAAGTAACGCAAGCCCAAGGAGATTCTGCAGTTGCCAGCCTGTACTAACATGGATTCACCTTCTTAAGTGTTAACAAAGTTCATGAAAATATGTTCCAAAAGTCCCCAAGTAGGCCAAGGCTTGCAAAGCATTCAGGAATAAACAAAACAAGCACTGATGGTGTGTGCGCGTGAACACACACACACACACACACACGCAAATACAAACATAAATCCCCCTAGGTGAAACATTAAACCATTGATATCCTCTAGATGTATATGTGTTCCTTTTTCCTTTTTGTAAGTTGTTCACAGTTGGTTACTATGGGGAAAACAGAAATATTCTCAAAGGGATGCATGTCCTAGAAACTGAAAGGATGGAAGGACAATGAAAGGGGAGAGAACAGAGAGAGGTAATAGATGCTGTACCAACAGCTGCACATCTGCATGCCCTAAGTGAGTCAAATCACAAAATTCTGTGATTTCCTTCATCTGGTCCCAAATTACCTCTTCCATGATGGCTGACCTGTCTTGACATATCTATGAAGGCTTCAACACACACAGAATAGTAATGCCTTATAGACACTAAACCAATTCTGGATGAAGTCCTCAAAGAGTTTAGATAGTTGACAGAAGTTCTATGTTCACGCACTGACATACTTGATAAACAGCTTACATGTTCTCTGCCACCTATGTGTTAGGAAGGGTCACTTTTTTTGGATACAGAATCTCTTGGCCTTACACCTAAGCAGCCTTGCAGCTGAAAAGGGGTGACTCACACTGTGAAATGCATTAGATAGATACAGCTCACCTGCACATGCCCCTTCACATGCCTCGTAATCTCCTTTCTCTCTATTTGGAGTTAATCTTTCAACTTATAAATTGATAAGAAATGCATCCACTGTGGATTTCTTCCCTCTAGAGCAGGCTCTTCTCTCAGGCAAACCCTCTTCGTACCAGTTAAGAAAGTAAGACAACTGAATCACTCATATTGTTTAAAAGAGAAAAATCAAACTGAAAATGTTGTCTAGTTGCAGAAGTGTTACTGAACCAAGGACAGATTACCACCCACAATTTTTGACTTTTTGATTTTTATTTAGAAATTCATTTGTATAACCTTGACGAACAGAAGCAGTAGACCTGAAGAGATGCAGCTGAAGTTCTATCAAGTTGGAAAGTTATGTCAGCTGCAAGCCTGGAAAACGGAGCCCTGCATAGCACCAAAATGGTGAGAGATTGGTTACAGCCATAAGTAATTGATCTGTCTGAAAATACGAGCTAAGAATCATGGGATTAATGCTAGTGCTCCAGCTGGGCTGCATTGCTCATTTCCCTCTAGCTCTCTGACAACAAAGGCATGCCTCTTTCTCCAGGGACAAAAAATTTTTATTAAAATCCTTATACAACTTAGCAGTAAAGACTGTGCAAGTATCCTAGAGACTTGGGGGGGGGGTGCAGGAGATGCAGCCACCATAAGGAAACCATCCCCCAATTTTCGTTTGATCTTGTTTTCATTTCAAAGCAGTCACCAACCTGCTTCCCATGGCCAAATGTACTTGCCCCTCAGCTCAGGAGGCAGAGAGAGGGAGCCTCACTAGTGGAGAGAAGTGAATGAGTAAAGCAGTGAAGAGCTTGCAGCAAAAAATAAAGTGGGAAGGCATCCAAAACTGCAGCTGTGCTGGCCCATTAAAAAGCTGAAACTCATTCTGCTGTTCGACCTCATGCTTATCACCACATAACTATTCATCAAAGAAATTTCAGTGCAATTAATTAAATTATTCCCATGTCTGTGCCACAGAGTCGTTATTCCAATATCAGCTTTCACTCATACTCTCTTAAGCTCGTGTCTGCATGCCAAGTCACTACTCTGGGGTTGTCCAGCCTCAATAAAGCTGTGCTCCTCTCCACTCACACAGGCTATCATTTCTCTTTTTTATTGCCATTTATTTTCCACTAGGATTTTGCTGCCAGTATATTGGCAGGACTTCCAGTATATGGATGTAATGAAATCTACCGCAGACACTTAACACGGGGTCAGGATGGAGCTCAGCTCATGTGAAGCTGTAATATAATAAACAAATGCTTTCAGAAGGAGGATTTTATCAGCTCCAAAATAGAACTTGGTATCCTCTGGTACCAAGTGAAAAAAAAAGTTGGAGTCATTTGAAAATTCTTGTGATAATTAAGTTTATGGCTCAAATATGCCTAACATAGGAAATATGAGCTATAGTACAGATTTTGTTTCAGCTGTCATAACTGGTTTATTAAAAAGGAAGAGAATAAAAATGTACTGCTGAAATTATGGTTTGTATACCACCAACTCCTTAGTCACAGACCTGTAAATGAAAACTCCTATGATTTAAGGGATTTAACTGTTGGCTATGGAACTTTTCTCTGCCAAAACTACAGCAAAATGTAAATAAGATTAAAAGAATAATCCCCTCTACTTGATAACCAGCAGGTGAATATTTAAAGCTGTTCCCTTTTCCTTGTGTATCACCATAGCAAATTACAGAACTGGGACAAAGTACACACCTATAGATCTTTGCACTAAATGTTTTCCAAAAAACAGAAGTCTTCATATAAATTCAACATTGGAAAGAAGTAGATATCACTTCTAGATATTGAATGTTGATATTGACTCTGAAGTGATAAGTAGGTGCACAGATGATCACCACAGAACCCAGAGGCAGCAGCAACCATGTCAGGCTTAAAGACCATTTATTTATTCCTCACCTAACTTCCAAGAATCCCAAGTAGTAAGAAAGCCAAAAAGGACAATAAGGCAGAAATTATAGTTCCTGACCGTCCTTAAAAACCTCAGTGATCCCAGAGTTTAAAGCTAAAAATAAACAACATTTTGGTGGACAAGCAAGCTTTGAGACTAGATTCTGTCATTCTGTACAAACTATTCAACAATTTCTTATTGGTACCTGAAGTGTATGTCTGAATTGAATCATGAGGTAATGAAATGATATGCTGAGGATAATCAAAATAGGCTAAAATTTTTCTAAATTTGAAAAAAAAAACAAAAACTATAAACTTCCAAATCTAAGAGTCTCAAAGAAACCTAAACACAAGAAGAAATAATACCAATGTAGATCACAATCAAATGGCTCATAAGAATCAAACTCTTAAAAGCATCCAGAGAAAAAAGACACATTATATACAGGAGAAAATGATAAAAATAGTAGCTGATTTTCATCTAAAAAAAAAAAAAATGCAATTGAGAAGACAATGGAACCTTTTAAATTACTGAGAGAATAAAACTATCAGCGCATAAATCTAACACAATTAAAATATCTTTCAAAGCAAAAGTAAAATGAAGACATTTTCAGAACTACAAAATCTGATAGAACAAATCACCAGCAGACTTGCACTATAAGAAACATTAAAAGATGTCCTACATGCAAAAGGCAAGTAACAATAGAGAAATACAATCTGTACAGAAGAATGAAAGAGCACCACAAATAGGAACAACACAGCTAAAGAAAACCTATTGTATTATTTAAAAGATAACTAATAAAAAATCAATAATAATGTCGTCGTCGTCGGCAGCCGTCCGTCTCGAGAGACGATGGTGTAGCTTCTCAAGAGTCTATCCGCACCGCCGAGAATGGCTGTGCAGTCCGACTCGGGAGTGACATGGTATCTGTCTCCTCCCGTGTTGAATCGACATCTTGCGATGACGCTGAAGCTACAGAGCCTGGGCAGGGTAATATGGAGGGTCTGCTGTTGCCCATGCAGCAGACCCCCCCTCTCTTCGCAGCTGAAGGGTCCAAGGGAAAGACGGAGTCGATACAGCTTGGGTTCAGGTGCGCCGCAGGAGTTGCCGGTGTTGATTACAACATCAAACCGCCTTAGGGACTCCGGCTCCGGATTTTCTGTCGGGGTTTACTCCCTTAGCCTTTCCCCTGAAGAGGTATGCCGCAAGGCAGCGGAGGTTTTTTGGAGTCAGAGTTTTCCTTCTCTGATGTGCCCTGACTGGAAGATCGAACCAGCGACACTTAGCTCGCAGGCCGACGCTCAATCCACTGAGCTAAACCAGCCAGGGCTCAATAATAATGTAGTACGCAGTTTATAACATACATTGAAGTAAAAATGTTTGACAACAAAAGCACAAAGAGAAAGCAGAAATGGAAGTATATCATTGTAAGGCTCTTATGCTATGTATGAACTGATGTAATATCACACACATATGAAAATTAAAATGACAAAGGTTAAAGATAAAGAGAAGCTTAAAAGCAGCAAGAGAAAAGCAGAGCATTACCTACATAGCAGTTCCCATAACACTATCAGCTGATTTCTCAAAAGAAACTTCGCAGGCAAGAAGGGACTGGCAAGAAGTATTCAATGTAATGAAAAGCAAGGACGACAACCAAGATTACTCTATGTAGCAAAGCTATCATTTAGAATGGAAGGACAGATGAAGTGCTTCCCAGACAAGGTAAAGCTAAAGGAATTCGTCATCACCCAGCCATTGTTACATGAAATGTCAAAGGGACTTATTTAAGGAAAAGAAGATTAAAATTATGAACATTAAAATGACAACAAACTCAAAATTATCAACTGAATCTGAAAAACAAGCAAACAAAGCAAAGAACCAGAACAGGAACAGAATCATAGGTATGGGGATCATCTGGAGGGTTATCAGCTGGGAAGGGGTAGGGGGAGAAATGGAGAAAAGGTGCAGGGATTAAGAGGCATAATTTTTAAGAAAAATGTAGATAGGAGGATGTTAACAATAGTATAGGAAAGGGAGAAGTCAAAGAACTTACATGCAGGACCCATGGGCATGAACTAAGGAGGGTACTGTTGGAGAGACAGGGAGTGCCAGGTAGAGGGGGACAAGAGTAGGAAATTGGGACAACTAAAATAGCATATCAATAAAATATACTTAAAAACAACATGAGTAGCTATATTAACATAAGACTAGTACATTTCAGAGAAAATAATATGATTATAGTCAATTCATCAAGAGGCCATACCAATTTTAAATGTCTATGCATCTAGTAATAAAGCACAGATGGAACTGACAGGATAAATAGACAATTATACAAATATAGTCAAGAGACTTCAATATCCCTTTCCTCATAATTGATAGAACAAATAAATAGATCATCAGAAAGGCTACAGAAGATTTGAAGGACACGATCAACAATAATTGGCATTTATAGAACACTCCAACAAAAGCAGAATACTTATTTTATCTGACACATAGGATATTTTACTAAGACAGATCACATTCTGGGCCATAAAACAGGTCTTGATAAATATAAAAGTATGCAAGTGATATGAAGTACATTATTCTTTGACAACAATGGTATTTATAGGGGAAATTTAAAAAGTATTTTGAGTTAAATGAATATTAAAACATAGCATATACAATTTTGTAAAATAAAGCTAAAATAGTAGCTAAGGGGAAATTAATAGCACCATCTTTCTTTAAAAAGAAAGGTTTCAAAACAATGCCTTCCTCTTCTACCATAGAAAAAGAAGAAGAAAAACAAAATTAAACAGAACAAAAGAAATACGACCAGAAATCAATGAAAGAAAACTTAAATAATGATTATCTGGGCCTGCTGCCCAGGCCCGCCTGCCAGCAGGCAGGATAAAGTGCACTTCCCACACTCAACCTGGACGGCAGCTGAAAGAAGGTGAAATGAACTAGAGGGGCTTTGGAAAACTTTGGATGCTGGTTCTGGAGAAAAAACAGGAGGAGCAGCAGACCAGATCATAGGGCAGAATCAAGCTCAGTGCTAGAGGAGAAATCTCACAAGCAGACTACTCCCCTCCAAGAGGCATCAGCCAGAGGCAGCTCAACAACTGTTCAGAAGTGGGCAGTGACTCTCAGCCACTTAATTTAAAGGGAGGACCTACCAAAGAGCAACACAACAAACAAAACCAAAATACTACTACAGAGTCCAAATAAAAGGCATAAAGGGCATCCCAAGAGCATCAAGTTAAGGAGATCAAGGAGTCTGCACCACGGAATAACACAGATTCCTACCAGAGAAGGTCATGCCACCAAGGCAGAAAATAAAACAGATCAATCTAAGAAGCAGAAACAAACAAGACCAGTGCCCAAAATGGGGAGGCGGAATAACACCCCACCAAACTGGAACCACACCCCACCAAAAGGAACGCAGGAATTCCCAGAAGGAGGGATAGATGATATAGAGGCAAGAAAACTATCAAACATGGAATTCAGAACAATAGTAATGAGGAAGCTCAATGAACTCAACAAACTCAAAGAAAACTACAACAAACTCCAAGGGAACTACAAAGAACTCAAGGGAAGCTACAAGGAACTTACTGAGAACTAGACCAGCATAAAAAGGACATAGAAACTATAAATAAGAACCAGGAAGAAATAAAGAATACAATTTCTGAACGGAATAACACAGTAGAATCAATCAAAAGTAGGCTAAATGGAGCAGAGGAATGGATCAGTGAGTTAGAGGACAACATAGAAAAAAATACCCAGACAATGCAACAAAATGAAAAAAAAGACTAAAAAAGAATGAAAAGGGATTAAGAGAACTTCAGGACAACATGAAACGAAACCATATCCGTATCATAGGGATACAAGAAGGAGAAGAGGAGAAGCATGGGATAGAAAACATAATTAAAAAATGGTGGCAGAAAACTTTCCTAACTTGAAGAAAGAAAAAGTCATGCAAGTCCAGGAAGCACAGAGGGTCCCAATGAAGATGAACCAAAAAAGGCCCATTCCAAGGCACATCATAATTAAACTGGTAACATTCAAAGACAAAGAGACAATCCTAAAGGCAGCAAGAGAAAAACAGCAAATAACATAACAAGGGAGAACCAGTAAGACTATCAACTGATTTCTCAACAGAAACACTACAAGCCAGAAGGGAATGGCAAAAAAATATTTCAAACAATGAAACACAAAGGCCTACAACTAAGACTATGCTACCCAGAAAGGCTCTCTTTCAAAATGCAAGAGGAAATAAGTAGTTTCCCAGACAAAAGAAGACTAAAAGAATACATATCCATCAAACCAGCATTGCAAGAGATGCTAAAGGGAATGTTTTAAGAAAAAGAAGAAAAAGAGGGATGGAGAGGAACACAGGTACAAAAGGAAATGAATAAATACCTGTCAGTAATATCCTTAAATGTAAATGTATTAAATGCCGCAATCAAAAGACATAGGGTAGCGGAATTGATACAAAAACATGACCCACATATATGCTGTCTACAAGAGACCCACCTTAGAACAAACAATCTACACAGACTAAAAGTGAAGGGATGGAAAAAAGTGTTTCAGGAAAATGGACATGAAAAAAAGCTGGGGCAGCAATACTTATATCAGACAAAACAGATTTCACAGCAAAGGCCATAAAAAGAGACAAAGAAGGACATTTCATAATACTTAAGGGAACAATTCATCAAGAAGATATAACCCTGGTAAACATATATGCACCCAACATAGGAGTACCCAAATATATAAGAAAAATATTGGAAGACTACAAGAAGGATATCAATAGCAACAAACTCATAGTAGGGGACTTTAACACCCCACTGGCAACAATAGACAGATCTTTGAATCAAAGAAACACCAAGGATATTGAGGAATTGAACAATACTCTAGATCAAATTGACTTAGTTGATATATATATACTTTTCACCCCAAAGAAGCAAAATATACATTCTTTTCATTGAACATTTCCAAAGATAGACCACATGGTAGGACACAAAACAAGCCACAACAAATCCAAAAAAACTGAAATTATATCAAGTATCTTCTCAGATCACAATGCCTTGAAACTAGAAATCAACCTCAAGGAAAAAACTCAAAGAAATTCAAACTCATGGAGAATGAATAATATGATATTAAATAATGAATAGGTAAATAACGACATCAAGGAAGAAATCAAAAAGTTTCTGGAAACAAATGATAATGAACACACAATAGCCCAAAACCTATTCGACACAGCGAAAGCAGTCCTGAGAGGAAAGTTCATAGCAATACAGGCCTACCTAAAAATGATAGAAGAATCTCTAATAAAAAATCTAACCCTACAGCTAGAAGAACTAGAGGAACAACAACAAACAAAGCCCAGAGCAAGTAGAAGGAAGGAAATCATCAAGATCAGAGGAGAATTAAATGACATAGAGACTAAACAAACAATTCAAAAGATCAACAAAACTAGGAGCTGGTTCTTTGAAAAGATAGAAATCAACAAACCTTCAGCCAGGCTCATCAAGAAAAAAAGACAGAAGAACCAAATAAACAAAATGAGAAATGGAAGAGGAGAACTCACAACTGATATCACAGAAATACAAAGCATTGTAAGAAATTACTACAAACAACCGTATGGCAAGAAACTTCACAACCTAGATGAAATTGAAAAAGTTCTAGAAACATATAATCTTCCAAAACTGAATCAAGAAGCAGGAATCCTGAACAGACCTATAACACAGAGTGAAATTGAAGCAGTAATCAAAAAAATCCCAGTACACAAAAGCCCTGGACCAGATGGCTTCACAGGCGAATTTTACAAAATATTTAGGGAAGAACTAACTCCTACTCTTCTCAAACTATTCCAAAAAATCCAAGAAGAGGGTAGACTCCCAAATTCTTTCTATGAAGCCAGTATTACCCTAATTCCTAAACCAGGTCAAGACACAACAAAGAAAGAAAACCACAAGTCAATTTCGCTGATGAACACAGATGCTAAAATCCTCAACAAAATATTGGCAAAGGGGATCCAGCAACTCATTAAAAAGATTATACACCACAATCAAGTGGGATTCATCCCAGGGATGCAAGGATAGTTTAATATTCGCAAATCAATGAACATAATACACCACATAAACAAAATGAAGACAAAAATCACATGATCTTATCAATAGACACTGCAAAAGCATTTGATAAAGTACAACACGCATTTATGATAAAAACACTCAGCAAAATGGGAACAGAGGGAACATACCTCAAAATAATAAAGGCCACATATGAGAAACCTGAAGCCAACATCATACTCAATGGGCAAAAACTGAAAGCATTCCCCTCGAGATCAGGAACAACAAAAGGATGTCCACTCTCTCCACTCCTATTTAACATAGCGTTGGGAGTTCTAGCCACAGCAATCAGACAAGAAAAAGAAATAAAAGGCATCCAAATTGGAAAAGAGGAAGAAAAACTGTCATTATTTGCAGATGGCATGATAAGTGTACATAAAAAACCCTATAGACTCCACACAAAAAAACTACTTGACATAATAAGTGGATTTGGCAAAATAGCAGGGTACAAAGTCAATATTCAGAAATTAAAGGTACTTCTGTACACTAACAATAAAATACAAGAGACAGAAACTAGAAAAACCCCATTTACCTAAGCACAGGCAGACATGATCTGAAGGAAACGAAATAGTACGTATGTAAATAAAAAAGTTAATTCTGCCTACTCCTTGTATACAGACAAGAACTCAGACTACATTTTGGAATACAATTCACTACATAGAGAGGCACACAACCTCTCACCACACTGTCTCATGTGTAACTGAATAGCCTAGACAAGTATGAAATTAGAATTCATCAAAACGTAAAACTCTGCTCTTATAAGACACTGTTAAGAAAATAAGAAGACAAAGAACTAAGAAAATATTTGGTAATAATATGTGACGAAGGTCTTACATCCAGAATAAAGAACTCTCAACACTCAATAATTCAAAAAATAATTTTTTTTAATGAGCAAGAGAGCTGAACAGATAGTTCACCAGAGATGATAGACTGATGACAAATAAACACATAAGATGCTTAACATGATTAGTTACTGAGGAAATGCAACTCAAAACAACAATTTGATACCACTGCAAACTATTAGAATGACTAAAATGAATAAGACTAATCATACCAAGTATTAAGATTTTGAGATATGAAAGCAATGGAACTCACACAATGCTGGTGGACATGTATAATATTGTAACTACTTTGGCTTTTCTTAAAACATTTAACATACACCTATCACATTATTCAGTCATTCCACTCCTAGATATTTATCCAAAAGAATGCATATTTTACTCATACACATTCAAAATAACAAAAGAGAAATCAGCCCAAGTGGTCAACAACAGCTGAATGTACAAACCGTGGTATAGTTATAGAATGAAATAATATAAGCAGTAACAAAAAACAAACTATTAATATACATCATCATGTAGATAAATATTTTTAAAATATGCTGGGTAAAATAAGCCAGACTCACCCCTCCATAAAAAAGAACACAAAACCAGTGCATACTGTATGATTCCATTTTGATAAAATTCTAGAAAGTACATACTATATTTTAACAAAAAGCAATTTAAAGATTGCCTAAGAACAGGCAATGATCAGGGTGGGGAAGTAAGAGGGGAGGAGTTAAGAGAAACTTTTGAGGGTGTGAGGTATGTTCATTATCTTGATACTGGTAATATAGTCTTATGGGTATATGCCTATGTCAAAATTTATTACATTGTGCACTTTAAATATGAGCAATTCATTATATGTCAATTATATCTCAATAAAGCTGTTAAAAACTAAAGCGAAATACAACAGTCTACAATTACACACTATATTATTGTATATAATGAAGTTAATTTAAATATCTATATGAATATACACATATACACATATATATGTAATGTGTGTATGGGCAGTGATAACCTGAAAGTCGTGGCCATATGAAATCACTAAGTATCAAGGAAATAAATTATCAAGCAAAGAAGGGGTCAGGAGTAGAATCATGGGGTAGAGGTGGAGGTGGGAATCAGCATTAAAAGAAGAATCAATAATGAATTATTTCACAAACCAAAGATGAATGATTTCACAAAGTTTGAGGGAGGAAAGTTAAGAGTATGGGAACACTGAAAGCTCCATGATGTGAAGGAATATGTCTGCCTTTGCCTTGCTTCCTAGTGCATCCCTAGCATCAAGTTACACAATAGGCACTGGATACAATGACTGTGACAGAATACAATAAGAAATAAAATCACTAGACTTTATGATTTAATAATTTACTGATAATCTTATATAGAAAATACTTTAATAGAAAACCAAAGTCAGTCAGTTACAGTCTGAACAGGGGGCAAGGAGGTGTTTTGTTAACAGGAAGTTGAAGAAATACAGGACTAAGAGGCCAGTTTTCCCATTTAAAGTTTCCAATGAGGATTAAAGTTTTCAGACCCACTATATACTGTTCTTGAACTTCATACAGTTCAGACTGTTTGGAACAATTTATTCCCTTGGGAATTCCATCATTAAAACCAGAAGTACTAAAAGTCCAGCTGTATCTATAACTATTTTAAAAACATATGCAACAAGTAAAACCTCCCCTTTTCTCTACAAAGGCACGTGATCTTAGCCTGACTCCTGTTTTGAATTAGAAATGCTCTCCCATACCTAACATTGAATTATTTTTTAGAAGTTTTTAAGAGGAATTTCATTATAGAAGAGATTACAATAAATCATCCATATACCATAAAATTTAATTTGGAAGTTCCAGGTATTAGCAAGTCAGCATTGTAGGCATGTAGTCAACACAAAATTGAAAAGCCATTTTATTTCCTAAATTACAATCTTAGGATTATAAAATTATTTTGGAATAGATGTGGAGGAAGACAGTTATAATGTTAGCAATACCTTCTCTTTTCACACACATACACAAAGCAAATGAACAACATGACACCAAACAAATCAACATTTTTTTCTCTCTCTCACACACACATTTACCTCAAAGGGAAATCCACCAAATATTTTTCTTTCCTAAAAGTTAACATTAACTGGAATTAACCTGATTTTCATTTATTCACATTTACCATTCTATTAACAAAATACTTATTTCCATGCACTAAAGGAACTTCTACCTATAAACTTCAGCAAGCACATTTTGTTGCTAAAGTGGATTAAACAAAACATTTCTTAACATTGAATCTAACAGATGAATGAAAATAACCTCTATACCCAAAATTCTCTCAGTAAAACATATTTTTACTTGAGCTGTCTTAGCGTGTTAAGTAGGGACAGAAAACCACTCTGCTTGAATTTCTAATCCTTTTTTTAAACTGTCTTCATATTTCAAGAGTTTTCATTTATAATAATGTTTCCAGAACACTAAATTATTTTATTATTGCATTAATTCCCAGAGCAAGGCTAAATAAAGGCTAGCCTCTACCCTACCTTCACTCCCTATTCCTTACAGACTAGGTTCCAAGAGAAAACCACAGATAAATCCTCAAGCGTTTGCTACTTGACATAAATGCTTTGGATAATTAAACTGCCTGCTTTGTGTCCAAAGCTCCTTCTCTCACTTATCTTTCAATCCTTTGGATTCCAAAGCCTTGCCTAGATTCTAATGATATTTAACACCTCCCTTATCATTCTCTGTAATTTTGAATATGGTAGATATGCTTAAAGACCCAATAAGTACTTTGTCCTTCAAGTGTTCTATATTAGTTTGTGTTCAAAATCCCAACTTCATATCCTATAATCAGGAAGGTTCTAATACTACATTTGACCCCTTTGCTATGTTGAAAGCAAAAATCTCACCATTTACACAAGATGATCAGTGATCTTGATTCACATTTGGATTTTAAGAGTCTGATTTTAAGTGGTAATGTTTAACAACCAGCTCCCCAGGAAAAAATTAATGTATAAGTGTATATATATGTACACTTAATATACTTATTATAAATTTTACTGATATAAGGATATGAATCAAATAACTTATAAGTTATTACAAAGTATTTAATATTCTTTTTTAAAACATTTTAAATAAGTGATTGCTTATTCTTTATTGTAAATTCCAACCAAAGAGCCAAATGATTTTCATAGGTTTCTGTTGAAATATTTGGAACTCTAGTATGTATAGCAAATCTGTAGGTGCAAGTGGAGTATAATTCTGATGTGAAACTTGATTAATATTTTCAACCCAGTAAAAGGAAAGTGGAACTAAGACATATGTCAGAACTTCATTTGTCAATAACATGAATAACTTCTCCATTGAATTGAATAACAATTTTAATATGGAAAGAATATTTCCTTTTTTCCTTATTTTTTTGTACTATCCACAATGTAAAAGGCTTTGTGGGATGACAAAGGTAAATGTGACAGGATCTCTGACCAATCACATGAAGATGACAGGTACAGATACACATATGGAATAGGTACATTCAGCATTTGAACCATATAAACAAGACAGAGGACTCGAAACATCTGGGTGTTGGCTCTGCCAACTACTAGAATATAGGGCCTGGGCCTGTTTTATGAACTCTCTGAATTAGAAGTGTCCATGAAAATTATTTCATTGAATCATAAGTCAAAGTTCATATTCCCTCATGATATCCTTAACAAGGTCAGCAACAGGCATCTATAATATTCTCAGGAACTTTAGTCATCCAAATAAAGCCCATTTCCCTTTTGGACAGCTCAAATTGTTACATAGTTCTACCTTATATATTGTATTTACCTGTATCTTCTACCCACTGCACTTACTTGTGACCACTGGGACCCCCTAGAATAAATTCAATCCCTCTTCTACATGACAGCCATTTAACTGAGAACAGTTATTATATATTCCTCCAAGTTAAATATCTCCAGTTCTTTCAACCATTTCTAAAAGGACATGACTTGGAGTCTCTACAAACACCTAGATGACTCCTTTTCTTCATATACTCTAATATCAATACTGCATTAGCTTTGCTCAAACATGCTGCTATTAAACTGTTTTCACAATCTATATTTGTACTATCAAGATGTGTTTTTAGCTCTAGACATAGGATTTCACATCTATCTCTATTCAATATCCAATCTGCTAGATTTGAACTATTGTTCCAATCTAAGACCTTTGGGATCTTGTTCCTGTCACCCAGTGCAAGTGATCTCTCTCTCCATCAGGTTATCCACATGTATGATTGACAAGCGAACCCTAATCTCAGTAAAGTCACAAATTAAAATGTTGACAAGCTAAATCAAATGCATGGCCTTGTGAGCCTTGTGGCATGCAACCACAGGTCACCTTTCACATTCACATAATTATTCAACATGTTATAATGTTGCCTAACTATACTATTATTACCTTCAGACTTCTCCACGTCCTCTATAACAACTTTTTGAAAGGCTCTGTAAAATTCATGAAGACATCCAGGTACACATTATCTAAGACATTATCTAAGGAGTCTGTAAACTATGTCCCCTGCAGGCCAAATCATTCCACTGTCTGTTTCTGTTTTATTGGAATACAGCCATGTCCATTCATTTATGTTTTGACTATGGATGCTTTTGTGCTGAACTGGCAGATGAATAGTTGCAACTGAGACTGTATGACCCCAAAAGCCTAAAATATTTACCATCTGATTCTTCAAAGATAACTATTGCCAGCCCCTGTTCTGAAGGAAATAATCTCATATAGTACAATATAATATGTTATGTAAGCCCACACTGTTTCCCAGTGACGACTATTTCTTTAACTAAGTCCACAGAAAGTATACATTAGTAATACCTTCCAAAATCTTCTCTCGGTCAATTTACTGGTCTATAGTTTGTAAAATTCACTTTCTTTCCCTTAAGAAAATCAGAAATATTTCAGATCTTTGTACAGAGAAGAGTGTGAATAGATACTGTCTTTTGACAATAAATTATATGGCAAATATCGGTATATTTATATCTGTAGTTTATCTTTCTGTGTAATATGCATGGTTTACATATTCATAGAGTATATCCAATATTGAGAGCCTTTAGCTACAAGGCATGCTGGAACATCAACAGCAAGTCAGCAGAAAAATTGGAAGAAGCTGAAAGGAAATATAATCAGGGTAGAGAGGCCAACTCTGCAGTGGTACATCCCTTCCAAAGAGGCTACCATGTCAAGTCTAAATCTCTAATGAACTGAATTCAAGGGAACACTGACTAATTCACTCTCCCAAGGATTCAAACTTATTGTAGGGAGCATAAATACAGTCAACAGTAGTCTCTGGGCTCTGTTCATGCTCACTGCCAACGGCACAACATTCCTTTGATGTCTGGGGGATGCAATGGTTCTGGACAAATCCAGATCTTAAGCATATGCTGAAGGTAAAATACAGCTCTATTCCCTTAGGAGAGACACTGGCAAAGGTCAGGTATGTCAGCATCTTAAGGCATTCAGGGAAGAAATCTCAGCTTCCCGATGACCAGATACAAATAGGAATGATTTGAAGAAAAGCTCAGAGATATCTTTATAGTACACCAGATAAATACTGAGCTCATCCAGATTAGCTGAGCTCAAAATGGATTAATTCCAGATACCACCAAATGAGTGAATTTCTAATACCTGACAGTATTAGTTCTAATTTGGGAACTGGCTAAACCAGAATTCCCAGAACAGGCTGTATGCCAAAATATTTATACTCTGCTATTTAGGGCTGGCCATAGCCTTTGGGCCAGCTGCTTCCAGCAGTAAGAAGTCTTTAATATTGACCTCAATGTGCTGTACAAAGGATATCATTTTCTACTTGTACATGACAAGACAAGAGCTGAAAAGCACTGAATTAAGCTAACCCTGCAGATGGCAGAATTTCAGTATTAGCAACTAGAAGGCCGGACCAAGTCAGGGATGATCCAGTGAGAAAGAATTTTAGAGCATGCTGGAAATAAACAGCAAGGACACTACTCTTAGCATTTTCAAAGAGGGGGACACACAGGCTCTTCAAATGAAAGGAATGGTATAGAATAAATAGAGGGCAATAATTTATATATGGTAGCATGACATTAATGGGGAATATAACAAACACCAAAGCAATTACATGGGATCAATCTTACCCAGAGAAAAATGTAACTTCCAAACGGAAAGATGCTGTATGTATAATGAAAGGAGAAGGGAAAACTTCCAGGTATCAAAGAGTTTCTAACTAACTGGGCGGAGATGCCATAACAGTTTCTGTAACCCCTGACAGTGACTTCTTTTCAGGAAAGTAAGAAACTGCAAAAGTCAGCTAAATCGTAATCATTCCACATATTTTGTAAGGACCCATAATATATTCAGTTGACAAACAATTCTGCCAAGTAGCTCTTCTACATGTTGATCGTGTCAACAAAATTAATTTGACATTTACAGCTATTTTGAGAATAAAATGCAATTGCTTAAATTATTCTGTGGAAGCAACATGAGACGAAATTATTCAGCTGACGAAATCTAATTAAGTGGAAATTATTTCAGGTCATAAGAATTATAAAACCTTTCAGAGATAAGTATTTTAATTCAAAGTGGCTCAAAGTACTATAGAATATTAATAGGCCCACAGCCTCTTGTAATACTTTCACATTTCTGTCTCCAATAATCCCATCTATTCCCAAAATATTGACTACATGTTAGTTCTTATTCTGGTTCCTTGAACCTGTTGTTATATAAGAGAGAAGGAAGGAAAGAAATAAGTTTCTATGCCAGAAATTTTACACAAGTTAATTCATTTTTTATTGAGATATAATTCACAAACTATAATATTTATTTTTGACAAGTAATATTATCCTCCAGTTGACAGATAAAGAAACTGAGGCTCAGAAGGATTAAGTAACCTCCCCCAATAATACAGGGTAGAGAAAAAGTAGGTTTACAGTCATTTGTATGGAAAATAATACTATAACTAATAAATAATAATACAAGATAAACTCTTTCATGTACTTACAACTGTAAACCTACTTTTGTTTCATCCTGCATGTAACTCATTTATGGCAAAATGCTGGAGTATAAATGCAAAGCCAATAAAATCTTCAATATTCCAGGTTAGCCTGTCCTTCTTGAGAACCTAGAAAATAAGAGCCCTGTAGTTAATCCTAGACATCAAATGCAGGTATTTAGAGAGGAACCTAAGCAAAGCACAGGAACCTTTGTGCCACCAAAGATTACGCATGCCTTTAAAGAAGGAAGAAGACTGGCAAGCCCAAAGCATTGCAAAGGAAGAGAATGTAAATAGATGACCCAGAAAAAATTATGTACAAGAATTGTGGGAGGAAAGAAAGAATGAAGCAAACCCTAGAGGTTCACATAGAAAAGCTATGTGATCTTTGTCTGCTTATATCTGATTTACTAGAGAACTTGAAATTTTAATGACAATATTAGATTAAGGTTGAAATCACTTGTGATTAGGGCAACAATTATGTATCAACTTACTCTTCTTGGAAATGGGGGCAATAATATCTTTCCCTCCCTAGGAGAGATAAAGGAGATAAACAAGATCTTTTTGGAGAAAGATACGCAAAAATGAATAAATAAAATAAAATAAAATCTGAACTGTGCTTGATAAAGCAAATGGCAACTATACAGAAAAGCACATTATAGAACAGTGTCCCATTGGAGGTCAACTGGCGACAGGGACGAAAATGACATTAGTGGTCACAATTTGAATCCCTAAGTAAATCAGACAGTGTCTATGAAAGGTAGAATTATTTCTACTCTTCTTTATAATCATTCTTGTTGTAAATTACTGCCACTGCTGTCAGAATACTGCTGTCATCTGGAGCTCTGGACTATGTAACACAGAATGCTTGAACCAAGCCTAGCTACCAGGGGATGGAAAGAGGGAAAATCAACTCTATCATGAAATGGCATTCTTCAGATAGCAGTTGTGAATGGCCTAACTATCAAATTCATGTATACATACCCAGGCACATTTTACCACCTGAAACAATGTGGTGAGGCACAAGCTGTCCTAAAAGAAGAAAATAACTCAGGTCTCTCACACTAGGCCTGTTAAACTTTCTCTAGTTCACACTCTCATTTTTATTATAGAAAAACAACACTACCATGATCATCTGTAATAAGAAAGGAGGGGCTGGTGAGGATCAGGGAGAAAAGGTAGATAGAAAAGATTAGAAGAAAAGTGAAATTAAAAAGGAGGAAAAGAAAACAAACAAGAAAACACATTTGTAACCATAAAATCACATACTCACTTTAGTCAGTGTTCTCTCCCAATTCTGTAAGAGTTAGAGGCCGCCAAGTAATAGGGCCTGCAGAGTTTTCCCTTGGGTCTCAGCCAAGGCCAGTAACCCTGCTATTAGAGACCTGCCAAGCTTTGTCAATGCAATCTGCTGAATGCCTTGAGTGACAAGCGATCAATATTCTCCACTCTCATGGGTCATCACAGGTGACACAGGCCTAAGTAATAAAACAGCCCTGGCTGCCTTCTCTAACTTAAATGCTTCCCCAGACACAATATTTCTTTTTTGTCTAAACGCCTCTAGCTAAATTTCTCGTAGATCGAACCATCTGATGGGGATAGAGATTCTAAGGAATTGCAATGTGCCTGAATTGATGCTAGCCAGTGAAAGCTCAGTAGACTGGAGAAATAGGTTCAAATAAATCGAAAATGACTAGCTACAGAGTTGTAATCTGCCAGCATCAGACCCTGTAGCAACAAGCCAATATGAAAAAAAGCCTGCTGACAGCCAATCACCACCTGCTGAAATGAGAACCCATTTTTTTCCCCACTACTATGTTGATGATAAGCACTTTCTCTGTTGACATCTCTGGTGGCAGGAGGGGACAGGCAAGTGGCAGGAGTTCCTCATATCTTAGGGAGCATTCAGTGTCACTTGCCACCAATATCTACCACTGTTCTCCCAGAAATGAGGAAGAGCCCTCAAAGAGGGGTTTCAGAGGAGATGGGAGGGTGTGCTATCTTCTGGAACCACAGAGCAGGTATCAACATCTCCTTCTACCCCATTGGCAAGACTGCACAGAAAGATCCCTTCTGCCCTGCAAACCCACCGAGAAGCAGCCATAGACAAACGGGAGAGCCATGAAGTGATGCACTCGTTTGTATGAAAACTCCAGAAGAGCTCCTAGTCAGGAATCCCAAGTAGCATTAGATTCTTCGAGCAGTATTTTCTGAGCAGATGATAGAAAGCTCAAGCTGCCTGACCAATGAACCAAAACAGTGAATTTATCAAAGACCATTACAGCCTGAAGAGACCAAGAAAGGTCTTAAAAGTCCTAACTGCCTCAGAAAAGTATTAATATTTTAAACAGTCCACATTATTTTTTGTAAATTTTGTTAAACTTCACATCTTCAAATATTAAGGTGTTTTATTGTACCCAGTGAATTCCTGTGCCATATGAATACTTTCTGTTCAAATTTAAATACACACGTATATCCCTTAGCACTCTTCCAACACCCAAGGAGTGCCAGCAGGCTAACTGTAAAGGTATCTCAATCATTCCTTTTCCTTAAGGCACACATGACTACAAAAAGGCATCAGAGAAAACAAAATCTTACTAAAGTTGCTGCAGAAAACCAAAGCCTCCAAGATCAAATAATGACCTTTAAAAATAAGGGTTTGCGTATTTACCCTGCATGGAGTAAAGGAAATAGAAAATAGAGAAGCTTATGACATATTCTTGGTCAGATTAACCTGCTGTCATTTACTTTCTAATTGTGTTTAAATTATTCTTTATTCTGTATTTTTACTGCCTATAAAAATTTTAAAAATTATCTACATTTCAAAAGATATACCAAATAAAAATTTTCCTATTACAACATAATGGTCCCCAATGATATTCAAAAAGCTAGTACTAAGCCAGTATATTTAATATTTTTTATTTTGATATTCCCACATTCTTATTTTCTTAAAAGGTAAAATAATTAGTCACTAATAAGGATTCTCAGCTTTAAAAAAATGGTCTTAATAGGAGTTGACAGAGGGACTCTCAAACAGGGGAAAAAGTAGTTGTGATTTCGACTCAGGATTATTGTCCACTACTGAGAGGAATGATGAACTTATTACATAGAAAGTAGCTAATCTATAATAAGCAATATCACTTGATAGATTTCACCACATAGAAAGTAGCTAATCTAATAAGCAATGTCACTTGACAGATCTCACCAAATAGCCTGGAATAAAAATGCCTAATATGCAGGGTAGGATTAATTGGATAGACATTTATTGGTAACATTAAAGCCTAGAGAATTAGAATTAATTACATAGGAAAAACCTGACCTAACTGATCCTACAGTACATAATTAGAAATTAATGGTGAAGTTGCAGTCCTAAAAGACCAAGTGATCAACAAATGTGTGAATGCATCTGTGAGAGTCTAGAACATTGTGGGACTTGGTAACCCTCGTTAACAGTGATTCTAAGGTAAGGGTTCTCTGGCAAACACACACCACAGAGGACAGAGGCCTTGTTAGCCTAGCTCTGCCCAAGTAGAATGAGAATTTTGTTCTGTATAGACTCTCTGGACTTCTAACTGAGGCTAACTCCGGCCTCTCTGATCTCCATAGAGGTCAGCGTTCTTGCCAATCCCTCCGTAATCAATTGTAGGCCTTGGCAGGGCTTGGGATCAGTTGTCCACATACTTAAAAGGGCAAAGTGACTTTACTTAGTTACCCAATGCTTCAGAAAAATACATGAAAGCATTAAGATGCAAGTGACAGTGAAATGCCTTAGTGGTAAAAAGAAAACTCTAGTCCAGGATGACTACACATCAATCCTTCTGGATTAGCACTACTTATTGAAAGGTCTCAGACTCAGAAAGCATATTTCTGCAAAAAGTGCCTATGCCCAAGGCAAAACAAGAAATCACTTGGATTTCATTCTGACACGTCTGAACATTTCTCTGTGGTGAGTTAAGAACTTCTGCTTTGGTAAGAGAGCATGTCAGTTGAAGAACTGATAGGAAACCAAAGTGGTTATATTAATAGCCTTTTGATATGATTGCCTTTCTGCCTTTCTTTTGTTAAGCCATATTCACTTTTAAACAAATACTGTCAATTCACTCTGAAGATACAGAATAGTGTCCTGACAAGTTGCTGCCACTATAGCTATAATGTCAAAAGGAATACAAAGTAGCTATGAAACATCCTTGGGAACAAAATCATTTATGATTATAAAAAGAAATACATACATTTTGCAGAAAATAAATCTACTTATGTTCAGCCAATCTAAACATTGTATACCTGTGGATGCATTTTCTTTCAGTTTTTTATTTATTCCTGTTTTCACTCTCTTTCTATACATAATTCAAATAATACTGTTTGAGTGTGAATATACTTTTGAATAAAATTAACATATTGTAAATATTTTCCTTTGAAGTAAATATTCTTTGAAACCATCACATAACCTGATGCACTGTCATGATGGGAGTACATAGACCAAAAAAAGTTTCTCTTCACAGCTGATTACTATCTCAACATAATGTCCTAGACAGAGAATTAATGGGTCAAAAAGTGTTAATATTTTAAAGAATCATAAAACATTATAAAAAGGCTAATAAAAACATAATTGACCCACTTTATTTTTCCCAGAAGTGACTATTCTCATTTCTACAAATTTTACTAATTTCATAAGTGGAAAAATGGTACTGCTTTGTTACTTTTAATTGCGTTTAACTATTATGTATACTGCATTCTTAGATATTTAATTCTCATTCTCATTCCAAACTAGACTTTAGTCAATGGTGGTAAACTGAGCTAATTTGACTGTGAGAAGGTAAAACCACAAGCCTTCAGAGGAATTACTGTTTTGATGATGATTCTCTTGGTTAAAAGCAAGTGAAAATGCCTAAGTTAATCAAACTGTACTTTTCATCTATTTTTTCTCAAGTAGTTTTTCTTGAAGACATGAGAAATGACTATCGTTAAGTGTCTAAATTGGAGAGATGTGTATCAAGCCTGATATCATCACATAAGCTAACGAGTCTTCTGACTCACTTTGCATTGATGCCTACTGCCATACTCTAGGGTTCTATACAAATCTGTAAATAGCGCTCAGAAAGAAAAAAAAAAAAAGGTGAGTTTCAAAAAGTTTAGTTCCATAAAGCTTTAGGAAAAAAAAAAAAAGAGAGAGAGAGACTTTAAGATTCTTGGGTCATTTATTTTCTGTGGATATGGATAACAGGGTGGGGATTGACGGTGGGAGGGAAGAGTGGGTAGGACAGGGGCGAGCAATGAGGGAAAATTGGGACAATTGTAACAGAACAACTATTTTTTAAAAAGGAGAAAAAAAGATTCTTAAAGTTATTCCTTGGGTAAAGATCTGGAAGGTAAGATTTTTAAATGAAATTTCAGATGGGTCATAAAGGTTATTGTTACACAGAGAAAAGAGAGATCTAGTTTTCATTTTTTTCCTCCATCAAAGATAACCTCAAATATTTGTCTTCCCTTGAGAAAAATGAAAAGTAAGATCCCTTTTTTAATAGGTAGGAAGAAAGAACCATTCATCTCCAAAATAAAACAGAAAATATTTTCAAATTATCTCTTTTTAAACATATCTTAGTGAAAAGTTTACCACCTGTGATCAATCACTATTGAGAAACTAATCAAGAGTAACTTCAGCTGCCTTATAGGTATGTGCTTTTTAAGTAAAAACTAGTGAGATATTGCACATGTGATTTTGAACCATGATGATACAAAAATGATTTAAATAATGGCAAAACTGCCTACACTGATTCATTTCTACTTCTTATAACACTAACTTTTCCTGCAGAATGCAAAGATCTGTGAGCAACATCAATGCTAACACTCGAGTTCATAAGATTTAATTCCTGCCTACTCAAAATACAGAAAAGGTTCGGCGAACAGAGTTTTCAGCCCAAACAATATTTTCCTTCCTTGGGTTTTGGTCGACAAAAGGGAAATTAGAGCCTCCTTTCATGTTAATTTAACACACTGGTTTGGCCATTTAATACAACATGAAATGCAACACTTCATCAAAATATGTCTTGGGAAATGGCTGATAAGTTTCCAAGTCTGATTTGCTCAGATGCTACAGCAGGGTGCTCTTTACAAAGACACAAACATAAAGAAATGCCCCTACTCCATCTGTGTTTATTAAGCCACTCATCCTTTTATTCAATCATTTGTTTTTTCACTCATATTTTAACAATTAATAATACTATCAGCTCTGGCATTAAAAATACAAATAGAATAATCCCCAGGTTAAATCTTAGAGGAGAAAGACATGTAACCCACTGCTTTCTGGAGAAATAGGAGCAGAGGATGAAGCAACTCATGAAACCACCAACTGAAGTTCACATAGTTTTAAGAGGTATAATAGCACCCTAGCTGAAATTATAAGCTCCAAGACAAAATTTCAGAAGGGGACACCTCCCCCAATGTTATGACCTTAAAAAGATTTTTATCATTCATTTTGGGAGCTGTCTTTTCAATCCAGGTTCTATCAAATACCCTTGGGTCTATATGAACAAATTGCCCCAAATAACAATTCTGGGCAATAATAATTACCAGTGTACCAAGCAGTCCCCACTTGGAAGGTACCTGAGTAAAGAAAACCTAGGCCTTGGCTTCCAGGAATAATTTTCTAGTAAATGACACGGAATAGTATCAGTAATGGTGTGTAGAAAAGATAAACCACTTTCTTTTGTCCAAGGCCTAAATGCAGCCATTGTATACTATCTGCTTGCTGAATTTGTGTTGCTTTTATTGCTGTGTTAAAGGAGGTATTTCTGGAGCTGACCCCTGTATAAAAGCTGGGGTGAGCTGAGCTTTTCTGCCTATTAGAGTGAGCAGCAGAGCAAAGGGTGAACATCTCTGAGTAGACGGGTCAGAGTACACAGACACTGAATCAGGTTTAGCTGACAGCGCCAGGAAAGGCATTTCTAATCTCCCCAGTTAGCACTAAATCAGCATGGTGTACACGAGCCCTTGACAGAGGACAGACAAATGGGACTCACTAAAAGGATAAAGAGTGGCCTGGTGAAGCACAGACACTGAATAGGATCCAAAGCTTTCATTCCTTAGGCTAAAGATGCTTTGCCAAACCCACATCCATTCAGGAAAATTCTTGGCTCCTCCGTAGTCTGATCCTACAAAACAGATGATGCCCATTCCAAGAATTAAGAACTCAGTCATTAAAAGGCATACTTTTACCTTCTCCTCCTCTATTTTTTGTTGCCTGGAGAAAAGAAAAGTCAAAGCAAAAATTAGGAAGATGCCATCTGAACTACTGCTGTTACCCAGTGCAGGGTAATTCATGGTTTGCTCTTCTTTAGGCCCTCCTGACAATCAATCACGCCAAGACACAGACCAGAAGAAATGTGACCAAGCAAGAACATGAGTTATTTTCTGTGGTGTTCTTTTCAAATTTACAAACACATCCCTAGAAGGGAAGGGAGGAATGACAAAAACTCAGACACAATGACCCTCAAAAGGAGCACTGCTAGAAATGTGCTGTTATGTAGCTAGGATTTCCCTAACACAATGTATGTGTGGTCTTTACAGAGCGCTTTCTGTTTGTGTCATCTTAAACACTTCACAAAGTTATCTAAGAGATACTATGATCCCTGGCTTACCAATATGGAATTGGAGGCTGAGAGATGATCAATAACTTGCCCATGATCACACTGCCAGTAAGTTACAAAACTGGGATCCTAACCTAGTTTGAGGTCAAGACTCCAGAATCTTGCTTTTCATCATCCACTATACAATTAAAACATCCTGTTAAGTTTATAAATGGAATTTTAATATAACAATGCTCATCTAAATCCAGCAGAGTAACCTGCTATTTAAAGGCCCTTAGGGTGAACAATTTTAAAGGAAAAAATCACCGGCAATGACAGCAATGAGAATAATCACCCTTTGATTTATTTATCTTGTAAATTCAAATTCTGATGATCATATCTGATGAAAATAAGGCCAATCTTCAAATGCTGAACATGCCATGACTGCCAGCATCCATCAAGCTCCCAGTGGTGATGGTGGGAAAGGGGATAGTGGGGTGGTCGCCTGACACTCTGAAGAGAAGTCTTTGACTGTGTGGACTCTCATACACAAACAAGTCTCAGAGCGCTCACTTAGCAGTTCACAACTCATACAATCATAACTTGCCTTCACATTAGAAGCAATGAATCACATATCTCCTTAAGTGAGGGAAACTAGGGCAGCCTCTTACCCTCAGGAAAAGAAGATATCCCCACTTGATAAATGACCTAATAAAAACAGACTGAAAAGGGTTGTTTGGAAAGTGGTATTGACAGAAAGAATACAGGCTGGTTCTTCTGCTACCCCATAATCCAGTTCCTCTCCAAATTCTACCTAGGTGCCTTTCAACTGAACTCTAATCCCAAAACAACAAAGAACTTGTCACTAACACAATCCTGGGGGAATGAGTCTAAACTTTCTTAAATATTACAACTGATAGCTATTTTATAGATACTAAGAGCTTAGGAACATATTGCATATAAGAGAAATGGGCTATAATTTAAAAATGACATAATGGGGATAAATGTCAATGTGGAATGATCAAACCAGCTTAGGAAATGAAACTGGAACTTATAAAACAACAATGTGTATTGGGATAAGTATGTCTCATTTCTACAAAAGATTCATAGGGTAACTGAATTTGGAGAAAAAAAGAACAATAAGAATATTTCAAATGACAAGAAAGAGCATTTTCTCCATATAAACAGAAAGGCTGTGAAAGAAATTAGGAAATAAATAACTCTTGAAATTCTACCCACAAGCTGGCCTCAAGTTCAGTTCATAAGATAAATAGCTAATCCACTAGGAAGTTTCTTTTGCCAAACTATGATATTAAAGGTACTAAAGTATTCCATGTCTATATAATACTTAGCAAAATATTACCATAAGTATATTTTATTATGTGTTATATCTTTATATTATGTGTTATGTATCTTTCAAACCACATTATGAAAACTACCAATAGTCAGGGGATAACACTTTTTTTGTAAATACAATGACCTATTTTACTTTACTTAGTGGGTCATATTGCTTCATTCTTTATCTCTTTCTTAAAATGTTAATAGGAAGCTTTAACTTAGTATTTTAATTCAAATATAACACCTATTCCCCTCTCAAGAAAATGAAAATATTAATGTTATATTCATGAAAATGCTAGAATCAGGATTGAGTTTGTTTTGGTCTTGGGACTGAGCAACTGTCATTTATTAAATATCTTCCATGTATGTCAAGCACTCATCTATGGTTCCATTTCCATATGACATCACTACCAGAAAGTATTGTCTCCATTTCAAAAGCAAGCAAAAAACTATTATTTCCAATATCAATCTTCTCTCAACATGGAACCAGAATGGACTCTCAAGAGCTCAAGAGGGCACCTAGTTTGAACACCTGCCCCTAATTAAGTATTAGAGCCAGGTAAAATTCAAGAAGAACCTAGAGACCCATCTACTCATCATTTTACAGATGATGAAAGTGGAACACCCAGATATCAAAGAAGTCTGGGAAATGGAAACACCCACTTCCTATCACCCGTGCTCTGCTCTCTTCAACAGAACACAAAGCCTCTGCTGGATGCAAGGTAAAGAGGCTGCAAACTAGAAAGCTTAGGCAAAGCAGCACAGAAGGGGATACTGCTTGATCCTCAATGTTGCCTTCTGGGAGACGATCTATATACCTCAATGGCCTGGCAAAGTTCAGAGAGGTTAGAAAAGGTCTGCACTGAAGCTTTACCATGGTACTTCTTAAACTACACTTTGTTCCCATCTATACAATAGGATAGTGTAACAAACTTCCTAGGGTTGCGATTACATGAGCTATGTTTGTAAAATTCACTTTACACAGTATGTCAGTGGTCCCCAACCTTTTTGACACCAGGGACTGGTTTCATGGAAGACAACTTTTCCATGGACCAGGGCAGGTGGTGGTTTGGGGATGATTCAAGTGCATGACGTTCTTGCTTACCTCCTGTTGTGCTGCCCAGAAGTTGGGGATCCCTACAGTAAGTGGCCAATATATAGCAACTGTTAGTCCAACTAGTCCCTTCTTTTTTATAGCAAAAACTTTAACTTCGACCTCCCTCAATGCCTTCGTATCAGTGATTCTCACTTGTCCACTTAATATACCTTATTCACTGTCCTCCTTTCCAGGTGATGTTTCTTCCTAGGTTAAATTTAAAGTTGTTTTCTCAAATGGAAGCGATGAAGCACAGCAAATGTAGACCCCCCCCCATTTTTAAAAATTTAATCCCTAGTTCAATGTGAGTACAACCTGTGGACCCTCAATGTCAAAAGGTATGGTTTTATGTTCTGTGGAACTCTGCTTCTATGTGGAAAATGATCTTGAATATCAGAACAGAAAATACTGTACTGTAATGCTTCTCTTCCCCATCTTAGTAAAATCTCATTTATTTGAACCAACTATAGGAAAGGTTAGTCTAAACTGGCGAACAATTATACTTTTAAGAACTATAATACAATAAAGTACTGCGTGGTAATGTCATTTTATTACTTTTAAGTCAATTATCTTGACCCAAGCAAGGTCAAGTGAAGACTTAACTTTCTGCTTAAATGAGAGACAGCACTCTTCACTACTAACTTCAAAAATCTTTCATGGCTCTCAAGCCTCACTAAGGAAATTCATCTTCTTTAACCCAATATTAAAGGCATCAAAAGCATATCATCCACAGTGCCCTACATTTACCATGCACTCCAGGTAAAGAGGAAATCACATACTTCTCACATAACTACACAATGTACCTGCTCTAATCTGTGTGTCCAAACCAAGCCACGTTTTAAGGTCCTACTCAGATGCCACCTCTTTCATACAGATTTCCAGACCCCCTGATTCCCACATTATTCTTGCAATAACTCTATTATATTGAGAAACCTGAAATTTTAAAAAAGTAACACATGTCAATATTAAGATCTCCATATAGAAATCTGTACAAAGATGTTCATAGCAGTTTTATTTATAACTGCCAAAACATGAAAGCCATCAATATGTACTTCAGTAGGTGAATGGATAAATAAAACTGTGTACATCCAGACAATGGAATATTATTCAGTGCTAAAAAAATGAACTATCAAGCCATGAAAAGTCATGGTGCAAACTTAAATGCATGTTCCTAAATGAAAGACGCCAATCTGAAAGATTACATACTATGTAATACCAACTATATAACATTCTGAAAAAGGCTAAACTGTGTAGACAGTAAAAAGATGAGGAATTTCCAGGGTTTGGGAATGGGGCATGAATAGGGAGAATACAGAAAACTTTTAGGGCAGTGAAACTATTCTGTATGATACTATAATGGAAGACACATGTCATCAAATAGTTTCTGAAACCCATATATTTACAATGTGAAGAATGACCCCTATAGCAAGCTGTGGACTTTGGGTGATGATAAAGTAGGTTCAATGGTTGTAACAAATATATCACTTTGTTAGGAATGGTGATAGTTCTGGAAGTTGTGCATATATGGGAGCAAGGAGTATATGGGAACTCTCTATACTCTTAGTTCCATTTTGTTCTGTAGCTTAAAACCACTCTAAAAAAATTGTGTGTGTGTGTGTGTGTGTGTGTGTGTGTGTGTGTGTGTGTAGTATTCTCTATCTATCTAGATCACTTTTCTGATTTCATCCAGGCCACTGTTTAAGACTATCATCACCATAGTAACTGAATCCTCCGTAAACTGGCCATTCTTAATAAGGAAAGACATAAAGATAAGTAAGAAGTAAGATGTTGGTTTCCAGTTAATTTAAAAAGAGAAAACCAGCATTCAGCATGTTTCTTCCTAAAGGAAAAATTGCAAACATTTCTTTCTCTTCTGTTTCAAAAGTGTTTAGACATAGAGATTTTTTTAAAACTTCTTTCCAAACAATACAGAAATGAACTGCAAATGCATCCTGAAGCTCAAATAATGCTATTTGTGTAGGCACAGGGCATGGCCACATGGAAACCTACTTATCTTTTACTACGTTCCAGGAAAATTTATCTCAGAATCAAGTTAACTGTTTTTATTTTTGTTTTTTTAGTGAAACTTCAATGCTATTCTACTGGTAGAACAAGGTCCTGAATGGTTTTATAAAATTCCTGACATGGTAGTTTATAGGTGAAAGCTAGACTGACCCACACATACAGCTGGTCCCTCAGACACCTAAGTGAATGTCCTACTTGGCAGCATTACTGGGTTTTTAGAATATGCCTCTCAAATCACAAAGTTAAAAAGAAAATCATACTGTACTCACTAATGCCTAAATTTCAGCAAACTCTTTCATCTGGGAATTATTCAAAGCTATAGGAGGTTCTGTCACTAAAAGAAGCTATTCCAATGGAACATGTGTTCCCTTAGCTTTATTCCCATGACTAAAGATCTTTTCAATGTCCATTTATTTATTATGGTAGACACAGTCAGATCACTCCCTTAACATCAGAACCCTAAAGTTTTATTAACACTTCAGATGACGGAAAAAGTTGAGAGGGGAGGGCTAAAGGTAACAATAACCTAGTAGCAATGTTTTTGAGCACTTAGCAAGTACCAAAAATTGTGTGAGCTCTTTATAGGCACTGCCTCCCAAGGACACCTTCCCTCTTAGGCTGGCACAAGCATTTATTACATGGTGCAGGAGAACAAACTTCAGAGAACTTTTAAAAGAGAAGTAGAAAACAGAGCCTATCATTTAAAAGGGATTTTGTGCTTCAGCTTTCTATCTTTACAGTAAGATGAAAATATTTACCTCATAAGATATTGTTTAAGAAATAGTTTTGAGATAATGTAGATAAGAGTACCTGAAATAGTGACTATCTCACTGTAGACCCTTCTTCTGGTATTTTAAAGACACTTTTAAGGATAGATTCTAAAATTTCTAGTTTCCTCACAGAGTCACCATCTTACCTCTAAAATGCCTTCTTTAACACTACTCCTCATGCTCAGGGTCTTAATGCAGACTAGGAATCTTCTGCCTAGCTCTAGTACTAGTAAACTAATCTAGTCCCCACCTGGCAAATCCATACCCCACATCGATATTTTCCTAAACACATACATTCAGCAACTATTCATTGAGCCCCACCACTTCCTGGGCACTGAAGATATGGCACAGGACAAATGAGAGAAAAGCCTTACATTCCAGTGGGGGGTGGGGGGCGGGGGAACAAACAGCAAAAGACAAAAGACAGAAACAAGTAGTGAAGGGTAATGCTATGAAGGAAGTACATGGTTGAACATTAAGCAAAGGAGGCACATGGGAAACATCCTCAGAGTGATATTAAAATAAGAAAGCTGAAATATACCCAGGCATGCAAAGAAACATATCAGGCCATCAGAGTTAACAACTGCAAAGACTAAAATGGGAAGTCTTGGTATATCTGACTAACAGATTCTGTCAATGCCCAACTTAAAAACCACCATGACCAGTAGTTGTGAAACTCATTTAACCTTTAGAGGTAAAAAAATTGCTTTTATGTCTATTGCAGTTAGATGAGTGACTGCAACTTCTGTCAGGGAACTGGAAAAAGCTAAAGGTCTCCAGCACATTGGTAACCTACAACTTAGGGCATTCTCAGTATAACAGAGTATAACAGTATAGCAAAACAAGCGCTCTTAAAAGTGGATATTCATTATCTGTGAAGGTATTTGAGGCTGAAGTCGAATCTAGAAATTAAAAAAATTATAAAAATCAAGATTCTGAATAGAGAAAACACTGAATTGAATAGGTAAAATGTTAAGTAGGTATTTGCATAAACTCTGCAATACTTTAATGTGAATTAAAGTAGAAATGGGGCCAAAAAAGTACCTAGAGCTAGAAAAAGACAAATCGCATTCCCATTTAAAAAGAAAATAAGTAAGTTATATTAGGAGATGGAAGAAGAAAAAGAGGAAGAGGAGCAGGAGGATCAAACTAGTGAGATTAGAACTGGAATGTTCAAATTAGAAGAAAACTAAGAGAGGCTAGTTAATCCCACCTCCAACTTAAAGGTAAGGCCAGAGAAACATACAGTCTTCCAGTAATTTGATTACAATTAGTCAACAGTTCTGCAAACCAGAACTACAGAACCTAGGCCTATGATGTTTTTTTCTTAAGTATTTTTTATTGATTATATTGTTACAATAGTTCCAATTTTTTCCCCTTTGCTCCCCTCCGCCCAGCACCCTTCCTCTCCCAACAACCCCACCCCAAGTCCATGCCCATGGGTCATACATACAAGCTCTCCTGCCTCATCCTTTCATATATTCTTCTTTTTTAAATAATTAATTAATTATTTTGACAATAAAAAATAACAATCCCTCCCTCTCAGACTTCAGACCCTTTATAATCTTATAAAGGACAATGGGCGAAGGTCTCGAGCTCCTCTAGCTGCTTCAAGCTGGACATGGTCATCGTCCTACCTACCCTGGGGTCCAGAAATCCCTAATAAGGGTGGGGCTGTGGAGGGGAGGGTGGCCTTCCCACATGGGGAAGGACCTTGCAGACTCCAGGTCAGTTGGCTGTCCCTGGACAACAGTGTGCTTGGTTTAACAGGCTGGCATCCTTGTTGTCTTCTGGGGGCAACAGATTTGGCAACATGGTGGGTGATTGTCTGTACGTATAGGCCTATGATGTTTTAATACCACTGACTTTGACAACCCTCTGTAAAGGATTCTAGCATGAATTAATAAAGTAGTCTTTTTGTGTACTTAAAAAGAAGCAGTGATATCAGGAGTCAGTATGAGTTCACCAAAAATATCTTGTCAGGAAAATCTTTTGCATTTATTTATTTATTCCATTTACTGTTTTTTATTTTCTGTTGTTGTTGTTTTTCTATTACAGTTGTTCCATTTTCCCCCCTTTGCTTTCCCCAGCTCCACCCACCTCCCCCCTCTCCCACAGTCCATCCCCGTTTAGTTGTCCAGGTCCATGGGTCATTCATATTAGTTCCTTGACTAGACCCTCCCCCTTCTTTCCCCCCTTTTGCTCTTCCCCCACCCCCCTGCTCACTGTCAGTCTGTTCCCTGTTTACATGTCTCTGGTTCTATTTTGTTTGTTTGTTTTGTTCATTAGTTTCCTGTATTAGGTGAGATCATGTGATATTTATCTTTCGCCACCTGGCTTATTTCACTTAGCATAATACTCTCAAGGTCAGTTTACTTTTAAAAAAATAAATAACTAGTGTATCAGGAGCTTGTGGTAAACACTGCATATCTGGCAAACACCCATCTTGGATCACATTTTTGTGGAAGAAATGAGAACACAGGTAGGCGAGGATAACTAGGTGGAAGATCATAAGAAATTATTTGAACTGTCAGCCTAACAGCAGCACAGAAAGGAGAGAAAGACCAGGGGGGTAGAAAAGTGAGGGGAAAGGAAAAGCAAAAAAAAATGAAAGTGGAAAGAGTGGGAAAGACAACATTGAAGGAGCCAAGTAAACAAGATGGGAATTTTTTAAAAGTTAAAAATGCAACTTAAAAAAAGAGAGAGAGAGAGAGAGAGGGAGAGAGAGAGAGAGGAACAACATGTGAAGGGCCTGTGCTACCCAATATGGTAGACAACTAGCTATATATGGTTATAGGAATTTAGTGAAAATAAAGCTCAAAAGTCAGTTCCTCAGTCACACTAGTCACATACAAGTACACACCTATGTGGCTGGTGTTTACTGAAGAGTAGCACAGATCATTGCAGAAAGTTCTATTGGATAACACTGAGTGGATAAAGAGGACTTTTCTTCTGCTTTTCACAAGTGCCAGTTTCTTGAATGCCATGTAAGATTATTCCCGCTTTCTTTCACTGAATGTTGGAAGCATAAATATAATCATAACAAAAAGACATATGATTTCTATTTTACTAACTCTGGTGCCTGATTACTAACTTCTTATATTCAAAAGCACCCAAAATGGTGGTTGGCAAAATGAAGGTGAGTTGTGGCTACACAATGAAAGCCTCACTAAAATTACAAATGCCAAAGAAGATGTACTTTTAGTTTAGATTTCATAGCCCATTATTTTCTCATCTGGTACCTGGTCTGGGGGTAGGAGAGGATGACTATAGAGGAAAGCCTTTAATTTAGACAGAAAATTCTTTTAATTACAGAAGGGTCTCGTATGAACCTCAGGCTAGCAGTTTGACTCTCTACAGTAGGGCCTCTTTCTAAAAGAACAGGCTCTCCCTCTTCAACCAGGGGGCTGGAATGTGACCTCTAAGAGCACTAAAACAAGGTAAAGAAATGCAGACACCTAATTAAAAAATGTACCTTGCTGTTACTGTTATTTACAATTCCTATTGTTTTACATAATAAAATATGTATTGAATTTGTTTCCCGGTTGAATAATTTTCTAGAAAGCAAAGATTTCTATGTCCCTTCGAGCAAACAGCACATCACTGCGTGTAGAACCAGCTAACACTTACTATAAGGTGTGCTAGAAAAATCTCTATCTAGCTATTCTATTTATCTCAAATACATTTTTTTACTATCTTTCTGGGTATACTCTCACATGGAAAGCATGCAGGGCTTGGACCAAGTGTTGTAAACTCTAATCCTGGCTGTGACTCTCAGAATGTTCATACATCTGCCAGACCATTGGAATCACAATATGGAAGCCACTGAGAGATTTTAGAGGAAACAGTCTGGATAAGAAGGTGATGACAGAAATCAGTGTGCAGAAAGACTTACACCAGGACTTCAGCACAAGCCTTTCAGAGTCTATGAGCATAACTCCACAACTGCTTAGTCCTAAACTAAAGGCTTCCCCTCTACCCCTGTTTGCCATCATGGGCTGAGGGTCAGACTGAGGGAACTAAAGTGCTCCAAGGCATCAATAAAAGGAGTGAAGCCAGGCATATTAAAAAAAATTTTTCATGACTTCCAGTCAAGATGGAGACGTAGGTAAATACAGCTTACCTCCTTGAACAACCACAGCAAAAATTACAACTAAATTACAAGACAACTATCACCCAGAACCATCAGAAAGTCGAGCTGTATGGAGGTTTGATGACCGAGGAATTAGCGAAGTCACATTCATTGAGATGGATAGGAGGACTGGAGACGCAAAGATGCGGAACAGACTGATAAAGATGCCAAATAGAATATAGTATTCCCTCACTTATTGCGGGTATTACATTCTAGAACCTCCGTGATAGGTGAAAATCCACAAAGTAGGAACCTTACATTTATTTTAGTATTTATATATATTTCAAGGCTTTATAAACCCTTCCCACACACTTAAAAACCGTTCCCAGTCCCTTACTAACTTTTCCCACACTTTTATACACCACTTATGTTCTTAAATATATTCTACACTCTTAAACAACTAACAACATACATATAAAATACCGCAAAATCAAACAATATAGCAAAAAATCTGTGATAAGTAATTAAATGTAATATTTTTTAAAATCCCGCAATACAGTGAGTCTGCGATAAGTAAACCGCAATATAGAAAGGGACTACTGTATCTGAATGGGGACATGAACTACTGGAAAAATTCAAGTGAAAATGAAGAGAGGGTAACAACTTGAAAAAAGCATCAGGTATGATGAATATGGTCACTTCCAACTTCATTTTTCCAACCCTGCATTAGAGCCACTTCAAGTTGTCACCAGCTATCATCTATACTCAACAGTCTTTTAGTTTCTTTCACTGATTTCATTCTTTATCTGTAATTATTTGTATAAAAGGCAAAGCAAACATTTTAAAGTAAAAATTGTAACAACATTGCTTTTAACATCTTATAGAAGCACTTAACAATACATTATAGTGGGTTGAAACGTGTCCCCCTAAAATTCAGAATGTGATTGTGAAGGTTAATTTTATGCACCAACTTGACTAGGCCACTGGGTGCCAAGATATTTGGCCAAACATTATTTTGAGTGTTACTGTGAGAATGTTGGATGAGTTACATTTATATAGACAGACTGGACTTCCAGTCAAGATGGAAGCATAGGTAAATTCGGCTCACCTGCTCACACAACCACAGCAAAAATTACAACTAGACTACAAAACAAGTAGCACCCACAATCACCAGAAAATCAAGCTGTAATGAAGCCCGACAACCAAGGAATTAAAGAAGACACATTCATCCAGACAGGTACAAGGGAAAGAGATGTGTAGACACACATGGAGACATGGAATGGGGGGTCCCACACCCATGTGTGGTGGATAAAAATCAGGAGGGATACCTCAGGAATGAGGGATCCCAGCCCCACACCAGACCACCCAGCCCAGGGTTCTACTACCAGGAAGATAAGTCCCCATAACTTCTGATTGTAAAAATCAATGGGGGTTACAGCAGTGGAAGAACTGCAGGACTCTCAGGAGTCTCCTCTTAAAGGGCCCACAATAGACTCACGGCTTACTCTTTCTGGGCTTCTGCTCCAGGACAGCAGCTGGAAAGGCACCAGTGGCATATGGGGAGAAATTGAAGAGTCTGGCATCACGGTGAGTGACAGAGGACAGCTTCCTCCCGGACAAAACTCCAGAGGCCAGGCAGTGGTACTGTCCCCTTTCTGAGCCCTCCCCTACACAGAGCCACAGAGTGGCGGCACCATATTGGAGACTCCATCAACCTGGTTCACATAAGGTTACCCCACACTGACAATTACCTAAGACTCCACCCCATCCAATTTACTGGTGTGTTTTTCTACAATAGGCCACGCGACTAAGACAAGGAGTCAAAAGCAGCTCTACCTAATACATAGAAATGAACACAGGGAGGCTGCCAAAATGAGGAGACAAAGAAACATGGCCCAAATGAAAGAAGAGATCAAAACTCCAGAAAAGGAACTAAAGAAAATGGAGATAAAAGTGGGGGACAGACAGGCATGAGAAGGGAGGTTGGGAAGCAGACAGGCTTGGTTTAAAAGATTCTGACCACAGTGCGGAGCCACCCCCAGCTGGGTCCTTAGCCGGCAGGTTGTCTTCCAGGCCTGCCCTGAATCCCACCCTCCGGGGGATTTTAAAGATAGAATAGAAATACAAAGTGGCTTTTAAGGAAAAGGGAACCTGCTCTATTATTCTCTGTAAAGCCTCAAATCCTTGTCAGTAAAATGTGAAGAACAGAACGATTAAGTAAGAGGAAATGTTTTTGACCTTATGTAAAATACCTGGATGTTTCAACCCTGTATTGATCTGCATTTCCCTTTCACTCCCTACCATTTGGGGAAGGGCTGCATATTTTCCTTATGTATTTCCGCATGTGGAAAGTGGGTAAAAACCATGGCTAATAAAGAAACGAGGGCGATTTTCCACTAGAGAAAATCCCCTCCCTTCCTTCCTCAGATGGAGAGTGTCTGAGTAGTTTCTTCATCCACTCCGAAGGACCCAGAGTCTCTCTCGGATAAGCAATCTATCAGATGCAGAGCTCAAAACACTGATTATTAGGCTGCTCAAGGAACACTCACTAGGTACTTCAACAGCATAAAGAAGACCCAGGCCGAAATTATGTATACACTACAGGGAACTAATAGTAGAGTAGATGAAGCCAAGAATAAAATCAATGACTTGAAATATATGATGGCAAAAAAAAAAAAAAAAAAAATCATAACACCAAGAAGAAAAAAGGTGCCCAAAAAAACAAGGATAGGCTAAGGAGCCTCTGGGACAACTTCAAGCATACCAACATTCAAATCATAGAGGTGCTGGAAAGGCAAGAGAAATAAAAAATAATGAAAGAAAATGTCCCTAATTTGGTGAAGAAAAAAGACAAGTACAGAAAACCCAGAGTCCCATACAAGATAGACCCAAAGAGGACCATGCCAAGATACATCATAATAAAAATGGCAAAAGTGAAAGATGAAGAGAGAACCTTAAAAGCAGTAAGAGCAAAGCAGATGGTTACCTACAAAGGAATTTTCATAAGACTATCAACTGATTACTCAATAGAAACTTTTCAGGCTAGAAGGGGCTGGCAAGAAGTATTCAAAGTGATAAAAAGCAAGGACCTATAACTTAGATCACTCTATCCAGCAAAGCTATCACTTATAATTGAAGAGCAGATAAAGTCCTTCCCAGACAAGGTAAAGCTAAAGGAGTTCATCATCACCAAGCCATTATTATATGAAATGTTAAAGGGAGTTATTTAAGAAAAGAAGATCACAACTATAAACATTAAAATGACAAATTCACAACTATCAACAACTGAATCTACAAAAAACAAACAAGCAGAAGAGAAACAGAATCATAGATATGCAGATCATCTGGAGGGTTACGAGTTGTGAAGGAGAAGGGGAAGAATGGGTGAAAAGATGCAGGGATTAAGAAGCACAAATATGTAGTTACAGAAGAGCCATGGGGATGTTAAGAATATTATAGGAAATAGAGTATCAAAGAACGTATATGCATAACCCATGGACATGAATGAAGACAGGGGATTGCTAGAGGGAATGGGGGATGCTAAGTGAAGGTGGAAAATTGGGACAACTATAACAGCATAATCAATAAAATAAATTAGAAAATATTAATAATTTTTTAAAACTTGCTTTATGGATAGGTAATTCTGAGTTAACTCATATATTTGATCAGGTAATGATCATGTGATTGGGTTAAAACTTGAAGTTCTAAATATATATTTTCTAATAACCCAATACTATACAAATTCTGTTTCAATTTACAAGAGTCCTACCTACTTTGCAGATATTTCAAGTCCTTATAATAGAGACAATTCTTCATTCTATTTCTACATCAAAATTAATTTCTATATGACCTTTTCACATTGAACATAACACCCATGTTTGTTCATGAGAAAGTTTATCAAACAAGTTCAAGTGCTTAGTATGCCCTCCACCACTCCCAAGTTAAGAGACAAGTCTTTTTCCAAAGAAGTAAGACCTCAACATTTGTTTTCAAATAATTTTAGGTCATTCAATTCACTTATGCATTTTACAGAATAAATTCAGTTTTTATAAAAGGGGAATAATGAAGTACTGAAAGAGAAAGAATGTGTTATACTATATCTCGTATAGAGGCAGCATCATTTAATATAAAAGGCATGACCTTTGGAGCTACAAAGGATTCAGTTAAAATCCCAACTCAGCCACTAACCCACCTAATGAGTAGGACTACAACTGGCCTATATAGGACTCAGTATAAATTAGGGAAAACAAGTGCCTCCTCTGAACAAACACAGTCATTACCTGCTACCTCAGTCAATTACCCTCCTCATGCAGTGAACAACCTATAACCTGTATGTAATGTGTGTGTATATAATTTTGGAAAAATCTAAGCTTCAGTCATCTCATCTCTAAAATGAATGCAATACTATCTGCACCTCATTGGGTTGAAGGAAGAATTAAACAGGGTAAAAAGAAATAAAGTACCAGCATAGACTCTAAAGAATTAGGCCTAACTACCTAGGAAATATTAGTTCTCACCTCCATACTTCCCTTTGGCCAGTCACCTCTATGGTCAATATTCCTGAAACTTCCTATTAAGAATGGATACTACTCTGCCATTGAAAGTAGTTAATGCATTCCAGGATTTAGCCATTGCTTAGAAGCTTTATTACAGAAGCTGGAATGTTGACACAGCATTTGAGAGTTAAAGCTTGCTCTCTGTATGTCCCACTGCATTGCACAATACTAATAATTTAACCTGTATTTTCTCCAATCCATTTCTTTCTAAATTGATTGCCTGTTGTAACCATACATTGTAGTGCACAGGACACTAGTTTTAAATTTCACTCCATAAATTCCATCTGGGAAAGCTTTTAAATCCACCCAATGACTATAATGAGTAAATAGAAATCTTACCCACATAAACCCCAAGCCCTAACCACTCTCATGATGTTCAGTCATTTCTACTCTGAGAACAAAACTGAATTCTTTTTTCCTAAATTAAAAACTCATCTGAAAGAAGTAGTATTAAACTACTCCATAAACATAATAAACCACACTTATATCATGACTGCAGTAAATATCTCTTGCCTACAGCTATTAGATTCCACAAGTGAATTTTTTAAGTTTGCCAGCAAAGCAGTTATTTATTCCGACCATGATTTGCTTTCTGTGGCTTGATGCTGTGTCATGTTTCTTTCTGATGTTTGGGGGGGGCTGGTGTGGGAGGGATAGTAGTCAGCCCAGAAACCTGTAATAGATTTATTCAGGAGACAACAGTGCTGTAAAAGATTCCCCATTTCCTCATTACAAGGTCAGTTTAGACTTTAAGGCACAAACAGCAATGGTGACAAGTTTGACTTTCTCTTGTTTCCTTAGTGATTAATTAAGAGTGTGCAAATTAGTTTGAAAAATGAGCAAATTACCTAGCAAGAGTTAAAGATTCTGGGAAGGCGTTTCATTCAAAGGCCTGGCCAGCTGTTCAAAATGTGTTCACATACATTTGCTTCAACAAAAGAACCTGTCAGGAGCTGGGGGATGTGTTTGTTATTATTTTATCAATAGTCACTTAAAGTCGTTATTTGCTCTAGATAGCACAAGTAAAAAGTATCTGGAGTAGCAAAGAGAACTTAAAAGTGTGCAGAAGTTATCCCAAATCCCAAAATCAGCCACTGACATTTAATATCCATAGGCCTAGATGCAAGATTTCATCCTAACAAAACTCTGGAGGCAGCCACATAAGGAGCCCAAGAAGGCTGGAGAATGAAAGACCTGGACCAGGAGGGCTTATTTTTATACCATCACCCACACTACAGATCCAAGAGGGTCCTAAGCCCCAATCCTCTATCTAAAACCTCTTGCTCAGACTATGAAACGCATTTCTCATACTTAAAACCCCGACAATTACTCATAAAAGCCTATTTTTAAATTCTATTAAAATACTTAAGATTTACAAAAATCTTTGGTTTCATATTTCTTAAGTCCTAAGTTTGTCATTCCTATGTTAGCAAGCTGAATCATCTTCATGTATTTTTAAGTTTAAGGCAATTTAAAGCCTAAAAATATGGTGAAAAGAATTCAACCAGTACTAATGTAAATTGGCACAGCTTTTCAAAGAGGCACTTTGATAACATAGGGTTTTAAAAAATATATATTCTCTTTCACCAAAAACATTCTTAAAAAAAAAAGATAAAATGACAATAAATTCTTTATCAAAGTGTGATTATTTAAGTAAAATATCTGTAACAACCTAAAAGTGCAACAGTGTGGAACTCGTTAAATAACTATATGAGAAAATGTTAATATATTTATTATCTAGCCATTTAACAATATTGATATTTAAAGATGTACAAGATAGTAAGTTATAAAAACTATCAAGAAGAATATACACATATTAACACTATTTCTATTTTATGTATACACTCTTAAAATGACTTGAAAGATTTAAACCAAGACATCACTGATAGTGGGATATGGATATTTTAAGTTTTCTTCTTTTAGTTCATTTCTGTTAACCAACTTTTCTTCAAGGAATATATATGGATTCCACAATAAGTAAAATAGTTTTGATAATGACCTTAGACTTCATCTTATTTCTTCTTACAATTAACAGATTGAAATTTTGTAGATCATTACATTTTTAAGGTATAAAAATATTTCTAAAAGACATCTGAAATCACTAATGTAATACCTGTGGCTCACCCACAAATTATTTAATTTAATCAAAAATATTCACTGAGCACCTATTTGCTAAGTACTCTCCTATGGCTGGGGATGTAAAGAAAAGTAAAGGCATGTCTCCATCTTTAGGAGATCACTGTCTATAGAGAATAAGATAAGGGCAAGCAATAATCATTATACAGCGAAAGATAATTCTAATGAAAAAAAACATAAACAAAATCTTAGGGGCTCAAGAATGGAGCTATCTGGGTTATGGGGGTTCATGAACCAAGAATTAATGAAAAAATACAAACTTTGATAGGAGTATGAAAAGAGGCAAAGCCTTGACATAGGAAACAGCATGTGATGTGATGAAGATACAGAACACCATGGCGGGGTGGGGGGGACAATAAACTGCTGCAGATATGAGAATGCATGCTGCATGGGAGAGAACAGCAGCAATTCTTATTAAATAGACTAAAAATGCAGAGAAAGATCCTGAAAGCCTTAAGGGGCATATTTAGGTGTTTCGAAATTTTCCAAAAGTAGAGTGGAAAAGTGTGTGATTCTACATCACCAAGGAGGTAAGAATGATCTTATCCATTTCTCATGGCTTCTGTTATCACCTTTAGACCATGACTCCCTACAGTATGCCTCTAGCCCAGACAATCCCTCCTATACACCAGACTCATGGTTCCTACTGAATATTTAATAATTTATTTAGAAGATGCTCCATGAAGTCTTAACACGTCCCTCAAATTTAAGATGTCCCACAACAAGCTTTGCCTCAAGTCTTTAAACTCTAGAAAATCAAGCCAGAATCATCATCTTCGCTTCTTTCCTAAGTCCACACTATAAAAGCTGGAGAATTTGCCTTAAATTTTTCCAATCTCTCACTCTGTCATTGAGCAACTACCCTTTAGTCCAAGAATCTGACCATATATTGGTTAGACACTTCAGTCTCTTAAACGATCTCTCTGTTGATCTACTATCCATGTCACATTTCTGTTACTAGGAGTGATCTCTCTAAATAACAAAAACCAATCTCTTACTCCCTGGTTTCAAAGCCTCTGAGAGTGTCCTATTGCTACCACTTAAAATGTGAAGTCAAACTCTGCCTGCTGATGAGGTTTTCTTCAACTTTTTAATACAATAACAGGGAGTTTCTTAATACACTACCACTTGGTTCAGATCTATGTTAAGGCTACATCCTCAGGCCAAAGCAGTAGGCCACAAACAAGTAAAATATACTAGGAAGTGAATGTCTCTGCAATAGCACCATGCTATACTAAACTATGTATGAGTCCCCATAGTATGAATCCCCTAAGAGCTCTTTAAGGGTTAGCATTCTGCCTGGAATACTGGAGGTCTTCAGTAAAATTGTTTGACAAAATGAACGATGTAAAAAGTCAAGTAAAAAACATTCCTGATCAATTCACATGACATGAACAATTAAAATGTAACTTCTATGTATTATATAATGGCAATATTGGCCTAAGATTTCTGATGATAAATTTCTTCTTAATGACCATCCTCTACCCTAAAACATCCTTCCATGGGTGAATCTCATAATACATTCCATCACAAACATCAATTTCACCATGACAAATTTATTTACCATTATCACAGATTTCCCATACACTGCCCATTAGCATAAGAGACTTATTCTAGAATGCTATTTAGGGTCTTAACGAAACCACAAGTTTTATCCAGCAAAATAAAAACCAACTGACCCTCAGGTCATTTAGTCCTATTAAGAAACAAACTATAATGATGTATTAACCTTGTTTATATATATATGTATACACATTGCCCAAAAGTCAGATAGTTCCAGGACAATATAGAATAGTTTCTAGTACAGGGTTATGAGGTTATCATTCTCTTTATCAGAATAAAATGAATGTTAAGATAACATTCAAATCCTCTAAATTGTTGACCAAATACTTTGTGGCAGGGAAATATGATAAAAGATAAGTATGACTGAATTTATATCAATAAGAAAATTGGTTTCCAAAGGATTCATTTTCTAGAATGTTCTAATTATATGTCCCAATAAATGAACTCCCCCTTCTGTTCCTTTATTTTCCCATTTTTAATTAATGCTGCTTCTAGGTTTCAAAAAATATATATCAGACTCACTGCTAAAAGTCAAAGACTTCCATTTGCTTGAGAATAGAATTTAAACTTGAACAATTTATCCAAGCTGTACACTCTTAACAAGATGATAATGTTTTTCACTATAATAGCTAAAACTTAAATAGTACTTATGTAATATGTGCAAGTTCTATTGTAGCCTTAATATTTTGCCTTATTTAATATACCAAATCCTTTAAGGTAGGTCCTATATTATTTCTCTTACAGATTGGGGAACTGAGTCATAGGGAGGCTAAGTAACCTGCTTCAGATCATACACAGTGTAAGTGGCCGAGCTGGGAATCCAACCTAGAGTCCGTTCTCTTAACTTTTACACCTTATCAGAGGAGATCTCTCCATTACGATACTGAAAGAAAACACACACAAACACACACACACACCCTTATGCTCAAGCTCTTTTAAAATCATATCTCTTCAATCTAAAAAAAAAAAAAATGATACTGAGAAGGAAATTTGGCAGATAAAGAGAAATAGGATAGGACATTCTAGTCAGTATTGTCTCTGTCCAATTTCACCTATATTTTGTCGGCAATTTTGAGTATTAATATGTTATCAGAAAGCATAGCATATTCCTTCAAAAGTATAATTATGAAAGCTTTACTGAATATACTGGTCTGTTATTCCCTCCATTGAACAAACATGACTTTTAAAAAGCACTAACCAATAATAATGGGAGCCACGAATAGAAGTCACGTTTGTAATTTTAAGACTTTTTTAGTAGCCATATTTAAAAATGCAAAAATAGATAAAATTCCTTTTAATGATATATTTTCTTTAACCCCATGTATCAAAAATATTATTCCAACATGCAATCTATACAAATTATTAGAGATATTTTACATTCTTGTTTTCATCCTAAAGCTCTAAAATCCAGTGTGTACACTTAACAGCACATCTCAATTAAAGCTTAGTCTTTGTTCACATGCTCAATAGCCAACTGTGGCTAGTGGCTATAGTAGTGAAGAGCACAGTTCTAGAGCATAAAGCCAATTTAGTAGTTAAAATAAATATAACAAGGTGCCTCTGTTCACATATTCCCTTCATGAACTCTTTCCCATATCTATCTTCTTTAAAACATAAGGAAAATGGATAGACCTATGTAATATGGTAAAGTTGCAGTGATGATCAAATAGTAATCGCTAACTGAAATGTATGTAATTCTAATGTGTCCAACAGAATGGGTTCAATAAACTTCCCTTATCTTTAGATTTATCACTTCATTGCTCCATGGAGCCAAAGAGAAGGTCTGAATAAAAACTGAAAAGTAAAAATATGTAGCTACTTCTTGAAAAACATGTTTTGAGTAAGCCAAATTGTCTTTTTTTCCAAAGCACATTTCTTTTTCTATGTACTTGCCCTATGTGGACTACAATTGAACCTGGTCATCTTACAGTGACATTTTCTTCAGTTAAAAGTCGATTTCATTCTAAATTCCCAGTTTGGATTTTTGCTCCAGTCAATTTGACTCTATCAACATTAGATCAGTGAGGAGTAAGAGGAGAGCTGTGGGCTCCCACGGATAGCAAAGACTGTTTTTTATTACTTATTTTTCATTTATTCAATAATTAAGTACATGTTAACCCTATCACCTTATAATCTTGAAAATGTGAAAAATTAATTTGAGCAAAACATATTTTCCCCCACTTAAGTTAGGGTATCATCTAGTAAAGACAGAATCTAACCTTTGTTAGATTATTCAATATAGTCAGTAAAAAGTAATCAACTGTTAGTGACACACCCCAAGCCATTCACCCAAAAAGATGGAGGATTGAGGGCAGTAAGGAGAATGTCAAAACAAAAGCCTATGCTAGAAAATTTACAAGGAAAAAGAACAAACATCCTCTATGGTAATTACTCTAGGCTACAGAGCAAAGAATTACAGCATATAAACTGGGGTTACATAAACACTTTCTAATAAAACCCAGGGCTTGATTTATAGAAGTGGGCAGTTTTGCGCTTGCTTCCACCGAAGAGCTCCGCCTGGGCACCAGCAAGGCCGCCCACCACCACTCCAGCATCAGGAAGAGAGAAGGGCTGCTGGGAGCCGCTGTGTCTGTCAGTGTATGTGTATCCCTGCACATGGGGAAGAGTCAGCTGAAAACACCACAGATATTACTCCTTTTCTTTTTTAAGACAGAAAGTAATGACATTTCATTTGTATGTTCACCACCCCAGTCTAGAGAGGCCCTCCATCTCCCCTGCCAAACTCCAACCCACATCACCATCAGGAGCAATAAAATGTCAGGATGAGAACTGTTAATTGCTAAAAGCAAGTGTTCAGAAAACCACAGGGTTTAAAGGAGCTTCAAATTTTTCAAGTAAAACAATGAGACAGAACTTATCTACATTCCAAAACAACATGCTAGTTGAGAATAAAATGATTATGCCTCATATATCCTTAGACACAGAGAGAGAACTATTAAAATAAATTCAGCTTGATTTATGGAGGCTGAAGTGTAGGGAAGCCCCAATGATAATTAGGCGAGGCTCTGTTTGGTGAGCTGGCTTTAACAGGTTAATTCATAGAATTAGTGAACAAATAGAAAATTCGTTTTTCCAAACCCTCTTCTCATTCCCCCACTCCCACCCCCACAAAAGACCTGACTTCAGCCCTCGACTATGCTTAGGGAACTGCATTACCTTCTTAATGTTCAAGTTCCTTAATCTTTTCTGATAGCTTCTTTAATGAAGTATCTTATCAACATTCATTTATTATCACTTTTCTACACATTGTTCTTCATTTGAGACCATGGTAAATGAAGAAACAGCCTTGATGAAATGTGCACCGTAATTATGGTCAAAGTTCCTGAAGGAAGAAGAAAGCAAGCTCCAAAGAGAGATAAGCCTTACAATGTATGATTCTGGCATTGGTATTAGATAAAGCTAATTCTACCCTTCAAAAAACATGTTTTATTTTTTCAGCAGCAAAGAGGAGGGCCTGGCTACAAACCTGCCTTACTCATATGTAATGACATCAGAGGTCTTTGATAATTTCTTTCTAAATCAGCCTTGAGAATAAATAAAAAGTCAATAAAAGTTCTCTAAATATTATTTTCTTAAGTTAATTTAACGAATCTGAGGTCCAGTAGACAATAATGAAGCCTGTTTAAGCTCTGCAAGATTTTTTAAAAACAAGTGTGCCCATGTGATTGTAGCTCCTCTTCAACATATACAATGATTCTAAAATATGTCAGATAATCAGACTGACCTGTGAGAATGTGGAAAATCACATCACTGAAACATGAACTCTGTGAGAAGCACCTATGTTTCTATCAGCTGATTTATTAGGCTCACCTCACAGCAAACACGCAGCTAGAAAGAACCACAAGACCTCAAATGAACAGCTTCATTTTTGAGTCAATGGCCTTTTACAAGTAATCATAAAGCCTTCATGCATAACACAAAGGTGTCACTGGTGAGCCCGGGTTAAAACAGATTCTCCCAAAGAAACTTCCAGAACAAGACTGTGAAACAGAACTAAACAGTGCCATCTGGTGCGAGAAAAACAGGGAAAAATATTAGCTGGAACTACACGGCAGCATCTCATTCTCAGTCTCCACTTATATTAGAATTAGTGCTTTACTTTTTTTCGGAGAAAAGCCCTGGTGTTTCATGAACAATTACTTTTTACACATTGTAAAGAATGAATTTTTTTAAAGAGAAATATTACAAAGTTTCACATCAACCTAAACCATCAGCAACTGAGTGACACAAACTTAAAAACCATTATCACTCTTGGTGCCAGTTACAACAGGTTTCTACCCCATCGGTTTTAATAAATACCTTAAGAATGTTATTATCAATTTTTTTTTACCCTTTGAATTTCTCTTCAGTTTAGCATGCTCTTTATTCAGTATGTATCTGCTTTATCCCTCTTTTTCTACAAGAAACAACATTGTTTAAGTCATACTCTTCTAATCTCTGTAACTTGGATATTAAATCTTATATGGTTTTTGCGGGTGTGCTATCTCGCAGTTTTAATGCTTTATTGAACAGTGTTCTCTGTGCATTCCAGAAAACCCCCTACCACTTGCCAATAACAAACACAGTATAATGAAACAGAAATTTCATCAACAATTTACAAGGCTGCCAATTATTAAGTTAAGTTTAAAAGGCTATTTGTAACAGAAAATTGCAACCCTGGTAACACTTTTAATAACACAGTCATTCAAAGAATCCAATAAAATTTCCTAGGGTGTCAAAAATTATGATATCAGTCTACAAATCGGAAAACAAAAAACTAAGATAAAAGTACTAGGGGATCTGGGCCCTGGCCAGGTAGCTCAGTTGGTTAGAGGGTCGTCCTGATAGGCCAAGGTTGTGGATTCAATCCCCAATCAGGGCACATATAAGAATCAACCAATTAATGCAAAAATAAGTAGAACAACAAATCGATGTTTCTCTCCCTCTCTCTTCCTCTCTTTCTAAAATCAATAAATTTATAAAAAGGGGGGTGGGACTAGGGGATCTGGGAAAGAAAATGCTACCATTAAAAATGAATTTTCTAGATTATCTTATAATAAAATAATAATTCATGTTCCAATCTATTCTGATTTTAGAATTATAGATTCTCAAGGACAGAAAAAACTCAGAGACCATTTTGAACTGAAGAAATAATAGATCAACTTCATCTTTAAAAGAAAATTAAAAGGTAAACCCAGACATACACACATACATAAAAAATGGGCCCAAGGGTAGGTAGGACAACGACCATGTCCAGCTCGAAGCAGCGAGAGGAGCTTGAGACCTTCGCCCATTGTCCTTTATACAATTATAAAGGGTCTTAAGTCTGAGAGGGAGGGATTGTTATCTTTTATTGTTAAAATAATTAATCATTTATTTATTTAAAAAAAGAAGAATATATGAAAGGGTGAAGCAGGAGAGCTTGTATGTACGACCCATGGGCATGGACTTGGGGGGGGTGCTAGGGGAGGGGGGTGCTGGGTGGAGGGGAGCAAAGGGGAAAAAACTGGAACCATTGTAACAATATAATCAATAAAATATACTTAAAAAAAAACCCCAACCCCCGGAAGGAAGGAAGGAAGGAAGGAAGGAAGGAAGGAAGGAAGGAAGGAAGGAAGGAAGAAAGAGAGAGAGAGAGAGACAGAGAGAGAGAGAGAGAGAGAGAGAGAGAGAGAGAGAGAGAGAGAAAGAAAGAGGAAGAAAATGCCTGCATTCGTTTTTCTTCTCTGAATGGAAGTAAATGATGCAATAAATCCTCTGAGTATACAGAAAAGAAATAATAAAATGCCCCTAGCTGGCAGCCTTTATGCCTTGGATATTATAATGTGAATTATTAGAAATGAACCTGCTGGAATCCATAGAATTTCATAGTCAGAGTGTTACCCTTATCATTACTGTAGAGAGATAAATTTGTAAGCATGGGGATGAAACAGGGATATTAATAAAAATACAAGTTGATTATGTCAATAGTCTCCATCCAGGTTTATGATACCTGGGACATCCTGAGAAATTAATGTATAAGTAGTAAAGAAGAACGAAAATACTAAAATCAGTAAATTTTAAAAATAATACATTTAAAAGAGTATGAGGCTTTTTAAAATTTCCTTTCCCACAAACCCTTTTAAGAACATTTAAGAGCTACACAGAAAGTTTTCCTCTTTAGTAGCCTGTAGATGGTGCTGCTAACCTGTTTTTCTTCTGCCTGAAAATTGTTGCAGTTTATCACTAGAGGAAGCTAATTCATATTATTTCATTCCCTGTAAAGCTTGAGGGGTGGGAGGAGAAATTATCTTACCTTCTCAACAATCACTCTATACTTATACATGGATTTCTTTCTTTAGAAAACAAAAATGCCAATAAAAATGCTATATAAGCAATCCTTTAAATCAAAGTATAGGTACCTACTGAATGAAATAATTGCAGAGGTGAAAACAGCCATGGAGAGCATCTCATCTTGTGTACCTCTACTTCCAGACATACACAAGTAACAGCTGTTAAAGCAACTGGCCCAGAGCATGGAAATAGCGCCAGCATGACCAGGGGTTGCTTTCTGTGCTACAGCCTCTGTTAGTTAACATCACCCACCAACTTAACTAGCTCAACAAAGCAAATTATGTAAAAATAACATGCTATATTGTTGCCCTAAGTCTTTCTATACAAAATTTAGTCACAGAGGTGCTGGCATGGTCCCAAGGTCACAAAATTCCTTGGTGGCAGAAAAAATTAGAACCTAGCTCTATCTTCAAACCAAGGTACCTAACAGTCCAGTGAAATCTTGTAAAACATGTGCTTCCTTTGTAACGTGACTGTTACTTATACATGTTTTGAACTTCATATGTTATACTTGAATAAAGCAAACTACATCCATATAGTACAAGTATACTAATTAACAAACTATCTTCTTTACATGGTTTACATTAACTCCAAAGAAAATCACGTCTTAAAATTAATATTATTACTTTGGAGCAGTTTTAACTTCACAGCAGAACTGACCTGAAAGTACACACACACACAATCTCTTCCACTATCAACATTCCGCAGTACAGTGGTACATGTTACAAGAAATGAACTTACACTGATACTTCATTACCACACAAAACCCATAATTTGTAATAGAATTTGTTCCTGGTATTGTATGTTCTTTGAGTTTTGACAAATATATAATGATATGTATCACCTTCATGTATTGTGCAGAACACTTTCACTGCCCCGACAATCCTCCGGGCTCAGCCTATTCATCCCTATGTCCCTCCAACCCTTGGCAGCCACTGATTTTTTTACTCTCCCCCTAGCTAGCCTTTTCCAGGATGCAATGTACTTAGAATCATACAGAATACATGACTTCTTTCAGATTGGCTTCTGTCATCTAGGATTCCTCCAGGTGCTTTCATGGCTCCACAGCTCTTTTCTTTTTAGCACTGAATAACATTATACTCTCTGCATGTACCACAGTGTATTTATCCATTCACCTACTAAAGACTATCTTGGTTGCACCCAAGTTTTAGCAATTAAAAAAAAAATGCCATAAACATCTGTGTGAAGGGTTATTGTGTAGACATAGGTTTTCAATCATGTGGATAAAGTAAGACCACCATTAATATAGAAAGTTCCAAGATGCTCCAAAGATACAACATTCAAAGCTGATTTTAATATACATTATTTCCTCCTAAAGTCTCTTGCTTCAGTAAGAAATTTGCTAAAAGGTCATGCTTAGGAGTACCAATATTTAATATGCATAAGAAATTTAAAATGCTAAAAGCTTTAAAATATATCTCTCCAACTCTTGCTTTAAATATGTTTTCTACATTTTATATTTTTAAAGGTAAGGTTATGTTTCAGAAGGCCTTCATAAAGGTAGAAAGAAAAAAAAATGGAAAAACACTAGAATGCAAACCACACTCCCTCAATCAAAGAAAGCATTTCAAATAAGTTCTATAGAAAGTTCAAGAAATGATATGCTGGTTGGATGTTTCTTCCTCTGCAAGCTCATATCCTCCCCCTTAAAAAATTCATATAAGTTCTGTTATGAGTTTCTTGATAGAATGAATGATGCTGGGATGTTTTTTCTCTGTGTTCAACAAGACTTAGTACATTATTATACAGAAGCAGTCAAATCAATACTTTACATACTCAACTGTTCCTCACATGATGCACATGCACACCCCACAAAAAATGACTTGGAAGATTTTGAAACTATAGGAAATATGTGCGATGTCCAACATTTTGCTGCCTATGTTTTCTTCTAAGATTTTTATGGTTTCAGGTCTAACATTACAACTTTGATCCACTTTGAATTTATTGTGTGTGGTGTAAGAAGGTGGTCTAATTTCATTTCTCTGCACATATCTGTCCAATTTTCCCAACACCATTTATCGAATAAACTATCTTTAGTCCACTGTATGTGCTTGCTTCCAATGTCAAATATTAATTGACTACAAAGGTGTGGGTTTATTTCTGGGCTCTCTATTCTGTTCCACTGATCTATGTGTCTTTTTTTATGCCATTACCAGGTGGTTTTGATCACTATGGCCTTGTAGTATAGTTTGATAGTAGGTAGCGTGATTCTTCCAACTTTGTTCTTCTTTCCCGGGATCACAGTTGCTATGCGGGGCCTTTTGTGGTTTCATATAAATTTTTGAAATATTTGTTCTAGTTCTGTGAAATATGCCATTGGAATCTTGATAGGAATTGTGTTGAATCTATAGGTTGCTTTGGGTAGTATGGATATTTTAATGATGTCAATTCTTACTGTCCATGAACACAGGCTTGTAGCAATATTTTATGGAATATATCTCCCCAGCCCAGAAAAACAAAAGAAAAAAAATAAACATCAAACTAAAACAATTTACACAGCAAAGGAAACCATCAGCAAAATAAAAAGGCAACCCACAGAATGGGAGAACATATTCACCAATACATTGGCTAGGAGGTTAATATCCAAAATTAATAAAGAACTTACAAAACCCAATGCCAAAAAATCCCAAACAACCCAATTAAAAAATGGGCAAAGGACCTGAATGGACACTTCCTCAAAGAGGACATACAGATGGCCAACAGATACATGAAAAGATGCTCAATGTCACTAATCATTGGAGAAATGCAAATTAAATCCACAATGAGATAGCACCTTACACCTGTCAGAATGGCTCTCATCAATAAATCAACAAAGAACAATTGTGAGGATGTAGAGAAAGGGGAACCTTTTTGCACTGTTGGTGGGAATGCAGACTGGTGCAGCCACTGTGGAAAGCAGTATAGAGATATCTCAAAAAATTAAAAATGAATCTGCCTTTTGACCCAGCAATCCCACTTCTGGGAATATATCCAAAGGAATCCAAAACACTAATTCAAAAAAACATAAGCACACCTATGTTAACTGCAGCATTACTTACAATCGCCAAGATATGGAAACAGCCTAAGTGTCCATCAGTCGATGAGTGGATAAAACAACTATGAGACATTTACACAATGGAATACTACTCAGCCATAAAAACAGAAGAAAGTTTTACCCTTTGTGACAGCATGGATGGACCTGGAGAACATTCTGCTAAGTGAAATAAGTTAGTCAGAGAAAGGCAAATACCATATGATTTCACTCATATGTGGAATCTAATGAACTGAACTAACAAGCAAAAAGAGACAGATTTATAGAAATCGGAATGAGCAGGGGAGGGGAGGTGGTGGAGGTACTGAGTACAAAGGACAAGGAACTCATGGACACGGACAACAGTGTGGTGATTGCTGTGGGGAGAGGAGTATAAAGGGACTAAATGATAATAGGAAAAAATACAATAAAAATAAATGAAAAATTTTAAAAATTAAGAAAACGTATATAAGGACTGGTTAAAATCTCTCTTAAATAAATTTACTATTAAAAATGAGCCCTGATCAGAAGTACTTAATGTGAAGAATTTTCAATCTAGTGAATTTTTTAAAATCATTTCAGTACTACTTTTGGACTATGGATTCCCTTTGTAATTAATCCCCATTATAACTAAATTAAGTAAAGGTAATCTAAGCAATGTTGACAAGGTAAGATTGGTGGAGTGGCTACCAGGTGCCAGGCACTGTACTAGGGGACTTTTCATATATTATTACCAATTTTTATAATAACTGTGTAAGGTATATGAGTATCACAACTCCACATTACAAATAAAGAACCTGGGGCTCATAGTGGTGCTATAACTTTTCCAATTCACACAGCTATTAAGAGATAGAGCTTGAATTGGGTTTACCTGACAGCAAAACCTATGGTTTTAGCTATAAAGCATGTGGACTCCCACACCATTTACAAACAAGTAAATGGTGGCAGAATTTTTATTATAAACACATAGCCATGAAACTTTCCCACAAAACTGAGATGTTGTGTTCTTCAACATTTAATCAATATAAAAAAAAAAGGACCACCTAAAAATAAAAACCTGACTAAGTTGCACAATTAGGTAAGAGTGTCTGGTAAAAGAAGGCATAGGCATAAATCATGGGTCACATTTTTGTCTGCACATGAACAGTTATGCCTGACTTAAAGAGATCCATTTTTGGAATTGTGTGGATGTGTTTATCAAAATTTTATGGTTCTTCCCTCATACACCAAAAAATAAAAATAAAATAAAATATACTCTAGTAACTCCAGCATTTGTAAACAGTGAAAATGCTGGACGGGTGGGCTGAAGAGATAAGCTGAGTGATTGGTAACACTTGTTTTTCAAGTCAAAGGAAGGCTATGCCAGATTACTTCAAGAGCCTCCTGGTTTATCAACACTGTCTCTGCATTTTATGTACCACAATCCATTCCACACCCACCTGTCAGAACCATTTCTGTCAAATGACATTGTTCAGGACACATCATATCTAAAGAAGGCTCCCTATCCTCAGCCTATGTTCTCACTTTCATCTTTCATTACTCTTCAACTTGACTAGTTCAAGTAAAATCAAGGTAGAAAAAGTATTAAAGTATGTTTATAGATTAAGTTCTTGAAAGCAAAAGTCTCACTCTATATATTTTTAATAGCTAACATTTTATTAGGCACTTAATATCTGTCAGGCTTTGCACTAAGGTTTTATAAGCAATGCATTATTTAATCACATAATAACATCAAGAAGTAAACACTATCACCTTCATTTCACAGATGAGAAAACAGAGACATGAACCCATGAGCAGGGTTTAAACCTACTCAGTGCCAGTATTTTAGCCATTATATCAAAATGCCTGTCTCCATATGTTCACAATTTGGGTTAAAAAAATAGTATGTTTCCAATTGGCCATTTATAAAGTAAGTGTTCCCAGACAAGAAAGGTGCCAAATGGCAGTATGCTAGTAGCTCAAGGATTGGGTTGTGGCAAGCCTGGGAGGTGTTCCTGCCAGCTTTGAGAGGTAAACCAATGATGTCCTCACTCTGCAGATGGATTTTAGACCATGGTGCAAAAGCAAACACTCTACTTTCCCAGAGGCTGCCCTTTTTTCTTCTCCAGTAATCACTTTCTTTCATATCCCTTGGTCTAGCTACCACTTAGAATCGGGGTGTGGGGAAGGGCATCCATGATTCTCTGTGTCCACTTTCTTAAGAATGCTCAGCTTAGTGTATCTGAGGATTCACGTGGTGCAAGGATTGTGACAGGAAAACTTAATGGGTAGAGCTCAGAACCTTCTCCAAAAGATTATATTTGTGTTATCTGCACTTTCTCCACTAAACTGCAAATTCCATTAGTACAGGAACCATGTTTATATCTTTCAACACTGTACGCCCAGCTCCTAACATACTGCTGGCCTTATATTAGGTACACTATGACTAATTTTAGGATGGCAATATAAAGGACTGAAGGGGATGGGTAGAAAGATGGCCCAAGATTAAAAACAAAGAATGTGATAAAATAAAATGAGGAAGAACAAGGACTTAACTATGAAATGAGAAATATATCAATACTTCAGAGCCTCCATATCTCCCTTTTAGGCACCACTGACTCAAAAGGAGTACATTCTGTGTGACAGGTGTTATGTTTTACCTAAGCCCCCCAATAACACAGGGCCAATACCATCACTTCACCCATTTACAGATGAGAAAATAGAAGCTTAGAGAGGGTAATTCACTTGCCTCACCTGACACAACTCATAAGTAATGAAGCTGGATAACAAAAGGGATTTAAAAGCCAAACAACGAGAACTTAATATGCAGCAGAATTCCTCACAGAGGGCCTCCAACTCACATCATCAAAAGCATTCTACATGAGTTTCAAATTTTTTAGTGGGTGGCATAAAACAGGAATTGCTAATGTTCTGTTTTCATATTTTCCATTGGGGAGAGGACTGCTCAATGCCAGATATTAGCAAATTGTTATATTGAAATGATACCTCTAGCCCAGTGCCGATATACCAAAAACTTCATCAAAAGTAAAAGTGTTCTGAGTATGGCACTTTGACTCAAGACATGCATAACTACCCACGTTTGTTCTGGCTTAATCTCAGCAGAGAGTTTAGGTCATGACAAGGAGAGTAATCTATCCATTTATAAACTTGATTTCTATTTGCAATCCTGTCAGTTGTTCACAACTGCCAAGACTGTCACTAGGGGCAAGGCTAAACAATACAGTGACACTAGAGGCAACTGCAAATTTACCATAGAATTACTAAATATAGCAATCATATCTATGAGAAGCAACAGTATTGATGTAATAATTACCATTCTCATAACATTCACAAACTCATTCAGAAGAATAAGGCAGTAAGTCCAATCTCCTGCATTATATATCACTCTACAGTTTACCAAGCACTTTCTTTCCTTCCTTTCTCCTCCATTCCCCAAACATTTATTACATTCCTATTAAGTACAATGCATTGGGTATGTTATCTCACTTGATCCCTGTGTAATCATCTCAGGGTAAGCAGGACAAGGTAAAGGAAGAAGAAAGCTCACATAAAAGTTACTTATTTAGTGTAACACAGGTAGAGAAAGAGTTGGAATCACAAACCAGCTTTCCTAATTCCTCATCTAGTATTTTCTAGGAAAGTTACATCTCACATGGCACTAATTTTTCAGAAAGGCACTACTAGATAAGCACCAAACAGTTAAAAGAAAATCTACACTTACCTTTTGTAATTTGCTTCTGTTTTACATCCTAACAGCCCTACAATACCAATAACCTCCTCTACATAAAACCTAAAGGGTTCTTTCTGTTTTGTTTTCTTTTTTCACTTTATAGATAACTAGATTGATGATTATAATTAAAAGGATTCATATTCCCTCCATAATAGCTTCTGCTTCCTTAAACTCTCTCACCTTGGGCTATATTTCTTTCTCTAACATGAAACACCAGATACTTTCCAACCTTTCCAGAGACTCACATGCTCCAACCAAACTTGCTACACTAGAGCAACACAGATCTTGTTCCACACTGTTTCCCAATGTATGATATTCCCTTATTGAAAGGCTCAATTTATGTACACATGATAGCTAGCACAATGGTGCACACACCTGGATCACACACATTATAGAATACAGACATACACAGATTCACATTATAACAGGTGCTCGTTGCTTAAAACCTTTCCCCTTTTGGTCATACTGTTTAACCTGATGAAATTTAGTACCTATTTTTTAAATAATAGCTTTACTAAGAAATAATTTTCAGACCATACAATTCACCCCTTTAAAGAATACAAATTTAGTATATTCAGATAACTGTGCAATTATCACTACAATATAATTCTAAGATATTTTCATCACACCAAAAAGAAAACTCTGTATCCATTAGCAGTTATTCCCCAACCCCTCTCATGCCCCTCAGCCCTAGGCAGCCACTAATCTACTTTCTATCTGTATAAATTTGCCTATTTTTGACATTTTATATAAGTGAATTTATACAATATGCAGTTTTTTATAACTAGCTTCTTTCACTTAACAAAAAAATTTTCATCTTTTTTATTTTTTAAGCTGCCTTGATCTGCCCATTCAGCTATGTTTTCCCAATGCCTTGTGGAGTGTCTGGGCAATAAAGGAAAACCATGTAACAATTACAGGGATGGCTACAGAAGGAGAAGCCTTTAAATCCTAAACTCCTACAGATCATCCACAAGCAACATTACAACAGTGTCCTTCAAAAGTACACCTTGAAATTAGTTTGAGGGAATTTCAAAAATATATGTGATATGTGTGTACACAGCGGCCAGAGGGTTAACAGGAAGCCTTTATAAGGTCATCACATATTTAACTTTATCAAGAGTTTTTTTTTTTTTACTTAAAAGGATGATCAGTTTGGGGCACAAAATTCAGATTCAGGTTCATCAGTCTAATCAAACTAAAGGTCTCTATGGAAACATTTACTGAGAGAAAAAGATCAGTCTTCATACAAAGGTTTTATTCTTTTGTTTTGTGAAAACCTATGCGACCAGAACAGTCCCCAGGAAGCCCTTCTCAACACTAAAAAGACAAGTAGAGGGACTGCTAACTAAATGCTTCATTAGTGTTTGCTATATAGTGAGTCTATTCATTTCAGTGAGGTCAAATTTATGATATAGCAGAGTTAGGATTTTATGTGTTCTATGTATACTTTATAGTACATTGGGGCACCTCATAAAAATCAATTGTACAGTATATTTATGCCCACCCCCTTTTAATAACCTGGATCATAATTTAAGATACTAAATGACTGAAAAGGTTTATAATTTTTGCCTCTCTGCTTTAATGTTCCACTGTGAACTGATGCCAAACCTTGATCAAAAGTATTACCCCTCAACAACTCTATTATTTCTTTGGGAAAATATGCTTCACTTTATAAGATGATCTCTATACAAAATGTGGCAGCTGCCATTCAACAGTTTCTTCTCTTCAATTACCTTTGTTGATAGTGGGGGTGGTATTTTTCAAGTTTTAGTTTTTCTCTCCTCAGTGAAATCATAGGCTCTTTGATCCACTTTATTTCCTAAGTGATGCACAATGCATAGTAGGTGCTAACAAAATGGGTTTTCAGTTTCAATGGATAAACACACAGAAATAGGAGCAGATGTGATGCACTCTTATTAGAAGGCAAAAATTAGGGCATCACTCTTCTGCAGGGAATCCAGAACCCCTGATCAATCTTCTGGGAGAATCTGTTCAATTACTCAATATCCTCAAAACGCCTTCCTCAAATGAGCACGTTCAGGGGCTCAATCCATCTTCACTGCACTATGCAAGATGAACTGTTCTAACATCTAATTCTTTTTGTAAAGCAGAAAATGTTTCCCAAGCTCTTTATAGCTGATTGAACTAATTTACTGTGGAACAGGCAGCAGCCTATCTTCAGATAAATACTCATCAGGACGTTAGTACTCTCTTCAGTGGGACTGCCACTATTATGCTGAAAGGGAAGGTCAACAGCTAATAAACCCAGTTAACAAGGCATTCTGAACTTCACTTGGGCTGAACACTCTTCAAAGTTGCAGTCATTAAATCCATAGATTATTAGAGGCTGCCCTACTGTTTTTACTGCACACTAAGACAAACTTTCAGTGCAGTCATTAATTGAATTAACATTGTCTAATCCAATTTTATAGAGTTTAAACTGAGATACGACCAAGGGAAAGGCCTTCTCAAATACTCTCTTAATAAACCAATGGGAATACAGTCCTCAAAGACTAGACATTGGCTGGACAGGGACAGGAAACATGTCATCTGAATGGGTTCTTTTCCCTCACAGATCTCTCTCCCTTTCATTCTTTTGATCTTAAAATATTCCAAAAAGTAAAAGAAAGGCATTTTGTAGTTGCTAGAGGATAGTTTTACACTGCAGAAAAAACAGGCAGAAAAACAGTAAGACCATTTGTACCATGGCCCCATACAATCAAGAACAATGCAGTCTCAGACAAATGGTAGTAGGATCGCTTTCTACCAGATATGACTAAGACAATTAGCTCAGTCTAAGACCCCTATGAGACAAGGACCTCCTAGGATAACCAAAGGGCTGTCAAAACCTTCAAGACCAACGGGCTCTAAGTGTAATTTAGAAACTGAAAACATTTCACTATTAGACACTAGTGCTCTCAGTACAAGATGGGCAGTAAACTCTTTTAATCCAGTTTTTTAACAAATACTAAGAGACTCAATGCCTTGTCCTAATCAAGAATGAGAGGTGGCTAGTCCTTGTTTATTTCCTAAAGACTAATATATACCCTTTTCAAGCAGAAGGAGAAAGCTATATAGTGAACTATTTCCTTCAAGTAGGATGATAGCTGTTTTCTCTATTTTGCCTATTTTGTTTACCAAAATTAAGAAGCCTAAAGAGGCACAGGGAAAACCTTAAGTTTCACAACAGAAATCAGGTTTCCTCATTCAAAGTCCCTATATTCATTAATATAAAAGATCTATTACTGTTACAAAAATGCTTTCAACAAGTCTTGGAGTATTTCCGAAGAAACCTCATACTTGTTAAGGGTCTTTACTATGACAACATAAGAAGTGGCATTCAATGTGCAATTCAATGGTGATCACCCAGAAGGAACCATCTTCATTAACACGTCACATACTGCAGTTAGGCCGGCCCTGTCTCCAATGACATGCTTCCAGATGTGTCTGGGCCAGTCATGGTGATACCATTCAATTGTCAGTGACCAGTTTAGGTGTAAGAATGTGATACAGCCTGGCTCCATAAAACAAGTGGGGAAATCTGGAAAACGTACCCTTATACCTAATGAGGAGACCGAAGATGAAGAGAGGCTCTTCCCCTTTGGGTGTGGCACATCTGCAGTCAAAAGCATTTCAAAATGGTGAGTGATCTGCACAGTAAGGATATAGGCCAGGGATTGGCAAATTACAGTCCATTTGTTTTATAACTTAAGTTTTACTGGAAAAAGGCCATAACCATTCATTTATACACCATCTGTAGCTTTAACATCTAAAGTAAACCATTTCAAAAAGACAATACAACCATCAAAGTCAAATACACTTACTATTTGGTCCTGTACAGAAAAAGTTTGCCAATTTCTAATTCAGATTCATACATGGCTATTTCTATTCTTAATAGTTAACTAAAATTGTATACTATATTGGAGTACAAGTATGCCTATATGACAGAGACAAAAAATTGTTTTATTTTTAAGGCTTAAAACCTAGTTTTAAGAATGATATTACTTTCTAAGAATATTGACGTTCATAGGACAGGTAGAAGTAACAGCTGCATATGTAATCCAATTCATATGTAATCCAATTCAACAAATGTTTACTGAGCTTTTACTAAGTGCCACAATACAAGTCCAAATAAAATACCATCTCTCTCTCTCTCTCTCTCTCTCTCTCTCTCTCTCTCTCTCTCTCTCTATATATATATATATATATATATAAGGAGGTCAAAGAATAATAGGCAGGTTGCTTCAACCCACAAATGATCTGAAAGGGGGTATAAGGTTATGATAGGTGCACTTTAAAAAAAAAAAAAGAAAAATAAATTACCTCTTTTCAGAGAGAGAAACACATCTATTTGAGATTGTGACCAAAAAAATAACAACAAACAAACAAACCTCACTGAATCCTTATTTTGTTGCCAGGTACTGTTTAAGTGTTTAATATTTGTTAACTTTTAATATAACAAGCCACGGGGTAGATACTATTGCCATCTCCATTTTGCAGAGGAGGGAAATGAGGCACAGAAAGGCAGTGTAACACTTATTAAATGGCAGGGCTGAGATTCAAAATCAGTGAGTCTAGCTCAGGGTGTGCAATCCTATGCCATCCTTGACTATTAAGAGTTGAATATCATTCTACAAGGAACCAACAGAGGACAAGAGCTCAGAGAAAAAGAAAATTGTGAGGGCAATATTCGTTAGTCCTATTTAGTTAGACAACAGTGCTGGGAGTAAAAGAATGAAAGAGGGAGCAATGAGGATATTACTACAGAACTTGAAAGTCAAACAAAGGAAGTCTGTAGCCAATCGAGAGGCAATGGGGACCCTGAAGATTTTCTTCAGGGCTGATAGGTATGTTGAATAAAAATAGAAGTAAATCATTCTGACTGAGGTGGAGAGACAAATTGCAATTAGAATATTTTTAAAATCTAGGTAAGAACTAATGCAGCAGCAGCATAGCATTAAATAATGGAAAAGAGACAAGGAAATATTAGAGATGAGGGGGCTGAGGAAGAAAGAGGTACAAAAAGCATGGAGACGGTGAGCTCAGGTGAATAGAAGATAGACAGGCACATCCACAGAAATGATGACAGAAAAAGGAACTGTGTTGTGGGGAGTAAAGATGAACAAGATATTGGACATAGTGATTTAATGTGAAGTGAGTCAACATGTCAGAAATGTGGTGGTGGAGCTGTAGTTTCATTTAATAAAAAAACCATGGAATGATTTAAGAAAAGTTGAAGGTCCTCTGCTAATACGGCCTTCTCCATGTACAGCACTTTCTAAGGAGCAGGTCAGTGAACCTGCCATTTCATAGTCAGGTACTGTACCACCAAGACTTTTTCTAAGAAATCTTGAATTATCAAACTGCTATTATGACACTGTTAGCAAAAGGGATAAATGATAGAAAAATAAATAAGGTTTAAGAGGTTTATAGAAAGACATTACTATATGAATTAAAGTTAAGAGGGAACCAAAAAGACACAAAGTAGAGGGAGAAGAAGTTGCTGAAAAAAAAGAAAGAATGACTACAGCTCTGTGTGTGTGTGTGTGTGTGTGTGTGTGTGTGTATGTGTAAGGGGTTGGGGGAGATGTGAGAAGAGAATAAGAATGAAACCTAACAACTGATCAAGACCAAGCCATAAGAGAGTGGTAACTATCTTGGTTCTACTTCATATGAGGTCCTGCTGAAATAAGGTTTCCACCCTAAATGTCTTATTTTTAAGAAATCTTAAGATGATTAGAATTGGCCTTGGGTCCTTATATCTAAAGAAGACAGAAAAAACAGAACATAGTTGACCATATTTCCCTGAGGCCTGCCTAGGTTTATGGTACAAGGCTCAGGTAAAGAACATCATTTGGATTCTTTCTCATTCATTTGACTAATAATAATCCTATTTCTATTATATGATATTCTACTTCTAAAGGGCAATAAAAACGTATCCATTATGATCAGTGGTTTGACCTACTACCTTATAGCATTCTTACATATCCTGAAATTAGTATCATCTCTTTGACAACGTATATCAAAATGTAAAACACACATTCTTTTTTACCTAATGTCTTAGTTTGGTTCAAGAGTTTCAGGTAAGTTCCAAGGTCATGCTATTCTGCTGGTCCAGGGACTACACTTTGAGAATTACTAACATAGGAGCTGGATGAAGACTGAGCATGGAGGCAAGCCTAAGAAAATATGAGAAGTGAGGAGGGAGTCAAGAAGAAACATCAAAAAAATATGAACATTTAAAGGATATCTCAGGGAGAGAGGCCAATAACGCTATGCAAAGTAGTCTGAGTAGTGCAAGAAAAACCAGACAAGACTAAAATCATAAAAACCAAGAACAGAGATTTTCAATAAAGAAGATGTCACAAGAAGTGTTAATTTAGAGATGAATACATACTATCCCAGGAGAATTAACCAGTCAGTAAACTAAACAACCCGGCACCTTGGCATCTGCAGGGGCTTAGTCTCCTGGCCAAGTCCACTTCTGTCTACTTCTGTCTCTCCCTCCTTCCTCCTGTCCTGCCTATTTACAAAATAAAAAGGAACACATAGGTATATCCTTTCAAATATATTAAAGAAGAAAATATTAATGTATATTTCCTTTAAAATGGCAGCTCTCACCTGCTAGCTATAAAACTCCTCAAAGATCTATCTACACAACAATCTGAAGTTGGACAATGTTTTCTAACTTGTCAAGACAAAACCCACTGAAGCTAATTTGCCAGAACTTAAGTTGCATGGTGTGAGTCAAGCACCATCTATAAACATTCAAACTGTTTCTTGCCAAGCTGTAGGAAATTGCCAACCTAGATCTCCAATTAGGCCTTGGAACAACAAATAGGTCCTTTCACTGTGTGCATTTTTTTACATCCATCAGCAGTGCCTCCAACGTGTGCTTTAAGGAGCCAACCTCCCCAGAAGGAATTCACAGGCTGCTCTCACCCTTGCCTGTCCAAGTCCATCTTCCCTTGCCTGTCTAATCCCATTTCAAAGTGCCAGAAGCCTAGCAGAAGTTGTTGTCAGTGACTAACACTAGACAAGGAAAGATTGAAGACAATGACTGGGAGCCACCAAGAAAGAAAATAATATTATTAGAACTATTTTCTATAGACAAGGCAGGCCAGCTCCTCCAGTCAAACACAAAGAATTATCTTGCCTTCCTTCTAGTGAAAATATGGCTGCAGATAAAGTAGTAGACACCACTGAAGCCTCCTGTGCCAGACCTGTAGCTGCACTGTCCAACCGCTGTGACTGATCTGTCTGTGGTACAGCCAGGACATTAAAAGTTTGGCCACAGATAAGGAAGCAATCCATCAGTGAGAAAAACAGAGCAGAAGGCACCGAAGATGTCCTTCCTTACAACTTGCCATACCTAGTTCAGAAATGATAGTGTCCACTTGGCACAGTGATGGCCAACCCACTCTTACATTTCAGTTAACTAATATGAAAACCCAGGTTGCTCAGTCACCATCCCAAGCTGTCTATTTCAAAAATAAGCCTTCGTGAAAAAACTACAAAGATGTCATATTTTACAGCAAAATAACCAATGATGACAACAGGAAAGTAATATTAAGGAGACAACAGGATACAGAAGCTAAGATATGAACAGGGAAGAAAAACAGATCAAGAGTTGAATCTTGAGCTCAACCACTAAATAGCTAGCAACTCTGAGCCTGGTTTTTTTTTTTTTTTTTTTTAACCATAAAATAAAAATAATCCTATGCAATCTGTGGAATTGTCAAGAGCATTACTTGAGATCATAAAGTATCCAAGAGAACACCCAACACATAACAGTCACTCAATCACTACTACTTATCATTATGATTATTAACCTGTTACCTGAAGTTCATTAACTCTAGTGATGTCTCATAAAGTTATTTGTGTGTGTGTGTGTATGAGAGAGAGAGAGTGAGAGAGAGAGAGAGAGAAACACAGTGATGAAAAAAGACTGATGGTTAATTTGTTTTGTATTGACTTGGTAAGGCTACAGTAGTCAGTTATCAAACATGAATTTTGGTGCTGCTGTGAAAGTATTCTGTAGATGTGGTTAACATATACAGTTAGTTGGCTTTAAATAAAAGATCACCCTCAATAATGTGGGTGAGGCTCACCTACTCAACTGAGCAAAACTAAGGTTTCCCAGAAAGAAAAAAATCTGCCTCTAGAATATAGCAACAACTCCTGCAAAGTTTCAGCCTGCAGGCTGCTCTACACATTTTGAACTTGACAGCCTCCACAATCAAGTACCCCAATTCCTTAAAATATATTTCTTCTTTTTCTTCTCTCCTCTTTTTTCTCTCCACCCACACAGACCTCCTATTGGTTCTGTTTCTCTGGAGAACCTCAACTGATACAGAGATAGAAACAGAGATATACAGAGGAACAAAAATAAAGACAAGAGAAACAAAGACACAGAAAAGGAGAGGAAAGAAAAATATAAATTAGGTGGAACTATTTAAAGAGCTTGGGACTACCTCTATAATTACTCCATGATTAATGGAAATGCTCATAGCAGTGCCCTATGAAGTCAACAAACATTCAGAGGAGTCTAAAAGCAATATTCCATTCCATTGTTTGTAACCTGATTATAATTTCATAGAATGCATGTTGATCTCAATTTACTACATACTTGCTTCATTTTGCCACCTACTACCTGCTTCTTGTTTAAAGATATATTGCTGCATCAAAATTGTATTAAGACGTAATTAGAACTGACTGCATTTTAAGTAACTTAGTCCCTAATATGACCATAACTGCTTTTTCAGCCAAACCTTTGGTTTTAAAGCCAAGAAAAAAGGTTCTTTTAAGAATTCAGAATTGTAAAGGGCTCTGGGGGGAAGCCTGGCAGTAGAGCAAGAGCTCTCTTTCCTAAAAGTACTCTCATCTGTTTCCATGAGACCTATCTACCCATTAAATTAGTCCTTGAATGATTTGTGCATACTTTCTTTCCTAAATACAGATTAGAACCCTCTATTCTACTCTAATAGAGAAAATAAAGCATCTTTTGATGTATTATACAAAGTCATCAGAGATTACAGGGTGTGAAGGGAAAGTTCCAAGGATCTCTTACTTACATTTTTTTCTTTATGGGTCAATATCCTTTTAATTGCACAAAAATTAATTTTGTTGTGTTGACTTTGCAGTTCAATAGGCATCCAGATAGATTTGATCCAGAGTTGTTCCCTAGTTAAGACTGTCCTTTGCTATATTCATCATTTCCCTTGGAAACCATTTTTGTGAACTAGAGAGTTTTTAGTTTAGTTTCATTTAGTTTAGCTTAGTGAATGTTGTTTCCAATCCTCCAACTAAACTACAGGAAAAATAAGTAAAACACCATAATTAAGTCCTTACTATGAACCAGAAAGTTTTCGAAGTGCTTCACATTTACTAACTCATTATCTCCAATTTACAGATGAGGTCATCGAGGCACAGCAAAGTTGAGGAAGTTAATCATAGTCATATGGTTAACAAGGTCCAAAGCCTGGACTCTTCTAAGCTGCCTCCCATCAATACACCACCCACTCAGCTCACAGAAACAGACAGAGTGACACAGACCCAATCCAATCTCTAAAAGGAATTTAAGAAAATGACATTGGCCAGAACAGCAGCTTGTAATGGCGACAACTGGGAAAACTATCACTCAGATTTTAAAGTGCTAAAGAACGTCGCTCATGATTTCAACTCGGGTTTCCCAGTTTCTTCAATTGGTTAGGAATTAAGATGCATTTATTATTGGTGATAATTATCTTATAAAACACACAATTACTAAAGTCAAAGTGCATTAAAAAATCACCAGTTATAGGGTTATCTGTACAAATGCTTTCTTAGGAGTTCAATGAGAAGACAAAAGGCAAAGAAAGCATCCAGCCCTAGTTCCATAACGAATATTACTTCTCAGGCCTTTCACTCCAATAATTGAATGACTGGCTTATTTAACTGCCCCTTTGATGTGATTTAGAAAATCAAAAAGGTGTTAAAATCTATTAACCTAACAGCCACAAAAGGTCAGTGAACAGCCTGTGTGGCAATAAACAATAACAAGAGCTTCTCCTAGATACTACCGATTTGCTCATTAGTCTTGGACTCTGGACAGCTATGAGGCTGTCATTCAGTTTTAGTTACCAGTGACTCTCCCTTTTCTCTCTTTTTTTTGGCCAGTTATGGCTGACTGGGAAACATGTTGTCTTATAGCCTTTTCCTATATCAACATTTGATTGCTTTCCATGTAAACCAGGCCATTCAGCTAAACAGAAATTGATGTTCACCACAAACACCTTTTCAGTAGGTCAAATTAAGATAAAAGTCCATGCTCTTTGCCTCTATGGAACTGGGACACTAAATCAGTCATTCATGTCATCATGCAGATTAAATATCATTAGAGGCAATTTGTCACCCACACACATTTATCTCAATTTAATAATTAGCTAAAGGTCAGAGAGGTAATCCTGTGTATCTGAGTCTATATTTCCTTAAATAAATGTAGGAAATGCAGATTCAAAGCAAGACTGAAAGCTGTATGCAAATTTGGATAATTTTAAAATAAACAAGCCAATTTGGAAGAATTAAACAGAATTAAATACTATCAGGAAGAAGTGACCCTAAAAAGTCTCACTGAGTAGCAGTGGGAAGGAGGTGCTGAAAGACCTTAAGTTCTGGACCTTGCAGCTTTATGAAATCAATTTTCTTATCTACCCTTAATCCTAACTTGCCAGTAATTCTACCCTTTCCACATTATTGTACTACAGTCAATATGTGAAGTACTTGTACTTCTACTTGTTCCTCCCCATTCTCTCCTACTCAGCTTCACACTCCTTAGAACATAATCTTCTAGTTAAGAATAAATATTAATAACAGATTAGTTCTGAGAAAATTAAAATCCAGATCATTAGAAGCAAGTTCCATTAGAACAGTTAAGAGAAGTTAGGAGTGGGCCTCTTTGCATCTATCTGTTTAGGACTCTCTGGACTTCCTGGACTTGCTTGTCTACTTCCTTCATCAAATTCGAGAAGTTTTCTTTCATTATTTTTTTCAAGTAGATTTCCAATTTCTTGCTTTCTCTTTTCCTTCTGGCACCCCTGTGACATGTATGTTGGGCCTCTTAAAGTTGTCCCAGAGACTGCTTATACTATGCTCGTTGTTTTGGATTCTTTTTTCTTGTTGCTTCCTTATGTTCCAAATCATTGGTTTGATTCTCAGCTTCATCCACTCTACTGTTGTTTCCCTGTAGATCATTCTTCATTTCAATTAGTGTATCCTTCATTTCTGACTAGATCTTTTTTATGCTGTTGAGGTCCTCACTAAGTTCCTTGAGTATCATTATAATCAGTGTTTTGAACTCGGCTCTGATAGATTGCTTATCTCCATTTTGTTTAGTTCTTTTTTGAAGTTTTTATGCAGCAAGAGAAAAGAAGTTAGTTACCTACAGGGGAGTTCCCATAAGACTGTCAGCTGATTTCTCAAAAGAAACTTTGGAGGCTAAAAAGGATTGGCAAGATTCAAAGTCATGAAAAAGAGGGACCTACAGCCACAGTTGCTCCACCCACAAAATATATCCTTTAGAACTGAAGGTCAGATAAAGAACTTCCCAGGGGCTGCAGTCACTCCAAACTCAGCCCGCCTGCTTGGACTTCCCCAGTAAAGGCTTTGAACTTGTTTATACATCTCCTCCCTTCCTCCTTGCACTAATCTAATATTTTGGTGCCAAAACCCAGGAATGAGACATGCCCATTTGCCTGGATCCTGCATCCACACTGGCAGATCTCTACCAGGATAAGGAGTCTGTCTTCTCCCTGAGCTTCCAGCCCTCTCTTGGCTCCTGTTGTCACTGGATATCCCAGCTCTGGGTGAGAGGTGCTACCAGGTCCTGGAACCTTGGCGGGTGAGAGGACCGAGGGGTGCCTCTCTTCTCTCTCCTCTTCCTCTGTCGTGGTTCTGACAGTTTATAGGGTGGGATGCCCCCTGAGAGGCCCTCAAGATGGGAGACAACTTTTACTCCTCACCCTTCGCATACTCAGGCCAATCCAAGTTCCCACATTACAACCACCTGGGGAGTCTCCTGAGAAGTCTCTGTAATACCACTTGGCCTCAATATAAATTAGACAGTGGGTCTGTGACCCCCTATTATTAATGAATCTTGACAACTATGGTCACTGCCTTAGCAAGTGGAGTGAAATTCCCTACATTCAAACCTTTTATGACCTACACAGGCACCCCTCCCTCCGTCAATCCTGTTCCACTTACCAAGTCCTCCTCCTTCACTCTCCACTCCCCAAACCCAGCCACTCTGATTCCACTGATCCCACTCAGGACTCCTGAGACCCCTTCAGATCTCCTGGAGGACTGCCTCCTCTCCTCTTCTCCTTCCTACACTCCTCTGCCTCCTAATCCCCCAGGGGCAGCCAGCCAGCCCCAACCCACCAGTTTCCCCAGACTCTATATCATGAGATGATTCCTTGCCTCCTCGACTGCCTCGCAGAAGGTCCTCCCAGCTCCAGCCGCCCTCTCAGCCTCACCCTGTCCTCTCTCTTAGAAAGGGTGCAAGGCCCCAGGGACCCATTCAGGTTCATGTTCCTTTTTCCCCCTCTGACCTCTCCCAAGTAGAACACCACCTCGGTTCCTACTCTACTGACCCAACTCATTTCATTAAGGAATTTCAGTATCTCACTGTCTCCTATTACCTCACCTGACAATATCTCTTTGTCATTCTGTCTGCCTATCTATCTAGTGAGGAGAGGGAACGGGTGTGGCTGGCAGCCCAGGCTCATACCAATACTCTAAACAGAGAAGCGCACAATCATATGATAGTGTGCCTCCTAGCCAGCTTGAGGGAAGCCCTCCAAAAATATACCAACTTAAAAGCCTGATTCACTGGAGGGCAACCTGCTTTTACATATGCATTTTATTTCCCAGTCAGCTCCGGACATATGCTGCAAACTCCAAAAAATAGAAGCAGGCCCTCAAACCAGTCAGACTGAATTAATCTGGCCTTCAAGGTCTTCAACAATCAAGATGAGAAGCGTATCCAAGTGTGAACTCAGGCTTTCCAATTATTGGCTTCTGCTCTAGAGGAATGGAATCTCAAGTAGACAACAAGTCTCTGTGTTTGGCAAATAGTAAACATTCAACAAACACTTGCAGGAAAAAAAAAGTTGCATTAATATTCTCTTTTACCTTACTCTCCTATCTATCTTGGACATATTCAGATCTGTATGTGCCCCGGTCCAAATGTGACCACAAAGTGGAGGAAAAGCCAGCATTCGTCGTCGTCGTCGGCAGCCGTCCGTCTCGAGAGACGATGGTGTAGCTTCTTAAGAGTCTATCTGCACCGCCGAGAATGGCTGTGCAGTCCAACTCGGGAGTGACACGGTATCTGTCTCCTCCCGTGTTGAATCGACATCTTGCGATGACGCTGGAGTGTCCTCTCCAGTGGAGCTGAAGCTACAGAGCCTGGGCAGGGTGATATGGAGGGTCTGCTGTTGCCCATGCAGCAGACCCCCCCTCTCTTCGCAGCTGAAGGATCCAAGGGAAAGACGGAGTCAATACAGCTTGGCTTCAGGTGCGCCGCAGGAGTTGCCGGTGTTGACTACAACGTCAAACCGCCTTACGGACTCCAGCTCCGGATTTTCTGTCGGGGTTTACTCCCTTAGCCTTTCCCCTGAAGAGGTATGCCGCAAGGCAGTGGAGGTTTTTTGGAGTCAGAGTTTTCCTTCTCTGGAAAGCCAGCATTAAAACTAAGTAATGAGATACTCTACTAATCAGATCAAACTCATTAGGAGAGGAGCTGTAACAGAACCAATGGCTTAAGAGATCCAAATTATGTTGATATATCCCCTACAAACCACATTAAACCACTTGATTTTTTTTAATCACCAAATCAATGATAACAACCTCAATGAAATTAGCTAACATCTAATGAAAACTTATTTCTCCAGCACTATTCGAAGAACTTGAAATTTATGAAGTCATTTAACTGTCTCAACAATTCTAGGAGGTATGCAGAACAGTTTACTTCATAAATGTTAACTAAATTCACGAAGGTAACAGAGATAGTGGCAGAGCCACGCTTGAATCCAGAAGCTCCAGCTTCAGAGCCTGTGCCCAAACCACTACATTGCACTACTAATTTCTTTCTAATGAATGCTACTGACTTATCAATGAAAATAAATATTAAATGGACTTAGAATAGCGTATAATAGAAAAGGGAAGAACACCCATAAAAACTAAGTTTTTAAGGTATTTTCTCTCCTACTGTAAGCAACTCACTAAGGCAAATAACAGATAAATCTCACTTTACATTAGAAAAGGTCAGATTTATTAAGCACCACTTGCTATTTGTAAGAAGTCTGATTGTGAAAAATCCTGGAAAGCCAGGATCACTTTTGCACAGAAAAGAGTCAATTACATAGAGAAGCATCCTGAACAGGAATCAAATCAGGTAAGTTTTAGCCTAAGCTTGATTTAAAAAAGTTATCTTGAACAAGTCATTTCACTTTTATAATGCTTCAGTTTCCTAGTTTATAAAATCAAGGGGTTGAAGTAGGTCCCTGATACACTTTTTAGTCTTAATAAGGTGTGATTTTGTGAAATCCAGATTTCATTGATTTTAAAAGTCCAGTTGCACTTCATTACACTGCATATGCTTTAATTCTTTCAATTGTGAATGCATAAGTCAGCGCATAAAGAAAAACTATATGTGTATGTGTGTGAATATATATGCATGTGTGTGTATATATACACACATATATATGAGAGAGAGAGAATGGTAGTTATAACATTAAAAAAAATACTATACTGATAAATCATGTACAGTCCCCAAAGGAGGTTAAAAAGACAGAAACCTATTTTCAGATATGCCAACTAAACAAAGTAATTTGCATTTCTATGGGAGGCTTAATGACAGTTTGAATTGAGGAGGCTGCATGAGACAGAGACAGCAAAGAAAAAAAAGATGCTGTCATGATGAGTTCTGACCACTTCACGCTTCCAAATAGTTCAAAATGTGTCTAAAAATGTACTTTTAAGAAACTATCGCAATATTCTTGAGTGTTTCTAATTCTAAAGTCTGCCTTCCTGTGGGCATTCGGCAGTGCTGGCCAGTCTAACTCTATCTGGAGGGGAAAAAAAAAAGTAAAATACTGTTATGTGAGCAGAAAGCCTTCTTTGGTTGAAGAGGCCACAGCAGCCTGCTGGCCCCATGGGAGATGTTCCGGCTAACCCTCTGCAGGGCAGGCAACCAGCTCTGAAGTGTGTACATGGGAATCCTTGTTTGCACAAGTCAGGAGCATTCAGCCTTTCATGAAATGACAGCAAAGCTCAGAGGAACACCACTCTGCCCTGCAGCTGTGGCCAAGACTGTAACATTTAAAGGTTAAAGTGATTAAGCACTGGATTAATTTAGTCTCAGCAAAATCAGTTCCACTCAACCACAGATCTTTAATTTACATACCAGAGCAAGCTGAACTTGGTTCTGGTCAATATAATCTGAAACTTACAATAATCTCCTACCTTCCCATTCCCAACCTCCCCCCACCCCCCAAAAAAGAAAGGAGTTATTTTATGAGAAAATCACAGAAAAAAATTACATCCATTTTGGTAAAGTTAACATAATCTTTTATTTTCGCTAAATATTATTTCACTTATTTGACATGGCTATATTACAAGGAACAAAAAATACTGAAATTTAATCTAGATTGTTGCCACTGCCTGGTCAGTCTTTATCACATATTCCAGTTCAAAACACATCAAAGTATGCTACACTTACTTGTGTACCATATATTCATGCGTACGATAATTCAAAAAAAGTGTGTCAAGGAAATGCACTGTACAATTACTTTCCTTTCTCTCCATGGTGAACATTACAATGTGTGAAGTTAAAGGAATAAACTGTGACAGAAGCACATGAAACACGGTAACTGTTCACAGCCCCCTCTTGTTCATAAATCCCTTGTTTCTTTGGTGCATTCTCCAGACCAACGTTAGTCCTTAGAAGTAGCCAAGATGGCTCATTTTCATAATCAAATCTCCTCCTAACCACTGCACAATTCCAGTGATAAAACAGAAAAAAAAAATATTAGAGGGAGATGAAGTGGTACAGAAGGAAATACAGAGAATCTGTCAATTATGCAATCTCAAGTTAACACAGAATATTTAGATCTGTCAATGACCTTATTACCTCCTGCTTTCAGCCCAACTCAGGTCACCCTAACATCTAGAAACATTTATTTGACCACAGAAACTATTTATCCTTTCTCCTTTGTTTATTTAATAACTCCTTTTAGAGTGAGTTCTGCTTTTATTTACAATCTTAGTATGGTTTTTTAAATATATTAAGATCTGCCTTCTACTGAAATTTTACACCTCATAGGAAGCAATAGCCTCACTCAGAAAATGTCATTCTGTTTCAGTTTCCCAGATGCAATATCTACATTTGTCTGAATTTAAGATTTGAATTTTGAGCAACTCCAGACAGGGAGACAGAGAATTGTCTGTAAGCAGAAATGCAGCCCTGCATGAATAAGCACAAGCCCCACCCCCCAAAAGATGGTCAGTGAATGCTGAAAAAAAATGACTGTTTATAAAATTCAGACAGGGACAGAAAAGAGACATTTGCCTGAGCCACGACCAGTCAAATGCTTGACCAGTCAAATGCTTTACTATTTTTTTTTTCTTAAAAAGAGATACAAAAAATTCATTAAAGAATAAAATGTCATTTTGTTTGGTGTATTATTTGCAATCTGCTGTGCTTCTTTGAATGAACTGTGAATCAAGAAGACAGTCCTCTCACAACATGGGTTGTATCATCTCAACTAATATTCTTTTCATTGTCCTTGTAAAGCTTCTGAGTAAAGAACTCCATCATTGCGGAAGCTATTGCACTACGTCATATACAGTGGTTACAAGTGAGTGAGCTCAGAATTCAGATATACCTGTCTTTAATTCCAGCTCAGCCCCACAGAACAGCACTGAGAATTTGTACAGTCATTTAACCTCAACTTTTTGTATCTGCAAATGTAAAAATGGGGATAATGATACTATCTACACTTCACTGAGTTTTTGTGAGAACTAAGGACAACCACATCGTTAAAGCACAGTATCTGGCTCATGGTAAGCAGTGAACAAAACATTCAATATGCATTTCTCCAGCTGAGATGGCCAGATTAGCAATTAGTAAAGAAAAAAAGTGGATCTAAGAGGACTTTTCAAGGGGAGTGTGCAGGCGAGAGAAGTCACCAAATTTCATCCTTTTGCACTTGAGATAGTGCTGTCTGGTTAAAATAAAGCCCTTGACAACTGCTACCGCCAGGACACCTGGGTATGAGGATTTCTCAGAGAAGTAAAAGAAACATTATGTTCATAATTTTCTAGTTCCAAGAAAATGGCAACAGTTTACTGCTGCATATATTGTGGCTGCCTAAAGAGAAAGACACCACATAACAGCAGCTTCTTTGAAAATGCTTGTTTGAAGCCACTTGCAGGTACGAGCCTGGAAAGTCAGTGCATGCCAATTCCACTGCACCAGATAAGAGTGTGCTGGGCAAAGTACTCAAATGCCTTGTTCCAACACCAAGAAAAAAAAAAAAAACCCTAATTAACCAGATAACACAACCTGTTACTTGCCTATAGTCATGCATCATTTAAAGAGCTGTGCTTGCCTGTGTGTATACACACAAAAGAAGCGAAGCATCACGTGTAAGCAAGCCCATAAAGGAGAAGTACTGAAAAATCAAAGAAAAACAAAACAGTATTTAGAGGAAGGGCAAATGAAACTAGGCATCAATATTCAAACCCTGATTTACTGAACAATTCCCTATTGGGCACTGAACAAAACATACAATGATCACCAGGAGCGAAAACAATGAGTAAAAAGTCTCAATTACTCCTAAGTAGGCAGGTTTCAATATCTTTCAGTGGTTATCTATTTTTTTCACCTTCAAAACCATCCTAGAAAAAAATAAGAAGAGGAATGGTTTGTACTGGATATAGGCTTTTCCTTTCTAATTCTTCCAGTTAATTAAAAACAATGTCTCATTTAGTGCACAATTGAATTTAAAACGTGTGTCTCTCTAAACTCCCTTTGAACCTAAGAAGAAAGTAGGTTTCAGGTTCAGAGCCTTTTGTAAGAAACAGTATCTAACTAGAATTTCATAATATTTTAATTGTTATACACATTTTTACATGCTTTACTTTTTAAAATTTTGTTGTTTATGCTATTAAAGTCCATTTTCCCCCTTTGCCCCCCAATCCAGCCCACCCCTTACTTCTATAATCAGTCCCCCCGCCATTGTCCATGTCCATGGGTCCTTCATAGATGTTCTTTGACTAATCCCTTCACCTTCTTTTAATCAGTCCCCACCTACCCTCTCCCCACTTATAGCTGTCAGTATGTTCCATGATTCTATGCCTCTGGTTCTATATTGCTCATTAGTGTATTTTGTTAATTAGGTTCCTCTTATAAGTGAGATCATATGATATTTGTCTTTCACCAACTGGCTTATTTCACTGAGCACAACAGTCTCCAGTTCCATCCATCGGCAGCCGTCCGTCTCGAGAGACGATGGCGTAGCTTCTTGAGAGTCTATCTGCACCGCCGAGAATGGCTGTGCAGTCCGACTCAGGAGTGACAATCCCTGCCGCACTTGTTACAGGTGAAGGCAGATGGCTGTTGTTGCTGCTGTTGACGCTGCTTCCGCCTCGATCTTTTCTGGACCGCCTCCTCGTTGCGCGCAGCCTCTGCGCGTGACGTGCCTTGCCTGACCGCGAGCCTCCAGGCTAGGCGGTCGTCTGCTTGAACTTCCCATGTGTTGAGATTGATGGAGCATTGTGTCATATCCTTTTTGCAGATGTCTTTGAACCGCAGTTTTGGGCGCCCTGTCATCCTCTGGCCTTCTGCTAGCTCGCCGTAGAGGAGGTCTTTGGGGATACGGCCTGCATCCATTCTTTTGACATGGCCAAGCCACCTGAGGCGTCTCTCACTAAGAACTGCATGCAAACTGCTCATGTTGGCTCGCTTCAGCACCTCGGTGTTGGGAACCTTATCCTGCCAGGCGACATGCAGGACGCGTCGCAGGCACCTCATGTGGAAGCTGTTGAGTTTCCTTTCGTGCCTTGCGTAGGTGGTCCACGTCTCACTGCCATAGAGGAGAGTGCTGAGTACGCAGGCTTGGTAGATGCGCAGTCTGGTTTTCTCAGTGAGGCTGGAATTGTTCCATGCTCGCCGGTTCAGTCTGGCCATAACTGTGGCTGCCCTGGCGATTCTCCGGTTGACCTCCAAGTCGACTGACAGAGAGCTCGAGATGGTGGACCCGAGGTAAGTGAAGTCGTTGACAACCTCCAGGGTGTATCCGTCGATGGTGATGCATGGGGGAGTCCCCATCCCAGTCCATCCACACTGATGCAAAAGGTAGGAGTTCTTTCTTTCTTTCTGCTGCATAGTACTCCATTGTGTAAATGGAGATTTTTGACCCATTCATTGACTGATGGGCATTTAGGCTATTTCCAGCACTTGGCTATTGTAAATAGAGCCGCTATGAACATAGGGGTGCATAAATTCTTTGGAATGGTGTTTCAGGATTCTTAGGGTATGTTTCCAGCAGTGGAATCTCTGTCAAAAGACAGTTTTTCAGTTTTTTGAGAAAATTCTATACTGTCTTCCACAGTTGCTGCACCAGTCTGCCTTCCCACCAACAGTGCACTAGGGTTCCCTTTTCTCCACATCCTCGCCAGCACTTGTTGTTTGTTGATTTGTTAATGATGGTCATTCTGACTGGTGTGAGGTAGTATCTCATTGTGGTTTTTATTTGCATATCTCTGGTGGCTGGTGATGTTGAGCATCCTTTCATGTGCCTATGGGCCCTCTGTATGTCCTCCTTGGAGAAGTGTCTGTGCAGGTCCTTTGCCCAGTTTTAATTAGATTATTTGTCTTCCTGGTGTTGAGTTATATAAGTTCTTTATATATTTTGGAGATTAAGCCCTTGTCTGATGATGTACCATTAGCAAATATGTTCTCCCATATGGGTGGTTTCCTTTTTATTTTGATGATGTTTCCTTTAGTCATGCAAAAGCTTTTTAATTTGATGTAGTCCCATTTGTTTATTTTTTCTGTTATTTCCCTTGTCCTAGGAGATCTCTTTCTGATAGTCAATACTGAACTAGTTATTTTCTTATGGCAACTGATACTTGCCTTCTGTTTATTTTAGTGGCATAATACTTCCTCTTAAGGAAATACGTTTAGAAAAACCAAACTGGTCAACTTTTCAAAATGTGCTGAATAAATAATGATGAAATGAGACTTCAAAATGGCAAACTGAAAAGGATAGTAGGTGATCCTTGGCTATGGCAGATATCATGAAGGTAGCAAGCCGAGAAACTGAACAACCACCCCCCCGCCCCCCCAGCTCATCTTCTCAGCTCTCTCTACCTCCAGTTCCACTTTCCGTGGGTCAAGACTAGATCTCACTGACAGTCAAATGTGGATGGGGTGGCATGGGATGAGGGTAATTAAATGAAGGCACGCCACTTTTTCCGCCAGCATTCATTTCAACAGTTCTTCATCTGCACAAGGGGATTTAGGAGAGCTGAAAGTAATAGTGAGTGTCTTAGGCAGAATTCTACCTCCTAGCATCCAGGCTAGATCCCTCTCATCTCCTCTGCTGGCTGCTCTGAGTTTAACAAGATGTGAATTTCAAGAGACAGGATTTATTTTTCAAACACAAGTTAATCCTCAAGATTTAGACAGTAAATTGTTGCCACCAGCATTAGGATAGGAAGCAAATTTCCAGTCACAGAAGGATTAATAATCAAATTGTAGTATTCATTGTATCACAGGTAAGTACAGCTGCAAGCCTGCAGCATAAACGATCTTTCACTTTCCAGATGCATCCCCACATTTTCACCCCTTGCTGCACCACACTTTAAAGAGAACATAATTCTTCCAGTAAATGTGCCTTCACTGAACTGTGCTAGCTCCTATAAAAAGCCACCATATGGAAATTTTCTTTATAAAATGTTCTTTCTCCTCCTTCTCCTGTGTCTATGCTGGCAAAACACACTACAGACACACAACTGTCCTATTCACTAGCACTTATTTCTCTATAACCCAAACACTAGAATATCCTCTAGCTAAACTATCATTTGTTTTAACTTTTACACTCATAGCAGAAATATCTTAAATTATAAATACAACTCAGCTCTCTTATCTCAAAAGCCATCATCACACACAGATCACATTACAGAGTTTTTCTTTCAACTGAAGTGCACAGTCAAGATGTTTCCTCAGTGTCAGCATGTTGCACTTTCAAATATTAAGCTTAATCTGATCTTCCTGATTGTGAAGACAAAGTTAGAGTCTTCTAACACCATTTGGTGAAGTACCTGTAAAGGATAATAACAGTGTCCCTCCCTCCTGCTTCACATAAGAAGGAGGGGGAAATAAAGTAGGGGAAAGTGAAGCAAGTGAGAGGTTGAAAGGAAGTAAAGACAATAGAAAGTAAGGAAAATTCCTGACTTCAGAACACTCAACATCATAAAAACCCAAATTTTTACATGTTGTGTTCCAGAAAATGGATGTTAACTTATGTGTCAGTCGAACAAACTGACATGTTTATAAAGAGGACCTCTTCACTGAGAACTAAATATATGAACCATGCAGGCAGAAGGAAGTGCCCTCGAAGCCTAGGTGGGAGTTGGAGGGCTGTGGGCGACCACACTCCCTCTACATAAATCTGCTCGTTTGCCTCTTCCAACTTGTCCACCCAGTGCCCTAAGCATGCAAGGAGGTTGTCAGATAGTGCCTACTAGTGACTCTTTCTGCCCCCTCCCCTCACACAGGATGGGACATGTCAGAATCCAGCACCACCAATACTTTACAGAGAACAAGGGGTGATAAAGATGAAGACGAGGCAATAAGGGGACTGCAGCTTAGGAGGAGATGCCCTCCCTGCAGGACAGCCCTGAGACACCAAGCCTAGGCCCTTTCTGCCTCACAGTGAAAGGACTCTATGAGTCCTTAGCCTCACACCCTCTCTCTATTGTATAAGAGATTCGTGAGACAGAGGATGATGGTGCGAAGACTGAGTGAGTTACAGGTAACTTTCTATAGTCTCAGCACAGGAAGGCATGGCAGAGGTGCCATCTTCCAGCAAAGACTGAGGGGCTGCATGGCCACTCTGGAGCTCAAAATCCATAGATGGCTTAGCAAAGTGGGACAGAAGCCACCTGGAATATACAAAGCACTGCTCTGAAGTATGAAATGTCGATAGAAAAGCCCAATGCTACTTGTTCAGACTGCCAGTGCCAAAGACCCCAGTTCCCCACCTCCCATCTACACTTCCTCGAAGCAGCTATGGTTTCAATGGGGCTCAGGACTCCCTTAGTAATTTTTAAATGTAGTGTCATGATACACTTGATTAAGTCAAGTTTTCTAGATCTGGACATAATATTTGTCTCTATTACATGGGAAATGGTTTCCAAGTTCAAAGTAAGTGACTTACAAACCACATTTTATAACAAAGGCCTTAATGAGCTAAATTAGAGAGAGGGTAATCAAGGATATGAAGGTGGAAATGAGGGCATAAAAAAGAAAAAGGGGGTAACTCCAGAAGAGAGAGAAGACATAATAGACATGGCCGATGCTAAGTTTGTTAAGATTCAGTCTTCAAGCACAGAGTTGGAAGTAAATTCCAGATCTAAGCAACCCAGTATAATGCAATTCTTATTTGATCCTCTCATCAGCCAAATGACTATGTGAACTCTTTCATCCTCAATGCCCTACCCCCTCCAACTTTATTTTAGTCATGGTTAAAAATAGCACCCTTGGGAGAAATCTTGACCTTTTCCTAATTTCAAATCAACATGTAAGTAACCTTTGCTCCTTTTTTGAAGGATATCTCCAGTAAGAGTTACTAGTAATCTGGCAATCCTTTATGACTAAATATCAAATCAAGTATGTGCCAAATCTAACTCAAGTAACTGAAGAAACTCTCTCCCTTGGCTGTCCCAACAGTGACTTCGATCCCTGGTGCTGAGCTCTCACGTAAGCTTTTCCTCAGTTTCAAAATCTGGTTTTATGAGCACTGTAAAATGGATAGAACCTGTTTGGAGATATTAAAGAGTATTCAGGGTATAATTTAAGATCTTTATATTGAAACAACCAAAATATATCAATAATGCATAATAAACATTCTTATGATCTTCCTCAGTTAAGATAGTTTAAGTAATAACAAATTTCATGGCTAAAAATAACAAAGGTTTCTCATCACACTGTATGTCTACCATAAATTGGTAGACGTTATTCTCATCAGAGTCATTCAGGAACCTAGACTGATGGAGTGGTCAACATCTTGAATAATACTAACCCTCATGTAGAGGAAAAGAAAATATGGTAAAATAGCTGCCAAAAAATCATGCTCACATTTCAATGGCAAAACCAAGTCATATGGCCCCCCAAAAGTAAAATAGTCAGAGTAAGCCGTGTATTTAGAGAAAGATGAGTTGGATTGTTTGCAGGCAGCTTTAATGACTACCACAATATGTGGTACTAAGTCAAGTGTACCTGAGAATCAAGCTTCCAAAATATTAACTATAAACTGAGATCCACATTTTTACCCTAATTCCTTAAGATTATGAAAAAAATCATGATTAGCAGTCATACAGAAGACAAATTTGACAACTTTGCCTCAAGTATCATTTACTTTTCACTAGGACAGATGAACATTGTTTCTCCTTTTAGTTAAAAATGTCCTCCCTGACACATGAGACTTTCTTTTTTTAAATGAGGCTCAATATAATACAATTTTGTTATTTACCATCTTATAATTCTGAACAGGGAAGGCAGGTTAATCCCCAGGAAGTAACAAAGAAAATGCCTTACATTTGAATAGTAGTTTAGAAGTTTTAAAATATATATTTTGACACATGTCATTCTGGTCAGGCTCCTAAAATAGATTCTTTAACATTTTAAAGGTGAGCAAGTAGATATGCAATAATTTCTGGAAGGGGGGGGGCTTGAAATTCACCAAGTCAAAGTAATACTAATTTAGAGTTAAGCTACAGACTAGTCCCATCATTACAACTCATGTGACCTTGGACAAAATTTTATTTAATATGCGTCCCATTTCCCTTATATGTAAAATGGAGATAACATCTTGGACCAAGCTACTATGTAAGGTTATTATGAGGATCAAATGAAAAATACACCTCAACACTTTTCAAATTGTGAAACAGGACTCAAAAATAAGGGGCACAATTTTAATTACAAAACATCTTTTGTCATTCGTAGCTGCATGGTTCATGTGCCTAAAACCACAGAGGCAAGACTCACTTCTTTCCTTAGATAAAATCAAAGTAACAGTATGGGATCACCTAGGTTACTATTAAGGCTTGCTGCAATTTGGAAGGAAGAGGATATCCCACTTGAATCTGAACCAATATTATTTCCAGTCTTCTCAGTGCTGCAAGCCAAACAATTCCTTTTGGTGCTAACTTTAAATAAAGATCACACTTCCATTGCAAGCTTTATCTAAAGTTGCAAAATTTATCTTGTTTTCTTTTCTCCAGTGAAGCTTCTGAGTCTCTCAAAAGAAGTAAAGGATAAAAACCACGGCTATGTGGGTCATATATACTTACTTATTTACCACAAGTTAACTATTTTATACAGCATTGTCTTTGTTCTCAATTCCTAAATCTCTTGGAATTTCCTGAGTGATAGGAATTTCTTTTGTTCTGAAAAGACTCTTTGCTGACCCCCCAGATAGCCTCAGAATGGGAACTGGTTGCCATAAAGACCAAAGCATGACTGGAGGGTTGGAACTTTCAGCCCTAACGCTGACCTCCAATTTAGGAGATAGGCTGTAGATATTCACAATCATCAATGGTCAATGATGTGCTGAAAGGGTGGTGTGCCCAGAGAGGGTACAGAAACACTGTACCCTTCTGTCATACCTGTCCTATACATCTTCTGAATTTGGCTACTCTTGAGTTGTATACCTTGTAATAAAATAGTAATAGTAACTCAAGTGTTTTCCTGAGTTCTATGGGCCGTTCTAGCAAATCACTGAATTTGAGGAGGGGTCATGGAAATTTCAGAATTTATAGCTGGTCAGTGGATCGCGTAACTAGCATCTGAAATGGAGGACAGTTTTCTAGGACTGAGCCCTTAGACCTGTTGAGTCTGTGCTAACTGTAGAACACCCAGTTGATATCAAGAGTTGAAAAACTGGTTGGTGTGCGGGGAAAAAAAACACCCTCACCCCCGCACACATGTTTATACAGAATTAACAAGTTAAAAAAACTGCAGAAATTTTAGTGACACAGCTGTGGGATCAACCACAAAATCTTAATTTTTAAAATCTTAAAATTCAAAAAATTGCTGAAGTTACATGTTATTTCCTTTTATTTTGCTGATGAGATATGCACGAGAGATATAGTCAAGTCACAAAGCAGAGATGGGATCATATTGAGGATTTAGCATGGAATACAAGGAAACATGTTTTAAATAAACATAACAAGGGTTAATATAGCTAACATATGATGAGTTGGTACAAAAACTTAACAGGTCAATAAAAGCAGCAGCACAAGGCACAAACAATTTACAGATGAAATACAAATGGTCAATAGGAAGTGAAAAATGTCCAGTCTCTCTAGTAACCACAAAAAGACTAAGATAAAAGTGAGCAATCATTTACTCCAAACATCTGTAAAGATAAAATACCTGTGAGTATATTTGATGATGGCAAGAGTGTAATAAGTATTCTTATAAATTGTGGAAAGTGATAACTGACAGAAAATCTTAGGCAATACATATCAAGAGTCTTAAAAATATTCAGAAATTTTAAAGAATGAACAAATGGTAAACAGCATGAGCTTCGAAAAGACTGTCTGAATTCAAGTCCCACCGTCACCTCACAGGGATTGTGTGACCTTAGGCAAATGACTTAATGTTTCTCAGCCTCACTTTTCTCATGTATAAAATAAAGATATATTAATCCTTACTTTATAGGATTGGTATGGAAACTAAAATGCTTAATGCACGTAAAGCATTTACTGGAGTGTCTGCCACATAATAAATGTTCAATACATCTTAGCTCTTATTATCATCACCACTACCACTACCACCAAATCCATTCTAGAAAATGAGCCAAGTATTATTGGAAATTTATAAGTATTCAAGAGAAATATACACACCCAGAAGTCTAAAAGAAGAAGCTATAAAGAACTATACCAAATATAAGGGCAGTTATTACAGAATTAGAAATGACTTTCCTTTTTCTGGAAATAGACTTTCTAAGTTCTCTACAAAAAATATGTTACTTATTTTTTTAAAAAAACTATTATTTTGAGGGGAAAAAAGGAAAACTCCCTTGAGGATATTATTTTTATTTAATAATAAATATAATAAAATTTAAACAAAACCAATATTGTTCCCATCAAGTATCTTCTCAATGTAAAAGACATTTTTTGCATTAATTTCTAAGTTCCAATCTCACTGAGGAACACAAGAAAAATATTTACAGCAACAGGTGTAAAAAGAGCAATTAAAGATAAATATCTAGCCCTGTGAAAACACAGTATTTAAATCAGCCATGCTACTTAGCTAAAACCTAGGGAGACGAACAACGATATCAAAACTCCTATCTTTAGTTCAAAATACAGAGAAATCAAATCAGAAATCCCAGATTCTTATGGAAGCAATTACCTCTCCCCATGTCTTCCCATTTTTGGAGTAAAACCTCAAACAAAATAGATGCTCTAGCAGGAATGAGTTTCTGTGAGGCATTTCCACAACACATTATACAGCATGCTTTTAAAAGTCTCTATTGGATCCCCCTCTGCTCCCTTCCCAGCTCTGGTAACAGGATAAAGAGAAGGACAGGGGCATAGGATCATTTTATAAAGGTACCACACAAGCAAACCTCTTTAGAACGGGGGTGTGCGGTGATTATCAAAAGCTCTTGTACCATCTGTCTGGAAAGGGAAAAGAAACAACAGCTGGTGCAAGAAGCAGCAAGATGTTGGTCCTAGAAGTGACAAGATGGGAAATGACAGGAAACAGCTTTTCACTCTTCCAACAGCCAAAGAAGCATGCAGCCTCTGTTCTAGTGTTTGAAAACCTCCAGCTGCTGCTCTCATCTCACATTTCCATATCTTTGCTCAGACAACATCTGAAAGCTTGCCTTTCTTTTTTCAAGCACTTTCTTTGAAGGAACATACAAAGCTATCAAGTGCAGGCTTCTCCCCCTCCTCCTTTCTCTTATAGGAAATGTGGAATGAATTTTGAGCATCACCACAGGGAGAGGAAAAAAAAAGGACATATAAGCATCACGTGAGCCTCTGTGAAACTTTTTCCAGTTGCCTTTTCCAAGAAAAATTTACCATGTGTTCTGGTTTCTGTCATTTGGTAGTTAAGCTAACATTCAATTTGAAGTAGACCTTTTAGGGGGCTGAAGAATTTAAACCTACAATGAGCAGTGTTCCAGGGATGGGGCACCCAATGCATGAACTAAATACTTGGAAATAGTGGGCTGTGCTCTTCTACCCATCGCACTAAACGCTACCACATGCATGCATTTCTCTCTACTTTAAATGCTGGGTTTAGGACGTCAGAACGGAAGCAATGTTATAAACAATACACACAGTCTAATGTCAGAACTTCAAAGGACCGGCATACGACATTAATCAAATATTCTTATTTAAAGCTGTCCCACATGCTAAACATATAAAACCAATTTTCTATGACTTTGGAATATGCACATAAATATACTAAAATTACACTGAGTAAAATTCAAATTTTATTTGATGCCATAGATCACATTTGGGAATCTCACTGTTTCATACTCCATTAACCTTCCTTGTCCTATGTGATTCTGCACAACTGGGACGCTGCTCCCAGTGTCCCTCTCTTCTCTTTCATCAGGCCAGCTCTGTACCCAGGTTGGGTTCCATCTGCAGTGCAGTTCCCAAAGACCCCTCTTTGAGAGAGTGACTCTTTCCCCTCAACTCAAACAGTATATGTATTTTGTAACAGCCCTCTAGATGAATCTGTTGGAAGGCAGGCCTATCACAACTCATAGTGAAGTCGTTAAAAGAAGAGGTCATGTCTTACTTATCTTTATAGACCAGTCCTACCCAGCATAATGCTTGACAATTACTTTTTTAAAACTTTTAATCACTATTATGTCAGAAATCAGAGGCTCAAAGTTTCTATGGAATATAGTTCTTGTTCTCCTAGGAGTCTAGAATATAGCACAATGTGAAACTAAATATAAAAGTAAAAATTATATCAATGTGTTCAGTGTTATGTGAACAAGGCACTCTGGAAATACAGACAAGGCACCCATGGAAGATGCTTAAAATAAACATGCCCTGGATATAAAAATCTTCACAACGGGCTCAACAGTTGGATGTGCCTACTAGATAATTCCATTTAGCTTTGTAATCTCTGGGAAGCTAATTTCTCTATGCCTCAGTTTACTCATGTATAAAGGAGGATAGAAATATCATAAGGTTTATATGAGAATTAACTGAAATTATATTTTAAGTGTTTAGGACAATATTCTAGCATGTGATAAATACTCAATAGAAGTTGGATATTATGTGCTAATGGCTTTTCCAATTTCTACTATAACAAAAGTGTAAATGTTGTATTAATTACTTTATTGATCTATTGAGAGATAGTACATTTTGAGATCACTAGTTTATTTCTTTGACATTGCATACCTAACCTTCAGGCAAATCATGTCAGTTCTAACAGCCAAATGCAAAATACCCTCACTCTTCCCACTTCGGACCCCCACCCCTACTCCAAACTCTATCATTTCTCCACTAGAGGTATACTGAATTAGCTAGCTACCTAACCAGTATCCGTTTCCACCTTGGTCCCTACTCTCAACACTGTTACGAGTGACCATAATGTAAATGGGGTATATGATTTCTCTACCTAAAACTCTCCCATAGCTTTCCAGTCCACAGTCTTTATAGTGGTCTACAATGCTCTGCACGGTCTAGCCATCCCTTTATTTCTTTCTGACTTCCACGACTTACCCCCTTACTCACTGGTCTCTAGCCATACCCCTCGCCCCTTTAAAGCTTGTTTCTGCCTCAGAGATTCTGTACTTGCTGCTCCCCCTGCCTACAATGTCCTGCTTGTGATAATCTCATGGGCCTTCCAGACCTCAAATGCTAACTCAATGTTCCAATATTACCTCATCAGTGAAGCCTTTTCTGAACACCTTATTTTAAACAGTAGCGCTATCCTCTAGCACCCAGTATTCCCTTTATCTGCTGTATTGTTCTCTATTGTTCATAAATGCATCTGATGTGACTTGTATTTTATTTGTTCAGTTGTGCATTGTCTCTCTTTGCCTACGAGAATCTAAATTCTACAGGGCAGAAATTTTAGGCTGATATATTCACTGCTATGTCCCTAGCATCTAGAATGGAATTGGGATCACAATAGATACTTAATAAATTTTGAAGAAAGAATAAGTGAAAAAATGGATAGAAATCTGAAATTATAAATAAAATGGACGTACAAGAGAATTCATTTTACATTATTCGTAACAATACAGCCAAGGGCCACTTAACAATGGGGATATGTTCTAAGCCTTTTGTTTCAACACCGCAAACTTTCTGCTTTGGCTGTGATGATCATGGTCCTGGGAGAGACAGGCTTCTGTGTCTGGTCTTCAAGCCAGATCATTAGAACCGTATCTGATATGGGCCTTTCTCAAATTTTTATTATCTCGTTGCCTTAAATGAAGCAAATCCTTTAACAGCTTCTGTCACATTGTTCTTATTTTTCAAGTTCGCAGCTATGGTGAAATGGAACATGCCTGACTCATGAGCAATAACCATCACTGATTTTCCACCTTCAAACCCTTAATCACTTTTAATTTCATTTCTAGGTCAATAACTAGACATGGTCTCTTACTGACAATGTTAGAAGTGGATTTTGTACTCTTAGGGGCCATGATCTAAACACAAGATTAGATCAAGCACAAGAGAAAATGATACAATCAAGAGATAGCAAACACTAGGTATACGAGGCTGCTGTCAACATAACACCATATACCGTTTTCCACCAAACCAATCAGCTGCCTCCCACATGCGCCCCAACTGGGGATTGAACCCACAAACCTTTGGTGTACGCGATGATGCTCCAACCAACTGGGCCATCTGGCCAGGGCTCAGTAAACTTTTTTTTAATAAGTAGAAAGAGTACACTCTAAAATAACAATTAAAAAGTATGCTATAGTAAATACACAAATCAGTAGTGTAGTCATTATATTAAGTATTGTATACTGTACATAACAGAATGCTATGCTTTTATACAATTGGAAGTGCAGTAGGTTTGTTTACACCAGCATCTCCACAAATATGTGAGCAATACATCTCATGATGATGTTAGGATGGCTGTTACATCACAAGGAGATAGGAATTTTTCAGCTTCATTATAATCGTATGGGACCACCATTGTATATGTGGTTTCTTGTTGACTGAAATGTTATGTGGCCCATGACTCTATATGAAGACCTAGTATAACACAATATCAAAAAAAGAAACAATTTAATTAAAAATGAGCAGAAGACCTGAATAGACAGAAGACATAGAGATGGCCAACAGACACATGAAAAGATGTTCAACATCACTAATCATCAAGGAAATGCCAATCAAAACTACAATAAGATATCGCCTCGCACCTGTCAGAATTGCTAATTATGTGGCGCAGGACTGTATGCATACAGGTGTTTAGTATCCTTTACAATTTACACATTGCTACCACACAGCTTCCCTGATTTGAGCCTCGTAAAAGTTATGTTTGGTGGGCAGGGAGAAAATCACCACCACCAGAATAAAACTGAGAGTGAGAAAAGTAAATGGTCTGTGTGGTCAACACAGCCAGTAAACACCAGGAAACAAATGAAATGAGAGAAACCAGGTCCACTATTCTTTCCAGCTACCTAGTTGGCCTTTTAAGTATGTAAAAGACCCTGGTGTAGTTAACCTGAATTAACTGGCTCATAGAACATTATTCCCATTTCCTCCCACTTAAAACATAGCATGTAAATCTGATGATTACAGCTATGTACAGAAGGGAATAAGAAGTGTGGAAGGTCGCTCTATATTCTATCATTCTTTATATGTTAATGCTACTCTTTTGATTTTTAATAGCACTTTTTTCAAATACAACAGGTAGCAAAGCACATCAATTATGATGCTAGCATGTCTGTGAATTCTAAGTTGTGCTACTAGGACATACAGGTGAGGACCAAGCAGATGAACAATGCTTATTCACTGTCCAGTTTACAAGAAATAAAGTAAAGTAAATGTAGACTATTGTTTCAATGCATTATTTCAATAAAGTCCCATATTCCTATTTGTAATAATGGCTTTCTATTGCTTACCAAATTGTCTATAAATTTTATACTGGGCTTGGCAGGCTGTGACCCCAACCAGTGCTCACAAACACCTGGATCCTTCCACTTCCTGTGTACATACATCCACCAAGGTGTTGCTGCCAGTTCTCATTCCATATTTTACAACAGTGAAGTCTTACACCACCACTGTCTATTTTTGGAACAGCCTTATTTTGACTTGTCATCTATTTTCCCTTTAAGATAATGTATTCAACTGCTTCACAATAACTTTTGTCATTCATTGAACTCAGATTTGTCCCTCTGGGTTTTCAAATTATCTTCCTTGTATATAGTCAACTATATCCTTCTTAGCACCCAGAAGGCTGCTTTCTCCCTCAAACACAACCCCCACTGTCTTTGAAGCTGCTTTAAGGATCAAGGTTGAATCTTGGCTAGCTCAAAGTTTTGATGAATTTTTTTCAATTCATATTATTATTTTTTTTTTTTTACAAATTAATGTTGTATTAAGTTGTCATCAAATGCTGTCAACACTTAACTCCAGGGCAGGCAAAAAAAGTAGTCATTCCAGTAGTGCTGGGGGACAGCAGAGAGGCTCTATGCTCTCCGCAAACCAGCTTTGAATTTCTACAAGTCAATACTCTTAAATTGGACACCTGCCTATGAGCCGTATTTGGCAATTATTTCTCTTCTGCTTTGTCCACCAGATCCCAAGTTCACTTGAGGGGAGTATCTTATAACCGATCACCCCATATTATTTCCTTCATACATGCTCCTACTGCAATTGAAATAAACATAATCAATACTCAGAAAAGAGGAACTGACTCCACCTCCAGGCCTGGTTAAGACCATCAGGGTCCATTCATTCTCCTTGCCAACAACTGCTCAGGAACTCAAGCCCATGCCAATCCAAGGTGAAAGTTTTTAATGCCAATGCCTTAAACTGATCCAGAGAAGCAGAGCAGATAACTTTTATTCTCCATCTGGGGAAAACATCAGCTTGCTTTCAGTCTCTCTCAATCTCCCCCGACACACTTGCACCCTTCTGCAATTAGATTTAAGCAAAGCAAGCAGCCCCAACCGTTACTGGTAGCCATTCACAGCTCAGGGACAGCACTGACACTATGAATGCAAAGACTTGAGAAAGAAATTAACTGGGTCTCTGAGGACAGGCAGCCCATTAAATCACTAAATCAACAAACAACCCTGAGGCCCTCCTCATCTCTGGATTTCCCATATGCAAGCCAGTAAATTTCCTTTTTGGTTAAGTAAATTCGAGTGAGGTTTTCTGATACTCCTAGTTGAAAGCATCCTAACTTACATGTCACCCAATGCAATTCTCTACAAAGGGGGGGAAAAAGGTTGTAGCCATTTCAACACCATATAATAAAACTTAATTTCAATGTGAGATTGACCTTATCAATTAAAATGAAACTCTATAATGTTAGTTATTTTGGTAGACAAAACACAAACTGTTAATATGAAATAGCACGACATGAAGTAACTCAATGAAAAGATTACACATTAATGTGCCCAGCATTACATCAATGTGATCACTAAAGCACGGATGACTCACAGACTGGCTGCAAAACTGTTCCTTTAAAGCAGTGGTTCTCAACCTTCCTAATGCTGCGACCCTTTAATACAGTTCCTCATGTTGTGGTGACCCCCAACCATAACTAAAGCATAGTGATTAATCACAAAAACGACATGTAATTATATATGTGTTTTCTGATGGTCTTAGGTGACTCCTGTGAAAGGGTCGTTTGACCCCCAAAGGGGTCGCGACCCACGGGTTGAGAACTGCTGCTTTAAAGCATAGTGCCAACATCTTCACCTAATGATAAAAGCAAAAATGTGGATTTATGCTCACATGTTAAGAGGTGGAATTACTAAAAAGGGATATGCTCTAGATCCTGAGGGTATGCTTGAGTAAGGGAAAAAAAATGGACATAGACTCTGAAAACCCTGATTCAACTGTCCCCACTACACTACATTCTTCAAGTCATCCTGAGTCCAAGACAATAAAGCAATGTATCCTGAGTGAGAGACAATGTGTCAGTTCCCAGACTCAGACATCAGCTCCTCATTAAATTCCAGGCAGAACCTTCTTAGGAGGCCTTATCAACTTCTGTGTAAAAAGAGTTGGATGTGTTCTTTTCTACTCTGGAATTGTAGGTAACATAACCAATCAAAGATCCTGTTTTCTATTACTTCCAATGAGGATTTTGACCTAAATACCTAGACTACTTATCTCAATATTTATTCATAAATACTTATTAGGTGCCTACTACGTGTTAGCTCATGAATAAATGAAGAGATAAAATATAATCCTTACCTCCAAGGAATTAGAGATCTATGGGAGGGCTGTTGTAAGTATAAAAATCTTAGTGAACTAAAATAAGGCCTAACACTTTATAAAGAAAGTACCAGTTTTCTAAGATGAAATTAACAAAATAGAAAAATGATTTCCAAGTACCAGATGAATTTTAGAACTAAAAGAAAATAATGACTGAAATCAGATGATGTTCTAAGTGGGTAATGAGGGGCAGTTCCCTTAAGTCAATTTTAAAAGATTGTGCATCTGAATCTGCCCAAACCTTACTCACGATTCTCATTCTAGCTCTTTCTTCCTTACTATTTCTACTAATGAAGCATAAGCTAGTAAGAAATCCTTCCTGACCTGCCTTGCTGATTAATTTCATTTTCCTTAACCTCTTTAATTATTTTATTATCCTTAAATGAACAGGAAACTAGGAGACATAACAGATAACTAGGAAATATGCCATTTACACATTCTGAATCTCTGATGGTATACCAGGTCTGTCAGAAAAAAGTCCAACCACTGTTTAATACAATGAAAACGGTTTGTGCAACATCAATGTAACCTGGCAGCCAAGGAGACTGGACTAGAATGCACATGTGTGAACAATGACAACGTCTTCACTGTACTAGTAAGTTAACAGTAGACACTGTTGAGTGAGCATGTGTGTTGTGTGGCTGTCGCATTCAAACTGACTGAGCAAGTAGAGCAACGAATCTTCATCAAATTTTGCATTAAGCTTCAACATTCCTCCACGGAAACTATTCAGATGATTCAGGAGGCCGCAGCTGTGGGCAACTGGTGACTGGCAGCTTCATCATGACAACGCGCCTGCTCACGCATCACGTATCATGCAGAGCTTTCTGAGGAAAGAGCAAATCATCCAGGTGACTCAGCCCCCCTACAGCCCAGATTTGGTGCCCTGTGACTTCAGGCTTTTCCCAAAACAAAAATCACCTTTGAAAGGGAAGAGATTTCAGACTGTTAATGAGAGTCAGGAAAATATGATGGGGCAGCTGATGGTGACTGCGAGAACTGTGTAACGTCCCAAGGTGCCTACTGCGAAGGGGACTGAGGCATCACTGTCCTGTGTACAGTGTTTCTGGTATCTTGTATCTTCTTCAATAAACGTCTCTATTTTTCACATTACATGGCTGGATACTTTCTGGACAGACCTCGTATTATACACACATACACGGTGTGCAAAAGTACACATGAAACTTAAGTTTTTAATTCATAATATAATAATGAAATATAGGAACTCCTTGTCTTACTCACTGAAAGTTGTTTTATCAGTTTCAACAAACTTTCACATAACTACCAAGTTTTTCACAATCTTCTAATGATTTGTTTTTAAACTGTTGATTTTTTAAAAAGTATTAACATTAGATAAGTTAAATGTTTTTAAACCACTATGAAAATCCCCCTTTGAGTACAGTTTTGTTCTTTCCCAAAGTAGTTTTTAAGTTGACTGAGTTTTCACAGCTATTTGGATCTTCTGAACTTAAAGATTAGGAGTGATGATTTACAAATAAGCTGAAATGTGAATATAAACATTAACAAGATTTGTGACTCTGAGAAAGCATTACCTTCAATTTGTTCATCCCCTCCTCCCAAATACACACTGTGTAGTCACATGAAAATTATCTCATTTTAGATATTTATTAACGAACTCAAAAACACCATTTGCTTTATTGCCAGACAAATACACACTGATGACTCAATAAATGTGCCAGTTAAAAATCATGTCTCATGTCTCTCAGTGCTTCACTTTCACAGTTGCCCCCCCCATAAGTTCACCACTGTCCAGACAGTGAAAATCCAGGTGTGTCCTATTTTTCCCATTCACCATATTTATGGTCCTCCTACTTCTCCATCATTTGAAACCATATCTCCAACCCAATCAAGGATAAAATCTGAATAAGACACAACTAAAAAAATACATTTATAAAATGACCCTGGGCAGTTATATCCAGAGTGGAACATATCCCCTTAATCAGTGACCTTGAAAATAGTCACAAAAATTTTAAATTCTTAATGATTATAATGCCACCTGAGGAACACAGGAGACCAAGCCTAAAACTCTTGTTGACGTCCAACGAATTGTGTATTTGACATGCCTCTCTCCCAACAATTTGCCTAATAAATAAACAAACAAATAAATAAATAAGGTGGGTGGTGGTGGTAAATTCATGTTGGCTTTTTCTAAGCACGGTCCTCCCTTTTCAATGCTTATCATATCACCTGTTCTAAAATACTGTCCAGGACCCAAATGAAAGTTTAAAATTTTTACTTATATTCTGTTTATTATTAAAGCCAAAATAGATTGCCTCAAAGACAAGTCCATTCTCTGCAGGCAGGTAGGTGCTCCTTTACAATCTATTCTTTCGCCTTGAATTTCTATCCCAGCTGTTAAATCTCAATGCCCCCATTTTACTAAAAGCTCATTTTGCTTTACAAAGACATCAAATGCAAAATTGGAACTAATGAATTCTGCATTCTGTGTCACCCAGCACTATACCACCCACCACTGGCAGTAATCATTATTTTCAGAACAAAACTTACAAGAGCCTCTGCGTTTTTTTTTTTTCTTATTATTGTTTTTCTATTATAGTTGTTCCACTTTTTTTCCCTGTTTCTTCCCCCCACCCCACCCACCCCTTCTCCCATAGTCAATCCCCACCCTGTTGTCCATGTCCATGGGTCACTCATACTAGTTCCTTGACTAGACCCTTCCCCTTCTTATTTTCCTTCACCCTTCCCCCCTCCCCCCTTGTCACTGTCAGTCTGTTCCTTGTTTATTTGCCTCTGGTTCAATTTTGCTCATTTGTTTGTGTTGTTCATTAGTTTCCTGTATTAGGTGATATCATATGGTATTTTTCTTTCTTTGCCTGGCTTATTTTGCTAAGCATAATTCTCTCTAGTTTCATCCATGTTGTCACAAATGGTAGGAGTTCCTTCTTTCTTTCTGCTGCATAGCACTCCATTGTATAAATGTACCACAGTTTTTTGATCCACTCATCTACAGATGGGCACTTAGGTTGTTTCCAGCACTTGGCTATTATAGACAGTGCTGCTATGAACATAGACGTGCATAGGTTCTTTTGAATTGGTGTTTCAGGATTCTTCATGTATAATCCTAGCAATGGAATTGCTGGTTCAAAAGGCAGTTCCATTTTTAGTTTTTTTAGGACGTTCCATACTGTTTTCCACAGTAGCTGCACCAGTCTGCATTCCCACCAACAGTGCAGTAGGGTTCCCGTTTCTTCGCATCCTCGCCAGCACTTGTTGTTTGTTGATTTATTGATGATGGCCATTCTGACCGGTGTGAGGTGGTATCTCATTGTGGTTTTTATTTGCATCTCTCTGATGGCTAGTGATGTTGAGCATTTTTTCATACGCCTATGGACCCCCTGTATGTCCTCTTTGGAGAAGTGTTTGTTTGGGTCCTTTGCCCATTTTTTTCTTTTAAAAAAATTGTTTTGGAGATTTTTTAGAACTCTTTTTCCAACTCCCATTGAACAAGTCCTCCAGTATCTAAAAGCTCAAGCTTAAATCAACCCAGCTTTCTGTTGTCAGGCAGACCATCCTAATGTGATACAAAGGCTGAAGGAATGTCCAGCCTCTCTCTAGTTCCCAGGAATTGGTGTCCTGGCCAATGGGCATACAGCCAGCCATTACCAATTTTTTGGTTGTTGTTTTAAAGGAGGAGGGCAAAATAACAAACTCTTGTAACAGATAAGACAGACACTGGCCAAGAACTGGTGTCATCTGCTAATATGTGTAGGAATGATGTTGAAGAAAGGTTAGAGATGGGGCAGATGAGACTTTCTTTAATCATCTGCTTTATTATTTGCTCCTGTTTATGTTCAATAATTTGAGAAAGTGAACATTTTTCTGTTTAAATAAAAAGATGAAGGGAGAACAGAGAGTTGAATTATTTATCCCTCCTGCCTCTTCATTCCAAACAATGTTCATACCATCCTTCTGGCTGAAGAAGGCAAACATTCTATTCTGAGATGAGAGACCACAAAGGTATTTTCTAATGTTCACTAGAATCAGATGCCCCACTGCTATTCTTTCTGTCTTGTGAGACTAAATTTAATTTGCACAAATGTACACCACTGCTATTTTATCCATAATGACCTAAGGTCTTTACAAGAACATTTAAATATCAGAATACAGGACAGGTAAAATATACATGATTACAGCAAAATCCGAGGGCCTAGTGACAGAGGATACAAAGCTGTTTTTGATCCCATCTTTGTCTTCCTTTTTGACTAACTCTTGCTATTCCATCCTTTCCAAATTCTACCTCAGTCATCCTATTCTAGTTGTAATTCCCTGATTATACCAGAATTAAACACATTTCTTTGTACAGACAGTACTGATAAAAAGCTTATTTTGAAAAGATTAATCTGTTCCAATGCAATTGATATAGTAGAAACAATTTGAGCAGAACATGAATTTTATATTTTCTTGTGTACAATTTCATAGGCAAGAAATACTAGGTGAATTCAGAAAACTGCACCCAGTTGAACTAACCTGTGTAAAAGTGCACGAAACACACACATGCAGATACTTCAAACATTTACCAGCTACCTCAGTTCACTGTGTGGATCATGAGCACTCAGGTCCGCATCTGATATTACAAATGTCCACCCCTTTCACATACCCTTCTAACACCACTTCATAGTAATTCACATGTTGCAGCCCTTTCAACGCCCACTTACACAAGCAAACCTGAAGTCTTTTCCTATATACAGTGCCATGCTTAATGTAGCTTTTTGGGGGGTAAGCATTTACATGTGAGACAGTGTACTACTAATTCCATTAGACACCTTCTCTTTGTCACTGATAAATTTTGTGAGTGATAGCAAACACAACACACCTACAAGAAACATGTTGCTCCAGGAAAGAAAACTAAAGTGGCCACCACTAGGCTGTCTACATAGTAGGCTCTCAATAAGCACTTGGGAAATATTGATAAGTGTTCATTAAAACACCCTTTAACAGACAACATTCTATACTCCTTTGAGGTAAATTTTGCAAGAAAAAATAGTCATATTCACACAGTCATTTGGAATTTAATGTATTATACCCTTTTCATCTGGTCTTCACTGCTGATGACTTTAACAAGTAGGAAAAAACTAGCTTTATTTTAGACAGTAGTAGCAGAAGCATAACTAAATAAAGCATTTTCCCTTAAATCCCCACAAGTAATTGTGGCAGAACTGGACCTATAATCCATGTCTTCTGATTCAGACATTGTCTTATTTCTACATACTTGCCTGATCAGAGTGAAATAATAATAATGGAAAATTCATCAGGCATTGAAATTGTATCAGTTTCGAGTTCAGAAATGAGGTTTCTTAAAGAACGTTTCACAGACCCCATACCTTTCCTTCAAGTGCTAATGATAAAATCTAAATCATCAAAGATTATAATTTTGTACAACCTCAATCCTAACTTGTTACATAGTAGACATAACCTAGTTGGTAGATATAACAGAGTTCAGGCTTCCTTGCTAAGTCTCACACATGGCAGGTGCTTTCTGCCTGAAGTGTCCTCCCATTAGATATCTGCATGACTTACTTTTCTGCCTCCAAAAGAGGGTTCTCTTCTTACATGCTATCTTTTTCTAAATTTCACCTCCCATAATACTTTAAGAGTGATGTACTTACGGCTTCTGATCAAGTTGGTGGAATAGGTGCATATGGTACTGGCATGCTCCTATGACCACATCAAAATAACATCACAGAAAACTGCCTGAAATCTAGCTGTACAGAACTCCTATAACTAAGGATATAAAAAAAGAAGGCACATGGAGACCGATAGGAGGGACAGAGACGTGGAATGGGCTGATGCCATACCCACCTGTGGTGATTAGGAATCATCAGGGATATCTCAGCTGTGGAGGTCTCCCCTGAAGAGCGAGGGGTCCCAGTCACACACTAGGTCCCCAGTCCAGGATGCCATAACTCCTGGCTGTGAAAACCACTGAGGATTATGGCTGAATGAAAGTGAGGGCTTCTGGAGTCCAGGCATTCCTCTTAAAGGGCCCACACAGAGACTTACTCAGACTCACTCATTCTGAGTCTGGAGCAGCATCTCCAAAAGGCACTGGGAACACAGGGAAAGAAACTGAATTGTCTGACTTTGGGGTGAACACTGGAAGTGCAGCTTTCTCCAGACAGAAGTGCTGGCAGAAGTCACTGTTCCTTTGCTGAGCCCTCACCGTGCAAACACAGGCTAGTACCATATCTGAGTCTCCATCAGCTTAGCAAACACAGTTCACCCTATCCTGATGATCCCCTAAGATCCCACCCCACCCCATTTGTGAGCCCACCCATGCTGTTTCCAATGGGTTTTCCATACAAATGGTGTGTCTTGGCAGAACTTCCTAAATTATCTCAAAGGTTCACAAATGTTAAACAAGCAGCATCTGACCTTGGCGTGCCATGCAGCTCTTACTAAGTAGCCCCATGCTGGCACTAGTGGCAGCTGGCCTTGGTTTACAGGTTGGCCTTACCTGGGAACCTCTAAGCCCAGGACAAGGAGCTGCCTTCCACAGATTACTTTGTAGCTCATGCCAGGTAGCCCTGGACAGAGCACAGTAAACTGCTAATCTTGGACTGCACCCCTGGGAGGCTCCAGAGAAAGTGCAGCTGGTGGCCAGCTTCATGCCTCATAGGAGCACCACTAACCACGTCCACAGCAAAACACTTAAGGCTTAAGAGGTGGACTCAGTAGGCACCAGAGACCTGCTAAACTGAGTCCTTCTCCATGGGACTGACCTCTGCACAGCAGCTCCTCCTCTGCAGTCATGGCAGGTACTAGTAGCCAATCGGCCTGGAAATAAATCCCTCCCAACAGCACTCAATGCTCAACAACAACAGAAGGGTACACACAGCCCACATGAGGGCACACCTGGAGCACCAGGCTCAGGTGACATAGGAGGCTGGGCAACTGGGCCCTACAGAAAACCTATTATATAAGGCAACCCTATCAAGGCTGGGAGGCATAACAGATCTCCCTAATACAAACACGAAGAGGCAGCAAAAACAGGGAGACAAATAAATATGTACCAAATGAAAGAACAGTAGAAAACTTCAGAAAAAGAAAATGAAATGGAGGCACACACACTCTTACCAGATATAGAGTTCAGAACACTCATTATAAGGATGCTCAAGGAACTTAGTGAAACCTCCAACAATATAAAAAAGGATGTAGAAACCATAAAATAGAACCAGTCAGAAATGAAGAATACAGTAACAAAATGAATACACTAGAAGAAATCAACAGCAGATTAGATGAAGCAGAGGATTAAATCAGCAATGTGGAAGACAAAGTAGCAGAAAACACCCAATCAAGGCAGCAAAAACAAAAAATAATTTTAAAAAATGAGGATCATTTAAGGGACCTCTGGGACAATATCAAGCATAACAACATCTGCGTCATAGGGATAACAGAAAGAAAGAGAGAGTGCAAAGGATTGAGAATATATTTTAAAAAATAATGATTAAAAACTCCCCTAACCTGTTGAAGGTAAAAGACACACAAGTTCAGGAAGCACAGAGAATCCAAAACAAGATGAACCCAAAGAGGACCACACCAAGACACATCATAATTAAAACGCCAAAGGTTAAAGATGGAGAATCGTAAAAGCACCAAGAGAAAGACAGTTACCTACAAGAGAGCTTGCGTAAGACTGTCAGCTGATTTCTTAACAGAAATTTTACAGGCTAGGAGGGACTGGCACAAAATATTTAAAGTGATGAAAAGCCCAGATCCACATCCAACACTACTTTATACAGCAAGGCTATCACTTAAAATTGAAGGAGAAGAGCTTCCCAGACAAGAAAAAGCTACAGAAGTACATCACCACAAAACAAGTATTACAAGGAATGTTAAAAGGACTTATTGAAGGAAAAAAAAAAGTAAATATGAAAGTAGAATGGCCATAACTACTTACCTATCAATAACCTCTTAAAGTGTAAATGGATTAAATGCTCAATCAAAAAGACATAGGGTAGCTGAATGGATAAGAAAACAAGACCCACATATCGTCGTCGTCGGCAGCCGTCCGTCTCGAGAGACGATGGTGTAGCTTCTTAAGAGTCTATCTGCACCGCCGAGAATGGCTGTGCAGTCCGACTCGGGAGTGACATGGTATCTGTCTCCTCCCGTGTTGAATCGACATCTTGTGATGACGCTGAAGCTACAGAGCCTGGGCAGGGTAATATGGAGGGTCTGCTGTTGCCCATGCAGCAGACCCCCCCTCTCTTCGCAGCTGAAGGGTCCAAGGGAAAGACGGAGTCAATACAGCTTGGCTTCAGGTGCGCCGCAGGAGTTGCCGGTGTTGACTACAACGTCAAACCGCCTTAGGGACTCCGGCTCCGGATTTTCTGTCGGGGTTTACTCCCTTAGCCTTTCCCCTGAAGAGGTATGCCGCAAGGCAGCGGAGGTTTTTTGGAGTCAGAGTTTTCCTTCTCTGAAGACCCACATATATACTGTCTAGAAGAGACCCACTTCAGATCAAAAGACACATGCAGATTGGAAGTAAAGGGATGGGAAAAGATATTTCATGGGAAAAAAAAATAAAAGCTAGACTAGCAATACTTATACCAGACAATATAGACTTTAAAACAAAGGCTATAACAAGAGACAAAGAAGGACCCAGCAGTTCCACATCTGGGTATCTATCTGAAGAAAAACCAAAACACTTACTCAAAAAGACATACACATCCATATGTTCACGGCAGCATTTCTAACAATAGCTAAGACATGGAAGTGACATCAGAGTCCATCAACAGATGAATGGATAAAGAAAAAGTGATGCATATAAACAATGGAATGTGACTCATCCATAAAAAGGAATGATATCTTCCCATTTGCAAAAACACGGATAAGCCTACAGGATATTATGTTGAGTGAAATAAGTCAAAAAGAGAAAGACAAATGCTATTTGATTTCACTTATATGTGGAATCTAAAAAACAAAATAAACAAGCAGAATGGAAGCAGACTCATTTTGACTGATGCCAGATGAGAGGGGAGCTGGGAGGATGGGTGAAAAAATTGAAGGGATTAAGAAGTACAAATTGGAAGTTACAGAATAGTCATGGGGAAATAAAATATAGTATAGGGAATATAGTAAGTAATATTGCAGTAACTATATATGGTGTCAAATTAGTATTAGTTTTATTGATCACTTAGTAAGTTATACAAATTTTAACCACTGTGTTGTACATCTGAAACTAGTATAATACTGTCCATCAACTATAATTGAAAAATAAAAATTTTTTAAAAAGGTTTATGTATTTGCTTCTCTTTATATTCTCCAATATAATATAAAATCCATGAGAGCAAAATATTTTTTCCTATTTCGATTTGGATTTTGTTATCCCAGTACTTAGAACAGTGCTTGGCACATGGTAGAAGTTCAATAAATATTTGTTGGGTAAACAAGTATATGCATTTATGCGCAGGCATGGTTCTCTAAGCCATTGTAAGAATAAATTAATAATTTCAAATGCACAGAACCAAGTACCATTAAGTAACTTGTTTAAATACATGAAACTGAGGAAATATCTGGGCTCCTTTTGAAGGGTATGGCAGTTTTGCCATGGGTGTAGTCCGTTCAAAAGCCTGGACACAGGTCTTAGAATTATAAGGGGTGTGTGTGTGTGTGTGTGTGTGCTTTAAACAAGTGTGGTTCATATTTATACCTTGAGGCAGCTTTGCTCCACATGGTCATTATTTCAACAGAGAGAGGACGGAATCACTCCTCCGCAATAATAGCACCTGCAACAAAGTCCCTTGACAACAAGTGGTGGAAAGGAGGTAATATTGAGCTCATTCAAAAAGAATCCATGAATGAAAAGGCACCGTTCATAAAATAACACCAAAGTGTTTTACTACAAAACCTCTAAAAGCAGCAGATATTAAATTCTTCTGCCCTCCAACACACTCAGAGCCCACCAAGGCTTATAGGTCAGTAATAAATTGCAAGTGTCAAGCTCATTCTCTTTTCCAATGAGCTTAACAAAATGAACTAATAATGTCTATCTGCAGGTATGGATATTCAAAAGGACTTAGCACAGAAATACTCAGTTCCAAGGCATACTGAAACGGTCAACTTAATTTCATGTCAAAACAAACATTTCATATATATATTGTGGCCATCAAATAAAAAATTATATGCATCCCCACATAGTTGGTAATACTATTTATACTGTTCAATTAAAAGATTTAAAGGAACAAGTGACTCTCATTCTTGACATTAGCACCTCATATCTCTCCAAACCTCTAATTTCTCATCTGAAAATAAGGATAATGTCAGCTGTGCCTCACAAGGTTAATGTAAGAATTAAATAAACAAAGCCAGTTCACTTTCTAGTTTCAGTTTCAGATTATAAGTACCTAGAGAGATTTTTAAATCTTAACCACTGCTGTACACTTAGAATCACCAGAGGAGCTTAAAGAAATGATGACTAGGCCCACACTGCAAATGTGCTGACTTAAATAGTCAGGCGTTGAACTTCAGGAATTTTTTTAAGTGTTCTAGTTCTGAGTTATTTCAAAATGAGCCGAATTTGAAAACTCAAAATTTAGATTCTAATTCCCATATTTAGTAGAACTGGGGTGGGTTAGGGGCTATGTATTTTTTTCACAAGCATCTCTACATGATTCTTAAAGTACTATGAGGAACACTGACCTAATGTACATAACAAAGCATTTATCATGGTACCTAGCAGACAAGTAAAAGCACTAAAACTATGGCAAAATAGCAAATAATTAAATACTTATCAAATTGTGTATTATATACCATGTGTATTGATCTAGGTTGCATTTGAAACAAATCCACAATCATGAACTATGTAACATACAGTTAATGAGTAAACAGGCTTATCTTTGACATCCATCCTTCTAACAGCAGAAAATTATTTATTTAAAATATATACTAGATTAAGTGCATATATGCACATATATACATATACACACACACACACGATTACAACTTTTAACATTTTTAGAAGTTTCTATAAAGGAAAAATCTATCCTGAATAAGTCTGGAGTAACTTGGGAGAGGGAAGGAAAGGAGATGAGCAAGTAGGAGGAAGAAAGAGAGGACAAAGAAAATTAATTCCTGTAAATATTGTCACTGGGCAGTGGGGAGGGGAGTATTTGCAGGAGATTCCCAGACCAAAAAATAAAAACTTTACTTAAACACTCTGTTCTCTTTGTCTCCAGATGAGGGTAAGGAACTAATATTTATTGACTCTGGCTAAGTGTCAAGACTTCTACACCCATGATCCCAGTCAACACTCCCAACAACTCTGCAAGGGAGCCCTCGCTATCCACAAGCTACATAAGCATAGTCTACACAGAATACAATCATGCTTTTCTCTCAGAGACTCAGAGGATTGGCTATTTGGCCCTGGCAGAGCCAGTACACAGACAGTTGGGGGTCTCTGTAGCCTACCTCACACGCTGGCAGGCCACATGCATTGTGCTGTAGATATTATGAAAGGGATTCGAGTCCTTCAGGGCACTGCCTTTCGTGACACAGCACCTCCAACAATCTCTATTAGATAAACAGCAAAATACGCTGGCAGGGTCAGTGACTATCACTGAGGGAACTTATAGACTCCTGTGGAGGGAGCTCAAGAATGAATTATTTATTATTTATTATTATTAAGATAAAACTGGACTTGGACTGGAAAATGATTTGCTTCCAAAAACAGCAAAGTGGGCTTCCAACTCAAATTACTGGACTTAAGGAAAACAAAAATTTAGGAGACAAATGCAGAAAAGCTCAGAAGAGCAGTAGTTACCTGGAATACTCCTGGCTTGAATGCACCCATCAATTTTCAGGTATATTTTGGGGCGTCAAGCATGATCATATAGACCTACTGACTCAACAACTGGAATTCTATGGGTTAAGAAGTAAAGGAATGTGAAAAACAACCAGAGAGAATTCTAATGTTCCAGAAGACCAGCAACAGCAATTCTGATGATGGCAGCAGAAAAGGCCCTTGGCCTCCTATCTGTGGTGGCAGCCGAGGCCTTGACCCTGGGGTGCCTTGCTGGGCACACAAACTGAAGAATGATTTGTAAAACAACTCTTAAGTATTAAGTATCTCAGAAAGCAGAGGGAAAACATGAGATGAGAAATAGGAGGAGGAAGGACCCTTCTGAAAAATGCCCTCAATAGTTTCAGTAGATATTTAATTTCTATTTTTTCCCTTTTCTTTGAATTCACAAAGGCCGAATCTTCCAGTCAAATTAGAGTGCAGTAAAGCATGAAGTCAGCATTCAACAGGTTTAATTACTGCGTAAATGAAAGAAATTATTATTCATTCATGACATTTATTTCAGATCCAATGCTAGCTGCTTTTATACAAAGTTGGGAGTAGGAAAAGTAAAACTTAGATGGAGAGAGAGGAACAAGAACTAGGATATGTAATTACAGCTATATTTCTCTGCCAAGCATTACCGAGCCTAAACAAAAAGTGCTTGTTTGCTCTCTTGAGAAAAATCATGTGATCCATCAGTGGTAACTCTGAAGAAAGCTTCCCTTCTCCTGACACATAGCCAAACTCGATAGGTATACCAATATTTAAACTGCCAAAAACAGGGGGCTTATTTAGGCCACAAAGCCTGGTACAGCCCATTGTGGTTCAGAAGTCCTGACCTCCAGGAGAATTCTAGTAGTCAAGCCCTACAAATTAATAGACAGCCCCACTGCTCCATGAAAGCAAGGGGCCTTTAAACATCTCCCACAGGCAAAAAAGAGAAACACACAAACTCTTTCTCTCTCTCTCTCTCTCTCTCTCTCTCTCTCTCACACACACACACACACACACACACACACACCCTAAACTAAATCACGTGATTATTTATTTTTAACTCAGATATGTCTGCCCAGTGGAAGGAACTGCAAAAGAGGGTGCCTGCGAACCTAGTTCAAAACAGAATTATCCGCCAACAAGTCAAAACACCACTAAATGGGAGATAATCTGTTACCTGAGTTGCTAAGACCCCATGATTTTATCAGAATATAGTCATTACAAACTATAATCCTACTGAAATGTTCTAGGTTTTCCAAAAAGCACTTTAAGTAACATGACTAATCAAAATATATCCTGTTCCTATTCAAACACATTTACACAAACACACAAGAACGCACAAACACACACAGAGATATTATTGGAACCATTTATTTTAAAATCTTCCCTAAATCTCCAACCACTAGCTTTTAATTACTACAAATACTACAGCAGTTAGGAATCAGCAGAAATAACCTCAGTTTGTTTTAAAACCTGCGACCACACAAGTTGTAGAAATTATTGTTGAGCAATTTAGATAAATTTAAGGACCCAGAGCAATTCTGAGACATAATGATAAATGAAGCTGTGATTGTTAAAGATTTATTTGCTCACTTAGACAACAAATTTAATAAACTGAGCTGATGAAGAAAAAACAATTTCTGTACTTACCTTAAATATTCGCTAAAACTAGCCCTGGCTGGTGTGGCTCAGTGGATTGAGCTCCAGCCTGCGAACCAATGCTGGTTCGATTCCCTAACAGGGCACACACCTGGGTTGTGAGCCAGGTCCCCAACTGGGGGCGCTCGAGAGGCAAGCACACACTGATATTTCTTTCTCCTTTCCTTCCCCTCTCTTTAAAAATAAATAAATAAAATCCTTAGAAACTATTCACTGAAACTAATAATTTAATTCAAACTCAGTTATCAAGACAAGCTCTATATTTCACAATGTAACTTCGGGGAAATACTTGTCTATTTATCAGCCTCAGTTTCTGAGTTTTTAAAGTAAAGGATTGAGACTGGATGAGTTAGAAGCATAGATGTCAAAGATAAAGCCTGTTTACTCATTAACTATATGTTGAGATTGGATTAGTTTCAAGGTCACTCTTAGCTCTATGACAACATTTTCCTCAAGGCTTTTTGTAGCATATTTAGTTCTTCAATAAAACTAAGAGGAAGGTACAAATATTTACCATATACTCCTAACCCCCATATATGCATAGCCTACCAAGTTATCAACATCACTCACCAGAATGGTACCATTTTTTACCAAAAATGAACCTATACTGGCACATTTATAAATACCCAAAGTTCTATGATAACTTCCTAATGACTGAGATTATCATATCATATGATGTTAATAATTTCCTTATTATATTTCAATTGAGCTAAGCTCTCAGAAATTAGTCTAAACTTTCACTTCTTCTACTATATGTACTAAACAACACATACTTGGTCTCCAGATGTGAATTTCTTACCCAAGAGCTAACTCTTGGTGAGGTGAGTCCATTTGGGATATAATAACAACCAGCTAAATCCTATTTTCATCATATTGGTTGTCTTGTAGTGAACTTCTCCTGTCATTCTGACAGAACATCTGGATAAACTGGGGATCACAGCACACTCATTCTAGGAAGCCCCACAGGAAAATCAAATTGTTTAATTTACACTGTGTGTCCCAGATGTGCTCCACATTACCTTTCTGAAATGTGTTCCTATAATCTGTTCCTTCAGTATGTTTCCCTGGACCTAGAATTATTTTACTAATAGCACAAATAAATTTAAACTCTACAGTGCATGTGCCAGTTCCCAGGATCCCCTTCGTTTTCACTTATTGACTTTCACATGAATTACACACAAGATTTCTCCTCTTCACAATATGCCACATCCTTAGTAAAAGACAAGTCTCGTTTTCCCACCCTGTAGTATTATTTCCTCTACCAATTCCAGATTTGCTCTCCTCTTTCAGCCTTAATCTATTAAAAGCTAACACTCCAGTGGTTACTGATAATTTGCCAGTTGCTACTTTATCTAAACATCTTTTCACAGATTATCTCTTTTAATCCTCACCAACCAACACTATGAAGTGCGTATCATAAGTCCTATTTTACAGATGAGGAAATTGGGGCAGCATGCACAAATACTAATTGTGGCTTTTTATTGCTATTTGTGTTTTTAAACTACTCTTCTTGTAAAAGGAAAACTTTTATTATTTTTCCCTAGTCTACTTGATGTCCATTTGCACACATGTTAAAGGTAGAAGCAACTATTAAGGATACCATCTAAAACCTCAACAGAGAGAAACAATCTATGGAAATGTGCCTGGTTGCATTCACAACCTAAATGAGGAGCCAGTTACAAAAATTCCTTCCTCTACCTTCTTCCCTGTCATCCCATACACCAAATTTTTATTAAGTAACTGTGATGTGTCAGATACTATGTTAGAAGCTGTTCAAAGGAGTTCAATTTTTCATTTTGGATCATGATTTCAACAACTTTCTACCTAAACACAAATTTTGCACATAATGAATCTGATCCTCAAAATTTCCTCAAAACACTTAAAGTGTCAGAATTTTTTCAAAAAGATTTCCTGACGAATAACTGACACACACTGCACATAAGGTGGCAGCATGTTGAACCATGAGGCCAACACACTCCCCAGAGAGTAATAGCCTATTCTGCTGAAATGTTACATTTGAGTGCCCACACAGTGTTGAAAATTAACAGTGATTCACCAAATTCTAGCCCTGATCATCTTGAATTGCAGATGATTACATGGTACAAATTCCTGGGTCCACGGTTCCGTGAATGAACTTGACAAACTATACAGTGCAATTTACTGCAAAGTATTTCTCAACCTATATACCAGCAAATTGTCTGGCTGAAAATTATGATACACTCAATGTTGGTCTTTACTCTCATCTGCCTCCTTTCCTATCCTTTCTCTCTCTTTAGTCTCTTCTACTTATTCATGTTCTACCCCTTCTTTCATCTAAAGGTCCTCCTAGGGGAAGGGTTGTTGAGATCATTCACACTAAGTTAGCAAACAACTGAACTAAGCAAGCTTAATGTATTACCACTCCCAGGAATAATGGAAATTAAACAGGAAACAAATGTCTAATTTTTCAGTTTAGACCATTAGCAACTTTGATGGGGGTGTGGTGTTCTAGAAGATTGATTATTTCCCTGAATTCTTGCTACATGTACATCTATAAATCTATTCCTAGGTCATTTCGGTTCGGGTTCACTCACTCATTTAATAAATACATAGTGGGTGCCTATCACTTTTGAGCCACTGTTCTAGTTCTAGGTACCAGGAAAAAAGCACTATACAAAACAGACAAAAACCCTACCCTGGAGTTGTTTATCATTCATAAGGGGATGTAGAATAAACAATGTGGCAAATGACATATAATTATGACAGTTTTCATTAAATGTTATCTATTCTTGTAAATATGTGTACAAGGACCTGAGAAGCTTCTCGTCCTGTTTAAAGGAAGGCATGATGTACTGCAGAGGTCAGAAAGCGAACACTGAATCCCAGAGCCAGCTCCAGCCAGCTCTGCCATCTTGACTGAGTCTCAAAACTCTCCCGCAAAGTCTCCCTTATATAGAAAGAAGGCTGGGCTAGAAGAATTCCAAAAGCATTTTTTTTACATGGTCTAACTGTCTCATGGAAAAATATGGGTCACAAAGAGAAGACTAAGAACGGCAAATATCATTCTTTATGTCATTAAGAGTTATCAGCCTTTCAAGAGGCGCTTATCATACCATTTCCCTGAAGGCAGCAACAATGTAAAGGCAGCTCTGGTAAAGCTCTGGATGCATTATACTCAGGTAATCATTCATATTTATATTCTCCCTTTCCCTTCTCCTCAGAACTCTTTGGTTTGAAGAACAGTGACTATTTTTTTTTACCATTCAAACACCATTTAAATAATGTTATCAGCTGGCACAATATGAAAATGAACTATATATTTAAAAACTAATCAAATACTCATAATTACATAATGAGAGTAACAATAAACAAAATTGGTTAACACACTCCTGCTCTCCCTGGGCAAATCAGAATGAGTTTAAGACAAAATGCTATAATGGAAGGCAAACCAGTAGATGTTTAGGACTACAGGCTCTTTCCTTCTACTTTACCTTCCTAATCTTCATTTTTGATAAACTAAAGAGTATTATCTGTATGAAAGTATTTTATGAGCAGGTTCCCATTAACAGAACCTAAATGCACCAACTAAAAACTATTTCATCATCAATTTCAGTATTTAAATAAAGAGGAAAACTGGACTTAAACTTATAAATAGCAAGCAGTCTTTCATGGAGCTTGTTAGTGGTGAAATATCGCTTTAAAGTATCACTGCTTTTCCACACTTAGCTTCCCTTTATATTTTCCCCAACATTTTATTGTGAAAAATTAAATTCACAGAGTTTGAAAGAGTGCAATAAATGCTCATATACCCTTTACTCATGTGCCTACCCTCTTCTTCCCTCCTTCCCCATCTCCTAGTCTCTTCTCTACTCCCTCCCTGCCTTCTCCCCACTCCCCTCCCCCCATATTTCATTGAACCATTTGAAAACAGTTGTAACTTTTATGGCACTTCATCCCTTCACTTGAACCCCTTATTTTAGCATGAGCCGAAAAACAAGAATATTCTTCTTCAAAACTACCATGTTATTAATACGTTCAAGAGTTTAAAATTTAATCAATATCATCATCTAATAAAATCCAATTTTTTAATGTCCCTAGTTATCCCCAAGTAACCTTTATAGTGTTTCCCACAACCAAGGAGTCAATCGAAGCTCACAATCTGCTTTTGATTGTCATAGCTCTCCGGTCTCCTTTAATCCTGAACAGTTCCTCCACTTCCACCTTATCATTTAATTGAGCTTAACACAGATAGATCCAATGCTCTATGGTTCATGTGAGCTGAATTACAATACCAAATCACTTTTATAAACAGCTATAAAATGTTTTAGTCTAAAAGAAATTATGGCATTATGAGGAATGGCTTTACATTTTTAAAGACTTAAAATTTTCAATATTTTCACCTTGATATTATCTTTGTAAACTCACAGGCACACAGTCCAAATTCAGGTTAGCAAAGTTTATTTCCTAGACATTATGCACACAGTCCTGAATTCAAACCTACTGCTTTTGCAACTTCAAAATATAACACATTAAATCTAAAAGAACTTCCATAAAATATTGGGAAGGTTACCACAGTATTTATGTCAGAGATAACCCCGCCCAAAAAAACCCCAAATAACTGCTTATTAATTTGTTTCCCACTTAAAAATCAGAATCTCAGTGAAGGCAGTGCATAGGAAAATTAGACTAACAGTTGAAGGTAATACTATTTGATCTGGTAATAACTAGATTCTCACAGTAAACTTGGATAACTGTTCAGAACACATATAAAATAATGATGTTAATATGTATGATATCTACTGCCCCTTTCAAGTGTCAGAAACTTTAGTTCTTCAAGCAAGAAGAACTGTCCTAGTCGAAAAGGGAGGCATGGAGACCCTTAATAATACTGGAAAGTTTACAATGAGTTTGCACTGGCCTTTGGCCAAAATCAATGAAGTTCTGACCTGGAAACTGGTTTTGCTGACAAGAATAGGCAAAGTGTTAGGAAAGAGCAGGAGATAATGATGAGCAAGATTATTTTTCCAAGCAAGCCTGACTCTGGATTTCTGTAAAGAATTCCAACTAACAATTCCAGATTATGAGAAACATTTTTTTGCAGGGACTGAATCTAACTTATTTTTTTATTGTTCACACAGCACCTGCCATGCAACATAAACTTATTTTGTTTATCCATTTACTCACCAAATATTTATGTAGTATACTCACTGTGTGCCAGGCACCATACAAGGTGCTCAGGATGTAACAACAAATAACTTCCTAAAGGTCCTTGCTATCACTGAACTTACTTTCAATGAAAAATGACATACAAATAATATACTAAATATATAAGTAAATACATGTACAAACAGACAATGTTAGATGATGATAAGTGCTAGGAAAAAATGGCAGAGTCATAAAAAACTAAAGGGGCAAACACGTAGGGATAGGCAGAAATTGAAGAGGTAATGTCTGAACTAAGACTCAAGAAGCAGGAAGGGACCCACCACATGTGAGTATGTGGCAGAGAAACCTAGGCAGAGGGAACAAGGCAAAGGACTACGGGAAGGGCAATGAGAGACTCCTCAAGGCAAGGGTCACATAGGGCCTCACAGGTTACGAATAAGTGTTTGGATTTTATTCTCAGTGAAATGAGAAGTCCTAGAGGATTTTGAGCAGGAGAATGCTAAAACATTATTTGTGTTCTTAAAATATTATATTGGCTGATACATACAGAATGAAAAGACTATCACCACAATGAAAACCGGTGAATCCTGTGTCTCTACTCTGTTGTTTACAATTTCATTTCTATTTCCAGGGGAAACAAGAGGCAAAGCAATCACAGCACTATGAAGGCTAGGCTGGCAGAGTGATGGAGCCACAGAGCAACTGGATCTGGTTCCCTGGCTTGGTTCAAGGACAGAGACAAGGCTAAACTATGGGGAAATGCAGCACACTCCTTTTACATGCTGCAAATGTACTTAGGGAAGTGATGTCAGCAAGACAGAGAAGTAGGAGATTCTAGATTGCATCCCTCCACCCAAAAAAAAAAAAAAAAAAAAATTACAAAGCTATCCATAAACAAAAAATAGCCCATGGAGGGCTCCAGAGTCCAATTAAGAACCCGTAGCAACATAGTGGACTAAAAAACAGAGAATAACTACAAAGAAAGATCACTAGGGAGATGAATTTGGCTGAGACTTCAGAAGACAGGGAAAAACGAAGAAACGGGGGCTATCAGTATCAGTCACACAATAGGTGCCATTAGGGTCCCAAGTGGCCTGCTCTGCAAAAGACACTGGCAGCTTTTGCTGCTGAAGAGCTCAACAGCCCCATGGTGGCCTTGGACACCTAGAGAGGAAGGTGCCTCTAGGCAGCACCCCCAGAAGAAACTGCCACAGTGCTAACCCACAACCAGGGCCACCCCCACCAACACAACACATTCCTTAAACCCCACAGTTGCATCTACTCCATATGCGCCCACACTTCAGACCCCAGCTGCACAGCTGCTCCACCTGCACCTGCATCTCAGGTACGAGAGCTACCACTGCTGTGGGCTGGCCGGCCTCCCAGACCCTGAAACTGCTATTGTTAAAAAAGCATCCATGTTGGCTCCCCTGGCTCTGTACTCCACAGGTACTTGCACATGAGCCACCAGTGCACCACTGCCATAAAGCACAACAAGGATCAATTTAGCCACAACATCCCCATGGAATAAATCCACATATAAAGCGAAGCCACACAGTCCAATTACATGTTCAAGGGTCAACAGTACACACACACACACACACACACACACACACACACACACACACACACAGGTCCTCACCCATGTACACACAATGGAGTATTATTCAACCATGAAAAAGAAGGAAATCCTGCCATTACAACAATGTGAACCTGGACAGCATTGTGCTAGGTGAAATAAGCCAAAAATAGAAAGACAAATGCTGTAGGGTATCATTTGTTTATAGATTTTTTTAAAGTAATACTCTGAGAAGCAGAGAGCAGAAGAGTGGTTGCCAAGGGCTGGGGGATGGGGAAAGTGGGAAGATGTTGGTCAAAGGGAACAAAGTTTCATTTATAGGATGAACAAGTTTTGAGGATCTAAAGTACAGTGTGGCGACTATTGCTACTAACTTTATTGGACTCACATCATTGACAAAATTGTTATACTTAAAGCATACAACATAATAATTTATGTATAAATTAAAAAATAATTACCATGGTCAAGTTAATTAATACATTCATCACCTCACATAGTTATCTTTTGGGTGTGTATAGATTTGAAAAAGCTTAAAAATGTACTTGGAGCCCTTCTCAATGGTTTCAGACAATGACTGAAAACTAGCTTTATTTTTAATTTATCATCAGTTTTTCCTTTTCATAAAAGGCCAGAAAACTCCTCTCCCAAATCTTATATCCTGACTAGCCATTATCCTTAATCAGCTCCAGATTTTGGTGGAGTGAAGATGTCACAACAAACGGCAGGTGACAGAGGTTGCCCAGCCCCTCCCACCCACAGCCCCCAGATTACGCATCTGCAAAGACCCACAATTAGAAAGCATATTAGCAGTAGAGTAGCTAGATTTTCAGAAAGTGTTGTTTGGTACAATGAAGAATGGAAAGAAGTCTCTCTGCTAACAACTATGGCAATTTCAGATAAATTAGCTAACCAGGGAAGGGAAAACGTTTTTCGACAGACCAATCACCTGAGAGGCAGCACACACTGCAGTCAGCACACAATTAAGTACCCATTCTCATTTGTTTATAAAGAGTAAGTCAAACTTTTCCTAAAAATAATGTCATACAATCAAGAAGGAAAAAAATGCATGCTCATTGGTTCTAAAAACCCCACTATCAGAAAATTATTTTCTGGAGACATTTATTTATTAAAGACTCTATCAAAATTTTCATAAACATTTTAGAACTCAGATTTGGAATATAAAGCTTCCCTTTTTTACTTACACCTACGTGAAAAGAAAATATAGCAAAACAACACATTAGGTCAAAATTCTTAAATTTTTTATCCTAAATGTTCTCATATGATAAAAAGAATAATAGCTTAAATCAGATCAATAGATAAACACCACAGAATGAAAATTGTGCTGTTTGATATTTCTGTACTTTGTTATATTCCTAGAACCCTGGAGGAAGAAAGAATATCTTTGAATATACATTTAATATAAACAATAAATTTTGATGCATATATCTTTTTAAAAAATTCTTTTACAGAAATGTATAAATAGGTCGCCTATTTTTAATTTTATAACTTCAAAATAAACTATAGATTAGTTTCATTTTTATAACATTATGCTCAACATTAACAAAGCTAATTAACTACACTAATGGCAAAGCTTTTATCTTCCCCAGTAGAAGTAGGAATTTGTCAGGTTACACAAAACTCTACATTAAGACTCACTGGTTGATCTACAGAGCAGGAGATATTTTTTATGTTACGCACATTCACACCCACGCATACAGTGTGAGGCACACTCCTTTAGATGCGAAGGCTACAGCATGCTTGCCATTGCTGCAATGAAGTCACTGCCAGGTACATAAATTATGAGAATACACAACTTAAGAGAAGGAAAAGTTATGTCCACTATATTGTTTATGGGTTTCTCCTTCATGACAAAAATTCTGAATATGTAAGGGCTCAACAACAAGAGAATAATTTAGTACATTCTAATGAAAATCCAAAGGAATTGTGACAAATACTGCATTAGAAAGAATGATGTATGTGCCAAAGAAAAATATAAAAGTATATAGAGTTAGTTATAAAATGTATATAAAATGTAAATAAAAGCAAACACTGGAAAGAAGCGCGCAAAAATTAAAAATGTGCCAATGTTAGGATTATAATAGCTTTTCCCTAATAAAAGAAATAAAGTAGTACTGAATGAAATAAAAGATTCAAGTCTAGTTACACTACTACTTTCCACTAGAGTAAGTGTACTTCATGTCTACGTCTACCATTCAAGCTCCTAATGGTAAGTGTGATTCTGGGCTTCCTGCAGATTGAAGGGGTTAGAATAAATAGTCTTCAGTTCTAAAATTCGAAAAGTCTTTCCATGCCACTAAAAATGTAGCTGAATATTAAAATCTTCCATTGTTTCTTACGGAATGACAGTCACCATAATGAAGCTCTCAAAGGTTATACCAAAAAGAGTATGAGTAGAGTTGCCAAATTACACCTCTTCTTAAGGCTTTCATCTCCATCAAGAACATAGCACAACTGAGTCCGACACTCATTAAGTAAATGGCCAGGCCAGCAGGTTATCACAGGCCAAGACCCATTCTTTGTCTCTGACAACTTATTTAGTTCACTGAGTAGTAAAGTGGCTGGATAGAAGGAAACTCATTCATGTTTTTTTGTTCACTTTACTTGTGGACAACCACTCCCATTGGTAAGCACTACCTTGTTTTTGCCTTTTATTTTTCTCTCAGACTCACACTCATAGAACATGCACACTTCAGAGGCCCAAAGAAAATATTTCATGATTTTAAGGATAGCCTGGAGCTAGAGGGAGCAAGAGGGGGAGAAGAAAGGAAAAGAACAAGGGGAAAAAAAGGCACACAAAGCTGTCCTTGTTCTTGTAATCTTTCTTAGACAAATTCTGCATTACAGAAAGCCACAGCTGAGGATTTTACAGTGGTGTTAAACACTACTTAAGTCCCCCGAGAGAGGGGAGGAATGCATTCCCTTTAGTATGCACTGTGCTAAGCTACTCAGCTTTCCTGAAAGATAATCTAACAGAGCAGTTAGAATGAAAAAGCAGACCTTGGTACTTGCACTTAGCTGCATATACACAGAATTCTTTCCTTCCCAGGAAAGAAAGCAAACAAAAATGATCTTGGAATCAGCTCTCAAGTCCTGGTATTATGTCCTACACAAAATAGAGATCTAGTATCCACTGGCTAATTCAATAAATTTAAGTCGGACAGTATATTCCTAAAAGTGTGTTGTGTGTTGTACACACTACACCAGAGGAACACTAGATTCCTTGTCCTCAAGAAACACACAATCTGAAAATAAGACAAAACAAACAGATATAAACCAGATCCACGAGAACAACAACAACAAAAGACAAAAGCTTGGGATTAGCTATCTAAATGAAAGCAAAAGTGCAAATGTAATTACTAAAAGCAATTGAGAACTAACTCTAGATGTGCACATGTCAATTAGTAAGAACAGATCACATAGTTTGATGGGTCTGACTAATCTCACACAGTTATTAAGGGCCTACCAATGCTCTAATGTCTGTCTACTAGTACGTCTTTTTAGGAGGAAATACCATTTATTAATTTCTGAAATTCAGCCTTAAGTTTTTCTATAACTTACTCACAAATCTAATGTGAAGAGTATTTCAAGATATATGACACTCACAGACCAGACTGAATTCAAGATTCTTTAAGCTTGATGGTATGTAATGAAAGCTCATAATAAGTATCATTCAGATGATTATGATGCAATATAAAAACCACAGGCAGAAAAAACAGTTCTCATTCTTGATATAACAGTGATTATATTGGTTATAGCTATGTGTATTAAGTACTAACATCAGATACTAATTAACCTCAAGACCTGAATAAGACATTAAATATGAAACAGAAAAAGAAAATCCAGTTATATATTCACTTATGGAATAAAAATGAAACATATTCTACCTTTTAGTAGTTGAATATTGATTGACCTGAAAAATCAGGCCAACCACATTATCTTTTACATTAAGTTATCTTTTAACTGACTTCCTTTCAACTGACCACCTAGATCAACTGATGGTCCTCATTTCCTTTGTAAAAGATACTGAACAATTAAGAGCCAATGAATGTTCCTCTATGAGACACCAGGAAATCAATCATACATTCACTTACAGTAAACCGTTCCCAAATCTGTTTATGCTAGTTTTATTTATTATTTAATTATCATATAAACCAGTAATGACTACAAAATGAAAGTAATATAATGCTTCCATTAAATTTAAGCTAAGCACTGTAAAGGAGGCTCCTTAAAACAACAACAACCACCTACAGTTGAATTAATACAAGGCAACTGTGAAAGACTAGAAAATGGAACCTAAAGGGATTGATTCTTCACTCAAATTGCTCACAAAAGTCAAAGTTGTTTCGAGAGTTTTAGTAAATACTTATGGACAACTGTGATCCATGCATTATGGATGTTGTTTATTCAAGAAAGAACAATTGGAACACAAATCTGTGGAATCATTCTAAAACCAACCCTCAATGTACATTGTAAACTCCTGGGGATCTTCTTAAAATAAAAAAATAAATAAAAAACACCCCACAATACCAAGCCTGAACTTCATACCAGTTTACTCAGAATCTACAGGGCGGACACCTGGGTATCACTATTTTCTTAAAGCTGCAAGTGGTTCGTACGTGCAGTCACGGCAAACCACTGATTTACATCAAAAGATCAGTGAGAAGATGTATAATCACTTATCTTACAATAAAGTAATGTATATAAGTATACACTTTTTTTTTCTCTTAATGATTTTAAGCTTTAGTGACTGCTTCTAATTTGTAAATGCACTCTGGAACTGATTATGTCAGATAAGAAGTATTCTATCAAACAGCATCAGAAAGTGTGGAACCAGATCTACTTTACCCTAACAAGCAAAATGGGTGGAATTTGAATGTCTTTCTTATAACAAATATCTGCAGATAAGATCTATCAGTTAAAAGTAAAGTGAAGTCGAAACATCACTTCTGCAATTTCTTTTTAATATTTTTTATAGATTTTATTTATTTATTTTTAGAAAGAGAGGAAGGTAGGGTGAAAGAGAAGGAGAGAAACATCAATGTGCAAGAGAAACATCAACACATGGCCTCTCACACACCCTCAATTGGGAACCAGGAGAGTAAGGATACCTACTCATCACTAACAAGGAGGCCCTGGCCCTCTCCTTCAGGTGACAACTGAGGTTGAGTTCGAAATCAGGACTTCTACACCAATATGGCAGTCACCTTTCCTTGCCAGAGAACTGTCAGAGGAATCCAGCTAAAAACAAGGTTTAGATATGATCCAGAGTCACAAAACATTAACACTTAAAATATCTAAGTTTTAATCAAATATCTAGGTTATACTCTTCAGAAAACTCTCAACTTGAATGAAAAAAGACAATCAATAGGCATGTTATGTCTATTAGACATATTAAAATTATCTGACAAAGATTTTAAAGCACCCAACATAAAAATGCTTTCACAACAATTAAAACATGCTTGAATCCAAAGAAAAAACAGGAATCTGCCTGCAGCAAAGAAGTGTCAGCAAAGTCATAGAAGATATAAATAAGAAATAAGAGAAAATTTTAGAATATAAAAATAACTCAGAAAACTACAAAAAAATGAAATAAATTAAAGAAGACATTAATAAATGGAAAGATACTCCATGTTCATAAGATGGATGACTTAATATTGTTAAGATGTCCACACTACCTAAAGAAATCTACAGACTGAATGTAATCCTTATCAGAATACCAATGGCATTTTTTGCAGAACTAGAAAAATTCCCCCTAAAATTTATGGAATCTTAAGAGACTCCAAATAGCCAAAACAATTTTTGAAAAAAATAGAACAAAGTTGGAAGACTGACATTTCCTCACTTCAAGACATATTACGAAACAATAATGATTAACAGTATGGTACTGGCATATAGACAGGCAAAGAGACCAATGAAATAGAAAAATGAGCCCAGAAATAAACCTTTGTGTATATGGTAAAATAAACAAATACTGATTAACTGAACATGCATGGACACAGAAAAAAATTCCTTGACCTAAGGTTCATATCTTATGTAAAACTTACCTGTAAATGCATCATGGGCTTAAATGTAAAATATAAAACTTTTATAGCCAAAAAAAGTGCAATATTGAAATCTTCAGGGTCAAGAAATAAGCAAGAGTTCTTAGATTTAACAATAAAAAGCAAATAAAAATCCATGAATTGATTTATTAAATTAAAATGTTTGCTCTGTGAGAGAAGAGAATGAAAAGACAAGCTACAAAATGGAAGACAATATTTGCAAACTACATAGTCAAATAATAGATTAATATCTAGAATATATTAATAACTTTTAAAAATTCGACAGTAAAAATAAAAAATCCAATTAGAAAATGTGTAAAAGACATTAATGAGCAAGAGTTATTTAACAAAAAATGATGACAAACAATCACATACAAAGATGTTTAACATCATTAGCTGTTAGAAAAATTCAAGTTAAAACCACAATGAGATATAGACCAACAGAATGGCTAAAATAAAAATAAAAATAAAAAACAGTAACACCATGAAATGCTGGTGAAAATGAAAAATCAGATAACTCATTCACTGCAGTGAAGAGAATGCACAATGATAGAGCCACTGTGGAAGACAGATTGGTGGCTTCTTAAAAATTAAATATGCTACCCATAAATTGCACTCCTGGGCATGTATACCCGAGAAAAGAAAACTTATGTCTACACCAAAACTTATACATAGATGTTCATAGCATTTTTATTTGTAATAGAAAAAACTGAAAACAACACATTTCCTTCGATAGGGTGAGGGGGACGGTGATTAAACAAACTATGGTGACTCCATACAATGGATACTACTCAGAAACAAAAGGAACAGCATACAACTTGGGGAAACTCCAGAGAATCATTCTGAGTGAAAAAGACAGACCCCAAAAGTTATATAGTATATGATTCCATTTATGTAACATTCTTGAGATAACTAAATTTAAAAATTGGAGAAAAAATTACTGGTTGCCAGTCAGGGTGTAGGGAGGGGAGGAAAGTGATGTAGCTACAGAAGGTCAACAGGAAAGAATTTCAGGGCAATAAAATTGTTGTATATATTGTTGTATTAATGTCAATATCCTGGTTGTGATATTGTTCTACAGTTTACAAGATGTTACCATCAGGAGAACTGGGTAAAAGGCACATCATTTCTCTCTGTATTATTTCTTACAACCCTGTAAGAATCCAGTACTAATTCAAAATAAAAAGCTTAATTTTTTGAAATTATATCAGTTAATAATTCTCAAATTTATTAGATGAGAAAACAATTTTATTAAGTTTCTATATTTGGTCAAAGTCATATACTACCAGTAAATGATAGAAGCAAAATTAAAACTTAGGTCTGCCAGATTCCCCCAAAAATATTTAACCAAGGGCATTAAGAGAATAATTGAGCATGTTATGTTGCTGGTATTAGGGAATATAAAAAAGAGACAATAGAGTTCTGTATATCTCGGGTCTCACAGTGATATAGAGAAAATATATTAGTGAATAAATAACTATAATAAAATGCTGTTATAATAAAATGAATGTAATAAAATGTATATCCAAGACCAAGTGCTAAAAGACCAAGTGCTAACACAGCTGAGGGATATCAACTGATGATTCTTGGATGGAAGAAGACACCCAATAATAAGCAGAGGACTAAAAACCCCAGGTTGACCTTCTAACAAGATCACTCTACTTGTGTTTTGGAGTACTAGAAAGTGTCATAAATAGCAGCACAGAGATACTGGATTGGCTAAAAAGTTTAGTTTTTTCTGTACGAGGACACTCCAGCGTCATCGCAAGATGTCGATTCAACACGGGAGGAGACAGATACCGTGTCACTCCCGAGTCGGACTGCACAGCCATTTTCGGCGGTGCAGATAGACTCTTAAGAATCTACACCATCGTCTCTCGAGACGGACGGCTGCCGACGACGAGGCTCTAGTAGTGCTTAGTGATCTTTAACTTCATTTGAAACAATTTTGTTAGGTTATATTGTGACAGCTGTCATATCAGCTGTATTTTTTTTAAAAATTTACCAAAATTGGTGAACTTTTGTGCAGCCATTTTAATATTGAAGATGGAGGAAGATATGCAACATTTTCAGCATATTATACCAAGAAAGGAAAAAATGCAACTGAAACACAAAAAAAGATTTGTGCAGTGCATGGAGAAGGTGCTATGACTGGTCGAATGTGTCAAAAGTGGTTTGCGAAGTTTCTTGGTACTACAGACATTTTGGCCAAACAATTCTTTGCTGTGGGGCTGTCTCATGCACTGGAAGATGTTTAATAGCACCCCTGGCCTCTGCCCACTAGAGACTAATAGCAGGAGAGAGCTGACCACCCAAAATATCCAAATCAATGAAATTATTGGTGAAAATGAAAAATGTGTCTTTTATTTTATGGAAAAAATTAAATGGATTTTTTGGATAACCCAATAAATGAGGAGGTTTCTGTAGTAAGCAGAGAGATGGTATGGAAATAATTAAAATACACGTCACCAGCTGGACAGTGTTACTTACCAATGGTAGAAATACAAGAGGGAGGATATGTTTGGTTAAGGAAGAAGAAATTAACTGCAATTTATAATGTTACATTTGAAGTATCAGTTGAATTGCAATTAAATATATGCATATGCAACTCAATAAAGAGATGAGAGCAGTGATAGAGATTTTGGAATAATCAGTTATAGGACATACTAAAACAAATGAAAATAGGAAACTGCTCAGAGGGAATATGTAGACCAAGAAGGGAAAAGGGGGATAAAATGAACTTAAGCAGGATTTTAAAAGAAATGATGGCTAGGTATAAACCTAATTCAAGAAAAACATAATTCATAAATAATTTAAATAGAAATACAGAGAAGAGTGTATATGTATATGGTGGGGGTAAAAGAGAGAGAGAGAGAGAGAGTGTGTGTGTGTGTGTGTGTGTGTGTGTGTGTGTGTGTGTGAATAAATAAAATTTGGAAAGGAATCAGAATCCTGATGATCACAAGGAAATTACACTCTCCTGTGCCAATGTTTCTGGTAATGCATTACTTGGCTTAATTTATATTGCTCAGGATTTAAGGTTGATTAAATTATATTCTTAAATGTAAAACCAGGAAATGGTTGGCTGTTGAAGATACCATGTAATGTACTTTCTTATAGCTGTAGACAACTTCACAGAAAAGACAGTTTTCCAAAAATTACAAGTTTATATCAAATCATTTGGTCATCGTCTGAAAATAGAGAGGAGGGGTTTCTTTTTTTGCCTCTTTTAAGATACTGGAGGAAATTCCAACTTAACAATCCTTTAAAAGAATGGCTTTTTAGGAAAATATAGAAAAGAATGATTTACTGTAAATGAGTTTTTAAGCATCTCTGTCCCTGGGTATACACTAAAGCTTTTTTATCTTCCCAGATGAAACTAAATTTATTTTGATGAATGTTGAGGGAAAAAATAAAATAAAATACTCCAATGTAAGTTTCAAAAACAAATCATGAAGAAACAAAAGAAAAATGCCTATAAGAATCATGGAGATCTAGAACACCATAAGCATATTCCCCTCTCACCCTCCAAAACACTAAGATTTTTGTTTCTCATTTCCCCCATCCCAATAAAAGAAGGATATTCTTTAATTAGTGATGGAGCCTTGCATTATTTAGTTTTGTATTACGCCCATGTTTCACTATATGCATGCATACTCTCTTTGTTAGGTTGCAAAAAAAATAAAAAAAGAATATGATCATTCAAATGAAGCAGTTAATTAACACTCCCCTTCTTTTCCTTTTTATGAAGATAATTTCTTAAAATGTTTTTCCAATTTTAACATTAGTTTACTCTAATTTCTTAACACAGAGTTTCAGGTTTCTATTGCAGGACACCGAAGGTGAAAGGAAAGATTAAGGATGTGGAGTACAGTTTAACTTATCAAAATTTATAACAGCAAAAAAAATGCATAGGTAGGCTGCTCAAAGGAAAGTAATCCACTGAGGAAAAAAGTAAATCCCGGACCAGGAGGATAACCTTTCCTAACAGTGTAAACCTTTCCTAACAGTGTAAACGAAGAGAAACTATCTAAGTTACAATAGCTTTAAAAGTTAACAATGCAAATGGGTTTAAATCCTATGCTTTCATTATGTGTAAAAAACAAATAATTTTGGTGATGTAAACACACAACAGACAAATCCATAAAGAAAAAAAAAAACAATACAGGAAAACTGAGCCCAAAGGGTACTAACTTCTTTTTTAAACTAGGGGAATGGAGAGGGATTTTTTAAATGTGCTTATGCATATAATCATAAGAAGGACAAAGGCAGTCATCACAAATTTCATCTTGCCACACCACGATTCCATTCTCTAGAGCGTCAGCTTAACTCTACAGTCAATAATGCCAATGTTTTCAACAAGCAAATCAGGGAAGGATTTCCAAAGCAGGGGGCAATTTTAGAATCCTACTGTAAACCTCATTACTAACCCTATACATTTCCAACAGAGTGACATATATGGATCCGGATCCAGAAAGATGGCCAACGGCCTCAGGTAAGAGACGATGTGACGGGAAGAACACGTCTTTCCCCAAAGCCCAGTAATTGTATATTAAAAAAATAACGGTAACATCAAAATTTCACATGCAAACAAATTCACTGCTTCCCTACAATATAAACCCCCCAACAGACAGTAAAGAGATCGTCTCATACGTGGTCAGCCAAAAGGACGGGACTTCTTTCTATACCCAAATAACTTTGCAGAGTCTCTATACATGAATGAGCAGTCAGTCAACTGAAACAAAAAATTTAAAACTTCTGATTAAGTAAACTGCAGGTAATGGGAAGTGATTATCAATTTGTTTCAATCAAAACTACATCACGTTTCATAACATATATTCCTCTTGAAAATTCTCTACTCAATCTAAAGCAGCATAGCCTGTCTTTCCTGTTAGTGCAGTTTCGTTATTTTTCTTCTTTCTACTCTAAATAATGCCTCTGGAAAGGGCTTAAAGATTCCTTCCTTTTGGTTAGTGGCAACGTCAGAATGCAAGCAGAAGCCTGTATTTCATCCAGGAATCGTTAAGTCAGAGGAAACACATTCACAAATAAGACTTCCAGGCTCATTCACTTCCCCCAGTAGCCAGAGGAACCAGTCAAATGAAAGGACTCTAAAGGAGGTGGCAGGTTTCCCTTGGGGGGAAAAACACATATTGACTTACCTTCTCTGCATACTTGAACTTAACATAGAACCAGCTTGACTTGATCATTGTCCCACCTCCTGCCCTCAAAGGAAAAGGAGATGAAAAAAATAAAAAGAGAAAAAGAAGAAAGAAAAAAAAATAACAGTATAGTGCTGAAGAAAAAAGTGTTTCAGCAAAGGCTTCTTTTAGATGCTCAGTTTTCCAAAGGATGATATGTATTCAGAGGCAGGAGGGAGAAGGGGGAACGAAATAGGAAAATGCACTATTTCCAACCTGGCCTCCTTCCCCTTTATGTTCTTGTACACCTTCCCTTAGCGCCTAAAACACTGAGTATGATCTTGCTCCGGAAACTGCACTCCAGAACTGCCTTGCTGAGCTGCCTGCCTCTCCCTCCCTCTGGCTCCCTCTGTGTTGTTCTCTTGGCTGGCTGACAAGAGAATTCCTCAAATGGACTTCAGCTGCCTTCATCACAAATGGCACATGTCAGTAAAGGCAGGAGGCAGGCCCTGGCCCTCCACCCACCCAGAAGGACAACCTCCTCCTCCCACCCCTACCCCAAAGGATGAATAAAGAATTTCAGCCCTCCCCATCAGGACACAGATTAACACCTGGCCAAACATTATTCTGACAAGAGCCTGTGTCTAGAAAAAAAACTCTGCTACAGCTTTAACCCCAAAACAATATCAGGAGGTGACCTTTCTCCAAGCCTACAGAAGATGACAACACTAAAATCAGTCCAGTCTCTTTAGCAAAAAGTAAATAAGAATGCATTTAAATTCTCCAGCTGTAACAACATCTTTCAACCTCTTATAGCCAGAGAAAGAGAAACTGGGACAGCTTTCTCTTGCTGTTCCCTTTTACGTCTAGCTGCTGAAACAGCTCCTGGTATTCAGCCTCAAGAGATAACAGCTTAGAAAAACACTTGACACTTTATACATATATATATTTTCAGAAAAATAAAGACTATTTTTATTTTTTTTACTACTATTAACTGATTCAACTTGCATAATATCAAGTAAAACTGCAGAAGAGCAGCAACACCACTTTACAGGATGCAAGAAACGGATGAAATGGAGAAAAAGGAGCGAACATAGGAGAGCAGCCGTAGGGTGCGTGGATGCGCACTGTGGTTCTAAGGGTGAGTGAAGTGCTAGAGATAATCGGGCACACGGAAACCTGTAATTCTCAAAATACTTCATATGATGGCATATCTTTTGTCTCTATTTCCCACATCCCTACCCCTAAGTAATAAACATTTATCAATACAAAATAATTAAGACTAATCTGGATTTCCACATGAAAATATGCTCACCATCACTAATCATCAGGAAAACGTTAATTAAAACTACAATGAATATCACCTCACACCTGTCAGAATGGCTATTATCAAAAAGTCGACAAATATCAAATGTTGGCGAAGATGTGGAGAAAAGGCAACCTTATTACACTGATGATGCGATTCCAAATTGGTGCAGCACTAAGAAAAACTGTATCAAGGTTCCTAAGAAAATGAAAAATAGAACCAGCATACAACTTGACAATTTCACTTCTGGGAATTTATTTGAAGAAAACGAAATAATAATTTGAAAAAATATATCCACCTCTACACTCACTGAAGCATTACTTACAATAGCCAAGATATGGAAGCAACCTAGGTTTCCACTGATAGATTAATGATTAAATGTGCTAATATATACAATGGAATATTATTCAGCCATAAGAGAACAAAATCTTACCATTTGTGACAATTTGGATTAAACTAGAAACCCTATTACGTTAAGTGAAATAAGTTGGACAGAGAAAAGACAAATGCCATATGATTTCACTTATACGTAAGATCTAAAACACAAAACAAATAAAACAGATACAGAGAACTGATGGTTGCCAGAGGAAAAGGGGTGAAGCATGGGCAGAAAAGGGGAAGGGGATTAAGACAAACTTCCAGTTATAAGTCACGGGGATGTAACACACAGCACAGGAAATATAATGAAAAATATAGCAATGACTATGTATAGTAACCGACTAGTATGAGACTTACGGTGATCACAATGTAAAATATATAAATGTTGAATCACTATGTTGCACACCTAAAATAATATAATATTGTATGTAAACTATAAATATAAATTTAAAAATGTTTAAATAAAATAAAAGTTAATCTGGATTTAAAAGTAAATTCTATAGGATGCTGTAAGCTACCTTCATCTGCAAAAAGAAGAGAAACAGGTGAGTTTAAATGCCTGATATTATCAGCCTCCATCTTTCAAAGTGATTTAAGTAAAGAGTTTAAAATATTTTAACACTCAGTTGCTTTGTGTCAACTCAATCCTAATAATGAAGGAGCAATGAAGCCAGTATGCTGTTTAAATGAGCAAAGTTTACTACCAATCAGAAGGGCTGAAGTCTACATGGGAGCTCATAACCCTTTCACACCTGCGAATGACCAAGAGCATGTGTGGACCATTATTTCATTTCTCTACCTTCATGTCATAGAAGCATCAACCTTTCATCTTTATAAACCCTTCATCTGATGTTTAGTCAAGGTGTTTGAGGACATACCATTTGCTGAGGCCTAAATGTTATGTAATTAATGTCTTTATGGAAAAGGGATATGCTTCCATTTTTAACCTGCTATTATGTACCATCAGGGTAAGCAGTAGCTTCATTTTAGTCTTCAAAATTTTAGGCTGTTTATCACTGACAAGCTCTCCAGAAAAACTCTATCCCTATATCACAATAATTATAAACACTCCCATAACATTTTTGAAGAAGCATTTTCCCTACACCTACATTAACATTCTAAAACCATTTCAGCAAAGCAGCTGTACAAGTACATAGTGAGGATATAAATCACTTAGGAGGTAGGAAAGACAGTCAATGAAGTTCATACCTGAAGATTTCTAATTTCTCTGAAACTATGGCTCTATTGTTACTGACCCTCTCAATTCCTTGAAGTCTTCCCAGCATCCAATTGTTCTTCTTTCTAGAACACTTTCATGTTTGCTCATCACATCACCAAACTCATACTCTCTCATCCTCTAGATTGGCACTTAGTTGTCACTTCCTCCAAGAAGCCTTCCTTATCCTCATCCCCAAGTCTAGATTGGGTACATTTATAGTATACTGAACTTCTCCTCTTCTTAGCACTTACACAATGTTCTTGTGACTGATTTACTTCTCTGCATCTTCCTCTGAATTGGACACCTTTTGAAAGAAAGTCACCAATCTGCCTCGATCACAGTTATAGCCTGGGGCTAAGCACCATGCCTGGATACAGCTGATGCTCAGTTAGTGATGAATGGATAAATGGGTGAATGGATGGATGGATAAGATGAATGGATGATGGATGGAAGGAAGGAAGGAAGGAAGGAAGGAAGGAAGGAAGGAAGGAAGGAAGGAAGGGAAGGAGGTGGGTAGGGACGAAAGGAGGGAAAAAGGAAGGAAGGAAGGAAGGAAAAGTTAGGTCATAAAGCAAGAACAGTGATGAGACAATGTGTGTAAACTCCTTAGCATATTTTCTTTAACACAGTAAATTCCTGATAAATGTCTGCTATCATTGTATTCTTGAGTGGGGAAGAGTTTGAAACTGCCACCTGGGGACAAAGAAAGCAAGTTAATAAATATATTAACTGGCAATACTGAAAAAGCCATCAGATGTTGTTCCCCACTGAACCATAATAACAGTCCAGACAGAGTTTTAATTCTCTCAAGTGGACCATAAAAGCTCAAGAGAGGGCAGGCAGCTGAGATGCTCCTGGAAAAAATGGGTAGAAGGACAAGAGCTTCAAGGAATCCCTGAGAGTGCTGGTGGGAGAGGTAGTAAGGTAATTACATACATAATGCAGTCTGAGTAGGTAAAGTGAAGCCAAAGGGGCTCATGGTTTGAGAGAAGAGTGATATGTACAGGGTTGCATGGGAAATGCGGGCTGGGGAGAGGAAGATGACAGCATGACCACTGACCCACTGAACTTACAGACAGGTGGCAAAACATCCTCTCTTTGGGACAGACTATGAAAGACTGTTTTTGTTTTTTTTTAAGTTTGATTCATTTCCTTTTGATTTCCCCCCCTTTATCATAAATCCAAATGCTTATGGAAAGGAGGAAAAGTAAGATAATAAAAAATTCTAAAAAGCTACAACATGGGTAATCAAGTAGACAGACTCATTCATCAGCTTAGTGAATATCCTAGATGAGGTAGGACTTTGAAAGTTCACAAAAACCAACAGTGTCTAACATTTAACATGAGCATCCTTTTTAAGTAAAAAGAAAAGCTGAATTCTCCATTTGATAATACAGTGAATTTTAGCAGGTGTTCATTACTGAAGAAAGACAAAATTTAAGAATTTAATAATGCTCTTTAATAATGTTCTGTTTTAATTTCCGGCCAAGATGGAGGCTTAGACTGACACGCTTGGTCTCCCTCTACAACTAAGAAGGAATACAACTACCTCAAAACAAAAGATAACTAGAAATTCCAGAAAATAAAACTACATGAAAGCCCAACATATGAAGTTATAAACCAGTGGTGCTCGTCCGGACAGGTAGAAGGGGCAAGATCAGAATCGGGATGAAGGGTCGGGCTGAGCTGTCTGTGGTAGCCTTGGGAATAGTGGCAGGACTGCGAGAAATGCCAGGGGAGCAATTCCAGCTGCATCGAAACCTAGCAGCTCACGATTCCAATGTTGGGGAAGGCAGAACCCCCACTGCCTTGAACGGTGAAGCTATGGGGAAGGAGCCTCCTGGTCTCTCGGTGGAGAGTAATGGCAGGAATCCATCTTGGACCCCCACCCCCAAACAAAGCGCCACAGAGCGGCAAAAAAGGTTGCCGATCACTGCCCGCCGCCAGGCAATGACAAGTGCACAGGGCTCCACCCCCTATAGCCTGCCCAGGAAGAAAGCTAAACACAAATCTGTTAGAATGAAGCAGACAACGATTGAAATTCCGGTGACACAGCTCACCAGGCAGCAGATGAGAGACCTGACAGAGGAACAAATAAAAAACCTTCCAGAGGCTCAGTTCAGAACTATATTCATAAGGTGGCTTACAGAATTAACAAAAGATTTTGAAAAAGACAGGGAAGGAACAAAAGCTACTCATACTGAAATGAACGAAAACACATATGGGACAAGTGGTGAGGAAATAAAATCCAAAGATCAAATCAACAAACCAGAACACAGGGAAGGAACAAACAGACAACCAGTGCAGAAAGAGGAAACAAAAAGTAAGGAAAGTGAGGAGAAGAACAGAAACCTCTGGGACAGCTATAAGCGATCGAACATTCGGATAATAGGATTGCCAGAGGGCAAAGAAGAACTAGAAATTGAAAAATATGTGAAAAAATAATGAAGCATAACTTCCCTAACTTGGGGAAGGAAATAGACTTACAGGTCCAGGAAGCACAGAGAGTTCTAGAAAAACTGGACCCAGGGAGAACCACTACAAGACACATTATAATCAAATTGTCAAAAATTAAAGATAAAGAGAGAATCTTAAAAGCAGCAAGAGAGAAGAAAAGAATCATGTACAAAGGGGTCCCAATTATACTATCAGCTTATTTCTCAAAAGAGACCCTGCAGGCAACAAGGGATTGACAAGAAATATTCAAAGTAATGAAAAGCAAAAACCTACAGCCACGAATACTCTATCTAGTGAAACTGTCATTCAGAATAGAAGGGCAGAGAAAGTGCTTCCAGGACAAAGTAAAACTGAAGGAGTTCATTAGATCCAAACCATTATTATATGAGATGTTAAAGGGACTTGTTTAGAAGAAGGAGGATCAAAACTATGAAAATTAAAATGAAAACTGTATCACAACAACCAACAACAGAAGCTAGGGAATCGAAACAAAAGCAAACGAAGTAGGCAACGAGAATGAAAAAAGAATTATTGGTATGGGGAACATATTGAGGGGAGGTCAGCAGGGAGGGGGATGGGGGAAGGGAGGGAGATGATGCAGGAATTAAGAAGCATAGTAGGAGGGAATGGAGTAGACAGGAAAAGATCGAGAAGAACTACATGCACAACCAAGGACATGGACTAAAAGGGGGGGACAACTGGAGGGAGGGGGGCCACTGAGTGGAGGGGAGCAGAGGCAAAAGAAATTGGGACAACTGTAACAGCATAATCGATAAAATATATTTTAAAAAAAGAACGTTCTGTTTTATTAACCATCCCTTCTAGAAACACCTAAAAATAATGTGCACACAAGAGGTAGTACATGTGATCTACTGAGTTTCATAATAAATAAAGGTTGTCCTCACAAGCTGGGAAAGGACCTGGATCAAAACCACAGTGATGAAAGAAGCAAAGCCCCAAGACATGAAGTGACTTCACCAAGGTCATACAGCAGGTCTGTGGCTGAGCAGGGCCTACAAGACTTTCCTGGCTCCTTGGTCTATCATCATCCTACTGCACCTAAGAGTACCCTGAGAATATTGGTAAGACTATAGCTGAGTTATTCATTTCAGGTAAGATAATATGATTGTGGAACAGTGAGAATTAATAATAGAATACAAATTATTTTAAGAGTCAAAGGGAAATAAAATAAAATTGCTATTTATCTTTCCCCATCAAATATCTAATGTTTGTACGAATATATGCTTAATGAGATATAAGGAAGGAAATTAAGCTCAATTCAGGAGGTACAGTTTTGGTTGTGTTTTGTTTAAAGCATCTGAAAAGAGGGAGAGACAAGAGTTGGTAGAGACAGGAAGGAAAGGCGACTTATGAGAGAATATAATGTAAGAGACTTGGTTATGTACAAGAGCTTTGGAGATGGGAGGACCTCAGTCCCAACATGCAAAATACTGGGTATAATTGAAAACTTTGTCACTTCTCTCTCTCTTACCCTCTACTTCTCCATCTGTAAACTTAGGGTAATCAAACCTACCTTAACATGGGAATTCCTGTGAAAATGAAATGGGCTCATAGCTGCAAATCAGTCAACACAGCTCCAGCCTAACAATCAGAGCTTGATAAAAAGTAAAGATAGTGTTACCTTCTATTACATGACAACCTCCTAACTTTTGTTTAGTAGCTACGGTCAGCTGGAAACACAACAGAAACATCACTTTTTAGACTTAAAGTCAGAAACCCCAACTGCTATGACAGAACATTCAAAGCCTGACCTGCCAGAAAGAAGGGAAGGGAGGGAGCGAGGGAGGCCCAGAGAGGACACCATGAGGTAACCACCCTGCTCCTTTGTGAACATAAGTGATGAAAGTAAGCATTTGGCTCGTGAGCCACAAGGCAGTCATTTCCAAAAATAGGAGTGTGTTCTCTAATACAAATATGACTGCTGTTTTTCCTTAACGTTTACTGGAGAGGTAAAAGTTCATAAAAACATACAAACATATAATGACAAAATAGCAATTGAACTCTCTTAACTGAAACCACAACCAAGACAGGCTTCTGTAGCAACTCATTTTCATTTCCTGACATAAACTCTTCCTTCCAACTCCCACCTGCCTTTTTAATTTTGTTTCGTTTTGTTTTAAACAGTTTACTGTTAAAATGAGACAATCTATGTGGAAGAATCGCTTCAGCTGCTCTCAAAGAACTCATTTCCATTGCTGCTGCGCTTGGAACACACCACTTCCTCTGGCAGAGCATCTGAAAGCCTATTAAGAGAGGCTGAAGAGGTATGATGATGGGCGCTCAAGGACTTCCCCTTTTCTCAGCAAACAAGGCTGGTCACAGCTCATATAAAACCTTCAGAAGGATTCATTTATCTGTCAGATACTGCAGGAGCCTTCCAGCTTTCATAAGTTGTGCTTCCTCTGTTAGGAATGACTTTTCCTCTTTCCTTCAATCACTTCCCAAACAAGCACATGCATTTATATACATGTTTTTGCATGCAAACAACAAACACACACACACACACACACACCCTTTGCTTAACTCTTAACTCTCATCTGGGGCTTCAACTCTTTATAAAAGTTTCCCTTTACCCTCCCAAGGAAAAGTTTGCAAATCAAACTCCTCAGAAGTTTAGTTTAACAGTAAACCTTAAAATGACTTGAAGGCAAACTACAAAGAGATACAGCTGAACTGTAAACAGAAAGATTTTTATTCTACACTCTGCTATTCATCAGAAAAGAAAGTCGTATATTCTTTCTACCCCTTACACTCCATGATAAACATGTTCTTCTTTAAACCATTAGGGGGAGGGAGAAATGCACATCAGCTGAGCATTTCAGGAGAAAGAAATCATGCCTGTGTTATCTGCATCTGACCTCCACTCTGTTCCTAAGAGGCACAGGGCCTAGCAGGACAAGAGCCAGGGCCCACTGCCAAGAACACACTCAAAAGGCACCATTCCAAGCTAAGTAGTTTCCAGAGTCCTGGAGGGAACCAGGCCAAAGTCCCATTTAGGATTCTCAAGGTGGGAGAAAGGTCTCAACAATACACCAAGCTGTCCTTTATGGAGACTGGAGGATGAGAACTGCCTTTGCAGGGATCAGCTTCAGGGCTACTTGCCCCTCAAAAAAGTCCACTCCTAGATAACGTTCCTCCAGTGTCAACCATCATCTGAGCAAGCAAGCTCAAGCTATCACAGAGTTAAGATACGTGAACCACGCATTACCATTCTCTATTATTACAGCAAATAATGCTCAAATTTTGAACCAACTGCTTTCATTGAGATGAACTTTGATACTTAGGATTCCTTGAGGTTGTATATTTTTCCCTCAAAACTTTCCCAAAAGGTCTCAGAAAGTCAAACTGTTTAATACTGGGTAAAAGGCAAAAAGCTGATAATCCTTTTATGAGAGAAAGAGCAATTTAGCTTTACAGCCTGGGTTCTGTCTATACAAGTGATATGTTAAGAAACATTCTATTTACTCATGTTTCTATAAATGTAAATGTGCCCGGTTAGTTAAACCAGCTGAATATATTGACTCTCTCTGACATTAAGGGCCAGGAAAATCTGAGCTAAGAAAGTATACCAGAAGCTGTCCATATTTTCATTGCTATAAAAGACAGATGCCCATATAGAAGGAGCAGGTAAACACATGGTGGGGCAAAAGGAGGTCTACAGTTGTGAGTACACAAAACACAGAGTTTATTCTTGTATTATTATTTATTAATTATTGCATTATTTTCCATATGAACAACTGTAAACCTACTTTTGCCCCACCTATACTGAAAGGAAATTATCAGAATATATTGAGCTTACAACTAAGAACAGGAACAATGTTGATGAGATTTCCTAAAAGGTTCATAAAAAGAGACACACTATGACTTTAAAATATAAAAATATCTAAGCTCTGACCCAATCACCTTGTCTACATCTAAAATGTATGGATCAAAAACATTCACTACCAAAAGACAAAAGTGGCAACTTTCCCTTTCATTTCAGAACTTCACAAAAGATGAAGAAAACTCTGACAGAAATTTCATACCAGTTATATTAGAGCACTTTTCAGACACACTGGAAAAAAAGCACAAAATTTAACGATTTCACAAAAATAAGACAGCATCTGACATACAAAAAGAGATAAGCAACAGTAACTACTGATGGGTTAGACATGCATAAAGAGCACTACCATGATTCATAAGAAATACAAGAAGGACTACACATACACACACAAAACAGAACACTCCCTTCCTGAAATCATGTGGCAGTCTGCTTGGGAGACTAAAGATATACCTAAGAAATGACTTATGACCTCCTATTACTAAACAACAAATCCCAGAAGTGCAAATCAATACACCACACACACAGAAGTTGATGAGAGGGATTAGAGACGGACAAGAAAGACTTGTTATGAAAAAGGAGCTTTGAAAAAAATACAGAAGCTGATCTGGTCAAGGAAAGAAACAAGACATTCCAGGTACACATAAAATACCAACAAAAGCAAAACACAGGAATGCTGAAATTGTGCTCTTCCCCATCAATGTAATTTTCGCTGATTACCTTTGCTCATGTTTACTTCATCTCTCATCAAATGTCTTTGGAAAATGACTTAATACTGAAGTTTGGCTTTGTGTCTGTTTATAAAAATGTGTGTATGTTTATGTATATTTCTATAGAACTTGACTCATATACCTACTTCCTTCACACATAGAATTACAAGGATAAATGGCAGTCAAGTTATTTTAACTGGTTTTGCAGTATGAATTCAGAATGATTATAATTACAGTTTCTCTTTTAAAATGAGATTTTGTTCTTCATATTCACTGACCACTAACTTGCTTCCCACACGCAACATATTATTTACCATACAGTGGCTTGGTGCATCAATTATGGTAGTAGTTTGTGAATAACATTTGCATTATGGAAAAATCAGCCTGGTTACTCAGCTCTCCCTCTGGAGAATTGTCACAAACATATGTATCATCTGTCTCTACTTAAGACTGCAGTAATTAGTAATTATAGCTTTAGATACTTCTTTAAAGCAAAGAGGAAAAATAGACCTGAAATGTCATGTTTCCAAATGTTCTTACGATGTTGTCTAAAATTATTTTGTTTGACTTCTAGTTGAGAAAGAGAAAATGTATTTTTGACGAAATGAAAAGTCATCACTAATAGCATACTGGATATGGAAAAAGAGACAAAGTACCTCATATAACATCGCCAGTGGAACAATTCCTTCTTCATCAAGATCAGACTAGAAATAAATAGGCCATGGGTGATGGGAGGTTTGAATACAATACTAAGAGGCAAGGCAGGCCTGGATTCAAACTTCTGTCTTACCATTCCCTGCCCCAGTTAAACAGTTATTTACCGAATGCCTACTATACATACCAGACACAGTACTTGGTTCTACATAAACCTAACAATACAAAATAATTTTTCTCAAGAAGGTTACCTTACAATAAGGAAACTAGGAACATAAATCGATACAATTTAGAACAAAGTGTACAGATTTTTTAATAAATGTTTTTTAATGTAGAAATTGTTCCCAGAAGAAAATTATTTCTGTTGGCAAAGAAAGGAGGTAAGAGCGAACTTTACCAAGGCCTAAATTGCTGAGCTACAGTAACAGAATGGCTTTGGAGTTTGTGATTCCCAACAAAGAGTAAGGCTATCTGACAAGGAAGTCCAAGATCCAAACATGAGAAAGGACAGTTAGGAGGAAGTAAAGAAAAGGGCCAGAAAGGGAGGAGGCCAAAGACCATGGAAAGCTGGTTTTTAATGGTCATCTGTATAGGTATTGAAATTTTCCAGGTCACTCGTTATTGAGCTGCTTTGACTCCTAATTTGTAATTACTACTCATCTGTGAAGTGAGGAAAATAGAATATTACCAAGAATCTTTGAGAAGAATGATAAAATTATTTTCCAAGCAACTTGCATAACTTCTGACACCAGTAGGCTCCCAATAGCTCTTGAAACATTAGCAGTTTATTGGAACAAAAGAAATGATTACTTAGAAAAAAGGTAAAAAACAATATAAGTGTTTTCATAAGGAAAAAATATAAAGAATAGCAGTCATAACAGGAGGGATGTAAAGAGACCATGAAAAATAATCTACAATAATGGATTTTGTACTTCCACACTGTCCTAAAAGACTGATAACTTGACGGTCTAGAATTTCAGATGCAACAGGCAAAATGTGGGAAGACTGATCATTAAAAGGAGGCCTGTAGTTTCCTTTGTAAGGCAGAATTACAATTTAGTCCAGGATAGCTGTGGTTACAAATCACAGAGTCACCTAGAATCTAGGTCCTCTCCAACTGTCATTTCTCACTGTGGACACCCCAGCCAAATCCATTCTTAATGCCAAAGAGAAGCAGGGCATCAAAAAGCAATTCAGTCACACTAATTATAGAAGACCAATTACTCTTCCAGTAACTCTACTTAAAGATGATCTAATCCAATAGTTCTCAAAGTGCAGGCCCCTGACAGACCAGCAGCATCAGCATTACCTGAGAATTAGTTAAAAGTGTAAATTTTCAGACCCTCCCCAGAACTACTGAATCAGAAAACTTGAGTGGCTGGGGTAGATCCCAGCAATACATTCAGTAAGCCTTCTAGGTGATTCTGATGCAGGTTAAAGTTTACGAATTACTGATCTAGTGTGATCTCCTATTTATAAAATGAGGGAAACTGAGACCCAGAAAGGTGACACAGTAACTTGATTTCAGAGGCGAAGTCTTCAGATCCTAGCCCTTTGTTCTCTTCTCTGCACAACATTGCCTGGGTAGACACCTAAGCAAGGAATGTGCCCTGGCTGAATGTTTTTATCTATGCTCTCTGCCTGAATATACCTTAAGTTGGCTCTAATGGAGGTGTTTTTCTGGCAAACAGGGCACAGGGGAGAGAAACCATACAGCCCAAGGCTCAGTTACCATGGGGTGGTACCAAAAGCAAGTACTAAATCATCTAGAATGGAGATCCACAACCTTTATCAGAAGAGGGCGATACATAAATACCTCAAGCTTTGCAGGCCATACTATCTCCATTGCAATTATTCAACTCTGCCACAGTTCAGTAACATCCACAGAAAACATGTAAACAAAGGAGTGTAGCTATGTTTGAAATAAAACTTAATTTACAAATCAGGCACCAGGTTGAGTTTGGCTGGCAAGAAGTTTACTCTCTCTGCTGCAGAAGATGGATGGCACAGAAAAGGTATTCAAAAAACACCTAGTTGAATGAATGAATAAATACAAGAGTGGGGGTTAATTGCTGCTACTTTCTACATTCATCAATATCTCCCATCCATGATTCTCCTTTCTTTTTTAGCACCTCACAAGAGCACTTCACATGCATTCACTTAGGTAGGGTATATCTGCAGAAGGATAAAGGGCTGAAGGGGGCTAAAATTCAGCACAGGCGCACTTGCCAGGTAAAAGGGGAGACTTTTGAGATGTTCACAGAAGCACAGGCTGCTCACCAAGCCATGTGCCCTTGGCAATGAACCCACCCACGGAGGAAATTTTACTAATTTGTACACAACACCCTCTGTCTCCTACTTGTCTTTCACTCTTTTCTTCATCTAGACCCCACAATACCCATTAACAATTACTGAACATATCTACTGGTAGTTCTTCAGACCAGAAATAGTCTCTACATGATTTTGATTATGAATCATTACCATAATTTAAAAATTTTTTGAGCATATTCTCATGAATGGCACTGATGGATTGTGCATATTATTAAATATGCAAAATAAAATGATGAAACATAATGAAGATGAAATGACAATTTTAAAGTATACTTTATTATGTTGTTATAGTAGTTCCAGGCCCTGGCTGGTTTAGCTCAGTGGATTGAGCGTCGGCCTGCGAGCTAAGTGTCGCTGGTTCGATCTTCCAGTCAGGGCACATCAGAGAAGGAAAACTCTGACTCCAAAAAACCTCCGCTGCCTTGCGGCATACCTCTTCAGGGGAAAGGCTAAGGGAGTAAACCCCGACAGAAAATCCGGAGCCGGAGTCCCTAAGGCGGTTTGACGTTGTAGTCAACACCGGCAACTCCTGCGGCGCACCTGAAGCCAAGCTGTATTGACTCCGTCTTTCCCTTGGACCCTTCAGCTGCGAAGAGAGGGGGGGTCTGCTGCATGGGCAACAGCAGACCCTCCATATCACCCTGCCCAGGCTCTGTAGCTTCAACACGGGAGGAGACAGATACCGTGTCACTCCCGAGTCGGACTGCACAGCCATTCTCGGCGGTGCAGATAGACTCTTAGGAAGCTACACCATCGTCTCTCGAGACGGACGGCTGCCGACAACGACGATAGTAGTTCCAATATTTTTCCCTTTGCTTCTCTCTGCCCATACCCTCTTTTCCCTCCATCAATCCCACCCACCTTAGTTCATGTCCATGGGTTGTACATATAAGTTCTTTGGCTTCACCCTTTTCTATATTATTCTTAACATCCCCCTATTTTGTACCAACCAATTGTGCTTTTTTTTTACATGATTAAAAATAAAAATGTTTATTAAGTTTTTTATTCTTAAGTATATTTTATTAATTATATTGTTACAGTAGTTTCAATTTTTTCCCCTTTGCTCCCCTCTACCCAGTAACCCCTTCCCTCCAGGAATCCCACCCCACTTAGTTCATGTCCATGTGTTGGGCATATTAAGTTCTTTGGCTTCACCCTTTCCTATATTATTCTTAACTTCCCCCTGTCTATTTGTACCAACCGATTATGCTTCTTAGTCCCTGCACCATTTCCCCATTTCTCCCCCTCCTACCTCCCAGGTGATAATCCTCCATATGATCTCCATACCTATGATTTTGTTCCTATTCTGGTTTGCTTAGTTGGATTTTGTTCCTATTTTTTAGATTCAGTTGTTGATAGTTTTGAGTTGTCATTTTAGTGTTAATAGTTTTGATCTTCCTTTCTTAAGTCAGTCCCTTAAACATTTCATGTAAGAATGGCTTGGTGATGATGAACTCCTTTAGCTTTACCTTGTCTGGGAAGCACTTCATCTGCCCGTCCATTCCAAACGATACCTTTGCTGGATAGAGTAATCCTGGTTGCAGGTTGCCTTTCATTACATTGAATACTGCTTGCCAGTCCCTTCCTGTCTGCAAAGTGTCCTTTGAGAAATCAGCCGATAGTACTATAGGCACCCCCCTGTAGGCAACTCTCCCCGCCTCTCTCTTGCTGCCCCCCGGGATTCTGTCTTTATCTTTCACCTTTGGCATCTCAATCATGATGCACCCTGGTGTGATCCCCTCTGGGTCCAGCTTGCCTGGGATCCTCCGTGCCTCCCAGACCTGTATGTCCATCTCCTTCACAAAATTTGGGAACTTTTCCTCATTTTTTTCAATTCTTGCTTCCTCATTCTGCACCGGTTGACTGCTTTTTCCTTCCTTATGTTCCAAATCATTGATTTGAACCCTGGTTTCCTTCCCTTCACCATTGGTTTTGTGTGGATTTTCCTTCGTTTTACTTAGCATAGCCTTCACTTCTTCTCTTATGTGTTTGCCATACTCAGGCATATCTGTCAAACCTGTGAGCATGTTTATCACCAGTGTTTTCGATTCTTCATCTGTTAGGTTGACTGTCTCCTCGTTGCTTCGTTCTCCCACTGGAACCTTGATCCGTTCCCTCTTTTGGGCCATACTTCTAGGTCTCCTCATTCTGACAGGCTCCTGTGTTTGTTTGCCTCCACATCCCAGGTAGAGCTGTGTCGTATCTGTTATGTTGTAAGGGGCGGAGCCTTAGGGATTCGTCAGTACAGGGCGACCTGTTTCACCACGTTGTGGTGCTATATGTGGGGGAGGGGTCCAAGAGGAAACAATACCGCCTGCCCTGTACTCACCCCTTTTCCTGGCACCTCTCCCACTTCCGCACTGAACTGGTGCCCCTCTAGCTGCTGCCCTGGCCATCGTTCCCAGAGTGGGTGGGTCTGCGGATGTTCTAGGACCGTGGGGGCCCTTTAAACAAGTGGACTCCACTGAGAGACCGGCAGTTTCTGCCTCCACACCAACTCCCACTGGTTTGCACAGTCAGAAGCAATGAGGCTTGATTTTCTCCAGTGCTGGAACCGTGAGCTGCGCTCTGGTGAGGAGCTGGGAAGGCTCCCCAGGTGTCCCTCCTGACTTTAAAATGTGTAACTGTGCTTTCTTCTGGCCTGTCGCTGCTGTCGCTGCTGCCACTGCCGCCGTCACCACACCACGTCCTCTCCACCCCAGCTCCACCCCTCCTACCTGTCTGGATGAGTATTTCTTCTTTATATCTTTTGCTTGCTGGATTTCCATGCAGTTTGATTTTCTGGAACTTCTGGTTGTCTCTAGTTTTGAGGTAGCTGTATTCCTTCTTAGTTGTGGAGGGAGATGCAGCATGTCTGTCTACACCTCCATCTTGGTCAAAAGTCCAAATGAAGACAATTTTTAATTTACCCAACATAATGGCATTAGCTAATATCTCAATGTATACTTCTACTTAGGGCAAGGTAAATAATTAATGATAAAGAATAGAAACCTAAGTTCTAAATTTTTTTATAATTTCAATTTTTGGGCCAACATCTTATTAAACATAATTAAATAGTTGTTATTTGTAACTAGTAACATGGTTGAAAATGAGATCATAGAAATATTGGAAGTATCAGCTCTGCCCTTTCCCTGCTATTCTCTTGTGTTTTCTCATACCACTGTTTTGTTAAAGGAATTTTCATAAATCACACTAATTACCACAGAGATGCAAATTAAAACCACAATGAGATATCACCTCAAACCTCTCAGAATGGCTATCCTCAATAAATCAACAAACAACAAGTGCTGGTGAGGATGTGGAGAAAAGGGGGCCCTTCGGCACTATTAGTGGGAATGCAGACTGGGGCAGCTACTGTGGAAATCATTAAAGAGTCTTCTCAAAAATTTGTAAATGGAACTGCTTCTGACTCAGCAACCCCTCTTCTGGGAATATGTCCTAAGAATGCTGAAACAATGATTCAAGAGAATATATGACCCTCTTTGTTCATTGCAGTGTTATTTATAGTAGCCAAGATCTGGAAATAGCCTAAATGCCCATCAGTAAAGGAGTGGATAAAAAAGTTGTGATACATTTACACAATGGAATACTATGAGGATGTAAAAAAGATGGAAATATTAAATGTTACAACAGCATGAATGAACCTGAAGATTATTATGCTAAGTGAAATAACCCAGTCAGAGAAAGACTTTATATGGCACAGTACTGACTGTCCCACACACTGAGTGATAGTGTATTGTCAACTCAGATATTATAATCAGTAACTTCCATATGTCCTCCTTAAAGACAAGAGTAAATCTAAACATAATTCCTATTATTTTGACCTGTGCTCCAGTGGATTATTCTAAACACCCTGTGTGATGACTGGGAGGCAAATATCCCCACCTTAGAAAGCGCCCCTCTAAGTGGCTCAGGGAAGAACACAAGCAGAGGCTGAACATGGCCTGCACCATGCAGGAAACCCCAGAGCTTACGCACTCAGTAGACATCAGTAGACTACGTCAGAGCACCACCATTTTGCCCCTGCACAGCTGATCCTCCACGGAGGGCAGAGGTTGGCATTCATTGATCACAGCCAGTCCTTAAAGCTGACTGGTCTGGGTAAATCCCTCCATTTGACCTGCCAAAAGAAATCAAGGCTCAACTACAAGAGGAGGGGGTACTCAGCCCACACAAAGGGTGCACCTTGAGTACCCAGCTTCAGTGATAAGGGAGGCTGTCCCACTGGACCCTACAGGACACCTACAATATTAGGCCATGCTCCCAAGACAAGAGTCATAGCAGCTCTACCTAATAGATAGAAAAAAATACAGGGAGGCTGCCAAAATGAAGAGAAAAAGAAACATGGCCCAAATGAAAGAACAGATCAAAACTCCATAAAAAGAACTAAATGAAATGG